>NC_049233.1:41815726-42486083 GCF_011100685.1 Canis lupus familiaris | reverse complement strand
TTGTTGTTGTTGTTTTCAGAGGACTGTTTAAGCCTGTAGGTAGTGTTTGCTGAAATTTGACAAAACAAAAGGGAAGGAGCAAGATAATTCTCTACTGTGAAGAAGATGCATTTATTCATTTATTATTTCTTCTAGGTTTGCTCATCTTCTTGTTTTATCTTTTAAATTGTAGGAAGCTTATGTGCAGAAAATGGTTAAAGTGTGCAATGACTCTGACCGATGGAGTCTTATATCCTTGTCAAACAACAGTGGCAAAAATGTGGAACTGAAATTTGTGGATTCCCTCCGGAGGCAGTTTGAATTTAGTGTAGATTCTTTTCAAATCAAATTAGACTCTCTTCTCCTCTTTTATGAATGTTCAGAGAACCCAATGACTGAAACATTTCACCCCACGATAATTGGTGAGAGCGTCTATGGTGATTTCCACGAAGCCTTTGATCACCTTTGTAACAAGATCATTGCCACCAGGAACCCAGAGGAAATCAGAGGGGGCGGCCTGCTTAAATACTGCAACCTATTAGTGAGGGGCTTTAGGCCCGCCTCTGATGAAATCAAGACCCTTCAGAGGTATATGTGTTCCAGGTTTTTCATCGACTTCTCAGACATCGGAGAGCAGCAGAGAAAACTGGAGTCTTATTTGCAGAACCACTTCGTGGGATTGGAAGACCGCAAGTATGACTATCTCATGACCCTTCATGGAGTGGTGAATGAGAGTACAGTGTGCCTGATGGGACATGAAAGAAGACAGACTTTAAACCTTATCACAATGCTGGCTATCCGGGTGCTAGCTGACCAAAATGTCATACCTAACGTGGCTAATGTCACTTGCTATTACCAGCCGGCTCCCTATGTAGCAGATGCCAACTTTAGCAATTACTACATTGCACAGGTCCAGCCAGTATTCACATGCCAGCAACAGACATACTCCACTTGGCTACCCTGCAATTAAGAATGATTTACAAATGTCCTGTGGGGAAGCCATTTCAGACAAGATAGGGAAAATAAATAAAATGAATAAAAGATTAAGTAAAAAGGCTGAGTGACCCAGCCCTGAATAAAGATGTGTTTTGTGCAATGATGATCTGCTCCTGGTTTTAAACTTGGCAAAGCTCATGGATCTTTTCATAGGTATGGGAGCACGATCTCAAAACAACCCTCCTCACCCACCAACCTTCTCACCTGTTCCTCCTACTCAGTTGGATTCTATTCTGAAACAAAAGAGACCTGTCATTAAAAGCAACCAGGTTCTCCTAAAATAACAAGGGAAAAAAAAAAAATGCTTGATGACAATATGGGTTTGCAGTACCTGCTCCCATAGCTTTGCCATAGGAAAAAAAAAAAAAAAAAAGGAGAGTTTCTTATAAGGTGGAATTTACAAAAGGGAAAATACAAAGGAAAAAAGATCTTACCCCAACCTAAGTATCAATTCAGAAGTTCAGATAGTAGCGATAATAGAAAAAAAGGGACTCCAACATTGGGATTACTATCTGAAACCTGTAGCAAGTGCTTTCTGTGGAACTATCCTATTACGCTAACAGAGACAGCTTGCTCCGAATGAACAGTAGTAGGTTGGTGCAGTTCTCATAACAAACAGCAGAACTTAATGATGACACAATCCATTATTTCCAGCTGTGTGCATAGCTTGCATTTTTTAAATATGAAAATGCAAGCGAAAGCAGCTCTAGCAAAGAAAGTATGCTCAAGGACCAAAGATTTAACAGATAAAAATACCCAAGTAGAAGAGATATAGTAGAATATATAAAGAGTTAACTATATTTGTTACACACCAATAAACATCAAAGTGCCTGTTGCCTTCTGAAAATTTGAAGTGGAAAAATTTTATGATTTAATGATTATTTTATCAGGGACTCAAGAAGAAAATAAAACAACGTATAAGCTTGTGAATGGTGGAAGAAATGCCCTATTTTTTCTTGGCAAATACTTGTATAAAGTTAACATTGTTGGTGTGATATTATCATAGGTACATGTGTATGTGTGTGTACATTATGTGTATATATATACGTATTTGAGATATGTATATATACACACAATACATTGACTAAGGTCTAGAATAATGTAGCAAATAGAAAATGTTTAAATACTGTGTGCTTTTATGTTTTCAACAGGATGACATGAGACGTGGGCATATTGCAGTGATGAGTTAAAACCCACATCTAAAAAATTAAAACCAATGAAGGAGGAAAACAAGTAATATATTTGTTAGGAAGAGCAGAGATTATACATTTTTAGTGATTTTTTTTCTTTTTTTTTTTTTTTTTGTGAGCCATAGAATTCTACAAATGGGAGAATATTTGTTTGGCAGAGCACTCTTTTTGTACTGAACTGCCATTTTGACAGTAGGAACCCTTTTATTTTGTGTTATATTTGCATGCCTCCATGGTGTACAATCCAGTGGATCATGGATCAGCGATAGTTCATTTAAATCCCTAACTGCTAATAAAATTTCTGGTGATCTGAACACTACTTATTAATATTTAAATGAATTTTTTAATGAATGCATTCTGCATTCCAGGACCACTAGAATTTAGTAAATGTGAAATGACCCTTTTTAAAGAGTATTTGCACAATTGCTTAAAATTTATATATGAGATATATATATAAAATTTTATAAATTCACGTCGATATGAAACACCTTTGATCTGATTGTCACACTGCATTTAAATATTTAGTACTGTACTTTAAATTCAGTCACTTTGCATTGGATCAGATCCAACTTTATCATCTCTTTACCAAGAGACCAGTTAAACCTTTGTGAAATGAACTGGCATTATCATTTCAGTTCAGTGACAGCTAATCCTAAAACCATTCCTTCTCCCAGCTTTTTATTCCTTTGGACACTGGTCTCTGAAAATGCATTTGTTAAAAACAAAACTAACACATGCAAACCTTTCCTTTGTATTGTGAAACAGCCACATAATTCCTACCAGCTCTAGTGGATGACTGCTTACTGTGACAGTTCCTCTGAAGAACCTACCAGATTTCTGTCATCAAGTTCAAGAGGGATTGGGGAAGAAAATAGCATCATCCTATTGGCAGTGTCATTTGTTTGCTATTGGGGCATCACTCAGATGCTCAGTTGTAGGCTAATCCATCTGAAACTACCTTTTGCACACCTTTCTTTGAAGCCTTAACAGGAACTTGATGGGTTTGCTGTAGCAGCTTCCCTGTGAATTCTCTCTGAGCTGTCACAGCTACTGCACTGCCACTCACTGTTTCCTAGGGAACTCTTTCTTCTCCCACGTTGGCTCATTCTCCCTCACTCCAGCCCTGGGTTTGAAAATGAATTGTGAATTTCCAGGCAATATTATTCCATTTTCAGATTAAGCCTGATACTTAACTGTCCAGAAGCCAGAGCTCTGCCTGCTTGCTTACCTGTTTGGAGTTTTCTAAGAGAAAACTAAGGGAACACTTGGGAACATAGACGCAGACAGTGATCTGCCTTCTTCCTTCTCATCCTAACTATTGACAAGTGAGTTGTCCATTATATTACAAAGAATTTGGAGAACGCTGGCTCTGCCACAGCAAAAATCTGCTGTTAATTGATAACACGAATTTTTGTTTGGAGGAGCCTTATTTGAAAATATACTCTTCACTTATTTTCTGAAATGTTTATGTTCTTTTCTTATTCCAACTTTGGTCGCATAGTTGGAATCGCCAACACCTGGCATTCAGATAGAACAGGCTATGCTCAAGACAACCTTCAGCCGTTGCTTTAAAACTTCTATAATTTATTTCTTTTTTGTATGTACTATAGTCTTGTGCATATGTAGTTGAACAGACAGTGGAATATGTGTCTCTCTTTGTGGATGTGTAACCTAAAAGTCTGAATGTCTGGAGAGAGAGAGCCGTGTGTATAGGTCAGAGAAAAAGAACAGCTCTCAACTCCTGATCGGTGCCTGTGATTTGCTTGCTTTTGTGCTTATCTGGCCTAGTGTGCTGTTAACTTTAAAACAGGAAGAAGTTTTATCTTCTGGAGGCTCTTCTCACCTGTCCAGTTTGGCATGTCAGAGAACATTTGACCTGTGACCGTGCCCTTCTAAAAAGTTGATTTTCAGTAAATCCGATTGTCTCAAGAAGTCCTACAGTGAGATGGACTTTTCCCTTCCTGAAGTATCTGCTCACTTTAGTAGTGGGTGGACTATTTTAACGGGGCTCCAAACAATGCAAGGATGGAAGAATATTTGTAAGCCAAGCCATGGAAGAAACACAAAGAAAAGTGAACACCGTTTCTGCCACCCCTTTCTGTTAGCTTATCGTCGGCTGCTTTACTGTGCATAAAGTTGTTTTCAATGCAGTGCTTGTCAAATAAATATCGTGAACTATTTTGTGAATGAAATGTATTATGTTGAAAGCTGTCAGCAGTTCAAAAATAAGCTTTCTTTTTTGTTTGAAGACAAAGTGTATTAGATGAAACTGAAAAGTAAAAAAAAAAAATCATATATAGCACCTATTTGAATATAATCTTTCTTTAAGATTTCTTATAGCCTTTTCAGTGCCAAGGAAGAATCTCTGTGTAATATTTTGTTGTAATAATGGCTTGCTAACAAAATACATGGTAAAAGTACAAAGTTGGAAGATGTCAAGGTAACTTGGCAAAACTTGCTGCAAAGCCTTGCAGAATGGAGGAGGCTCTGCCCCCCGGGTGTCTCTCAACCTCTCTACAACCATTGCCTGCTCTGAGATGTCCTATTGCAGCAAGCTGCACCTGGGGTCACTCTGTTGGGATATTTTGACTTTAGACTGTGTCACAGGCAGAAAAGGAGTTGATGAGAATGGACTCTTAAAAACTGACATGTTTGAATCAGTGCTAGAGGGAACAGATTGTGAATTTTGTTTACAGCATCCAATATTTGGATTTTTTTTCTTGTAAATAAAAAGAAGTTATTTTTTTCTATTGATTTGTGTCTTTTATCTTCAGTGTCTGTGCTGGCTAAAGACTGTGTCCTCTGAAACCCAACTCGAGTCCATGAGAAAAGACAAAGCAGTATTTGGGGAAAAAATAGCCATCAGCAAATTTTTTATTCAAGTACAATACATTAAAATGTTCAGCTTTCAGCCAGCCTCTCACTGGCTCATGGCTCAATTAGCTCCAAAAGAGTTTAGCTAATGGGTGCCAATTTTTTTTTTTTTTTTTTTTTTTAAATCTGGGTATGAACTTAGCAGTGTTAAGCAACCCAGAAGTCAGACCAATTTTCCATCATCAGTAGAGACTCATGGCTCTGGATTGCAGGGCTCCAGTAGCCTTAAGTGGGCCTTGGTTTTCATGAGTAGCTCAAGTGATGTGATTCAATCATCAGTGGTTGTTTATAGTTGGAGGCTCTAGAGTATTATCCAGCAGTTTTTACGTTCTGAGTTGGGAGAAGGGGAATAAGTATTGGAAGCTGGTGATTGAAAGGGAAGTGGAAGGAAGAGCAGTCATAGGATCTAATAAGTTACTCTTTGTGTATGTGTAAGTGTTGGGTGCAAAGGAACTGCCCTTCTGACTAGCATACAACACAATCTCACCTACTGAGATTACCAGGGGCATACATTTATTTATTAAACTTCTTTCTTTGTGTAACTTTGGAGACTTTCTCAGTACTAGTAGTATGTGAATTTGGTAAGCCTAGTCTATTATAGGACACACTTGTGGTTTTTAAAGCCCTTATGTTGTTGGGATCCCCGGGTGGCTCAGCGGTGTAGCGCCTGCCTTTGGCCTAGGGCGTGATCCTGGAGTCCCGGGATTGAGTCCCGGAATTGAGTCCCACATCAGGCTCCCTGCACGGAGCCTGCTTCTCCCTCTGCCTGTGTCTTTGCCTCTCTCTCATGAATAAATAAATAAAATCTTAAAAAAAAAAAGTCCTGATGTTGGAGAGAATGCATGCTTAACACTGCATCTATGAAAGAGCCACTCCTGGTATTAAAATGCAGCTTCCCTCACATACGCATCATAAAAAAAATACAAGATGGTTGGATAATGGTATTTGTATTCTTCTATGTTTCAACCCCTTCATCCTTCTATAACTAGTCCCTCACATGTCTGTAGTCATCATATAATTTTTTCCTAAGCAAGGGTTGAATAAGGACAGTGTATATTAAGCTCCTCCTAGACTTAGATACACCCTGCTATTTCTAGTGGAATTACCAGGCTGTACCTAGCTAAGCCTGAGTAGAAGTAACCCACCCTTTCTTTCCTTAGGAAGCACATTCCCAACCATTCTGGTCCTTTCAGAAGAAAAACAAAAAATTAATACCCCAAAAAAGCTAAAAACAATTTAAAATCAATCCTTAAATATAAAATAAAATAAAAACTGTTAAAATCATCAAATACTTCAGAAATTTAACTAATTTCCTTTTTAGAACCAAGTTTGAAATAAATGATATGAATGTCCTTCAGTCTAGTGGCAAATACATTCAGGTAGGACATGAAGAAGAGAAATGATTTTAAAATGACAGTGGTTTTCACTTATCAAGGCCCAGTTTTTGCCTTTTAATGCCTTGCTTCAAAAAAAGAACCAAGTCTTCTTGGACAAATCTGGGGCTGGAGCAAAGAAGATACTGAAGGAAGCTGGAGAATTCATCTCGTAGTTCCAGAAAGCAATGATGTGCTAAAAAAAAAAAAAAAGAAAAAAAAAATTAAAAACCACAATGATGCAGGGTATGTCAAAACAGCACAAGAGCCAACTGAAGGAGTTTCAGTGGCCAAAGCTGGAACAATTTGAGCAACAAAATAAATAAGTAGTATTGGATTATAATCCAAAGTATAAAATATCCATGAGTTCACACAGAAATAGATGATTGAATGGATAAATGGAGCAAAGAAACAAATATCCTGTGCAGAATTCCAAATAATCTATGTAGATACTGCCCCCTCAAGGAGATGGAGCTTAAATCCCTATCTCTTAAGTGAGGGCTGTGCATAGTGACTTCCTTTCAAAGTGAACAGTATGGAAAAAGATGAAAAAAGTAACTGTGCTTTGCTATGTGGTGAAAATGGCACTTCATCGGACCCAAAACCCATAACCTCTGTCTAATCATGAGAAAAGCATCAGACAAATAGAAATTGAGAGATATTCCATGAAATATCAGACTAGTACTTCTTAAATCGTCAACACAAAAACTGAAAACTCCCACAGCCAGGAGGAGACTAAGGAGACATGGCAACTAAATGTAATGTGGTATTCTGGAGGGGATCCTGGAAAAGAGAAGGACATTAGGTAAAACCTAAGGAAATTTTAATAAAACATTGAAATAATAGTGTTTCAATATCAGCTTATTATGACAAATGTATCATGGGACATTAACAATGGGAAAGTGGATGTTGGATATGGGGAACTCTCCATACTATCTTCACAGATAATCTGTGAATCTAAAACTGTTTTCAAAAGTTTATTTAAAAATGAGGATGGAATGGACCCTTCCTTGCTATTTCTAGGGAAGTGACTTCATTTGGAAATAACAGTTGTGAATAGTGAATTTTATTTTTTTAATGTCTTCTGCACTTAAGAGTGTTAGGAGAGTATGTGAAGGGGTAAAAATAAAATTATGTGTTTTACTTTAGAGTTTGAGAGAAGCTTTACCTACAAGTTTTAGAGAAAAGGAAGAAGTTCAAGAGAGCTTAGTTCAGGCTGTGTTTTCCTATAGAATAGTAGGAGAAATCCATATTACCCTAGAGTTTTAAGGAAGAGGAATAATAAATATAACTACAAACCATTGTGTAGATATTAATAAACATGGAGTTCTAAATGAACAAGGGGCTAAACTTTCACAATTCAAAAATATAGAAGACCCTGGAAAATTGTTTAGCCACTCTTTGCAATGGAGTAAATGATAAATTTTGTTAAATGTTAGGGGAGGCTAATATTTAGGGGAGTGTTGAAATGAATTATTATTCAATGTAAATAACCACTTTCAAAGTTTATCTGCTTACCTAAGCTTCTCTTTCAGCCTAAGAGGTTTTCTTCAACTACAGGGACACCTGTTTTTGTTTGTTTGTTTGTTTGTTTGTTTTTAATTTACTTTCTCAACTCAATCATTGGCATTAGAAATAGTTAAAAGTACAGTTTTTAAAAGTAGATACCTTTAGTAATTAAAAACATTAATGATTCCAGCTTAGTAGTTTATGATATTAGGACAAGGCCTGTGCTTTCTTGCTTAGGGACATGGAGCACCCTGAATAGGAATTTATGAGTATGGGGCTAAGTTACTTCTAACCTCCATAATGGAAAGTTCCCTTCAGGATCCCCTTCTGAAACTATTGATTTTCCAGCACAGTGTGTACTTATCAGTAATGCCAAGATTTTGTGGCATCATCTGGCCATGTCATTAGAAAACGGCTGAAACCCTATTCTTTTATTTATTTTTTCTTCTTCTTTTAGCAAAATTCAACAAAGCAAACTATACTAGGCACCGTGGATAATGCCATTCTATGCATTAATCCCAAATTGCATATTCTCTGGAGTTTCTTCTTCCGTATCTCTTTAAGTAAGGTCAAGAAGAACATAGTTCATATGCTTTTCAATTTAAAAGGGAATAATTAAAAGCTATTAAAATATCTGCATTTTAAAGTTCAATCATCAGAGAAAAGAAGAGAAACAAATTCAACCAGGTTCGAGGCCTAACAGCTGAAAATACAGTTGTCAGATTTTGTAAATAAAAATATAGGATGCGTAGTTAAATTTGAAATTCAGGTAAACAGTAAAGTTTTTAAGTGTATTCCATGCAGTATTTTGGACATACTTATACTAAAACCCATGCTTATCTGAAGTTCAAATTTAAGTGGGAGTCCTATATTTTATCAGGCAACCCTATCATCTATATAGGATTTAAAAATCAGGCTGAATAAGTTTTCTACTACAGTTTGAGTCAAGGACACTTTGTAACTTAATATCTAACTTTTGGTACTGTTGTACACTGCATTCTCAGAGTACCCATAGCAGCAAACCCTTTAAGACATGGCTCATTCATTAAGTATTTGCCTAATACACTTTGTGTGTTTAGCCTTGTACTGGATTCTGAGACCCAAAAGGAAGTGAAAGATCTGGTGTATTGCCCTTTAGAAATCTAGATTCCGCTCGCAAGTAGAACTTACTTGCTGAAAATTAATTTTTCAGCTACCCTGACGTTAATTACTCACAAGGTTTAGCTCCGCATGGGTCACCATAAGGAGCCCTGTGGACTAGTGAAAAGTCTAGATGAAGGTAATAGTCCTTGAAAAGTGCCTTCTCATGAGGTATCAGAAGCTGAACTCCCCATAGGTAGTCCCTGTATAGACAGCACTGGCTATTTGCTTGTTTTGCAGCAAAGGGTAAGTGTAGGTGTTTTGCAGTTTCTGCTGAGGGAAGCACAAATTCTCCTTGAAGTTCTGGTCCCTTGCATTCTCTTTTCAAAAATACTGCAAAAATCTTTAGGACTTAACTAGAATGTACCTTGAAATTTTATTGCCCTATAATCCTGTTTGCTGCAGCACATTAAAATTCCCTTGAATGTTTCTTATGTAACCACTTCTGGTTAACTGTCATCTTGAAGTTATTTGCAATTTAGTTTTTCCAGCTTTTTCCAGAGCAGTGACAGTCCCTTTCTCCAAAGCTTGAAATGCACTAAATGCACCTTGCACCCCATACCCTTACCCTTTTTGCATTTGTGTAAAACCAGTTGTGTTGTCACTCTGAGTACTTATTTAGCCAGGGTAGAGATCTTATTTAAAGAGCATTTATAAGGGTCACTGATTGTTAATGCGCTCCCTTGGACTGCATGGGTTAGGAGAAATCTGTAGCTTTTGCTACCATCAAAACATTTAATAAATACTTTCTCATGCCTTTGGCTTGATACTCACTGAAGATTTACAAGGAGTTATACAAAACTGGCTTCTTTTCACGGGCAGATTTAATTGAAAAGCGACACAGGGATATGAACAAACAAACAAAACACAAAGCAGCAGTGAAATTAAGAAATTTGCCAAAGTATGAGTGGCCAAGCTCATTTCCACTTTAGAGCATCTGCTGATTGTTCCATCTCCTTGGAAATCTCTTCCTCCAGACTTTTGTTTCTCTTGCTCCCCTACTTTGTTGTTGTTGTGGTTGTTGAAATGTTACTACCTCAGGTTTTCCCTGATCCTCTACTTAAAAATAGAATTTCCTCTCAACATTTTTACCAAGTTATTCTCTAGAGCCTTTAAACTAATTTTGGATGTATATTACCATTACACTTGTCATTATCTGAAACTGTATTATAAACTAATTATTGGGGCAGCCCTGGTGGTGCAGCGGTTTGGCGCCGCCTGCAGCCTGGGGTGTGATCCTGGAGATCCGGGATCGAGTCCCACATGGGGCTTCCTGCATGGAGCCTGCTTCTCCCTCTGCCTGTGTCTCTGCCTCTCTCGCTCTCTCTGAATGAATAAATAAATAAATCTTAAAAAAAAAAAAAAAAAAGACAAGGATTGTCCTTTAAAAAAATAAAAAATAAATAAACTAATTATTATTTATAATTTATTTATAGTCTCACAATAGAAAGAAATTCCATGAAGGCAAAGACTTTGTCTACTACTGTGTTCTTTTATCTGAAATAGTGCTATATAGGAAGCACTTTTTAACGTTGATGATTGAATTAATGAGTCACTTTTGGTTCAAGATGAGAGATTAGGCAAAATATCTAATTGGGAGAAGGTTAAAGAAGTTGTAGAAAGAGTGAAGAGTAAGCAGGAACACTGTGAAAATAAAAATAGGATCTCAAAGTTTGCCTGCTTCTTGAAAAAGCCAGATGAGTATCCAGGTGGAGAAATTCACATCTTGAAGTAAATTGGGAGTACTAAACAATAGGAGAGCCATGGTTTCATGGGGATGCTTAGGGCAGAAGTGTTCAAACCTCTGCATGGTTGTTGAGTTTGAGGCAGTTGAGAACAATAGGCCAGCTGGTGCCAATGGCATTTTCGTGGCACAGACCCTCAGGGACAAGAGAAACAGGAAGGTCATCTTCTAGCGCCAAGTGTCTGTTCTCTCTGTTCCAAACCAAACCTAGCCACATTGTAAATTGAGGACTACAGTTGTTCTAGGTAATGACTGCACTTTTTTTCATCATCTGCTACATTTCCGAGCTAGGGAATCCCTGAGAGTAGTTTTCAGGACCGTGGGCACAAATACTGAGGTCCATATGATATTTTAAGTAAGGGTAGGGAGCCATTAGGTGGGAAATTTGCTATTTGAAGATGGCAAAGGTATTAAAGGCAGTCTGTTCACCAGCCTTTTCTAAAAACAGACAATCAGCATTTCTACTGGCATCCTTAGCTGGTCAAGCCTCACAGAACAAACAGTCTTGCCCTGGGGCATGATACCTGCTGTGATCATTTGTTAATTTTTCAGGACTGTCCCAATTTCAGAGCGCTGCTCCATTGTTGCAGATGGTCACAATAAGCCTTCTGATCATAGGTATCATTTTATAAATACTGAACAAGTTAGATATCTGGTGTAATAAGGATCTCAGACTTCAAAAAATCATTTAAAAGTTAATTTCAAACTTTAATTATTGCCACTTGTAAACATTAAAACTGACTTGAATTTTCTGGATCCTGTCCTAAGTACCAACCTACTTTAATCCATGGTTATTCTCATGAAAAAGGAGGTTGGGAAGGAGGTTGATCAAGAAAAGAAACAGTATGATTAATTTCATAAAAAGTACTGAGCAATTCATAAAAATCTCTCATTATAAAAAGGTAGTTTGGAGGCTTCTGATAGAGCTTATAGTTTTAGGAGCCCTTTGAAGAAATGTATAAAATAGAAGCATAGAAACAAATAGCTTTTGCTCATTTCTGAAAAAGGACCAGAGTGTGTTCATATAAGAAGTCCTCATTCCCCGCCACCCCCCCGCCCCTCCCCCCCCCCCACACACACACTGTGTGATCTTTTCAGGCCATCTAGAAGAAGGGACAAGATATTGTTGAGTTCTTACTTTGGGTCAGGATGCTTGATACTTTTCATACATCATCCTCCTTAATCACCAAACACCATAATGATAACTATTATTTTCCCCACTTTACCGAGTAGGAAATGGAATCTAGGATGGATGAAGTCCTAGCTATCCAACTAGAAAGGAGAAGAGGGAAGATTCAAGGTAAATCTTGAACTTCACGTTTTTTGTTTTATTCTTGTAATCTTCCTAAACTCTCCACTTCTCACCCTTAGCTATGAATTGTCAGTGCAACTGTTTCTCTCAATCCTCTATACTTAAGAGCAGGAGGGAAGGATAAGCAATGGCAGTCCAGCTACAATACTGTGACAGTGAATAGTTCCCTATAGCAGGCCTTCCTTATACTGTGTAATATCAGTAGTACATGTTCTATTTGATAAAGTAATTTTATTTTCCATTTAATCATCACAATTAGGTGAAAAGGGTATTATGATTATCTCATATTTAGCTAAGAAAATGAGACTGAGAGAGATGGAGCTTGCATGTAAGACATAAAGGCTTTTAGAACTCATTCAGTGATTACACAGAGGGAGAGTCTATTTCTGCCTGAGACATACAAGGCAAATTGGTCTCCAGGCCCTTCTACAACCCTCTCCTTTCAATATCTATCCAAAATGCAGGTGCATCATAGCAACACAGCAGGTAGAAGGTTCAGGAAGAGCATCAGAGCTTTTCTTATAGGATGAGATCATGTAAATTGCTTATTGTGAGTGGATATAAGCATGATTTAAATTTTCAGTTGACAGTCAGAACTCAGTAAACTACTTCAGTCCTGTCAAAGCTGTTTTCTGTATGTCCTATTACAGAGAATAGGCCACTTAATCTTTAAAAAGTGATCAATTAGCGTGGCTTACATCACTTCTTACTGACAATGCATGCTACCAGCTGGCTGCTTTTTAATCTTTTTTTTTTTTTTTAAAGAATGTCTGAGAGAAAAGGTAAAGAGTGTAATGAGACATGCTAACCTCTTACAAAACTCTGAATATCAAATTTCTGTAATTACTGAAATGTTCATTAGTCTTCTTGTGCTCTGTAGGCTTATCACACCTGTTTAGTTATGCCATCCCAAGCATGTTCCTTCACATCTTTCTCCTAGTTTGGGACTTCTGCTTTATGATGTCATAAGCCTTTCTCAATATACAATATCAAGAATCTTTGTCACTTGGTAAAAATACTTCAGGCTCATTATGGGGGTGGCAGGGGTTGAGGGGAGATCAGATTTGTGGACCTAATCCTAGTTCTGTGCTAATACTAATCGATGGACTTCTAAAATGATTCTTAAGGAAACACATGCATACCTAGTCCCATTCCTAGCAATTTTTATTTAGTCAGCCTCAAGTGAGGCAAGAACATATATAATTTTTATGAAGTGTTTCTGAAGCACAACTCTGCCCAGAACCCCTGCTTTGCAGATGTTAATAGTGCCAAATCTATGTCATTTAACCTAGGCCCTCTAGAAAGCAGAGTCTGAAGTGGTGATTATAATCCTAATGGTTTATTTGCCAGATATGATCACAGGATGTTGAGGTAATGAACAAGTGTAATTCATTGAAACACAGCATGTCACCATGTTGACCACCATGTTGGCATCACAGGGTGCCACAAAGCAACACAAAAGGTGAATCAGCAGGCATGTTCAATGAACGGGAGAATTCTCTAGAAGGTTTACAAGGAAGCACTATACTTTTGAGTAGTACACAGGAGGGAGAAAGGAAGAGAAATTTATCGCTTGGTTTCTCCAGAACTGTCTCCCTTTTCCTACTAGTCAAGTTTCACTCCTTGGGGAACTACCTCTTCTACATTTCCAGTTGCCTTATGTGGCTCCTAAGTGGCTGTACAGAAGAACAGGTCTCATGTCCTTCAGGGTGATGCTTCATTCAATTCCAGGGATGGAGTGGGCCTGGCAATTAGTAGGGTGCTGACTCAGAAAGAGAGGAAGAAGGTGGTCAAAGTTTGCATCTTACAATGCACTGTTATCCCTGGAGTAGGGAAGAGACCAGAGGGGTTACTTCAGTATGTCAAGAAGACAGAGTTGGATTTAAAGAGGGAGTGAAAGATGGTAGCCACACAGAAGATATTGAGAAAAGGAAAATTAGTGTTGAATATTATCTTTTTTTTAAAGATTTTGTTTATTCATGAGAGACACACAGAGAGAGGCAGAGACATAGAGGGAGAAGTGGACTCCTTGCAGGGAGACCAATGTGGGATTTGATCCCTGGTCCGGGATTATGCCCTGAGCCCAAGGCAGACGTTCAACCTCTGAGCTACCTAGGCATCCGGGTGTTGAATATTGTTGATTGGCACTGGACATCTCTTCCTGTCTTTCTGCATTTCCCCCTGTATTCCAGGAATTGGAAAACAAAAAACTCCACTTCCCAGAATCTCTTGCAGGTAGGGGTCTGGCTGCATTATGGGTTTTGCCAGTAGGAGGCACTTGCATGAGACATGGTAGAGAGGCCTTTCTGATGTCACTGTGCTGCCAAGGAAGTTCCTGTAGATGTGTGTACTGCTAGCAGCAGTAGGGTTTTTTTTTTTTTGCTCTAGATTGCAGGTATAGTTGCATGATTTTAAAAGGAAGAGTCTGGTAGGGTCTTCTGACTTTTCCTTTAGCCCTTCCAAAGATTTTGTAAGCACCCCCTTTCAGCATTTAAACCCTTTATGATGGAAATATCTGAAAGCGTTTCCATTTCCTGTAATGCAGTTAGAAGCATTGTGAACAAAATAGGCTCTGTGCGACCCGGAGGCACTGAGCCTCCTTTTCTTCTCCTTATCTGCATCTGTCCACACCCAGGAATGGGAAGGGTCCTCCCAGGAATGGGAAGGGTCCCCGCAGCAAGACTGCCTGGTTGAAAGAACACAGAATATGTGGTCAAGCTTTCAGGTTTGAATTCTGGTCCCACCACTTACAACTTATCTAACTTTAGGCATGGCATTTAACCCCTTTGGATTTTTGTTTCCTCAATGTAAAAATGGATAAATACTAAATAATGTAATAATTTAGACCATTACTGTACAGACTTAATAAGACAATACGTATACAAGTTCTTTTAACAGCTATGCTATGTTTTAAATCTGAAAACTTGTAAGGATCAGTACTTCAAGTAATGCATGTTGCTTATTGTCATTGGGACTGGAATAAACCTGCCCAGTCACAGAGGTAAGAGTAGATTGCTCACCATTATATCCCCAGTTACTAATAGAGAGCTTGACATACAGCAGGTACTTGATATATGTTTATGGAATGAATGAACGACAGATACCTGACAGTTTATATCCAGACCATAATTTGAAGGTGGGAAAGTAAGAGTAGATCAATGTTTGATCTCACTCATGACTTGCCACCATTGCACACTGTAAGGTTGGTACAAAGCATTTAAGGAACTGATTGATCAACTTCTTCCCCATTTTGATTGATAAGCTAATAAAGTATTTGGGACTTTTAAGTGCATTTTTTTCGAAAGTTGCTTGAAGTACTCCTCAATATATAAAATTTTCTTACCAAATCTTATCAATATAATGGAAATCCAGTTGTTAGGAACAAGTGGAGAATGTATGAATATATACCTCTTTCTCACTTGTCTGTCTCATTAAGTGGTACTGTGCAGAGTCTCAATTTTCCATATATCAAGATCTCCCATGGATTTCTTTCCATGTTTAATTGGATTCTAGGGGTGTCTGCCTTTGGCTCAGGTCGTGGTCTTGGGTCTGGGGATTGAGTTCCACATTGGGCTCCCCATGGGAAGCCTACTTTTCCTTCTGCCTATGTCTCTGTCTCCTTCTGTGTGTTTCTCATGAATAAATAAAATCTTTTTAAAAAATGGATTGTATTTTGGTGTTAAGTTGTATGAGTTCTTTATATATTTCAGATGTTAAACCCTTATCAGATCTGTCATTTGCAAATGTCTTCTCCCATTCAGCAGGTTGACTTTTTGTTTTGCTGATGGTTTTCTTCACTGTGCAAAAGCTTTTTATTGTGGCATAGTTTTAGTAGGTTATTTTCGCTTTGTTTCCCTTGCCTGAAAAATTTGCTAAGGCCAATGTCCAAGAGGTTACTGCCTATGTTTTCTTTTAGGAATTTCATGGCTTCAGGTCTCATGTTTAGATCTTTAATCTGTTTTTAGTGTATTTCTGTGCATGGTATAAAAAAAATAGTCCAGTTTCATTCTTTTGCATGTAGCTGTCCAGTTTTCCAATCACCATTTATTGAAGAGACTGCCTTTTCCTCATTATGCATTTTTGCCTCCTTTATCATAGATTGATTGACTATATAAGTATGGGTTTACTTCTGGGCTCTCTAGCTTGTTCCCGTTCCTTGATATGTGTGCTGTTTTTATGCCTATGCCATACTATTTTGATTACTATAGCTTTGTAGTATATCATGAAATCTGGGATTGTGATATCCCCAGCTTTGTTCTTCCTTTTCAAGATTGCTTTGCCTATTCAAGGTCTTTGTGGTTCCATACAAATTTTAGGGTTATTTATTTTAGTTCTGTGAAAAATACTATTGGTATTTTGATAGGAATTACAATGAATCTACAGATTACTTTAGGTAGTGTGGACGTTTTGGCCAATATTAATTTTTCCAGTCCGTGAGTATGGCATATCTATTTGTGTCATCTTCAGCTTCTTTCAGCAGTGTCTCATAGTTTTCAAAGTACAAGTTTTTCACCTCCTTGATTATGTCTATTCTTAGGAGTTTTAATCTTTTGGTACAATTGTAATTGGGGTTGTTTTCTTATTTTTCTTTCTGTTACTTCATTATCAGTATAGAAATGCAACAGATTTTTGCATATTAATTTTGTATCCTGCAAAATTACTGAACTCATTTATTCTAACAGATTTTTGATGGAGTCCCTAGGGTTTTCTATATAGTATTGTGTCATCTGCAGATAGTGAGTTTTGCTTCTTCATTACCAATTTGGATGTCTTTTATATCTTTTTCTTATCTGGTTCCTATAGCTAGGACTTACAATACTATGTAGCATAAAAGTGGCAAGAGTGGGCATTTTTGTCTTGTTCCTTATCTTAGAGGAAAGGCGTTTAGCTTTTCCCCATTTACTATTATGTTAGCCGTGGGTTTTTCATATATGGCCTTTATTATGTTGAGGTTGTCTCCTGTAAACCCACTTTGTTGAGAGTTTTTATCATAAACAGATGATGAATTCTGCCAAATGCATTTTCTGTAACTATTGAGATGATCATATAGTTTTTATCCTTCATTTTGTTAATGTAATGTATCATGCTGATTGACTTACAGATATTGAACCATTCTTGAATCCTTGAAATAAATCCCACTTGATTGCAGTAAATGATACTTGTAATGTATTGTTGAATTTGGCTTGCTAATATTTTGTTGCAGATTTTTACATTCATGTTCATTAGTCATATTAGCTAGCTTTCTTTTTTTTATAGTGTCTTTGTGTGGTTTTTGGTATCAGGGTAATGCTGGCCTCATAGAATAAACTTGGAATCTTTCCTTTTACTGTTTTTTAAAATAGTTTGAGGACAATACATATTAAATTTTCTTTAAGAACTATGGCTTCTAATAGTGTATTTACCTTACATTTGTGTAAGAAACAATATGGTACATATATTTTTACTTTGCTTTACACAAGAGCATCAACGTGTATGTTATAACTTCTGTATGACATCTTCATACTCTAAAATACACTGGTATTTCTATCATACATTTAGTTCTGTAGCTCTGGCACAGCTTTTGTCATTAATTAGCTTTAGTATTTGAGACAAGACATTTTTCTGCTCTCTACCTCAGTTGGCTTATTTATAAATAATTTAAAGGTAGGCTAAGGTGGAGGAGTGGGAGAGTGTGTGAGCATAAGAATGGGCTAGTTTGTGGGGAATATGGGTGGCTCTGTCAGTTGAGCATCTGACTCTAAGTTTTGGCTCAGATCATGATCTCAGGGTCATGAGATCAAACCTTATGTCATGCTCTACACTCAGTGAGGAGTCTACTGGAGATTCTCCCTCCCTCTCCCAATGCCCCTCCCCTCCTTGTGTTTGCTTTCTCTCTCACTAAAAATAAATAAATAAATAAATCCTTTAAAAAGAAGATTGGGGTAGTTTTCTGTCTTGATCTTGACTTAAATAATAATATTTACAGGCAGGACATATATTTTCAACTAGTTTCTCAAATTTAAATTTTAATTCTTTCTCTTTCCATAACAACATAATAACAAAAATCTGCGGTTAACAATTACTGAGCACTACTTCCAGTTTAGGCCTGGTGCATAGAGCTTTACATCTTTCACTGAATCCTCATAACAACTTTGCAAGTTAGATGTCATTATTATCCCCATTTGCAGAAGTAGAAAATGCACAAAGAAGTTATGTAGTTGCCCAATCTTTAAGTGGGGAGCAGTGGGCTTACTCCAGAGCATCGAACCATCAAGCTACACTGTGTTTGCAAGGTAGTGATTGTGACCATTGCACAATGCTGTTTGCTTCCAGGAATCACCACTGAATGGGAACAACTGAGTAGATCTTATCATGGAAACTTTCTGGGACCAAATGAACTTATTAAAAAGTGAATGCCTCATGAATTACTATATTTTGACTGATATTTGTAACAAATAACTTTCATAGCTGATACCAGAGTTGAGAAATTTTACTTAAAATTTCCAAGGTCTCCTATTCTAAAAGTCTCCATTGTTTGCTAAAGGGGTTTATTTAAAAAAAAAAAAAGTTTATATAAATAACATGCTTCCTCAAACCTTAGCACTTCTATTTTTTTCTAAGATTTTATTTATTCATTCATGAGAGATACAGAAAGATAGAGGCAGAGACATAGCAGAGGGAGAAGTAGGCTCCATGCAGGGAGCCCTATGTGGGACTCAATCCTGGAATCAGGCCCTGAGCTGAAGGCAGATGCTTAACCGCTGAGCTACCCAGGAGTCTCAAACCTTAGCACTCTTAATCTGTTTCTGACTAGTGGGTTGTCTAATCACCTGGAGCTTCAGTGCTATTATCTAAACAATTCACATACTAACTCCAGAAGTTTTCAAAGTTGGGTGAACATGATAATCCTTTTGGAGCAGGGAGAAAACATTAGAATTTCTAATTTTAGCTGATCCTTCTAAAGGTTTATATTTGTGTATAATACATTAGTGTAGTCATACGTGTGTTAAATCAATAAATAAGTAAGCCAGAATTTATTGTGAGTGATCAAAAAAGTTTGAAGACTACCGATTTAGCCATTTTTGTACCTGAAGCTGATTTTCATTACGGGTAGAAGTAAGGTCTGTGTTCCACTTATCTATTGCAATGTAACAAATCACCCCCAAAATTGGTATACTGTAGAACAATATGAATATTTAAATTTCTCACAAAGCGTTTGGGTGGGACTCAGCAGGAACTGTTTGTCTCTGCTCTACCAGAGTGGTTGAATGGTAGACTGGAGCCATCTGAATGCTGTTCACTCACAAGTCTGGCAGTTGATGATGGCTGTTATCTGGGAAGACTCAAATGCTTGGAGGCAAAAATAGCTGGGACTCCTTTGCACCGCTCTTCCTCTCTGTAGTCTTTCCACTCTATCTCTCCAGCATGCCAATTTCAGCTTAGCCAAACTTATTACAGAGCAGCTCAGGGCTCCTGAGGTGCATGTACCAAGGGATAAAGCCAGGTAGAAGGCTAATGACCTTTTCTAATCCAGCTTTCAAAGTTGAATAGGGTCATTTTTGTCACATTTTAATTTTTAGAAGTAAATCACTTTGGGAATAAGATCCCACTTTTTGATGGGAGGAGTGTAAAAAAATTTATGAACATAGTAAATGTTCACCTCCACAAGTGTCCTGACTAGGGACAATGAAAGGCCAATGATGTGGTTGGGGGTACGGGAAATATCAGAAAGGGAGACAGAACGTAAAGACTGCTAACTCTGGGAAACAAACTAGGGGTGGTAGAAGGGGAGGAGGGCGGGGGGTGGGAGTGAATGGGTGACGGGCACTGGGGGTTATTCTGTATGTTAGTAAATTGAACACCAATAAAAAATAAATTAAAAAAAATAAAATAAAAGCTATCAACAAAAAAAATGAATTTAAGAATTAAGCTGTAGGCTGGATATGAACTGGAAAAACTGAACTTTTCTTCCATTCCTGACTTCATCTCTTGCTTCCAGGACCTTCATAGGCACTGGGAGACTCCTCTTCTAGCCTGGCTCATGAGTATTTGATGGACTAAATGACACTCCACAGGAGAAGGGAGGGCAATTGGATGCCTTTTTCTATTCTGATAGGCCTAAGAGGAAGGGATTAAGGATCCTCTGACCAAAATATCATGTATGTCAAAACGTCATCATAGGTATGTGTGTTAATAAAAAAATGTGCACCTCTCATCAAAAGATCATGTCAATAAAGGTATATGTGCTAGTAGAAAATATGTATACTTCCCACCAAACTGCCAATATCATTGATGACATGTGTTCTCATAAAAATATGTAGTTTTGCTATAAGCATTTTCCTACTCATAAGTTAATTGATTTTTCTAAAACAAGAGTGTAGCCAATAGATCTTTAAAATCACTTTATCCTTTGCTCCTCCCCAACATTTCAGATAAACAAAGTAAATTTATGATATATATATTTGAGTAAAAACTCTTTCCTACAAATAATAAAACACTGGTAAAAGAATTTCCCCTTAGACATATTCCACTGAGGTGATATAGCTAAATACTTTCATATATGTAGCTTTCATACAAGTCAAGATTTCTAAGAGTATATCTACTCCTGAAATGATATTAAATTCTAGTATAAAGACTAATAACAGCCTCCTTTGACATTTGATCAAGTAACTTAAAACAAAAAAGCCAGAGAAGAGTGATGAACATTTAGAAGTTGTTCAGAAGTGAGCCTTAAAGGTGATTAAAGGACAGAGAAATAAGACTCAAGAAAGTGTAATGTATTGAGATTATTTAATTTTGACAGGGCGGAGTCTGAAAAGATGACTCATTTCAACTTCTGTTGATCAGAACTCTCTCCTATGCTACACTATACACTACAAGACTATAAACACTATGCCAAGAGATGTCCATGATTGGGATTCTGGAGTAATGAAAATTTCTATAATGGTTTTCATTAATCTCTATCCTTTGCCACCAAGTTTAAATTTCACTAAATGTAAATTTAGTGCCTTCTCATAGTTTGTAAATGGGTAATCCATGAGACCCTTATTCTCAAACCAAGCCAGAAAATAGAGGTTTTATGTTCATAACTCTTACATGGGAATGCACTTTACAATTATTCATCTTCATCTAGCTGAGTCAGGAGCTTAAATTTTGGTTAGTTTTAGTAAAGAAAGTAAGTAAAAAATCTATAGTTTTAGTAAAGAAAGTATAGTAAAAAAATCTGTAATTAATAATTAAAGTAGAGTTTCAAGGCTGATTGTTAAATAATTTTCTGTCATGATCATCCATATGATTTTTTTTCTTTCCTAGAATGACTTAAATATCATAATGCCTTAAGACGCTAAAGATAGAAGTGATATACATATTTCTTTGGAGTCTAAGATCCTATGAATTTAGTGGGTTTTTTAGTCTTTCTTTTCCATTTATGTTAAGGACTTTTCAATATTCTAATTTTAAAAATGCCTATTTACAATTATATATATTGCCTGTAAAATATACCACAATGCACATACATGGTTTAAGTCCATAAAAGATACATTTGGTACTGTTATATTTTCAGAGAATTTGTTGCATACTTAGTTTCCTAATTGCTGCATTAGGGAACATTGTCTTTGGGACTTTTTCTAGTAATTGATTAGCTTACTATTTTTTTTTAAGATTTTGTTTGCTTATTTATGAGAGACACACAGAGAGAGAGAGAGAGAGAGAGAGAGAGAGGCAGAGACATAGGCAGAGGGAGAAGCAGGCTCCATGTAGGGAGCCTGATGTGGGACTCGATCCTGGGACTCCAGGATCACATCCTGGGCCAAAGACAGGCACTAAACTGCTAAGTCACCCAGGTGTCCCATAAAGATAGCTGTCACATAAATACTTAACCTGTGTTGTGTAATATACATTTTTGTCCCAGATAAACTTTCTTGAAACCAAATGCCTCTATGGTAAATGCATTATTCCTAGAAAAGACCTTAGATCCTACACCTTTTTATAAATCAGTTTGCTTTTGTGAGATTCTAACCGTGATCTTATTGTACAGTTGACACTTGAATAGCTCAGTGTGCTGACTCCCCACAGAATTTAAAATCAATGTATAACTTTTGACTCTCCCAAAACTTAACTAATAGCCTACTGTTGACCAGCCTACCAATAACATAAACCTGTTTTGTATGCTATATGTATTATATACTTGGTTCTTACAATAAGCTAGAGAACAGTGTTGTTAAGAAAATCATATTGAAGAATCATTTACAGTACTGTAAAAATGTATCTATAAGTGGACTCATGCAGTTCAAAACCTGTGTTGTTCAAGGCAACACAGGTTGCCTTGTAATTTGGCAATGGGATATATTTTTATTTGGTTGCATTTCAAGAGTATTCCATCTAGCTGTGATGTAAAGGCATTCATGTAAGGTATCCTGAGTATATCTTGTAGGCCCAGATTTTCTAATTATTAGTCACCAAATCTGATAAATTTCATATCTTCCCATGCCAAAGAATGGCCCACAAATAGACATAAGGACTATATTCACCAAAGATGTTGGATGTTTGAATCTGTTTCACTGGAGTGCATTTAAGAGGAAAAATGCCAGTATCTAAACCCAGGCACATTAATGGTTTATAAACCACTCGAAAAAATGTGGAGATGTCACAAATCATGAACACAAATCACATTCCTGGAATGTTTAACAAAGAGATATTTCTCTTTGATAATTCTCTAGGAATTTTGTGTGTGTGTGGGGGGGGTATTTAGTTCACCATCATAACTTGTTAACTTTTATTTCAATTACTTTTTTGCACAAATGGCAGTATATATTTATTTTTTATTTAAATTCAATTAACAAAAATGGATCATTAGTTTCAGAAATAGAAGTCATTGATTCATCAGCATTATAAAATACCCAGTGTTAGTTACATCATGTGCACTCCTTAATGTCCATCACCCAGTTATCCCATTCCCCCTCCCACCTCCCCTCCAGCAACCCTCAATTTGTTTCGTAGGATTAGGAGTCTCCTATGGTTTGTCTCCCTCTCTGATTTCATGTTGTTTTATTTTTTCCTCTCTTCCCCTATGATCCTCTGTTTTGTTTCTTAAATTCTATGAGTGAGATCATATGATAATTTTCTTTCTCTGATTGACTTATTTTGCTTAAGCATAGTACCCTCTAGTTCCATTCACACTGATGCAAATGGCAAGATTTCATTTTTGATGGCTAAGTAGTATTCCATTATATATATAATCCATTATATTATATATATAATCCATTATATCCAATATATCCAATATATTCCATTATATATATCTATATATATATCTATATATATATATATATCTCACATCTTCTTCATCCATTCATCTGTTAATGGACATCAGGGCTTTTTCCATATCAATTACTTTTAAAATTATTTGGATTGAATTCATTAATGATAATTTTCCTCTTTTCCTATAGCATTTAGGAAACCTCCAGGCAATCATCTTGTGCACTAAGTTTAATAAAAGTCTAAAGATGTCAAGTAAAACAACAGTGACAAACACTTAAAAGAATGGGAGAATCCTTTGGCAATGCTCTATACAAGACTTTGTGGGATCCTTCTTTCCTCCATTCTTCAGTCTTGTGAAGAGCAAGCCATTAGGATACTCAACTACCAGAAAGGGTAAAGTCATAACACCTGCAATTGCCATAGGTTTTCTCTGCGATTCAGCAAAGCTTATCACTCCTTTTCAGGCTCTGCTTCCACTGGGACCCATGTAATGAAATGAAATTCTCCACCTGACCCTTTTGACTGCAGACTTGTAAGATGAGAAGCTACTAAGGTTTTCTCTCCTAGGACAGAAGATTGACAGTACAGGTTGCTCGTAAGATCCATCTGCCTGCAACCTGCAGGCATATTATTCCTTGAAAATTGTTAGAATTTAATGGGATAACTTTTGCATTTTCTCCAGCTAATTATGTTTTAAATTATATGCCCTTTCTCCTTCCTGTTTCTTTTTATTTTTCCTGAGTGTTTTGTTTTGTTTTGTTGTTTTAAATATTATACTGCCCTTTTTGGGTGATTGGATTTGTTCAAAGTAGGCCCAAAACCTTTAAAAGACTGGTAGATTCTCTCAAACTGAAACAAAACAAATTTCTCTCTCACACACACACACACACAATACACACACACAATTTATACTCACATAAAATCAAAATATGTAGAAAGAAAACTATTCTTTTATACAACTATATTTGGACCTTAGAATTATGTTCATAAAAGCTTATGGCAAAATGAGAGAGAGAATCCAGATGAAGTGATACTAATGGAATACTTGCTTTATGCTTTAAGAATTATACCTGACGTGTTATGGGCACATTGAATTGCATTTTTAAATTTTGGTACTAGGAGAACTATCATTGAATGGAAATATGCAGTGCATCTTTTTGTGAGATGAAGAAGTGTTTTAGAGAGAAGGAGACCATTTTTAATAGATCTCTTTCCAACTTAGCCTTTCTTTTAATCTCTGAGCATCAAGTTTATAATCTGTAAATAGAGATATTAATTTATGCCTGAGAGAATGGTCAAGAAAATTAAGAACTAATTCAGAACTAATGTGAGTTTGCTTTTTGATTTAAAAAGGTCTATATAAATATTAGTAGGCTTATGTTTCAGACTGGCACCTGTATTATCTCAATGTCTTTTTAACATGCTATTGTCATATTACTACATTTTTGTGAAGGAGATATCAGAAAATTGGTGTCTAGTCTTGCTTGGTCATTAAATTCCAAGGTATAACTTCATGAAAGTTATTAACTACTTTGAACTTGAGTTGCTCATTCCTTTATTCATGCAGTATGTATCGAGTACCTATAGAATGCCAGACAGTACTGTTGACTCAGAATACATCAGTGAAAGATAGAAATAGAGTTTATGAAGTAGGCATTCTGATGGGAAAAGGCAAGCATCAAATGAAATAAATATATAATAGAGTATGTTAGAAGGTGGTAAGTGGTCTGTAAAAAATAAAACACAAAGGAGACAGAAAATATGGAGCGTAGACTTTTGTTTTTTGGTTTTAATTAAGGTGGTCAAAGAAAGGCCTCACTGGTAATTTTTGAAGAAAGATCTTCAAAGATAAGGGCATGTACCATGTGGAAATGTGTGGGGACAGGGAATTTCAGGTAGAGAGAACTGCAAATGCAAACATCTCACAGTAGAAGTATGTCTTGGCAGAGGCCCATGTAATTGGAAGCAAGTCAATGTGAGAAAGTAACAGAAGATGAAGCCAAAGTTTGAGGTGGGGAGGACAGATAGCATGGGGTCTTGCAGGCCATGTTCTGAGTGAGAAAAGACAATATTGGAAGATTTTGTATAATTTAGGTTTTAACCCTGTCTTTTGGCTGGAGAATGTAAATACAGGGGTCAGTCTTTATCCTTTAAAATCTCTCACAGTCTGGGTCCAAGATCCTGTGATATTTGACAGTTTCTCTCTCAATTTGCCTACTATTATTCCAGGAAGAATAAAATCTTGTTCAGTCTCTTGGCCCACTACTGGGACCAGCTGTTTGGCAGACCATAGGAATTAGTTGTCCATAAATGTGGGGTCAATGTGGCCAGTTCAACCTTCACTTTCCCATGGTTTTCTAAAAATAATTTAAGAGAAGTCATAATGTTTTGGAAGTACTAAAGAAATGATGATGATGATATATATAAAAGACCATGGTGTGTGGGTCTATTATGTATTTTTTACTTCAGTGCAAATGAGAAGCCTAGTGCAAAGAAACTTATGAACCTATTGGAAGATTCGCTAGTATGTCTTTCCAGTTCTTCACAAAGCCACAAAAGGCTTCCCTCTGGATTTTCACATGAGCTGAGTGCCCTACTAATAGGTGAAAAATGTGTCTCAATCAGGTATAATCACATGGAATTCCAAAGTGAGGAACGTGCTGGTTAATAAGTCCCATAAGACTTACACATTCATCAAAAATGTTTTAAAAAGACATTGTATTCTAGAGCTAAAATTATTTGCAATGCTAGTTTTATAAATTTATTTTTACATGCTAACTCTATAAATTCCCCAACACATTGTTATTTGGGCAGTAAATATTTTATGTGTGTGATGTACACCAAACTTTTAGAAGAATAGAATCTAGTATGAAGTGAAATACCTGTTGTTCTGTACAATCAGATAACTGCTGATGATATTGATTTTTTTAAAAAGAATAAGATAATTTTGGGATCCCTGGGTGGCGCAGCGGTTTGGCGCCTGCCTTTGGCCCAGGGCGTGATCCTGGAGACCCGGGATCAAATCCCACGTCGGGCTCCCGGTGCATGGAGCCTGCTTCTCCCTCTGCCTATGTCTCTGCCTCTCTCTATGTCTCTCTCTGTGTGACTATCATAAATAAATAAAAATTAAAAAAAAAAAAAAGAATAAGATAATTTTGCCTTTTTTTAAAAAAGAAACATTATAATTAAATCAAAGCTTCCTTATTTGAATGTAAAATTTCTGTATTTGGCAAGTACATTAAGTTGGGTAGAGAAATTCAAAATTAGGCTTCAAATTGACTTACATTCTCTGAGAGAGAGAGAGAGAAATGGAGAGAGAACTAATGTTCTCTACAGTGAATTTTTATGCTTAAAAAAGAAAACATTAACCAAAAGTACCAACATCATAAAAGAAGATATGTGTGGCAACCACCAAAGGCCATTTGGATTCTGTGTAAAAGGCCTTGAAATTCCCTAGAGCTAAGTTTAATAAAGGAAAGATAAGAATGTCATATTGAAATTCATAGAATTGACTTG
Organism: Canis lupus familiaris; assembly: GCF_011100685.1. NCBI lineage: Eukaryota > Metazoa > Chordata > Mammalia > Carnivora > Canidae > Canis > Canis lupus. The sequence continues at coordinate 42,459,212 of NC_049233.1, read as the reverse complement.
GCATGATATTCAGAGTTCATCTCATGCACATGCATAAGACAGTTTCCCTGCATCCTAATGGATTGAAAACAACATGTAAGTTAGTATTATGGTTTGAGACAAAGTACAAACTAATTGTAGCATAGCTATAGGAACTTTTAAAAATAATATTGTTTATTAAACACTACAGAGTACCAGGGACTCCTGGCCAAAAGCAGTTACTGTCTACTGTCTTTATGCTGCTGGTCTGAGACTATCAGGAATCTAGGACTATTGCATATTATAAACATATCCATAAATTATTTGTCCCAGATTTCCTTCTGAATTGTTTGCTTTGAGAAGTTGCTTATATCTAATTAATTGGAGTAAAGATTATTACCAAACTATTGGGAAGACTAAAAGCAATGATCAAATAGTTGGCTTTCCAAATCCTTTACTTTATACATTTTTAATTTCCTTCCACTTAGCCAATTAGTGAGTGGATTTGAAGCTATTTAGACAAATACTATTCTCTGATGTAAATCACTTGTACAGAAAGTTAGGAGACCCCAGAGATCTGAGCCTGACTGCTAGATGTCATGTTCACAGCCACCATGTCACCATCCATACCAGCATGCAAAGCCAACAAGGAGTCCAGCTGACTTTGATTTAGAGGTTTTTTGGCAAATTGTCTCAATTTCAAAATCTATCTCTTTTAATAACAATAGCAAGTACATAATGCTATCATATGCCAGGCACTATTTGGATTTATTTAATTGACCTTATCTGAAGTGTTTCAGTTAACTTTTGAAGTGTTTGAAAACACCCTAAAACCTAGTAGCTTCAAGCTGTAACCATTTAATATTATTCACTATTTTGTGGGTCAGCTGGGCAGTTCTGCTGATGTAGGCTGGGTTAGTGTGTTTTCTGTCAGCTGTGGGTCAGGTAGAGGGCTTTGATACTTTCTGTTGAGTTCTCTATATCTCTGCAGTCTCAGCTAGGACCACTGGGCTAACTCACTCATTCTGACCCATGTGATTGCTCGTTATCCAGGAGCATGTTCACAATGATGGCAGCGTTGTGTTCACAAGGGGGATACAGGGGCTTGGAAAAGAGTACTGGAGAGGAAAGTCTCTTGAGGTCCGCCCTTGGTACATATGCAGTGTCACTTCCAGTGAATTCTGTTGGCCCAGGTAGCCAGAGGCCTGTCTGTAGTCAAAGTAGAAGGGAACTAGACTTTTCTTTTTGATAGGTGGAGCCATAAGGGTTGTCGATGAGGAGTAAAGGACTGTGTCCATTTTTCCAGGTGGACACAGCTCTTTCCATTTGACGGGTGAGAGAACTGAGATATAGAGTTTATATGACACAAGGTTATGTAGATTCTAAGTGTCCAAGTCAACATTCAGGAGTATGACTCCAGAATCTATGTTCTTAACCCATGTGCTATATATTTATTTTATATGTGTGTTTCTTAGATGTCACTGCTGCACATGTCATGGATCACAGGAATCATGCTTACTGCCTTCTTTCACATAAAGGACTTGTGATTTTCATGGCACCATCCATTCCACACCAACTCCCAACCCCCAACCAAAAGCCCGTAATACATAACACTTCTTTCCTCTGGTCTTTTATCTCAGAGAGAAAAATCATAAGGTCTTTTTAAAGTAGGTATTAGGAAAGTATTGTATGTTAATGTGTCATCTTTTAGAATACCTATAAATAAGGGTAGAAACTGTTTATTTATGGTTTTATTTAATATATTTTTTAGCAGATTCTAAAATGAGTTCTTTTTTTTTTTTCCTAAGATTTTATTTATTCATTCATGAGAGACATGGAGAGAGGCAGAGACATAGGCAGAGGGAGAAGCAGGCTCCCTGTGGGGAGGACCCCAGGATCAGGACTTGAGCTGAAGGCAGATACTCAACCACTGAGCCACCCAGACACCCCAAGTGAGCTCTTCCTTTTACTAGCAAGTACATTCCATTAAGGTAGGGACATCAACTCCACATTACAGTTGTTTCCCTACAGTTAGCAAATGGTACGTGTTCAATAGTATGAATTAAATGGAAGAATGAAGGAAACCAAAATATTAAGAATTGTTAGTAAACATTTTTAATCATTGATTTCATCAAGTAGATTATAATAATATTATACTCCATTTATCAAAGTAATTATCTGCATTTTTGTTTATTCAGTAGCATTTCCTTTCCTTATTATGCTTGTTACAATTTACATATGTATAAGTTTACATGTGATACCATAATACTATCTCCAGATTTTCAAGAAATTCTTTGCTAATTTTGAATTCTTTTTCTTTTATAGTATTGTATTATGACTCTCTTGATCTAGACACATAGTGTTTCGAGTGTGTGTATTAAGGCTTTTGAGACTAAGGTAACTTTCAACTCACATAGGCCTTTACAAAGATGGAGCTTACAGCCCTACCCTGCTAATGCTCTGTTTCTCTTTTGAAATTGAATCCTTGGGCTCAACCTAGTGCTATGCCTTGATAAGAACCCATGCAAATATGAGTGTTGGAAACTCCTTGAAGTTCTTTATTGGAAACTCTTCTCAGTTACCTGGTGAGTTGTATGCGACGCTTTTCTTATTTTATCAATGGGAATTGAGATACAGAGTGGGTAGGCAGCTTGTCAAATATAAAATCAAGGCCAAGGGATTGTGTAGCCAAGATAAGAACTAAAGGAACCTCATTTTATAGCCCATTGTTCAAGAGACTAAATAATGTGGTTTGTAAAGAAAGAATAATATGGAAAAAAATACTACTTCTGTTAATCATGAATTGTGTGTGTGTGTATGTGAAGATTTTTGATTAGAACATACTAAAAAGTTGGTATATGGTTAGTTTGTAGAATTGACAGTGGATCTGCATGATTATTAATAGGAGAAACATTTCATAATTCATCTCATTAATGTGTAATTGCTATCTGGAGACAGATCTTACCTCTTAGAAGACAAAGAGCAAAATGAGGTTAAATTGATTTCTTTTTTTAGAGATTAGAATACAAGTCATTAGAACATATGAGAAGAGCCTTAAGTGAGAAAGCTGATTAACTATGAGTTCATCCTTTGTCATAAACCCTATTTTAACCCCAGAATCTGTCTAATCCAACAATTAGTTTCAAAATATTTTCCACGAATGTACTTTATTACAATGGTGTTTCTTGTCATTGAAGATTCTGAGGTTTTATCAAACAAGAAGTAGTGGGATTTGCTCTTCACTCCCACCGGCTTAAAAGTTTGTGGTATTTTTAACACACAAGATTGCTTTCTTCTTTGACCATTATTTTGAAAATGTTTGTATACAATTAGTACCATGTGTTCATACAGTTAGTTGTATATTTTGCCAATTTCTTTATTTGTCTCCACAGTAAGGAAAGGAACTGACTCAGTGTGAAAGCCACCAACCTTTCATCAGCCTTTCTCTGGATGCTTCATCTTCTGTAGCTTGGTGCTGGGAGCTACAGCCCTACAGGCATCTCACTGCCTGATGCTCAGTGAGGGAGGAGAAGGTGCATATACAAAGAAGGTAAGAAAAAACACACATGCTGTAAACAACTTATATTTAAAATTTAACTAATTTAGAATCCTTTTCTTTCTTTTCAGTTACAGCTTTGAGTATCACATTAGTAAAGACCTAATAGGAGGGAGTGAAATGTACTAGAAAAACTTGTTGGCTATTGTTCATATAGAAAACAAATGAAATTTAAATACAACAAGCACGCATCTGTGACAGCCAGTTGTATCAGCTGACAAGGGCTTCCATCTTGATTGGCAGGGGAGAGTACAGTGGAGAGTACTCTATATATCAGCAGTTCTGTTTGTCATTTTCAATTTGTAATTATCAGACTGCCTGACTGAGAGGCAGAATAATTAATATAGTCTTACCCAGACTTATAAAAAGAATTGCCTGGAGCACTTGTTAAAAACACAGATTCTCAGCTCCACCCAGATCCTGATGAATGGCAGCCTCTAGGGATATGCCCTGGAAATTAATATTTTTAATATATCTGAAGGTAATTTGTATTCACTGATAGTTAAGAGAATTTACAGAATTCCAAGTCTGTCATTTACTGTTTGAGATGAAGAGTTATTTCACCTAACCTAAGCATCAGTTTTCTCCTCTGCGAAATGAGGGTGATGACAGTACTTCCCTTTCAGTGCTATTGTGAACACCAAATGACATAATGTGGGCAAAATATATATCTTGGTGCTTGGCACAAATGCTGAATATGCATCAAGTTGCTTCTACTACTGCGACCCATTACTGTTATTTTATCCAGTGAACTCTGATGCTGTGGGCCTACCCAATTGGAAGATAAAGTGCATATAAATGATATAAGGAATCATTGAGGGAAAAGTAGGTGAAGGGAAAGAACCTCTAACACATCTGATGAGGGCTGAGGCATTCTAGCTTAGAGGCAATGGAGAGAGTGGACTAAGAGTTCCAGGGCAACCTAGGGCATCCAATTCTGTTTATATCCACACTCCAAGTATTTGCTTTGTCTTCTCCAGTCTAGGAAGGAATCAAATGCTTGGCTAATTGTCCTTGATAAGAAAAACTTTTGGAAGCACTAAGACATGATATAGTTTAATTGGTCAGCAATACTTTCATTTTGTAAAGTTTCATCTGGGATGTGGCGATAAGAAAGTGTTATTGCTTTGTATGACCAGGTCTCTCAGATATGCAAATAAGTAGAGTTCTCATAACATCAAATTGATTTATTTATTCATTAATTTGACACATATTGTTGAGCATCTGCTGTGTGCCAGGCACCATTTTAAGCAGAAAAACAGAAAGTGTATATTGGTGAATAGAGCAGATAAACATTCCTGGCCCTGCAGAGTTTATATTCTTGTGTATTTTGGAAGGGGGGGAGAGAGATACTAAACAGAGTAAATATGAAAATTATATAATTATAGGGAGAAAAATCAAAGGAAGGAGTATAGGAAACATGGAGTGTGTGTGTGTGTGTGTGTGTATGCAAAATGAGGCCATATAATGTGGGTCCTTGATAAAGACTTTGACTTTAAGTGCTATGGGAAGTTTCTAAAGGGTTTCAAAGAAACCACATTTAAAAAGGATCCCTCTGGGGACACCTGGGTGGCGAAGTGGTTGAGCTTCTGCCTTTGGCTCAAGGTGTGATCCTGGAGTTCCAGGATCAAGTCCCACCTCGAGCTCCCTGCATGGAGCCTGCTTCTCCTCCCTCTGCCTATGTTTCTGTCTGTCTGTCTGTCTCTCTCTGTCTCTTGTGAATAAATAAACAAAATATTAAAAAAAAAAGGATCCCTCTGGCTTTTGGACAATACCTTCCAGGAAGTTAGGGAACTGGAAAGGAAGTTACCAAAGTAAGAGAGAGATGATGACAATGTAGGTCAGTATGGTAGCAATGGAGGCAGTGAGAAGAGGTCAGATTCTGGATATATTTGGAAGGTGGAGCCAACAAGACTTACTTATGGATTAGATGAAAGGAATGAGAGCAAGAGAGGAGTCAAGAAGGTCTCATCTTGATCAACATATCAATGTTGGAATTGTCATTCCTTGAGATGACATAAACTGTAGAGGAGCAAGATTTTAGGGGTGCACCAGGGGTTAGATTTTAGTCATGTTAAGTCATCAATACCTATTAGCTATCCAAGTGGGGATGCTAGAAGAAGACATTTGGATATAAGAGATCTGCAATTCATGAGAAGGGTATTTGTAAACTGAGGGGAGTTATCCAGGGGCAAGAAAATTAATGACATAGGAGAGATTCTCAAAAGTACTATCCATGTCCTCCTGTTCAATGTACACCCAAACATTCATATTCTTTTCCAGTCTCTGTTTCTATATCCCAGGCAAGAAAGCAAAGGTCCAAGTCCTTAGACAAACCAGCTCACTTACGACTCACTGAAGCCCTCACAATCCTTATTGTATCTAGTTTCATATAGGCTTTTGTTTTGATTTTTGCTTGCTTTCAATAAAGGGGGAAGGGCAAAAGGAAGAGAGAGAGGGAAGGAGGGAGGAAGGAAAAAGGAGAAAAATCATACTATATATATTTGTTTAAATATACTACATATATTTTTGGCAAATGGCTTTTTTTAACCCCCTTCCTCCTTTAATTTTTATAACAACCCTCTCAGATGGGTATTATTTTCTTTTTCCAGATCAGTAAAGTGAGTTCATACTGTTCAAGATCTCAGAGATAATTAAGAGGCTGAATAAATTTAAAAACTCAGGTCTATCAGACCCAAAAATATCAGTTTCACAAATTTCTCAGAAATAGGAAATTCATGATAAGTCTGTGTTATGATGCAACCTTAGAAACATAGATTCTGGTGCATACTCAATTGCCTACATGATCTCATCACCTATATAGCAGATCCATCTTTAATATATGGGCTTATTAAGTATGCCATGTTCCTTTTACTAAAGATATTCCTTTTAAAATATTTTGTCATAAAGACGATCATCCCAATTATTCAGTAAAAAAAAAAAGTAATCCTATGTAAATGCCTTTAAGTTACCCAACATTTACTGTATACATCCAGAAATAAGCCATTTTCTAAGACACAGAAGGAGGCATATAATTTTGTTCTTAAGATGAGATTAGCAGAAGGGTCTCATTCTGCACAGGCATTTTGAATATGCATGGGACAGAAACTGTAACGATAGATGCTGATAAGGGGCTTCTGGGACCAATAAAACCTGGGTTTACTTTTGTTTTGCTCAGATCTCCTCTTAGACAGTTCAGCCCTGGATCTCTTGGCTCCTTCCTGTTGGGATAACTTGTTTTTCCATACCTATCTGTGAACTGTTAGACATGGGAATTTTTAAATTTTGTTTGGTCCCCTGAAACCTTAAGCTTCTTGGAGAAATTCTGATCCAGCTTCCTCAGGAAGAATCCTCCCAACAATATTTCTACCAGCTTCTTTGTGGGTAGAGAAGTCTTTTAGGATACTGCTTGTAACAAAAATGAGATGAGCCAAAATTTTTGGTCAAATAGGTTGGTGGAGTATAGTAAGTCTTGACAATCAAATGGATATGTCAGCTATCAATTCTTCACAGGTGGTGTGTGATAGAAAAGAATGGCTAGGAAAGATTAGGCAACTGATAAGTGCTTTGGATTTTTTTTTTATAGTCAAGTAATCAGAGCCATATTAGGTAGAAAAATAAAGATATAACTACTCAACAAACATCTTTTGAATACCTACCAACTAAAGAATAGAAAGAAGTTAAATGATTTTCCTTTTAGAATTCCCAGCCTAGTTGGAGGAGATTGATATTTGGGTGATGACATGAAGGCCATAATTCTTACCATGAGACACTACTAAATGACTGTCTCCTCCTGGAGAATCTCACCCCCAAAGTCAAGGATGCTCCTGTTGAACAGTTCCACTACCAACATGATGAGATATGCTTTCGTGGAGAAAAGAGACAATCATATTGATGATTTGATGCTTTGTTTTACAAAGATCTTTACAGAATCATATTGATGCTTTGTTTTACAAAAATGAAAATCAGATTAAAAGAATTCAGCAAAATTAAATGTAAAACTGAAAACTATATTATAGCTAACCCATAGCTTGGTGGCTGGGAGGATAACAATAGAGCATGAGAAGACTATGTAAAAGTTGAATTAGGTAGTCTTATTTATAAAACATTTGTGTAAAATACAAACAAATTCTTTTTATTAGAGGAAAAGAAAAAAAAAAAAACCTTAAAACTGAAATTCAGCTTCATGACTCAGGTTCTGCAAATTTTTCTTTTTTCCCAATTTTTTTTCTTCCATTGTCTCTCAGAGGTTTGGTAAGGAGATCATCCAAGATATGTGGTTTTCTTTTCCTATTTTTTTCCTCGTTTGCAAACTAGGTTTATTAAATAATATTCACATATTTGTAAACTACTAATATTTCCTTTTTGATGTCTTCCTACTTCAGAGAATTCAAGATATTTTTTATAAAGATTAAAAAATTACTTTTCCTGACTCCTGAGAGATATATAATAAAAAATAGGAGTTAAGAAAAAAATAACTTTGTCATCCAAGCTTCTAAGCTTCCATAATATATTAATGAAAAATATATTCCACATATTTTATGGTTACGCAATCATTGGCCTGATCATTCTATCTTAGGTATCAAGAAGTTCTTACTGTTCAAAGAGACATTTACTTTCTCTTGATGCTTGTTTTAAACTGTTACTTCTATTTTGAATCACTGTATTATATACCTGAAATTAATATTATACGGTATGTTAACTAATGAGAATTTAAATTAAAAACTTATTTATTTATTTATTTTTAACTTAATTTTATTTATTATTAGTATTTTTTTACACACACACAGAAAGACAGAGGCATAGGCAGAGAGAGAGGGAGACTCCATGCAGGGAGCCTGATGTGGGACTTGATCCCAGGACTCCAGGACCATGCCCTGGCCGAAGGCAGACATTAAACCGCTGAGCCATCCAGGGATCCCCTAAATAAAAACTTTAAAAAATAAACTGTTACTTCCACTTTCATACTGGAATAATATATATACATATATGTATATACACATACACACATATATATGCACACACAGCAAATGTCGCCAACTTAGTACTAATATTATTATTGATTTTTATTTTTTAAGGCTTCTTTTGGATGCTTAGTTTCTAGTGTTTTATAAGCTGGAGACTGCTCTTGTGTAATTGTTTTTACCTGTTAAGTCATTATTTCCACATTAATAATAGGGCAAAGATATCAGGCTTCAGTTTAGATTATGACAGTACCTAATGTCTTTTCCACATTTACTTCAAGTAAGAGGACTTCCTTTCTTGTTTTCCTGGGAATTTTATGAATTCAATATGTATATTTTTCCAGCTGTAGTATTTTAATTTCAATTGGAAATTACCAGTTGAGATATCAATTTTCTTATGAAAAGTTTCCTAATACTAAATCCTAGCAGTTAAAACTAACTTCAGCTTCTCAAGTGGCATGATTTCTTTATTCTTAACTTAGAATTTTTAAAAATCTTTTCTTTAGTTATTTGCTTTGATACTTTTGGGTCAGTGAAACATTAAATTATATATTTTTATATTAAGGACCTTTCATAAAAATAATTACCTTTGTGTGTGTGTGTGTGTGTGTGTGTGTGTGTGTGTGTGTGTGATACGATCTTAAGTAGATGATTAAGATAAAATGGAAAATCTCTTGGTTATATTGTTAAAGCATTTGATCTGATACCTGTTTTTGATGCAAGTGAGACTCCTACAATGCAAAAGTTCATGTCTCCAGAAAATTCATGTTGGTAATCCATTATAGCAGCAAGTCTTTATCTTTGTTTTCTTTCAGTTAAATTATTTTCCTATTATACATTTAGTAGACGAGCTAAACAGAAATGTGGGGCTAAATGAAAGGTTATAATGCTCACATGGAATTTTTGGAAATTTAAGTCATTACAAAAGACTTTTTTTTGAACAACTCCTTTTTGTTGTTGTTGAGGACTCTTTCATTGCTTCCAAGAACATCAGCAGGGAGCATGTATAAGTGGGAGTCAGAATATTTGTATGGGTCAGCCCTGTCGCTAAAGTTAGGGATTCACTCAGTGACCTCAGTTCAGGGTCTCCACTAGTCAAATGTGAGGCAGGATGAAAGTATCCTGAAGTTCCTCCTAGCTAGGGTTGGAAATGACCTTATTTTCCCTACCTTTCCCTACAAATTATCCATTTATTCTTCACTGACTTTGTAGTTAATAAAATCCTTTGGAACAGCCTCTTAAAAACTAGGAGGGTCAGAGTATCAGAGTATCTACGTCTCCAGCGAGCCAGACTTTTAAATCAGCCCCATTCTGAGTATTACCTTCTTTGATGGGACTTACTGAGTAGATCTGAAGGCAGCTATTAGATTGTAAAGTAGGTTGTAGGAGTTAATGGTGGGTGTTCTCACCTAAGATCCTAGAAACAATTGTCTCCACGAGAATATGGTAGTATCAATTTAATTGATCCCCAAAGGAAATTACATTGAACATCTCTAAAAAATGATGAAAAGCTGACTTAAAATGGAATTTTATTGTCTCACCACTTTGGTTTAAATGTTGTTCTTTTTCCCGACCATGTCTGCTTATTTCAGGTTTTGAAAACTAGTTGATAGTATTTTATGAGCAGTTTTTAATTGTTACATAGGCCATCCAATTTTGTTTAACAGAAAACACTTAATAGTAGCATGCCTAGAATAGGTCACCATCAGTTGTGTTTTCATTTAAATTTGAGAAATGAAGAGCCACGATGACTGCCCTGAAAGAACAGAGGGAGCCAGTGGCATGGATGGGAAAGACTCACTCTCAGTTATCAATTCTGGGTGTCAAAGATGTCACTGTTTCTAAAGGAAAAGTTCTCCTGTATTCTGCAACAGACATCAAATACACTTACTCCTTTCCTCGTGTGTCATGGAAACAGGGAAATTTTTTCTTATCCATTTTTCTTAGTACATGGGTCACTTTAAGGATGATGAAATTTTGCTTACTGTCCTGTGATTCCTGTAAAATGCTATTTTTCCTAATGGAGATACCTAATGTTGTAAGAGAGAAACATGGAAAATTTTTAAACACTGAGAAATATCAGTCCTCTGTTCTAAAACTTGGTCCTAAGCAAGTAGGTCATTGCATAGAGGTAATCTTTGTGTTCTACTGTATGCAAAATATATATATTTTAAACATAAAATGTACATGAATTAATATGAACTCATTAAGAATAGTCATATGAGAAAATTACATGGTTTATTTATATATGGTTATATAAGACTGATCATTTAGTGCCTCTGGTTACTTATCTGAGATACTATAAAAGTGAATGAACTAGATTCTCTATTATGACAATTAGAAGGCAGGTACTAACTTGTACTTAGAAGTAGTATTTGAATTATACTCTAGAATAGTTTCAGGAGTAGTTTATCATGGACATATTAGTGTATCAAAAGTTATGAAGATGACTTTAAGGGAAAATGTACTCACCTACTATTTTAACTATGTCTTTTTTTGTTATTTATATTACCATCTCCTCTTCCTCAGATGCATCTGAAAAATTGGATGGGAAAAGAATAAGTTATAAGTTCATCCTACAGAATTTTGGAAAAAAACAAAAAGCTGCTTTTCCTTCCAACTTTAATTAAGGGTGGCATGTAATTTTAAGCTTATCATGTACTAATAATGAGGTTTCTTTAAAAAGTTCATCTTGTTGGAAATCCAGCCCCAAAATTAAATAAATAAATAAATAAATAAATAAATAAATAAATAATAAATAAATAAATAAAATTGTTTAAAAGTATGCAATGTAAGGGTTCATTGCATTTACTGCTCAATAGTTGGAGAGTTAAACCTTCTCCTTATGCTGTCATTGGCTTTACATCTCCATGCTAATGTACCCTCTGAAAATGTGTTTGCATCATTTCTGCTTCAAACATTATTATCAAGGACAAAAAGTTTAGAGTCTGCAATTTCAGGTGATTATGTTTATACAGTTGGGAGAATAGAATAATCTAAAAAACAGCACATTTTGTGTATATGTGTTGACTCTTACTTCCTTAGGAAATGGATTTTTACGCTCCTAGGATGTCATATTACTGTTGTCAGATTCTAGTTATCCATTGATAATGACAATTGCATTGATTGCTTTAGCACCAGCTGACCTCCTATGACTAAATATCTTCATATAGCAGATAATTTATTCAAAAAATCAGACATGGAATTGCTGATATTCTATTTCCTTTCAATGCCCAAAGTCCCCACAATTTTAGATTGAAATGTTGTCTTGGGGTAGAGCTTTTCTTAAGATAGAGAAATGGAGCTTTGTTCCAGATGTTTAAATATTCTTTTTAGGCTTCATGATTCTTTCCATAGACACTTATTTTTATAAAAGCCACATAAACAGTTTATGATTGAACTGTATAGCTTCTCCCAGTCCAAATTTAAGACCTGTCTTCCCCCCTAGGACTTTAATAGAAGAGTGATTGATATTCCTGTTTCTCTCCCTTCAGCCCACTCCCCTGCTACTCTAAGCCGTTCTTATTTCAGGAAGTTAATCATGAAATCTATTAAACAAACCATGCCATGTGATCTCCATGTTGATACAAAAAAGAAAAGCCTATAGAGATGACAGCACCAAGTCAGTTAAAGGGCAGGATGGTGATGTGTGTAACAGTTGAGACTATGGAATAAGGCAAATATGGATTTGTCTGAGTTGTAATTTGTCACTTTGTTATGTGATGTTGAGTTCTTTTTAAAAAATATTTATTTATATTAGAGAGAGCGAGCGAATGGGGGAGGAGCAGAAGGAGAGGGAGAGGGAGAGAGAAGCCTGCCATGGGGCTCAGTCTCATAACCCTAAGGCCATGACCTGAGCTGAAATCAAGAGTTGGACCTTAACTAACTGAGCCACCCAGATGCCCAAGTTGAGATATTTCTTTCTATCCTTCAGGTTCCTTTTCCACATTCATAAAGTGTTGATAATGTTTCCTTTGTAGTATTTTTATGATGACCAAATGAGATATTTTTAAAAGGCTCTTATAGTACCTGACTCATTGTATGTATATTATTATTAATTATTACTACTGTTATACCATTATACTACATCAGTGAAAAAAATCAGGCAAAATAGCTTATTAGATCCTATTTCTGAATATGCTAAGAGAAAACAGACTTCTCCTTCTTCTATAAACAGCTAAAAAACAGGGTAAAATATATGAAACTACTGTCATTAAACATTGAGCCACAGGCAGTGTAAAAATGTGATTTCTAAGAGAAAAGAAACAAGTGAAATAAATCCTACCCTACATTTACCCTGGCCTTCTGCCTGGAGGCACATTTTGGAATGTGGTATATGCGCTTGGAATCTCAAGCACAACAGATTAGTCTTATTGAGTTGAGGAGACCAATAATAGAATTCAGTGGGGCTGCATTACCTGGAAGTTGTAAAGCAGAGTTCTGAAAAGAAATAATCCAAGCAAAAACAACAACAACAACAACTACAACAACAACAAACTCTTAAATCTATTTAGGTGTTCACTTGAACTTTTGCTGAATCCTAAAATGTGCACATATATGGTGAAACTCTACAAGGTGGGACAAAGAACAACGAGAAAACTATAAACTGAATAATTATAGAGAAGTTTTGAGCTCTGGTAACCAGAACAGACTTTATTGATCGCTGTGAAATCATAGGCAACTTTGAAAGGTCATGCCATTAGTAGAAAGGTTAAACTACATCTAGAATAAGGACTACTCTTGACTCACCCTAACAAAGAATAAAAACAAGTCTTAAAGGATCAAGTAATGCACAAATAACTAAACTGCTTTCTAGAGCAAATATCAATCTTCTTAAAAATAAAAAAAAGGATGACAAAATCCAAATATGCATTGCCATTATCATGATGCCCATCATCCAATCAAAAACTACCATATGTAACCCAGAGTAGGGTGATCTGTAACCAGGAAAAGGAAGAAAAAAAAAAAAAAGTTTACAGAGAGAATGGAATTAGGAGCCAAAGACTTTTAAATGGATCTTGTAAGTAGTTTAAGAATTTAATGCAGGGCAGCCTGGGTGGCTCAGTGGTTTAGCGCCGCCTTCAGCTCAGGGCATGATCCTGGAGACACGGGATCAAGTCCCACCTCAGGTTCCCTGCATGGAAACTGCTTCTCCCTCTGCCTGTGTCTCTGCCTCTCTCTCTGTCTTTCTCTGTCTCTCTCATGAATAAATAAATAAAATCTTTAAAAAAAAAGAATTTAATGCAAATTAATAATGGGAAAGAAATAGAAAAGATAAGAAAGACAGAAATGGAATGGGAACACCTGTGAAAAAAATAATAAATTCAGAAGTGAGATTCACTGGCTAAGATTCATAGAACATTAGATACTGCAGATGATAATGATATCAAACCCCCCCAAAATAGAAACTATATACAAAATGAAGGGCACAAAAATAAAAAGACTGAAAAAAGTAATAAAGAATATTTAGATCCCAGGCAGTAGGATCTGAAGAAAAGTGGGAAGAATCTGAAGCCAGATAAACACAAGGAAAACCGTACCAGAGCACATCATAATCAAACTGCTGAAAACTAGTGATCAAGAGAAAACTTTAAAAACCATCAAAGAAAAAAAAAACAGGAGAAAAATAATTAAGGATGATCTCAACTGTATTTTCAGAAGATAATAGAAAAACATCTCTAGTATGCTGAAAGAAAAAGTATCCAATGAAGATATCTTTTAAACATGGAGGGCACCTGGTTGGGCTCAGTCAGTAGAGCATGGGACTCTTGATCTCAGAATTGTAAATTTGAGCCCCACGTCAGGTGTAGAAATTACTTAATAATAAAATCATTAAAAATACATAAATAAACATGGAGATGAAGGGGTTTTCTAAGACACTGAAGCTGGTGGAGTTTATCGCTGGGGCATGTGCACTACAAGAAGTGTTGTAGGAAGTTTTTCAGATGGAAGGAAAGGACCCCCACATGGAAACTTGCATCTACATAAAAGAGTAAAGAGTACCAGAAATGTTAAATATGTAAGTAAATAGGAAAAGTATTTTTATCGAGTTTAAAGCATTTGTTTAGAACATAATTGACTGCTTAATAAAGTTTATAGTAATGTGGTGAGAGGTTTCGAACATATGTAGAAGTAAAATGTAACAATAGCATAAAAGAAGATAGGAAAATGGAAGTATACTATTCTATGTTATATAGTCCTTACATTTATCAGCAACATGATATTACTTGAAAATATACTGTTAAAGGTACATATTATAAACTATGAAGTAATTAAAAAATAAAAGATGTGACTGGTAAGGTAATACAGAAGATAGCATGGAAAAATTAATAAATCCAAAAAAAGGAAAAATAATGGAAGATAATCCAAAAGAAAGGCAAGGGCAAGAGGTCCCTTCCTAAGAGCAAACTACCTTTAAAAGGAAAAAGACTTCACCCTGTTATTCTACACCACCCTGAAAGGATCCCTCCACCCCTTCCCAGATACACAACCATTTTATGGGTAGATAAGTATGAGATGACAAAAAAGTTATTGGTGACAGATAATCTGAAGGGATAATCAGATTAAAACAGTCTACCAATAATCTCATAAAACCTCCTAGATTTAGAAACCCTAATAGGGAACCTCTCAGGTCCCCTCCCTCTTCAGGAGCTCTACACTATCACTCAATAAAATTTTGCTTTGCTGCCCACCACTCTTTCTCTGGTCTAACCTCTTCATTCCTTAAAGGGACATGACCGAGAACCACAGCCACTAAAGGAAAAAGAAATCCTGGGAAACAAATAACAACAACAACAACAAAAATAGAAACAAATAGCAAGACAGTGTATTTTTAAAAAAAGATTTTATTTATTCATTTGAGAGAAAGAGTGCACAAGCAGAGGGTGGGAGGGGCAGAGGGAGCAGCAGACTCCCCAGTGAGCAGGGAGCCTTATGTAGGACTCCATCCCAGAACCCTGGGATCATGACCTGAATGGAAGGCAGATGCTTAACCAACTGAATCACCCAGGCACCCCAAGTTGGTGGATTTAAATTCAACCATAACAATAATTACATTAAATATAAGTGGTTTAACTGGTCTGATTAAAAGAGAGAGATTATTAGATGGGTAAAAACAAACAGAAACTACATTTGTTCTTATCATTTTAATCATAGTTATTTTAAATCCATTGTCTAATCATTCTAATACTGGTATCATATCTGAGTCTGATTCTGCTTCTTGCTTTGTCTCTCATACTGTGTTTTATCTTGGCTTTGAGTATGTCTTAAAAATTTTGTGTTGAAATAACGTGTGATGTGTCAGGAATGGCAATTAAAGTAAATAGACTTTTATTGTGAGATTTTATGTTAACCTGGCTAGGAGTTGAGTGGTATTTAATGTTTGCTTTATCTTTTGGTGCCAGAGGCTTCAAATTCTTCTAGGGTCCTTGTTTTTGTTTCCCCTATTGACTTTTAAATTCTCTACTCCTCAGAGAGTCTGCGTCTTCCAGCTCTTTTAGCTATAATCCAATTATATTGAAGCCATATTGAGGCAGTGATGTGTGGGAGGGACACATCTATAATTTATAATCTTATGATTAAATCTTAGTCTTTTAGTGAGGCTATATCCTTGGGCTGTAACCCTCACAAGTGTTTCTTCCCTTCTCCCACATACACTTTGGTGATTAAAGACTTGACAAGGCTGGAGTGGGGGAATTTTCTCTTCCTCCATGTTGTATGAGTCTCTGATAAAGTCCTTTTCCTTGGAGAATAGGTCTTTCTTATTAAGAATGTTCTGAATTTATTTCACAATGATTACTTTTTCCATTCTCTGCTATAGCCAAGAGGTCATCTTTCTCAAGTCTTCACTAGAAGAACTGGTGGGATTCCTGGAGGTATAACTCACAAAAGTCTGGAGGCCTCCCCTAAAACTACAGTCCCTGAGACTCTCTGTCAAGTTAACTCACATTCAGCTTCCAGCATTTCTTCAAAATTATAAGTTAAGCACTTATCTAGTTTATGGCTGTAGTGGCTATGCTCTAGGTAAGCAGATCTTAGCTATGAATCTCTAAACTCACCTAATTCTTGAGATTTGGGAGTGGTAATTAGTTGTCATGCAACCTCTGTTGGGTCCAGGAAAAGTTGTTGATTTTCAATTCAGTTTTTTTCTTATTTTAAGGACAGAAGTGATGGCTTCCAAGCACTTTACATGTTAGATCTGAAACCAAAAGTCTATACTTTCTCTATAAGGAATATACTTAAATATAAAGACAAATAGATTTAAAGTAAAAGGATTGAAAAAGATAGCACTACTCAAGCCCTACTCCTAAGAAAGATGAAATAACTATATTAATATCCAACAAATGGACTTTAGAACAAAGACTATTACCAGAAATAGAGGGGGAAATTTCATAATGATAAAGGAGTAAGTTCAAGACATATAATTCATAAATATCTATGAACCACAAAACAGAGCTTCAAGATATTCAGAGCAAAACTTGAAAGGAAAAATAAACAAAACACAATCAGAGTTGGAGATTTCAGCACACTTTTCTTGGTTTTTAATAAAAAGGAAGATAGAAAATTAATAGGGAAGTAGAAGACTCATTCCTCCTCCAAGTTCAGTATAGTCCCCATTAAAATTTCAAATAGGCTCTCTTTTTCTTGCATAGAAATTGGCAAGCTGATTCTAAACTTTATATGAGAATGCCAATAATCTGGATCAGCCAACACAATTTTGAAGAAGAACAAAGATCAAGGATTTACAATACTTCATTCCAAGACTTAGTACTAAGCTACCTTGTTATGAGTATTGGCAAAAGGATAGGCATATAAGGCAACAGAACAGAATGGAGAATCTAGAAATAGACTTACACACAAAGGATTAATTTGTTTTTGACAAAGTGCCAAGGTAATAGGATAGGGAAAAAATAGTCTATTCAACAAATGGTGGAATAACTGAATAGCCACATGAAAACACGTGTACTTGATATAAATATGTATTTATCATATATATAAATCAATCCAAAAGGGAATCATAGACCTAAAGGTATAACACTTCTAGAAAAAATCATAGGGGAAAAAGTCCTAATAAAATTGGGACAGGTAAGGATTTCCTACATCAAACATTTAAAACAGTGAATTGTAAAGTAATTGATAAATTGGACTTCACCAAAACTGTTAAGTTCTGTTCTTATAAAGAAAATAAGAAGGCCAAATCACAGACTAGATGAAAATATTCACTATATATGTATTTGACAAAAACTTGTATCCAGGATGTATAAAGAATTATTACAACTCAGTAATAAGAAAACTAATTGCTTAATCAAAAGTGGCAAAATATGTGAACAGGCGCTACAGTAAAGAAAATATATTAAAGGAGCTAACAGGGCAGCCCGGGTGGCTCAGCGGTTTGACGCTGCCTTCGGTCCAGGGTGTGATCCTGGAGACCAGGGATTGAGTCCCTCCTTGGGCTCCCTGCGTGGAGCCTGCTTCTCCCTCTGCTTGTGTCTCTGCGCCTCTCTCTCTCTTTCTCTCTGCCTCTCATGAATAAATAAACAAATAAATCTTTAAAAAAATTAAAGGAACTAACACTGGAAAAGCCATTCGGAAAATGCAAATTAAAATCACACTGTGATAACATTATATACCCACTAGAGTTAAAAAGACTAAAATCAAAAAGACTGACACCATCAACTGTTGGTAAGGGTGTAGACCAAGTAGAAGTTTCATACATTGTTGGTGGGAATATAAAATTGAACAACCACTTTGGGAAATGGTTTGGCAGGTTTTTAATAAGTTTTTTTTTTATTTTTTATTTTTATTTATGATAGGCACACAGTGAGAGAGAGAGAGAAAGAGAGAGAGAGAGGCAGAGCACAGGCAGTGGGAGAAGCAGGCTCCATGCACCGGGAGCCCGACGTGGGATTCGATCCCGGGTCTCCAGGATCGCGCCCAGGGCCAAAGGCAGGCGCTAAACTGCTGCGCCACCCAGGGATCCCGGTTTTTAATAAGTTTAAAATGTGCATTTAGCATATGAGTCACTAATGCTACTCATATTTACCCTTAGAAAATTGAAATTATATGTTCACACAAAACTTTAAATAAATGTTAATAGCACCCTTACTCATAATATCCCCATATTGTGTGTGTGTGTGTGTGTGTACGTGTCTCGTTTATGTCCCATACATGTTTCATAGACTGGCGAAAGGATAAAGAAATTGCAGTATATACTATGATGGAAGATTATTTG
Organism: Canis lupus familiaris; assembly: GCF_011100685.1. NCBI lineage: Eukaryota > Metazoa > Chordata > Mammalia > Carnivora > Canidae > Canis > Canis lupus. Next base: position 42,440,503 of record NC_049233.1, on the reverse strand, counting down.
TCAATAAAAAGGAAGAAACTATTGATTAACAAACACATCATGGATGAATTTCAAAGGCATTATGCTAAGCAAAAGAAGCTAAACACAAAAGAGCACATATTCAGTTTATTTGAAAATCTAGAAGAAACAAACCTAATCTAAAGAGAAGCAGAGCAATGGTGACCTGACACTTGAACTGGTAAAACCAACTGTCAGTAAATGAGGCACCAGGAAACTTTTAGGATGTGGTGGAAATGTTCTGTATCTTGACTGTGGTTAATATTTGCTACACAGATGTATACATTTATCAAAACTCATCAGTCTATCTATATAAAATAAATATATGTAAATTATATCTCAATAAAATTGGATATCAAAAAGAAAAAAAGACTTATGAGCAGTTGACTAAATTTTAACCTAATTTTCTTGGATTAATGAAAAGTAATGTGTGTCTTTCCACATATGCTTTAATTTAATTCCCATAAGCCAGAATGTATATTTTATTTACATTTTAGCAATAAAGAAATCCTTGCTTAGGATCATCAATAAATTGCCTCAACTCTCATAGTTATTAAGGTTTGAAACTTAAGTCTACCATCTTTTCTCTTTTTTATTGCTATAAGTAACAATATACTTCATTTCTGGAAGAAAGAACAGAGGACTATACAGTATGAACTAACCTTAAAAATCAGTCCCATTCCTCCTGCAGAGGAGTATGTAAACTTTGAGGGCCTGAACAACCTGCTGCCTCTCATATTTGACAAGCAGACAGGAAAGGTAGGGCAGGACAGGTAGATGAGGAAGTGATCTAATAGGGAAGGGATGCAAAGGAAGGGCCTTTGAGATTGAGATCTTTCCTTAAATTGAGGTGCTATGATTTAAGAAACATTAATTAATCACAGTCCTTTTTAATCCTGAACTTAATTAAGCTCTCAAGTAACTTTTACTTGAGTTATAAAGAGAAGAAGAATTTCAGAAATGCCTTTTTTATTGAAGAGAATCCTCTAATTAATAGTAATTAAAAATCAATCCTCTAATATTTATTTAACCACAAGCTTAGTTGGTGCTTGATTTTTTTTCTTGTTTAAATAAACTTGGATAAGCAGTTGGATCAAAAGAAAAAGGATTAGTAAAATCAAAAAAATCATTATTGACTGATCCTGTTCCAGACTTTCACCAGATAAGCAGTGGTGGGATTCTGGGCTTTTTATATGTCTGTCTGTCTATCTTTCTATCTACCATCTATCTTGCTATCCATCTTATTTAATCCCAAGAACCTGGGGTTATACATATTATTATCCTGAGTTTACAAATGATAAAAATGAGGTTTGGTATAAATACATTTACTGCTTACTTATATTTTCTAGTTTTCTATAATGAAACACCTGCTGATTATATAATAAAAAATACACTTAGTTTCTACTAAATATTTCTTTCTAAAAATTATATGAAATTCTAAGAGAGCAATTTCTAATACTTAGTGAAATTGTAATGCTTCTGTTTCAAGCATATTTCACTTCAGATGTGGGAGTAATTTCTATTAAGTTGATTGCAAAACAACTTTCTATAAATAGAATTCTATTTCTACCTTCAATTTTAATATTAAATCAATTTTTTGTAAAATGTTTTGGGATATAAAAAAAGCACAATTATTCTGGAGTTCTAACTTCTAAAACCATATTTTTTAATGGAAAAACAGAATAATAATACTGTTAGTAGATAAAGAAGTCTTCAATATTTTGAAGGATGGTGCTGGAATTTTACAAAGAGGTTCACTTTCTCGAAGTCACACAGCAAGCTACTAAGGCTGAACCTTTCTATTCTCCACACCACATCCATGATACTAATAAAAATAATCAAATTTGCAGAATGGGGATATGATGCTCCTTGTTTTGTTTATTTGCCCACAGTAGCATAAATGTCTAAAAGTACAGCCAGTGATGTACAGGGAACAAGATGCACAGAATCTAAACAGCTGGTCCACTTATTACTAACTGCCCACATTCCTGCTCCACCTCCAATAAACTATGGCAAAACAGCACACAAATCTAATTAGCTGGATCTGTTCATATAACCCTGGACACTGCTATCTTATAGAAATAAGCAGGTTGACCTGGACTGAAGTAAGGAGAGCAGGCAGCAGCAAGTCACCAAAAAGTTAAACTGCTGTAGTAAATGAAATGATTGAAGGAATCACTAACTGCTACAGTCAGAACCTGTAATTATATTCTGGGCAGGTAGGATAGGAGTGGTGGAGGAGGGGCTAACTTACTAAAAGTTCTCCTGAATGTCTCTGAAAAATCAGGTCTATTTTCTTTAAAAATATTTAAATCTGTTCTGTGGTACATTCTATAACTGCTGATACCTACCTCACCCATCGGTATTAGTGAGAAAAATATTGAATCTGAAATATAAGATGTAAGATTATTCCTTTTCTGAAATTTGTAAGATATTCTTCATTTGAACAAGTTCCCCAATATTTTTGAAAACCTTTCTTCCACTGAAAAATATTGTTAGGCACTGACTTTAGAAGTTAGATTCCTTGCCCTCTCTGGCTAAGCCACTTCATCTTCAGAAACATCTATTTCTGAACACTAATTTGATGAAAACCATTCTAACAATGTAAAATAAAATCATACTAAAGATTTTCTCTAAACATCTGGCTCTGCTACCCCATGAGAGTGTTTTTCATGCAATTACATAAGGTGATTCAGGCAGATATTTGCATTGAAACACAATTTTCATTAGGGTTTTCAACATTCTTGAAGGTTAGATAAATCTTAGGAAATCTGTAGTTGACACATTCAATTATCTCCTTGCTGTAGTTCCTGGTGACCAGGGCTGATGTCATCTTTCCTCACAGACAAGGGGGAGCTTAACAATGATTAGATACACAAATAGAATGTAAAACTTAATGTGGGATTTAGTCCTCATGAGCCCATGAGTTATACTTGAATTATTTGAAGTAAAAAAGAAATAATAGCATTCTGGAAGTTTCTCTACTGCCCAAGGAAGCCCCAGGCTGCAAATCCTATTAGTTTATAATTAAATTATTAATCTGATGTTATCATATGAAAAAGGACCAGAAGACTAGGTCTTCTTCAGTGTAGTAAAATCCTTAATTAAACCAGAATTCAAATAAACATAACCTTCAGTTAACTTTCTCTTTTAATTTCATGCTTCCTCTCACCTTCCTTTTCTTTATTCCCCATTTCCCTCCCTACTGTTTGTTTCCCTTTCTTCCTCACTCTCTCCCTTCATTCCTGCCTTTCTTTTATTGTTACTTCTTTTTTTCTTATAAAATACTTGAATGAAGACAGAACAAAATGGTAATATTAGGGACTTAAATTTAAAAATAAGTATAATAATACAATCTCCATGTAATATCCTGAGGTTAGTAGATTTTGACAAACCCTGTTTACCTGGGGTCTCTTCAATGCTGTTCCAGGAAAAATCTTTTTTTTTTTTTTTTTTTTTTTACTACAGATCTTATTTATTGATTCATGAGAGACACAGAGAGAGAGGCAGAGACATAGGCAGAGGGAGAAGCAGGCTCCCTAGGGGAGCCTAACTCAGGACTTGATCCCAGGACCCCAGGATCATGCCCTGAGCTTAAGGCAGACAGACACTCAACCACTGAGCCACCCAAGCATCCTGGAAAAGGAATTTTCAAGTGAAAACTTGAGGACCTGTGAGGTCCAGAATCATACAAGTTTTTTTGATTGTCACAAGGTACTTATAGGACGGACCAGAGTTTCATTACCTGAGTATTTCTTTAATTAGTTTTTAGCTAGCTGTAACTCACATCAGATCACATCTCATGCTGATCTTTAGAGAGAAACACATATTCTGGGAAGAAGAAATCCCACTGAGTTGCAAAAAAATAGCTTTTCCCTAGAGTACAAATAATATTTTTTTATATGAGGGAGAAATATATTTTACATTTTTCTGATTTTTTTAATTTTATATCTAACATTCCCGAAATTAAGTTGTTTCAACATTCTTGTCAAAAACATGATGGATTCAATTGTCATTACAATTTGATTTGTAAAGGGAACTTTAAAAAGAAGAAATTCCAAGAGGAGTTGCAACTCTCCAAGAGGAGAGGCATTGGGGTGAAGGTGACAGCTGGGGATGAGCATTGGGAGGCTACTAGATTAAGAATGTCCCCAGCAAAGAGGAAGCTTCAAAGGGGTTCATCATTGAAAGGAATTAAGTTAGTATGAAGCAGATTGTTGAATATACTTTTTAGGGGGAGGATGGTCATCCATATTTAGGGAGTTACAAAAGAAGCAAGTCCCAGTATCTTTAGAAAAGCATCAAATGATATATTTCTGATGACTGCAGTGTGATTGAAATGTAGTCAGCAGTTCTTAGCTCTTTCTTAGCCTTAATTCACCTGCAGTATATTCTTAATAGTTAAGGGGCCTACCATGGTGATTCTTGGCAGGATAGAGCAGGGGTAGGGATTCTTGGCAGGATAGAGCAGGGGTAGGGTAGGAATAGAGCAATTCAGGTGAATTGCAATCTTGGAACAGTCACCTGTTGATTCAGATATGCCCACTTTTGGGGCTGTCATTAAGCCTTGTTTAAATCACATGAACTATATCATCATTCAATTTAGGAAGGGGATTATATATTTTTTAAAAAGGCACTTTGATTAAGCTACTTAGCTGGCAGGCCTAGAATTGTGTAGAGTACTTGGTCACTGAACTACATTTAAAGAGCATGGATTATTGTTTATCAAAAAGAGTTATGGTTAGAGGTTTAGGGGCAGAGAGGAATTTCTGTGCTAAACAGACGAGAATGGGTTGGGGCCCTTTGTGAGGCAATGAAGAGAACCGTGATTGGTGTCAAGGGGAGAACAAAACTGAGAAAGCTGGAGGGCTAACCTAGATTAATTTTTGAAATGATTTTCAAGAATTTCCCAAGTTTCCCCTATAAAATTTTTCATTGCTCACCAATATTTTGGTACAAATGGGGAAAGTGCTGGGGGGTGGTTCAGTGCAATTAAGACAAGCACTTAATTTCTCTGGATCCATTTTCTCATTTTAAAAATCAGGATCATGATTCTAATCACCCAGTGGAGGTAAGTAACCCCTCTCCAAAGGAAAGTTTGTCTATCCTATGATTCTATTGGGACTTATAGCCAATGAGAAAAAGGTTGCAACCAAAAGGCTTGAACTGACAAAGTAAATGGGAGAAAAGAGTTCTTCCCTTTTGTAAAAAAATTACTTTGATGGCATGAAAATAATCCATCTGTCCTATTACAACCATTATTATCCTATAGTCTGTTTTCCCAGTATGCTGATTTCATTTTATACAATTATAACTATAATATATAAATGATATCACATCTTCCTTTTTCAATTTCCATTTACAATACTTATGATAGTATCTATATTTACATGTATCTCTGTCTCTGTGATTTATCATTTATCTAATTATCAATGTTTTTTCCTATTATCTATCAATAATCTCTGAGCTTAGCTTTCCATCTCTCTAGAAATTTACTACCTGAGTTCTACCTCCTAGTTTTTATTTGATGACCTTTTAACTGCTTTAGTTTTCATATAGTTTGGTCTGAAGATGGTGTTAATAAATATATTTGCTTGTGCATGGTCTTTATAACCATCAGTTAAACATACTTTATATAAATGTGGAGTACATTCCAAAATGTACCCACCTGGTACTCTATTGTTGTATGAAAGTTGTTTGCAAATCCTCACTATTTTTTTAGATTTTTATTTTATTTTTATTTATTCATGAGAGAGAGAGAGAGAGAGAGACAGAGACATAGGCAGAGGGAGAAGCAGACTCCATGCAGGAGCCCAATGTGGGACTTGACCCCAGGACCCCAGGACCATGCCCTGGGCTGAAGGTAGGCACCAAACTGCTGAGCCACCCAGGGATCCCTAAATCTTCACTATTTTAAATAACTTTGTAGTGTACAACTTTATAAGAACTTTATCTTTTGGACTATTCCTTGGGAGAGATTCATAAAGATGATATCAAATGTTATAAATTTTTAAGTAAATCTTTATAATACACAGTGCTGAATTAAGAAAGGAAAGAAACAAAACAAAAAAAAAAAAAGAAAGGAAAGAAACATTCATGTTTTTATTGAACTAAGTCAAAGACACTACTTATCCATGCTCCAGTTTTTTTTAAATCAAAAGTTTTTCAGTGTATTTTTTTACAGCTGAAGGAATTTTCAATCATATATTTATGAAAAAGAATGGTTTTGTTGCTCATATTCTCTCCTTGCTTTCCCCAATACTCAGAAGTGCGTGGAATGTGAAGATTCATTTCAAAGTAAGTACTCCAATCTTATTTGGTCAATAAAGGTATAAGTGAAATGATGTTTTCTATTTAAATGAATAGCCAAACTCTAATGGGAAAATACCTAACTCTGATAATGCTTGACTGGATGCCTGACTGGATGAATGAATAACATCCTTGGCAAACATAATTGCTTTTCTTTATTAAAAAGAAAAAAGGAGTTGCAAAACTGATTCTCCTTGCTAGTTGGAGCCTTCTTCCCTTGCCCCAGTAAATCCTCTATCTGGGACTCCGGTGTCTGTTTAAAGGAAGGACGCTTCATAATGTCCAAAGGGGCAAGCTAGGCTGGTAAAGGGGATTGACTCAAGTGACTGTAAGTTACATCTCCTACATCTAAAGGAACCAATCAGAGAAGTTTAATCATTATACTTGTCTTTTTTCCTTTGAGCTCTTGAATAAACATAATTATTTCATTGTATAAGAGGAGTTACAATATTAAAACTATTGATTTTGAGGATTTAAAAATTTCTATTGGATATAGTCTACTCTTTGGAAAAGAAAAACAGTACTTTCACTTTTTTGTTTGCTAAATAAAACAATATAAAGTGAAATAAATACTCCCCTTCCCAATTACTGTTCCTAAACAGAATATACTTATGTACGTAATAATTATTTTCTTTGTACTAAAAAATATCCATGTTGTGTAAATCTGGGCTCATTGCTGTTTTAGAATACTTATTTTATAATCAGAAAAGTAAATTTTTTTAAAGGTTTTATTTATTTATTCATGAGAGAGAGAGAGAGAGAGAGAGAGAGAGGCGGAGACACAGGCAGAGGGAGAAACAGGCTCCATGCAGGGAGCCTGACATGGGACTCGATCTTGGGTCTCCAGGATCAGGCCGTGGGCTGAAGGTGGCGCTAAACTGCTGAGCCACCCAAGCTGCCCAGAAAAGTAATTTTTAAACCAAATATTAATACTTAAAATTCACTCAAAATCTGTCATATATGACATTTTAAGCAATATAAAAGTAGTCACATTGATGAAAATAGATTATAATTTCAAGAGTAAATTTTAGGATAATATTAAATGATAATGCTAAAGGAATATCAATATATTACATTATATTAAATTATGCAGTATATTTAATTTTACTGTATTAAAGTATATTTACAAAACTTGAATAGAATGTTTTAACAATCAACCTGTGATACAGAATACACTTTTTTTTTTGTGGAATTCTTTTGGAATTGCAGGTAGTAGCTTCTTCAAGTGATTTTTGATTAATATTCTTAAAAAAATAGGTTGTTCTCACTCATGGAACTTGGATGAAGGTAGTATTTGATTTTTAGCCTGTGGAATGTGTGGCAGGAACACTGCCAAACATATTGCAAATCTAGCTATAGACTGTAGAGAAAGAAGATAGTAATTGGTGGCAAGAAGAAAGAAGATAGTAATTGGTGGCAAGGTATCTCCTAATCTGCCACTGAATTTTTATATCCTGAACAAAATATTCCAGTGCTTTCTATATCAGAGAATATAATCTTACTTATCCCATTGTCAGGTTAGAGATAGTTGCTTAGTTGCAAAAATCCCAATATGACTAACCATTTGGAAGATTAATATTGCCTTTTCCCTCCATATTTATTCTCCATTTTACTATGGGGAAAATTCTTTGAAAAATTTATACTTTTGAGATTAGTGAGACCTGTGCTATGCTGTGTGATATATTCCGATAAAGTAGCCACTTGTCTATTTATATTTAAATTTAAATGAATTAAAATTAAATAAAATTGAAAATCCAGTTGCTTAGTCCCACTAGTTATATTTCAAGGGCTACCAATAGCCACAAACAATCAGTGGCTACGGTATAAGACAGTGCAACTCTGGAGTGCTAAGGTATTTTCATCATGGCAGAGAGCCATGTTGGACAGTGCTGAGCAACACTAAATATTTTATAAAATATCTCCTTTCTAATTAGAATCCTACATCTTGCCTGATTTCTCAAATGATGAAAAGTAACTAACATAGTAAGCAAATCAAATAGTGAATAATAAAATGAATGTTACTTTAAAGGCATAAAGTTACATTTGTGTAATGTGGCATATGTGGGTTCATAGTAAAATGAGACAACTTTTATATGGACTAGTAAAACATTCTCTAGGGAAATTTGCTAATATTTTATAGGCTGTGCCTAGGGGCAGCATTTGGGAAGTACAGCTAACATAGAGCTCACTGGGACAGCACAATTTCAAGATGACCTCTAAGTTATTTGTCCAGTGCATTTCTTTCTGCCATCTTAAAATTGTAATTTTTTCTGTTTCATTTCTTTAAAATATATTGCAGAACTAGAAAGGAAAATGTAGTTCTCTAACTGAATAATGATATTTTCCCAGTTTTTTGGAATTAAGTGTTAACTAATCATGGTTTGTATATTACAGAGAGACACTTTTCTAATGGAAATACTATCAAACAATGACGTATTGAGACTTTACTTGGATGACCCCTTTTAAATTTCAGAGGGTATACAGAAGAAATTTTTTAAAAAGAGTGTCAGTCTGAGTTAAGAATAACAGGTCATAATTTGAATATTACCTCACAGCAAAAAAAAACCCAATATAATTATGAAAGAAAATATAGATATTTTGGAAGAAAATATAAGAATATCTTTGTGACTTGGGGTAGGCAAAAATTTCTAACTTTCAAGGGAAAAAATTGGTAAATCATATTTCATTGAAATTAAGGACTTCTGTTCATCAAGACATCAGGAAGAGAGTGAGAAGGCAAGACACAGAATGGGAAAGGGTATTTGTAAAATATACAATAGACAAAGGATTTATAACTGAAATATATAACTACTGCAAGTTAATAAAAGGCAGAAACCCCAACAGAAAAATGGGCAAAAATTATAAATATGAACTTCAAAAAGAGGATGTTCAATATGTTACCTATATATGAACAGCTGTTTCAGCTTTATTAATCATAAGGAAATCAGATTAAAACTATAATATGATTTTACCACCTATACATAAAAATGGCAATAATGAGAAACAGTGAAAATATCAACAGTCAGGCCCTACTGGCTGTTGGAAAACCATTTGGTATTGAAACTGATCATATGCATAGCCTATCACTAGCAGTTCTACTTCCAGATTTATACCCGACAGAACTACATACACATGTGAACCTAAAGGTATGCACCAAAAGGCATGCACAAGAATATTCACAGCAGCATTATTTATAAGCACACAAAACTGGAAACAACCCAAGTGCTCATCAAAGAGTAAAAATGCATTTATCCTGATCCATTTATGCAGAAGATACTGTAAAGTAGTGAGAATGAAAGAAATACAAATATGCAGCAACATAGAATATGTTTCATAAATGGAATATTAACCAAAAGAAGCAAGACACATTAAGGTACATAATTTATGAGTCCACTTATATAAAATTTAGAGGTCATGTAAACTCATCTATTAGCATAATCAGGATGGTGGCTACACTTGGAGGAATAGTGATTAATGGGAGTTTGGTTACGTAGTGTGTTCATTTTGTATATACTTAAAATGAGCACTTTTCTATGCATGTGTAATTTTCCCATAGATTCAATTTAATAAGATATTTATGTTTAAAAAAATGAATAACAGGTAATTAATTTATGACTCTGTTACAGAGAAGATATGCATTTGGACCAAGGCCTTTGACTAAGTTCCTGTGCCACTAAAGATGTGACAACAAGATACAGGTGGAAAGCCTAATTATTAATATTCACTTTTCCCTTGTGAGAGGACTTATAGAAAATAAGAACATCTCACACAAATCTGTAGGAAAAAAGCTTCATGGGGCTTTAGAAAACAATTAAGGAAAGCCTAATTGATTATATCCGGGACCCCTCAGTAGGGCTTTTGTTTTCTGAGCCCTACCAGAGACTCATGGAAAGTTATCAGTCCCAGGACAAGACACTCTGACGTCACTGAAATCAACAGCATGAGCAGGAGGAAAAAAAAGAGCCTGAATTATTAAAGAAATGTTTCCGGTTATCACATATGGATCAATAACCTCTGAAGACTGTCAGGATTATGGCCTGAGAAAGCATTGGTGCATCTGCTTACTCATGATACATCAGTGTCAGTTCAGAAAATCAGAGTGGAGGTACAAAATGTGCTCAGCTCACCATAGGCCCCTTTCCAGTGAAATGTCAAGCCACATGTCCTTGAGCATTTTACACTTACACATGTACGTACATGCATACATTCCATTTGCTAATTTATTCAAAAGATGATTAATGGCAGGAGGTCTACATTGTATAAGTCATTTATAGAGAAAGCAAAGTGGAACTTAATGCTGCTGCTGGAAATTAACTCTATTTTGAATTCTCTTGGGATAAATGTCATGCTTCCAATATTCTTCTTCTCTGATGCCAAAACTCTGCAAGTGAAAAATTGTATGCTCAATTAAATCCAGAAAACCAGACTAGAGCTCCCAGACTGCTCTCCTCACAGTTTGTATACTTTATGCCAAGACAAGTTAAGTTCATTACCTTCTAGGACATTTCTAAGTATTAATATACACAAGAGAAAACAAACACTGCTTAATATTCTCTGAAATTAGCTGGAGGGCATTAATAATAGGAAATCTTCCTAAAAGATATTAGAAAGAAAATCTTTAAAGGAGAATTTTATTTTGAAACAGTAAGTTGCAAAAGTGTTTAAGAAGAATCTAAAATGTTATGAGGAAAGTATTTGAAATAATTCCAAATATAGGAACAGAGTACTTCTTATTACTTTGCCAAAAGAAAGATTACTTTGTTGTTGTTTGAAGGACTTGACTCATTAAAAACTACTTATATAGGTGATGAATTTGTTGGGTGAGAAGCTCCCAACTTTTGGAGAGAGAAATGTGATAATTCTTTGAATGCATCTATCCTTGAGGTAGGGGTCCACAGAAAAGAAATTTAAACCAGGAGAACACATTTCATTTGTGAATAGTGAGAAGGTGCCCCACGAAGCCCACATTTAATCTACATTCACTGAAAACACTTGTACCTTTTACATTCTGCTTATTCATGCAACTGGATTAACTAAGTACATAAGCTGCTGCTTTCAGCTCTGGTCCTCCTGTGTTCTGCTGGTAAAGGTCATCCTGACTCATACACGAAACCTTTTGTTTATATCTCAGAGGTAGCTGACCCCATTGCACCTGCTTTTGAATATCTGGCAAGAGACAAGCTTACAAATGAATATGAGTCTTTCAAGAAGTTGCTTATTTTAAAATGAAATTAGCATTTCCATAGGTGCCAAACCACTGGCAGAGGAGAATGGAGACCTCTGTGTAAGTGAAAACAGGTATATTATGGGATTGGGGCAGTATCTGCATATTCACCTTCCCCTCTGAATGTGCCTCTAAACCATTGCTGTATGGATGAATGAAGAAATGAACAAAATCATTTCCTTTGCCCCTTTTTACCTGCCTACCAACATTTTATCTTATTTATAGAGACCTATTATACGACTATGTCAAGGAGAGAATGTGACTGAAGCACATTTTTTTTCACAATACTACCTGCCCTTCCCCGAATATCAACTATATATATTATACAGACCAAAATCCTTACTATTACAGTGACTGATATTTGATCATCAGAATGATCTTCCTTTTACACTAACCAGTGCTTAGAACTTTCAAAGGATATGTGAGGAGCCAAAAGCGATAAACCTGGAGGGTACTGAGGATTAAATGTGGTGTCAGGGAAATCACTGAATGCAATAGCAAGAAGTTAGATTTCATTCTGTGACCTGGGGGAGAACCAGTGCAGGTTTGGGACAAGGGAACACCATGGGCAGACCTGTGTCTTAGAAAGGCGTTTTAGTGGTCATGTGTAGATTGATTTAGGAGAGAATCTAGCGACAGGATTTTCAGTACAGTACGGAGGCCAAAAGTAATAATACAGCAAAAGGTAATCCTAGGCTATTAACCATCAGGATAGTATTTACTGCTGTGAGGTTAGTAACTGGGAGAGAGCACTTAGGGGAGTTCCAGAGTATTGGTGAGATTCTGCTTCTTGATCTGGTGCTGGATATTTGCACAAAATGCAAAAAAGGCACTGAGCTGTACATTTTGTTCATCTTTCTACACATATGGTACAGTTCAATAAAATGTGTAAAAGAAAGATAATGATGCCTGAATTAACTCAGTGGGAGTAAATAAAAGGAAGTAGTTTCTAGAGATAGATACAAAGATTTGCAAAATAACTGGAAGCAGAGAATAAAGGATGACTTCGCCATATTTAGTCTTAGAAATGGAAGATAGTTATTCTCTCAATAGAGTTAGAAACCTCAGGAGGAGGAATTTTTCAAGGGGAAATGATGAGTTTGGCATTGGATATTTGAGATGCCAATGAGATATTGGGGTGAGACTATGCAATAAGCAAATACGAATACTATTGGGAACTCAGATGAGAGTTAAAAATAGGAGCTTATTGGAAGTTATACAGACTTGTTGAAACAATAAAAATAGAGGAGATCCCTAAGGAAGTAAGGGAAGCAGACAATTTAGGTACTAATGCTGAAAAATTTTATCTATTTTAAAATTTTGCCTTAAGTCAGCTTAGTTTATTGGCATAAAATGTGTAAGATTTACCATTTTTGTTTTATTTTTATGTGGTAAGATTTTGTCTATTTATATATTTTCCAAGTAGACTTCAATGAAAATATATATTTTTGCAATTATATAAGAAAGTTATATAATGAAATAAATGTTTTATGTGGAATGGCAAAAATCTGAAGGTAGCAGAGTAGTTTAGATAGTATCTGGGAACACAATTACTCCTCTGGTTTTATGATTGTACATTTTTTGTTTATAGAAATATGTATTTTTAAACATTTATTTTAGTTTTTTTTCTTCAAAACTGCCCAACCAAATGAGGTTGGTGATCTTTGAACATGCCAGATTAACCTTACCATTTCTTACCTTCTTCATGTTTGTTTTATCAATTTGCATACTTTTATGTAATGGAAAAAGAGATATATTGTCAGTGTATATTTTGTAAAGGGTATACATGCTGAAAAAGTATTATTACAGTAAGATAATTTCATTGGAAATTATAAGTTTTGTTTTGTTTTGTTTTGTTTTGTTTTTTAAGTAGTCTCCACATACAACAGGGACTTGAACTCACAACTCTGAGATGAAGAGTTGCATGCTCTACTGACTGAGCCAGGCAGGCACCTCTAAAAAGTATGTTTTATTTAAAAATTTAGATGTTGATCTTTTATTTTTGGATTTAGTCCTGTTCAAAATGGTTTAATCAGTTCATTAACTGAAAGAGGCCTTATAGGGGACTAATACAAGAGTCATGAAGGGAAAATGCATTCTAAAAATATATTCTAAATAACCCTAAACTGTTCTAAAAGGTTTCCACTATCAATATGAATTTTCTGGAAATCCTTGCTATTGTATAATATGCATAAATCTTCTCTGTGGACACTATAAATTAAATCTTTTAATCATGATTTCTTTTGGACTAAGGTAGATGTTGTGCTGACCCCATTTGAAACCATGTGACACGGTGCCAAGAGTTTGCTCTAGCTGTCATATGCTAAAGACCAATGAAAAGGACCTACCTTGACAGAGAGTGTCCATGAGACACTACATCTGCCATCCTCATTAAAAAAACAGGTGGGGGGCTGGTTTTCCGTAACATTTTAGTCCTTGCAGGGAAGGCTAATTCATAGGATTTGGTAAGTTTGACGTATTTTCTTTGATAGTGCAAGGTAGCTCGTGAGATTTGTAATAAAATATTTGTTTGGATTTCTGGAAAGCAAGATTTCTTTTATATTTTTTTAATGCCACCCAATACAACATTCTGTGTGTTTCATGAAAGACATGCACACTGATTGTCATAAAAGGAAAGGTAATTGATATTTTCAGAATTTCATTTATTTATTGAAAATATCCTTATGTCTTTAATTCCCCCACATACATACATTTTACCTTCAAACTAAAGAACTACAAAATTTTATCAGATGTACCAAAAAATATTAATAATCAACCTAGGATCAATCCACATAATGGCTAAAAAAAACAAATTGAAATTTTTCCTCTTTATTAGGTAAAATGATTTTCATTTTCTTATGATAATATACATTTCTTTTCATGGTTAGTCTTTTTCAATACCTAATACTCTACTAAGGTGATTAAATATATCACCAATGGGAAATGTCCAGTGCACAATTGCCACAGAAAAATAGAATATCCTCATTTCATTCCCCGTCTATTCCCAAACTTGTCCCTATTTTTCTAAAACCCTTCAGTACAATGAACACATTCATTACCGCCCCTCTTTGTTTCTGAGGCAATGGACTCTTCTCTCGGCAACGATGATTCAAGATGTTGGAGGGAACAAAGCCAGGACTGTCACTAGCTTTGCCTTTCAAAATATTCCAATCACATATTAATCCTTTTCCAAATAGATTCCGGACAAATCCATTTTGACCCAGAACCAGGATAATGAAGCCAAATCTAGAATCATCCATTTTGGCTAAGGTTGCATCACTGGCAAATACATTTTTCAAAATTTCGTTTTGTAAGGAATTAAATTCAATTCCTTTCCACATGGGAAAAAGCCAATAACAAAAGCTGATGATTGTAAAAGTGAGACCAAAGAGCCACAGGACATATTTATTTTGGAAAGAAAGTTAAAAGACTAAGAAGTTAGGCCATAAAACATTTTACACCAGTTTAGATTAAACCAACAGTTTAAAAGATAAATATTTTGCATTTTTTATGCAGATGTCCAAGATAAAAATAGCCGTTGTGCTAAGAAAGCTTAAGATTACTGTAGAGAAGCCTCCATAAATGAGGTATATGCAAAATGGGAAACAGGTCATTTAATAGGTTTTTTTTAAAAACTAGGTAGTGAGCAGGTGGAGGTAGGAGAGTGGACCTTGAGGAGGGAATTAAAGGCATCTGGCCCAGACCACTAGCCAATGACCAGATGAAACTAAAACATCCTACTTTCCAGCCTCAGAAATCCACTTACCACCTCAAAGGCTAAGAAATCTTTCTTTTCTTCTTGTTCTTAAACTAGCTTATTTCTACTTATTCTCATGGTTTAATTCATAAAAAAAACTTTATGAATTTGAAGATAATAATTTATTCTACCCTTATTTTTTGTAACTTGAGCATAAGTTATATCCAGAACAACTCTTATCTTTCTCTCTGTCCCTAGATCCTCTTTCAAAAAAAAAAAATCCCCATCTTTTAAGAATATTGTTTGGTATTGCCACATACTTGAATCGTTCTTATGTTTATTCACACAGATATGTGTGTGTGCATGCACATACATGCACAGTATCCAAATTCTAATGTGTAATACCTGTAAACATATTTGCAAGAAGGTTTTTCTTATTGAGGCCATTCTGAATTGTAATTCTAATATTAATAGTCTGACCTAGTTTAGTAACAGTTGTAAATTTGAGAGCATATTCCTCATTCATTCTCTGGGTTCTCAAATAGATAAATTAAGAAAGGTCAGCCTAAGGAATGACTCTTATGAGCCTTTAGGTAATAGTATATAATATTTAACTCTTTCTTAGATGCGATCTCAATGCTAGACATTGACCGTACAAAGATTAAAATGGTCAAGATTATACCATCCTAGTTGGAGATGAAAATGTCCTTAGGGATGAGACAAAAAGTATGTTTCTTGGAATAATGCTTATCATTTCTTATTACTTATTCTTGGCTGCCTATTTTGTGACTACCATTGAATGAAAGAAAAGAGTTTTAGTATGATTTTCTCTTCATAATGTTAGTGTTATTTAATAGAAATCTCTAGAATGGAGCCAGTCCTAGACAACATATATTAACACTTTGGTTAAAGTACAGATTGAACTCTTATCAATTCTCACATGACTCAAAAGTTATATAATAGATACTTTAGTGCCCCCTTGGATTCCTTTCACCAGCTCTGTCTTCTAGCTTTTCTGTGTGTTGTTGCTAACTGCTTGTACCTGTGATTTTCACAGGCTTGCTTTTGGACACTGGAGGCTTCTTGCACATAAGGAGAACCAGAATGCTGAGTAGTGTAATAGAATACAATCATTACCTAACTCAAACATGTTTAAATAAGTTGATGTGATATTTTCTTTGTAATAGAGGTAAAGAGTCTGTTCTCTGGTACATAATAGTCCCATTTTATTTAGGATTTATGACAAACAGGGTTTAGTGCAGGAAACAAAAAAATATTATGCATCTTAAGCAAAAAATGATTTAAATACAGTGAATTATAATGGTAATTATTGGAAGGGCTAGTAAGCAGATGCTAGGCTGGTGTCCCAAGAATGAATACCCCAAGATTTACCTGCTGGAGAAAAGATGGGGAATCAGATGTCAACATTGACAAAAGTGAGTTCAAGAACATGCCACTAGAGCTTCAGTCTTAGGATTAGGAAGGAACAATTTCTACAACTGCCTGAACACTGTATGTGGAACATACCTGTCTCTGTGACAAATGGCTCAACATCCATGAGGTTTGTGATTGGATGCTGGAGTCCCTATAAATATTCCTGGCAGCAGAAAACAGCCAAAAGCAGTATAAAGATCAAATGGCCCTCTTCTCATTTGTGCATTCCAAATATCTCATGATTGCTTCTGACTGGTAGGTCAAAATCCTAGCTGCAAAAAAGTGTGAGAAGTAGAAGCTTAAGATTCCAGTCATTGGAGTACTAGACAACATGCTGGAAGGAGGTGGAAATAGTTGCTGAGTGCTAATCTGGGCCGTTGTGTTACATAACTCCAAGGAGCATTATTCACCATGCAAATGGTGGCCTGGCACTTTCTAATTAAGGATCATGTAGAATCAAGTGTTTAAATTCCAGGCATCACATTTTAAAATACACATGAAAAAATAGTGTGTGTTCATGGTAGTCATTAAAATGATGAGATATTTTAAAAGCACATCAAAGGAAGAAAGGAATGGAAATGGGAGTTAACATAATAATCTATAAACAGCTGAGGAAGCAAGTACAGATTTGTTAGGAAAGTCAGTTTATGGCATAAGAAAGATCAATAAGGATAAGTTAACAAGGAAGTAGGATTCAGGCTGGGTTTTCATTTGAAATTTTATCTAATATTCCTTTCAAATCTAAGATTCTATGATCCTTCTAGATATATACAGATAGATGTAGGTTCCTTAGTACTTTTAGGAAGTTTCAAAGTAAAGTATGATGTAATAGCTACTTAATTTTCATTATTTTTACCATGAATTTTGCATGTTTTAAAAACAAGGAGGCTATGTAACATTTTCATTTGTTTTACTATGTCTGTTATTTTTATTTTACTCAAAACTTGACTTTTCCTTGTATGTACTTAAGTAACAGTTTTATATCCTACAAAATTTCAAGAGAAAATGCTCTGAAATTAAAAAGCATTATTTATTAATATTTTTGTGTTATTTTTGAAAATACTGAATTATTAAGAAACAAACATTATAGGCAAATTTGGAAAAAAAAGAAGAGAGGGCATAGATTAGTAGTTTGGGCAATTGCAAATCAAAATGAATTTTAACAGAAAAAAATGCAAAGTATATTAATAATTTGAAAAATAATAATCCAAAATTCAGGTATTTTATGGGCAAGAGAAACCTAGACTACTGAATTGCCAAAGAGACATAGATGAAACCAGAGAGCAAATGATTTTGCCATATGTGGTGTCAATAAATTAAGACTGATGTAACTTTGGCCTGTTAAGAAGGGATCCACATGGACCAGGGTGGAGATGGTTTTACAGTTTTAGTAGTGCAGTAGTCAGCTTTAGGCAACTGAATTCTAGAAATAAATGACAGAGAACTGTGGAGATTTAAGTAAACTATTAGATAAAAATAGTTATGAGACTTGAATATGTATACACAGGAATGATAGACAAACTGTGTGGTAGGTCTAAGAAAGTAATGTTTTAAAGGACATAAACAAATACCATACATAAAAAAACTAAAATTAAAATCCATTTCATGTAACTAATCAATCTGGGAAACTGCAGTGGAATATATATAAAAGAACATTTTATATGAAAACTCTTGGATTGAGCAATAACTAAAAAATAATCCCCATCCTTTTAAGGGAGAAATAGGAAAATAAATATTCATTCCAGGTCAATAATTGCTTAAGTCAGCAACAAATTACAAATCTCATACTTTCCAATGTACATTATTTGCTAACAGAAGAAGACTATATAAATCGTATCTTGACAATGTGTTTGTAAAATAGAACAAAATTTAAAATCAAAACAATCAGCACATAAGCAAAAGTGATATTTAAATATAGCAGCTCTAATTTTGGTTATATATGCAATGCAAATACAAGGAATAATTTTTTTTTCTTGAAAATCAAGGATACTTTTCATAGTATACTTTAGTTCTGTTTCCTTAATTGACAGTATTCATCCACCTTACCATAAACTGGGCAGTAGCCTTCCTAAGTAACTACATTTTTCACATATTAAGCTGAGCCTGGTTGTCTACTACTGTGTGATCCTGAGAGTAATTAGCTCAACTACTTTCCCTTAGGCTGTGTCCCTTCTGGATGGTAAAACATTAGAAAAAAAGGTGAATATTTTGATCAGTCAACCAATTTGATTTCCTATGCCACAGCTGCTCAGATAGAAAACACTGAGGGGCACAGGTGAGAAAAAGAGAGGTTTACCAGTCCCCATCAGGTCCAAGATTATCAGCTTGTGGTATGACTCTGGGAGATGAGACTTTCCCTGTGGAGAAAGAAGAGTAGGGGATCCCTGGGTGGCGCAGCGGTTTGGCGCCTGCCTTTGGCCCAGGGCGCGATCCTGGAGACCCGGGATTGAATCCCACATCGGGCTCCCGGTGCATGGAGCCTGCTTCTCCCTCTGCCTGTGTCTCTGCTTCTCTCTCTCTCTCTCTGTGACTATCATAAATAAATTAAAAAAAAAAAAAAAAAGTAGACCTGCTATAAGTGAGGTTGACTAGTGTGCTGCAAGATCAATAACCATGAGAACATGTACCCATGTGTCTATCACTTACTATGTACCAGACACTGTATTCATTTATATATACTCTTCATATATCCTCATCAATTTTTTTCAGCCTTCTGAGATTTTATATGAGCCTTCTGAGTATTATTTCTATTATACAGTGAACGAAATTGAGACGCAGAGAGGTTAAACAACTTGCACTAGACAAACACAATATTCAACCCTGGTCTCTTACCATCATTTAAGCTCTACTCCCCCTATGATTTGGCATGAGAAAGAAATCAACTAACAATATTACTTTATTATTTTGAATATTAAAAATTTGCTTACACTTAAAATGGAAAAAGGAATTAACATTAAGCTATTTTTCCCCCTCTGCTCATCCCTTTTGGACCTAAATGTTTAACATGAGATGTGTTCTTTGGGATGCCTGGGTGGCTCAGTGGTTGAACATCTATCTGCCTTTAGCTCAGGGCATGATCCTGGGCCTGGGGATCAAGTCCTGCATTGGGTTCCCCGAGAGGAGCCTGCTTCTCCCTCTGCCTATGTCTCTGCCTCTCTCTCTGTGTTTCTCATGAATAAATAAGTAAAATCGTTTTTGTTATATTTTAAAAAGGAGATGTCTCCTTTTAATTTTCAATTGATAGGATCTAGAGATTTTTGCAATAGATTGATATGAGGAGACATAAGATGAATTGATGTTAGTGACTCTTCCTCCTTATTTGAAGTTGTGGCTAGAGCAGAAAATCACAGGGAGCCCATCATTTTCCTTCTGGCAGAGCCATATTTGTCATTCAGCTTCATCTGAGTTCATCTGGTAATATCAGTGGAAGAAAAGTTTGATCAATCAAAAAACCCTCTTTGGGGCGGGGGGGAACCCTTCTCTGGTGGAATAACTAGGTCCTTAAGTTAGACTTTGGTTTTACTGATTTGACCACTTTATTGAAAATTAAATATTAAATAATTAAATACGAAACAGTTTATTATATATTTATAATAATCTCTGGCACAAGAGAATCTTATTTGTAATAATAGCAAGTCTCAGAATTCTTCACTGCTCCAAGTGCTAGGAGAGGTACCATGGCAAAAAATAAATTCATTTTAATGTTTGACTATGCTCTAGCAGACATTAAAAGGGTTAGTTTTCTATACATTTGTTTACAAATGATTTTATAGTAAGTTATGAAATTTAAAAAAATACCTATCACATCTTCACAAACCATGGTGGGAACTACACTAATTGTTCACCATAATCTTGCTGGAATTTATTACATCAGTCCTCTCTATAATGTTAAGTGTGAAGTTTCCAATTATTTAAATTCCTTAGCCAGAAATGATGGCTGTTAAAGTGGTTTTTGTCAGAACTTCCATGTTTCTGTTTCTAGCAAATTCTGTACAAAAGTAAGTAATAGTATATGAAGCAACCCATTTGCAATATAACCCACATCCCATTTCGAGTAATACTTTTTAATTCTGGAAGCATACTAGAATCCCCCAGAGAGACTGTAAAATGTAAGAATTCTTTGGGATCCACCTCAAGAGATTCTAATTGAATTTATTTGGAGTAGAGCCCTATTATCAGAATATTTAGGAAAGTGCTTCAGGTGAAGATTGGAAATAATAGTTTGAGTTATTCTTCATTTTGCAAGACATTGAGATGTCTATTTTCAAACATTTTTGTAAAGGATGATCACTTCTCTCAACCATTTATAAGGTATTATAGTCAAACTTATAATCAATGATTGACTTTATGTTTTCTTCCTAAAAAAACATTTTTCCAACTAAGAAAATCTATAGTAATAAATCAAAGGAAAAAAAAGCATCTTGGAAGTTTATTCACATAGTTAATTGAATTCTGTGTAGCATACCTCAACTGAGACAGAGAACACATAAGGACCAGAAGGCATTATTTTGGCTTTGACTGTATTACATCTACAATTTCATGAGAAACTAGAGGAAAAGGCCAGGGTTGATCATCTGAGGAAGGAGCGAAGGGAAGTTAATGGAGTGTTATTCTCATGATTAAGAGTATTTCATGTCACCTGCTCTTAGTCTTGATTATTTCCTGGGCTGAATCATTTGCTTTCTTTTTCCTATTGTTTTCTTTTTCTCTTGCCCATTCCTTATCACTCTTTAAATCATGAGAAGACGCTTAGTTTTTAGAGATAATGACCAAAAACTTCATGTCAGAGCAGTTAGATGAATGGATCCAACTTTTCTGGAATCTTTTCTTCATTTGGATCTTGAAGTCCCTCATACTTGTATCCTAGCTAGGAGCTCATTGAATTGTTTCATTTTCTCTTCTGCCAATGCCCTCTAGCCAAAGACAACCAGGAAAACACTTGTAGTTAAACAAGTAGGGTTTGTTATTCATTGCAGTGAGAGAGAATATGGGGAACCATGAGGTCTCTGAGTGTAAGAGATGGGGAAGTGGCCCCCAAAATGACATGTTCATATCCTCATTCCCAGAACTTGTAATTGTTGATTTTATTTTAGAAGAGTCTTTGCAGATAGAATTAAGTTAAGACTCTTAAGATAAAGAGATCCTGGATCATCTGGGTAGGCACTAAATCCTGTGACAGATGTCCTTATGTGAGACAAACAGAGGAGTTGAGTGATGGTTGACCATGGAGGCAAAAACTGGAATGATGGCACCACAAAGCCATGAAATAAGAAATGCCAATAACTGTCAAAAAATGGAAGAGATAAGGAAGGGAATCTCCCCTAGAGCCTCCAAAGGGAGTATAACCCTACTGACCTTGATTTCAGATTTCTGGCCTCTAGAATGTAAGAGAATAAATTTCTGTTTTTTTATGCTACTTGGTTGGCGATAATTTATTATGGCAGACACAGAATACTAATATACTCAGTGAAAGGATATTAGAAAAAACTACTATAGGATTTGGGTTTTGGTTGGGGATTTCAGGAAGGGGCTAAGGAGGTAAGTGTGGTTTAGATGCTTAGGGATGATAGGATATGAGGAAGTAAGTCTAGATTGGATATTTAGGAATGATAGGAATGTCAGAAAGCAGGGCCAATTATATGATTAGGTACCCCTACAGAAAAGGAAAACTAGGATGAGGATAAAACTGAAATTTGTAAAGTAGCAGTCATTCATTTTGGCCAAGAGAAAAGGTATTTGGTATTTTGTGAGTGCCATGATGAACTTTTTTTGGTCTTAGATAAAATTATGAAATAGTCTTATCTTTTCTCATTTTATTATGGCTTCAGTGTAAATTTTCTGAGGTTTATGTGAGATAGTCTGTGAGTTTATGTCCAATAGGAAAATAACATGCTCTAGGTGTGAGTGCCAGGACAACATCAGAATATTAGTGGTTGCTCTATTATTTTATCTTGATTTCTTCAATTTGAGATGCCTATATCTATATCTTCCTACTGAAGGAGCCAGCCAGCCCTTAGCTAGGAGGTAAGTACATGCAGAACTGGCATTTCATTGAAACCCTTCAGCATTGTTTTTTCTATTGTTGTTGTTTTGTTTCCTATTTGGAGAAGAGAACAGTCATATTTTATCAAAATAATAATATTTTATAGTTCAAATTTAGCTCTAGTTTGTTTGTTTATTTTCCAATTTCAGTATTTTCTTAAAGTCCCTTCACACTGAGTTTATTTTGTCTTCCTAGGAATAAATCCTTCTTTGGGATTTGGTTTTCTGATCAGATTAGCACCATTCTTCAGTGAAGTAACTGTTTTTCAGCATCTATTACCTGCTTGTCCAATGCATTGTTTTGTCTGCCTGTCTTGAATGTTGTTTGTCTATAAAAGTCTGTAGGAAAAGGATGGAACTATAACTCTTTTCTCAAGCCAGCCTAGGGATTGACAGATTAGGAAGGTTTATTTTCAGCATTCTTTGGACAAATTTGGTCCCAGGTCACTGATTCAAAACCTTGTAAGAACTTCTTCAGTCTTGTTTTTGTGTTCCTAGAATTGCCTTTGTTTTAGTTTCCTTTGTCCAGAATCAAGGGATTTTATGGTCCTTAATGGGTGACAATTAATTGGTCTTTGACCAAGCTCCAGTGACTGAAGTTCACATAAGTACAAGTCTCACCAACACTTTCCTTTCTCAGGAGGTCTTTTCGATATGAAAACGGTGCTTCTTCCAGGCCAAACACCTGATTTCATTATGATTCTCTCTGTAATGCTAACTCTTACGCATACTTTTCTCGCACAATTTTACCAAAGACAGTTTGGAATTACGATGCTCACTCTGGGGAACTTTTGATACAGACGAACTGTTCATTTGAGAGGCAGCTTAGACAAAAACAAAACTGTGACTATCCAATGGTCTACTTTCTTTAATTGGTATAAGGACACTTCTCAACACAATTTGGACTAAAAAAATGCCTCCGTAGAGATTCTTTAGCCAAAGCTATGCTAAATATGAGAAATATAACTCCTCTGTGGAACCATTCCAATGCTTCCCTTCTATATCTGACTCTTCTGTGTATAGCCTTTGCTTTAATCCTCAGAATCTTGTTCGAGTTTTAGAGTTGATGACCCAATTTTTTTTTGTCAGAAAACTTGGATGTGTGGATTGATTTTTTTCCAGAATATTATTTTATTTGGATATTGAGGTCCTTTTTGATTTTCTTCTTGTGGGAACACAGTAAAGCTACATATTCTGGCTTCTTGAGCAGTTGTGTTGGAGTCATATGACTGTATTTTGACCAAAAAGGTATAGGGAAAGTGATATTTGCTACTTGTAGGCATGCCTATAAAATCCCCTTTGTAATCATCCCATTCTCACTTTCCCTTTCCTTGGCAACCTTGCCTAGACACATGCTTAAGATGGCCATGTCACAAAATGGAAGAAGTCTAGATCCTGAGTCATTTAGTAGAAATCTACCAAGGAGAGCTATTAGACTGCAGTGTAGGTAAGAAATACATCATTACTGTTTTAAGGCACAGAGATTGGGGGTTTATTGTTTCAGTAGCCAGTGTTATTATTTCTTACTGATTCAGTGCCCACAGAATAATAACTACATGGCCCCATTTTTTTTTTTTGGACTGGATAGAAAATAAATATGAAGATAGAAAGAGAAATTTAAGAAAATAAGATATTATTTAGGGAAATAAAACATTTCTAGCTATCTAATTGGATATCTCACTTGAGAAATTTTAAATTTAAAATGTGGTATGTTGATTCAGTTCTGTTAAGTAGATGAAAAATTATATAAGTTAGTATTTAAGTATGAATAAAGGACACTTGGAAAAAAAAGGGCTAATTTGACTTTCTAAGATTTTTTTAAGTGGCCTTATTCATTCAACAAACACTTATTTGATACTTACTATGTGATATACAATTTCCTAAGTACTGGGGATGCATCAGTGTAAGCAAGAGAGAGGAGACTGATTATATTTTAATGGAGAAGGAAAAACAAACAAAATTAATTAAAAAATTGCAGCATTTATATTTTAGGAGGTGATAAGAATTAGGAAAAAAATAAATCAGAGAAGAGGCTGGAAGGACTAGTAGGAACTTGCACTTTTAAATAGGGTGGTCAGGGAAGCACTCACTAAGGAGGGAGTTTGTGAGCAAAGACTTAAAAGAGGTGATGGAGCAAGCCCCAGGAGAGCTAGCATTCCAGATACAAAGACCAGGCAAAGACCCTGAGATGGGAGTGTGTCACATGAAGTAGAACAGTAGAAGGGCACTGTGGCTGGAATGGACCAAAAAAAATGAGGATCCATAGGAAATGAGGTCAGATGAATGATGGAACTCAGATCCTGACCAACGTTGTAGACCATTATACAACATTAGATTTTACTTTGCTGGGTCAGAAAGCTGCTGGAGGGTTTTTAGCATGTGGCATCATCTATTTTTAACCTTAACACAATCACTCTGACTACTGGGTTGATATTAAATTTATAGTGGGCAAGAAGGAAGAGGAGATACTGGTTAGGAGATTTTAACTATAATCTGGGTGAGAAATGGTGGTGGCTTGGGCCAAGAGTGATGGTGGTGAGTGTGATCAGAAATGGCTAAATCCTGGATATATTTCATTGGTACATCTAACAAGATTTGCTTTGCGACTGGATGTGATGTGTGAAAAAAGGGGAGCAGTCAAGAATAACTCCAAATGGAAGGATGGATTTGCCATTAACTTAGAAGGGGAAGACTGTGGGAGAATATTTTGGAGGGACTAAGAACAGGATTTCAGCTTTGGTTTTATTAGGTTTGAGATGCCCATTAGGTATCCCATATTAAGGAAAACACTCACAATTTTGCTTTACTTGTATAATATCTTTAACAGTTGTGCTGCTTTTGTGTTATTCTTTATTTCAAAGAGATTGTGATCTTCTTGTAGGGGTAATATTTTAGATTTGTTCTGTATCTTCCATATTGTCAAGTAAAATTATGAGGCCCAAAGTTTCTCTGTCTGTTGATTTATTATGTGAAGAATCAAATGAATGTATAATAAATCAGACATATGAATTTTGTTTCATATAGACTGTCTTTCAAAATTCAGTTTAGTATTGTTTATGTGTTAGCAGGCTCATGTGCCTTATTATTCAAAGAACATAAGAAAAAAAAAAGAGTTTTGGCAGATAGAAGAGAAAAACTCTCCAGCAATTAAATCCTGCATGGAAAATGTTACCAGAAGTGATTCCTGTACAATACACACATTTACAGGAAGAATCTAATTTGTATTTAGTCTGCATTTCAGCTCATTCACAATGAGAACTCATGTCCTAGGAACTATAGCCAGGAAATGTGCCAGCAGTGCAGGGACTGAGCCCAGTGAGGTGGGACCCTAACAGGGCCACGCATATAAGAGTAAGCTCTTCTGCATCTTGCAAAGTTGATGATAGAATTTTACTACGAAGCCAAGAGTTCAAAAACCAAATTATGATGTAATGAAATAACTGAAGTAAATGGCTGTTTCTTAAAAAGTTTCTCATATGTATTCTAGGAGGAAGGGGCTTATTTTCTTGTTTCTGTTGTTATCTTTGAATAGAGCATTTGGCAAAGTAATGGGATTGAGGGAATAATATAATCTGTGACCTTGTGAATTTAAATGTAAATACTAGCAGTGGATGCCAAATTATACTCCTTTCTAATTGCCTCTCTCTCTGATATTAATTTCCTGACACATTGGCTACTTAATATGTACTAATGGACTTGAATTAGCTTGGTACAAAAGGAAAAAAAAATAGGGAGATGAGACTGATTTTTCACCTGTCCATGGGTCAGGATAACAGAGGAAGAGCACTTAGGGAAACTTAAAAAAATGATATAAAGGAAAGATTCTACTTATGAAAATCTGGAAAACAAAATACATATGGTATCATTAAAATCAAAAGATAGCTAATTTTAGCTAGAAGATGCCAGTTATGTTCAAATTTAGCATTTCATGGTTAGGCCATTCATTCAATTCCAGGTATTAGGTTTGTGATGAGAACAGAGTTGAATCTAAGGACATGATCTAGTCTTAGATATGCTAGGCTATTCCTCATGTTGATATATGTCTCTCCAAACATAACATATGACTAAGGACTGATATGAAACTATATGTTCATTCTTTCCTTCATTAATAACATTATGGAAAGTTCTCATGCACTTGGTTAGAATGAAAATTTCCCCTACTCTATATTATTTCCTTAGTTGCACAGTTTGATTTATTTAGAGATTAGTTGGCTTTGCCAATTTAAGATTAATTATAAAATGGTAATTAATATCAAGCATTTGATTGTTGCTTAGCTTTTTGTTTTCTAGGAGGAAAGATTATTACATGGCATGTCTGTTTTAAACTGGAATGAGGGCAGCTCGGGTGGCTCAGTGGTTTAGTGCCACCTTCAGCCCAGGGCCTGATCCTGGAGACTGGGGATCAAGTCCCACATCGGGCTGCCTGCATAGAACCTGCTTCTCTCTCTGCCTGTGTCTCTGCCTCTCTCTCTCAATCTCTCTCTGTGTCTCTCATGAATAAATAAATACAAATCTTTAAAAAAAAACAACTGGAATGAATTCATGTAGGGTCCTAAGTTTGTGAGTGGGGAGAAGGGTGGGGCCCATCAAAGGATACAATTCTACATTTTCCGGTACTCTGCAATCTATAACGTCTTATATTCCTTAGCAGAACCTCCCCAAGAAGTAATGTTAACAGAGCTACCTTTTTTTTTGCTATATTCTGATGAATTCTGTGGTCTTTGTGCTAATAAAATAAAGGTTGGGAAAAGAGTAAAAGTCCTGCAAAAGCAATTACAATCAAAATGAGTCATAGTGCTAAAAGGCAAATTGCTCTTCTACTTTTACAGTACATACGTCATTCCAATGATTCTTAACTAATTAACAATCTCACCATGGTCTTTTCTTACCGTCACAAATCTATTAGACTTATGTAAGAGAATATTTTTATTTTGAATTTTATATATGAGCTGATAAGAAAAGGCTAGAGGTTTTTTTAAAAAGAAACTTTGCATTATAATATAACTTATTTTTTAGGGAACTTGGAATATCTCTAAAATGTGCTTGCATAAAATTGTGTCCAATTGTATCTCACAATTCCTGCATATGCAGAAGTGTGCCTGTCCTCTTGTCTAAGGTCAAATATATTTGCTTTCTGTGGTCTATATTCCAGTCATTAAGACCATCCAAACTTCCTAAAAAGAAGACTTTTTTCAGAAGACAAATGTCCCATTACCTAATAAATGTTTTTCTTTCCATATTGGCTTAACAATAGACAAGCAAGGAATACAGGTTTCAATATGAATCCTTAACTGATGCAGTTATTATTTTGAGCTAATCATATTAGAAATGCAGCCATTAAACTTCAAAAGTGCAAATCACTATTAGGAACACAAATACACAAAAGTAAATCACTCCTGACATATATAGTTATTTATAATTCTCCTAAATCTACCCCCCATTATTAGCAAACTTAGATTAAAAGTCAAAAGCATTTGTTTGATATCAGTTGAGATTGTGTTAGTTATTTGCCAGAGAGGGACAATGTCTCCCTTTCCACTGGAACTCTGATGAGATTTAGACCCATATGACTTTGGCAAAGTTGAATCCAATGGGTCTACTCCTTTATCTGCATAAGAAAGGTAACCTCACGTTTTGACTACATTGCCCATCTACTCTCTGGCATTTAAAGGCACAGGCCTCTAGATCTCAATTACTGTAGTAGGAAATCATACTGGTCTAGGTGCCTAGTTTCTAGAGAAACAAGATGAAGACAATCTGCCCTCCTACCAGATAATACTTCTTGGAGAAAGTTTGTTAGGTTTGGATTAACTGTTTTGATAAGGCATCCCACCACGGGGATGCCTGAATGAAACTAGTGCTGTTGTTTTCCTAGGAGTCTTGACAGAGCTACCTTTCTCTGCTACCTTCTGCAGGATTTTGTTGCCTTTATGCAAGAATTTTTTTCTTTCTTTCTTCTTTCTTTCTTTCTTTCTTTCTTTCTTTCTTTCTTTCTTTCTCTTTCTTTCTTTCTTTCTCTTTCTCTCTTCTTTCTTTTTCTTTCTTTCTTTCTTTCTTTCTTTCTTTCTTTCTTTCTTTCTTTCTTTCTTTCTTTCCTTTCTTCTTTCTTTTCTTTCTTTCTTTCTTTCTTTCTTTCTTTCTTTCTTTCTTTTCTTTCTTTTCTTTCTTTTCTTTCTTTCTTTCTTTCTTCTCCACATGGAAGTGAGTAGATATAAGGTATGGGGGCAGAGTTGAATTGTATGACAAAGTTGAGGAGAGGGCAGACAGGGAGGTTGAGTGAAGCTGCTGTTAAAGCAATGGAGTCTTTGGAGAAGGGGGAGACTTAAGAGTTGTTTGCCATGAAATGTGCTGTGTATAAATCCCCTTTCATTTCCACTCTGATATCTTTAGCAAACTTAAAATTGCTCAGTAATACTGCCTGTGAGTGGGCTTCTCTGGACAGAAGCTGAGAGTACAAGAGAACTGAGTTCATATGCCAGAGAGGAAAATCTTCTGGCAAAATCAAATGAGGAGTAAAACAGACTGACCAGCAACTAGAATCTATTTTTGTTTGCCATGTAATTACAATTGAAGATGCAAGCCAAAATATATTGCATCCCTAGTTCATCAGCAGGAATGACTCCCAACAGTGAATATGGAATACCATTTTAGGAAATGATAAACCTGGCAAATTCTATCTGCCTGAGCATATCCAGAATATTCTACTTTATTCTTTCAGTGTGAGCATTTTCCTGAGTCTGATGAGGCCTGGTAATGGCAAGATACACGTGTGGCCAGATTCCAACCTGAAGGAAGTAAATCTAGACCTGTTGTCAGAAAAAAAATACTGGAACTAGGAACACTTTAAGATGGTTTTGGGAAAAAAATGTCTGTGGCACTTATAAAGTTATTCTGCCACAGTGGACCTGCAGAATCAATGTAAATTCTTGACCAATATCATATATTTTCATGTTTAAACACAAAGTGATATATGAAAATGCTACTCAATTTTGAAAATTTGTTATTAAACCAATTCCAGACCACCAGAATAACCTTCTGGCCACTAAAGTTTGTCAAATGTTTTGTTCACAACCACATGTAGATTCCATGAAGCCTTAGTTTCCATTAGAAATTAATCCTGACACAACTTGTCTAGCTCACTCTATATGTGCAAATGGTTGAATGATGCTGTGATTTAAACATTTTAGTGAGTTTTCAGTATTTTCCTTTCAATGCAAAGGTAACTGTCTAGATTTCAGTTGAATAAATCTAATAGCTGGATTGTTACTGGACCCTAAAGAGACTTTAATTCAACTAAACTAGTATTTACCAATGCTTTATATATTACACGCTAGGTCCTGAAATAATTTAGGAAACCCAAAAACAATGTCTATTTTTCAGCTATTTTATGGAATTGAATCAAATTAGTACAAACCTTGTCTTATTCAATAGGCTTTTGTAGCACATAACTTGAAATTTTCTCCATGAAGTTTCTCTATGGTACATTCACTATACAGACTTTTTAGCCTATGTCAACTATTGTGGTCTAACAACTATAGTAAAGGATTTTATGTTATTTTTAATTTTAAAACTTTTTATCGAGCATGTCTTTGACTCTTTTTCATACTCATGGTCATTTATGTGGATGTTGCAGAATATTAAAGCAATTTATCTTGTCCCTTCTGACATATCTTAGCTCCTTTATGTGAAGAATCAAAGTTACCTGTTACCAAGTGATACTGCAGCAGTTTCTGGTCTTTAACAGAAGATATTTTAAATAGTACATGCTCTCAAGGAAGCACTTCCTTTTAAAGATGTATATATGTAAGTATGTGTGTATTTAGAAAGAGTGCAAATAAGTGGAGTAGGGAGGGGCCAATGGAGAGGGAGAGAGAGTCTCAAGCAGACTCCTCACGCTGGGCACCCCACCACTACCTTTTAAAAACACTGAATTCCATGTCCAGAATTGTTGAAGAGCAGTGATTGGATGCATTTCAGTCTGTGCAAGACTTGGTTTGTCAGAATTGAGCCTGCTTCACCAGTATTCTGTTGACCTCTATGGCCAGATATTTCTATTTTTATATTTTGGCAGCCTTTCTATTAGAGATTTTGCCTCTAACACCCATGGTACAAATGACAATACAGTCCTAGTGACTAGGTAACTTTCATCAGCAAAATGTTAAAATTGACTTCCATCAAGATTACCTTTATTCAAGAAAGAATGCCTTTAAAGACTTCTCTGAAAATTCTGCATAGAATTGCACAATATATTGCCCCCAAAATTTCCAAAGTTGTGTGTATTCATTGCCTTCACCAGACTTTTATCTTAAGCCATTAAATTCTGTAAAATGTCCAGTGATACCAGTTAAATATTCCTTTTTTAATACCATCTAAATTTATCAAATGTATGTGTTCTAGGAGAGTTCTTATCATGAAATATCTTGAAGACATACCAACTAGGGTTTCTCATGATCTTTAAAAAATTTTTTATTTAAATTCAATTTAGTTAACATATAATGTATTGTTAGTTTTAAGAGTGGAATTTAGAGATTTATCAGTTGCATATAACATGCAGTGCTCAGTACATCAAATGCCCTCTTTAATGTCCATCAACCAATTACCCCACCTGCCTCCCTACCTCCCCTCCAGCAACCATCAGTTTGTTCCTTATACTTAAGACTCTCTTAACCTCTTGATTGTTTTTAACACAGAATAGTCTTTTTAGCATATGAGTTCTGGGGATTCATCTTGCCTGCATTCCTTTGCTTTCCTCCAGGCTATTATTATTATTATTATTATTAATAATAATAAATTTATTTTTTATTGGTGTTCAATTTACCAACATACAGAATAACACCCAGTGCTCATCCCGTCAAGTGCCCCCCTCAGTGCCTGTCATCCATTCACCCCCGCCCCCCGCCCTCTTCCCCTTCTACCACCCCTAGTTCATTTCCCAGAGTTAGGAGTCTTCATGTTCTGTCTCCCTTTCTGATATTTCCCACACATTCCTTCTCGCTTCCCTTATATTCCATTTCACTATTATTTATATTCCCCAAATGAATGAGAACATATAATGTTTGTCCTTCTCCGATTGACTTACTTCACTCAGCATAAAACCCTCCAGTTCCATCCATGTTGAAGCAAATGGTGGGTATTTGTTGTTTCTGATGGCTGAGTAATATTCCATTGTATACATAAACCACATCTTTTTTATCCATTCATCTTTCGATGGACACCGAGGCTCCTTCCACAGTTTGGCTATTGTGGACATTGCTGCTAGAAACATTGGGGTGCAAGTGTCCCAGCGTTTCACTGCGTCTGTATCTTTGGGGTAAATCCCCAACAGTGCAATTACTGGGTCGTAGGGCAGGTTTATTTTTAACTCTTTGAGGAACCTCCACACAGTTTTCCAGAGTGGCTGCACCAGTTCACATTCCCACCAACAGTGTAAGAGGGTTCCCTTTTCTATTATTTTAATCAGAGTCAGCTCAAGTTTCATGTAGAAGAGCCAAGTCTGCTTATGAGGGCACATCTGTTTGCCAGTTTAGGTTGAGCTTACAATTATATTATTTGAGATTTATTTATTGTTTTTAATTTTAATTTATTATTATTTTATTTATTATTCCCAGTTTATTTTTTAATAGGATGCCATACTGTGGCGCAGTGGTTTGGCGCCTGCCTTTGGCCCAGGGCGCGATCCTGGAGACCCGGGATCGAATCCCATATCGGGCCCCCGGTGCATGGGGCCTGCTTCTCCCTCTGCCTGTGTCTCTGCCTCTCTCTCTCTCTCTCTCTGTGACTATCATGAATAAATTAAAAAAAAAAAATTAAAAAAAAAAAATAGGATGCCATACTGGCCACCAAAAGGTGTTGAGATAGCAGAAAATAGGGAATAAACAAAAGTTCAACAGTACTATTAACTGAGGCTAGAACTATTCTGAAACAATTCTGTCCTTATCCTTTAATCCCATATTCATAATTAGGAAATTGAATGGAATACAATAGAATACAAATAATATATAATGTTGATATTGAACTGTATGTTAACCCTTGTTGCCAATAGCTTGTGTTTATCTGGTAGAAATATATTTTTTGTGTAAAGTATTGGCATTGAGATGAAATACTGAGGAAATGGAATATGTACTTTTTTCTCATACAAGTGAGAATATAAGGTCTCATCTGATAGTAATATATTTAATGAGAGGATGCAAGTATAAATATATATTATTAGGCATCAGTTTATTAGAATAACTTCCATATATGCAAGAGAAACTTTTTACATTATTACTATGTGGATGGAAGATTTTCAGCTCAATACTATTAAGCACTAATCAATTTTATGGTAGATGCTTTGAAAACAACATTGAATAAGACAGAGACTGTTCAAGGAACTTGTAACTGCATGGGAGAATTGATCTCATTCTGACTAAATAGACTGAAGAGTGAGACAGCCTTAGCCATCCACTGCTTCAGCTCCTTGGAATAAAATCTGGCATTGCAACCCTTAAAAAAAATACCTATGATCATATTTTCTTTTTGGAGTTGGTTAGAAAAACATATAAATCAGACACCTGAAGTATGCACACAGAATTTTTGAAGCCATAAAAAGGGGATTTTCCTTAGTTTGCATCTAATAAAATAGAAAAGCAACCCACATGACAGAAAATGGGCTTCCTAAAGGCTCTGGCAAGCCAAACTCTGCTGTACACAGTGCTGTACATTCAGAGTAACAAGCCTGTGTTGACACGTTGCAGTAAATGGGGCTCTGCTGTTGCTGCTACTGCCACTACCAACTCAAGGAAGAATTTTAAAGATACATTTCCAAGGCTAAGATTTTAATGACTTTTCTTAGTTCTGGTGGTTCACTTTAGCAAAGCACAGATAGCTACTGGCAGCACATCTGGAAGGATCATCCATGGACATCTGAATGCTGTGGCGGGGCTTCCAGGGATGAGTACAAAGCATTTTTACAATATCCAAACTGCCACATTGGTTGGAAGGCAGGTATTTTTAATCATTTTCTTTGATGAAGATAATTCTTGATCTTCTTATATTTTTACCACCCAACTTCCTACTCTTTAATAAAGGCTCTCTTGATACTCAAGAACACCCCCCCCCCATTAATAATAATAAGCATTTTACCTCAAGATATGTGTGAACAGAGATCAAAATAAGGAGTACATATTAGTCATCTCAGTTTTAACCCATTTTATGAAATGCCCCCTGACAAGCACCAATTTTCTTTCAGGGGTTTAGCTGTGCTTCTGCTTTATTGATAGAGCACATTTGCTAAAAATAAAAATGGAAAGAATGTTAGAGAAAGATATTAAGGATTTAATCCTCATATAAACAATCTGAGAATGTGTGGAGCACTTCGACAACAATGGAACAGAAATTATGAATATATGCCTATTTCTAGCATTTTATTCCCTCTTCACCCACCACCTGGTTCTACTTAACCTCTGAGGGTGTGTGGTAGGGGAATTTTTATGCTTCATTATATACAATCAGGAAGAAATGAGGAGGACAATAAAGGCCACTGGTGATAGAACTGAAGTAGAAGGAACTAGGGAATCTTTAAAGAGAGAGGTTAGAAAGCAATTTTGGTGTCAGGGGTGTGGATTGAAGGAAGGAGGACTTTCTGAAGGGTTATTGTGGTCTACATAGTTCCTGTTTGATATTCAGAAGATTTCACATTGATAACTTGAGTAATTTAAAGATAGTTCTTTTTGTCTGCTGGACTGGGTTTCCTGACTTATGGTGCCATTCCAGAAGCTGCATTATATGAATAACTGCTTGCTGAGTCACCTACCCAAAGATAACTTTATTTGGTTTAATATCATTTATATGCATTTCACCTCATAAAGTTTTTCTTTAATTTTTGTGGCATGCATTAGGTGGGTTCCTTAGAAACAGCCTGAATAGAGATTCAGTTGTACTTGATTTAGGGAAAGAGCACACTTCAGAAAAACTTTTACAAGTATGAGTGAAGCAGAGTAAGAAAGGAGAAAGAGAAAATGGAAGGTATGGTTTTAGATCAAGTTTAGGCTTGATCTGATGCATGGGGGAAATGTTAGACCTTTACCTGCACTGAAGGGTTGATTCTTCAGTCATGGGGTTGTTAAAGAAAGAATTTATCCATGACACTTGTTAAAGATGACGAGGCTGACTTTATTCAAGGGAAGCTGCTACAATGGGGTTTGGTGATAAGGCAAAGAAATAGGACTGAACTCCAGCTCCAACAAGGATAATTGGGAATTTATAAACAAGCAGTAGGAAAGCAATCAGTGGATAGAAAATTACTAAGGGATAAGGATGATTCTTGCTGGGCTGATTCAACAGAATTCTTTTTTTCCCCCCCCCCCAACAGAATTCTTGATGATGGCAGGCTAGGACCATAAAATGTCAAGGGTAGAGAATGACAGAGGGAAGCCCAAGGTCCAGTCTAATGGAGCAGAGGATTCAGAAGAGTCTGATGAAGGCTTAGTCAAGGGAGAGAGACTTTACTAGGTGACACATATCTTTCCTAGGTGAAGTGGCTTCCACCAACTCAGGACAATGTTCTGGTGGAAGGGAGCATTTGTGAATTGACAGCCCCACCTCTCATGGCAGCTCAGGAATGAGTAAATGCGGATTGGTAAAGGTGATTAGGTATTCAGCAGCAGCAGGATTTGGATTTATAAAAGTGACACAGTGCTAGTTCTGCACATGGCAGATGAGGATTACATCTCTATGGGGCAATTTGAAGAGGTATAATATTTTTCAGGCCATTCAGGCCATATCTGGACTCCTTAACAGGGTTCTTTAAGGCTTGTGCCTCAAAAATCCAGCCTCATTTTTAAGATCCTCTACATCACATTCTACCTTTACAATATGCTAAACTTCTTCAATTCCCTAATCCATCTTCTCTCATCCATATCCCACTCATTCTCTTTTCTCATTGGTACCTACATTTGACTGTTTCTTACATTCTCCTCTCCATAACTTAGACATCACTCCATCCTGGAGGCTTTTCTTGGTACCCTGAATTAGATACCCTCTTCTGGTCTCTTAAAGGAATGTTTACTGACTTTAAGACTTTTCTAAAAGGTATTTTAATTGATGGTTGGCTTCTTTATCCATGTGAGTCTAATAGACTACAAAGTCTATGAGGCCAGACATTAAAATTGTGCTCACTATAGTACTGCAGTACCTGACATATAGTATGTGCATTATGAATTTGTTATGAATATATGCAGAGTAAATGGAAGAATATCTAAATTTTGCATTTCTGTGAGAATGAAGGTGTTATATCTCTGTTAAATGTATAGTAATATAAAATATAGATTAACTCACACATATAAAAGAAGAGCTTGTAGGTCAAATGTTGGTTTGAGCAGGACTAAGAAAGAGCTGGACAGTGAAGCCAGTGTGTGAAGTGCAGATTTAGGTAAACAATTTTTCTCTCACACAATAGTAAATCTATTTTTCTAATGTATATGAGAATACTGTAATGCCTAATTACATGTACATTTATATGAAAGTATATCTGCAGTCAAGGTAGCATTTACCCTTATGCATTGTTCTAAAGGAAATTAACAGCGTAAGTATCACTGGGGAGGGATGTAATAGAGGTCTACATAGTTTTTATCTTTTAAGAGAAGGTATTCAGGGAAAGGCTGGGATCTGAGTTGTCTAGACCAGAAGAGAACTACTGCATCAGGATAGATATGGATATAAGTACTAGTACTGTGGATGAAGAACTGTATGAGGCTTAGAGTCAAAAATTAGTGCCAACTCTGATGCTAGGATGAACTTGGGCAATGCTGTTACTATCTTCACTTCACAGGTTTATCATCTGTTACAGACAGGTTCAACCTAGTAGGTTATTGTGGAGAGTCAGTGAGCTAATGCACATTGTAGGCTGAGCACAGTACCTAGTGTACAGTAAATGCTCAGTGACTTTCAGCTATTTCACTATAACATACCATACTGGCAGAACAGGGGGGCAAGGTTGGTGGTCATAAGAATGTGGGACATGAGAATGCTGGACATCTGCAGTGAGGTATTTTTATGTAGAATGGTGTGGGAGCTGAGCTGACCACAGAATCCACCATTGCCCATTATGCCTAGTTCATACCTGCTTATAGAATATAAGTCTGATGATCATCACTACCTCTATTGAGCATTTACTGTATCAATTACCTTAACTTACTATTTCTAGTCTTTACATTATGTTCAGTTTACATCACTATCATCTTAATTATACATATAAGATACTATTTCTAGTCTTTATATTATGTTCAATTTACATCACTATCATCTTAATTATACATATAAGATAAATAGACTCAGAGACATTAAAGAATTTGCCCAAACTAATAAAGCTATGAAATGACCAGAGTCAGAATTGGACTCAGATTTATCTAGCTGAAGGCAAATTTTAAGGTTAATTTTAGGAAAAAAAATATTTGAGGACAAAATGAAACCCAGAATCTCGGCACTGCATTTTCTTTTCCTCCTGCCCTGTTAGCAAGCCATTAGCCAGCCCTCAAAGCAAGTGTGTGTCCTCAGTGACACCAAAATGGGATAGAAGCTAATTGGAATGTAACCGAAAAGTAATCTTACTGTGATTTCCTTTGACCCTAGTATCTAAGGTGCCTCCACACCATTCCTCGTTCCAACTTCTCTAAGTGCTGGGGAATGGATATACTTTGGGTTCCTTTTGATTTGTTTTATTTTCTCTGTAATTCACTCTGCACTGTCTACCCATCTACTAAATGTACATTGACCTTACAACCACAGGTGTCTAAAAATTGGAAGCATCATTTTAAAGATATTTTTTCTGGCTCTTCATTTTATGTATTATACAAATGATAAAGATGTTCTATGCACAGGCAGAAAAGGATACCATTGTATAAAGGCTCCTTATTTTGGATATGAAAGCAATCTTCAGTGCTTAATAATATTATAGCTATTCCATTTTTCACTTTCCTTTATGTTGCTATTAAGCAACTCTTTTTTCTATAAAATATAAGGAAAATGGGTACTTGGCATTAATCATTTTCAATAGGAACTTTTATCAGTCTTTTGTTTTTCACCATATTGTAAGTTTTCTAACATACCTCACATGAAATTTTCTGATGTAATTAATTGTCTTATAATTAGGGTACATGTTACTACTTTTTCATAAACCAACATAGCATCAGAAAATTCCAGTGCTAGAAAGGATGCAAAAAATTATTAAACCTGGTTTCTCAAAGTGTGTTCCAGTGTTTTGGATTTCTTACCATTTCTACCTTCCTCCTAAAAGAACAAAATGTATGCATGCTTAAGTGAACTATGGAAACAGGGATTTAGGATAAATTACAAAGGTTTCTTCTGAATACCTACCTGGCCAATCCACACTGTGACTTTCTACCAAGGAGTACAAGATACAGCATTTCTCAAGTTCACCATATTAATAGTCCTCTTGTCCCACTCCACCCTTATCCATCTTTTATGGAGCAGCTTGTGGGATCCATGTGTTCCAGAATACACTATGGGAAAACCAATACATTCAAATGTTTCTATCTGCAGATGAGGAAACTAAGCCCCAGAGAAGTTAATTAACAGCCACAGTGAAACCCTGGATATATGCATGTAATCTCTACTTCCACTGTTGAAATCTGCTCACCTGGAATGTGGGTCTGGGGACAACAGTCAGACTGGAGGGTTTACTCTACAGACGGCAAAATTTTTGGTAGCATCAAGTTATAGTCTGTAATGTCAAGTAACACTTGATAAAAAAAAACACTTTTCTAAAAAAAATAAATGCACTACAGAAGCCAAATGAAAAGTAGGCTTTTAAGTTACAATTGAAAATGAATGATGGCTTTTGATAATGGGATGTGACTCAGCTTCTTGATACAGGAAAGTATTCTTTAATCACTGGCTAAACTAGAGGGATTTTGGTGTCCAGTTTAAAATCTGATTTTTGTAATATCAATATATTATTTAAATATAAGTATTCAAATATCTTAAGTGATCTACTTGAGATTATTTAACAAAAAAAAGTAGTTCATGTTTCCAGATTACATTTGTGCAACTTTAATTTTTATG
Organism: Canis lupus familiaris; assembly: GCF_011100685.1. Taxonomy (NCBI): domain Eukaryota; kingdom Metazoa; phylum Chordata; class Mammalia; order Carnivora; family Canidae; genus Canis; species Canis lupus. The sequence continues at coordinate 42,401,741 of NC_049233.1, read as the reverse complement.
TCTTTTTTTTTTTTAAGATTTTATTTATTTATTCATGAGAGACACAGAGAGACAGAGGCAGAGACAGACAGAAGGAGAAGCAGGCTCCATGCATGGAGCCGGATGTGGAACCCGATCCAGGGACTCAGGATCATGCCCTGGGCCGAAAGCAGGCACTCAACCTCTGAGCCACCCATGCATCCCAATAAGTCTTGTTTTTATTTATAGAGCAGGTATTTTATCAGGAGAGTTAAATGACTTAAAAAGTCTATATTTTGAGGTAGAGTAGATTATGCCATTGCCAACATATAACTGATTTTGATGAAGTACTTATTTTGGTAAAGTATAATAAAGCAATACAGGAAATAAGGATAAGGCTAACTTGGGAGACTACTTAACAGTTGTCTTTTTTTCATCATATAATTAGATAAGAGGAACATCTGGCAGTCTGGGGTGCTCTTAGCATCTGATCATAATGGCTCTACGGGTATATAACACAGCAATGAGGGAATTTTAATTTCAGTGATAATTATGAAAGGTCTGTAAGTGTTTTTTTTCTTTTCTTTTTTGTAGTTCCTCCTTCCCCAATTCACCCCCAATTCTTTTGTCTCTTTTTGTCAATATCCTTTAAGAGTAGCTTGCTACTTTATACTGAGTAGCTGCTAAGAAGTAAAAGAAACTAGTTATCTTTCCTCTCATCTCTTATCTAGCCATATCACTAAATTATTGATCAAATGATATCATATATTTGTAGAGAATAGTGAGATTCATATAGTACTTCCATGGCATTTTTACTTAATTCTTACCAAAATGCATCAGGTAAGCAGAACAGACATTAATTATCTTTACAGATGATACAAATGACAATTAGGGAGAGCAAATAATTTGTCCAGTTCACGGCATGCTTCTTTATTTTAATAAAATGTAGAATATGTTTTTCTCCATTACAAAGCTAATTCATGTGGACTATACAATATTAGGAAAAATAAAAAAGAAGAATGTGAGAAAGTAATATCCATATCTCAAGTATTGAAAGCTAATCATTATTCAGATTTTGATAAACTTCTATTCATTTTTTTAAAGTATTAAAATATAGGATTTTTTAAAATATAATTTTGTTCAACCTGCATATATACCTATATCCCATTTTTTTTCTGGTTGATCTTTTTACATACACACTTTTTAAAAAATTTTATTATTTTATTCATGAGAGACACAGAGAAAGAGGCAGAGACACAGGCAGAAGGAGAAACAGGCTCCTCACAGGGAGCCTGATGTGGGATTCAATCCTGGACCCAGGATCACCTCCTGAGCCAAAGGCAGATGCTCAACCACTGAGCCACCCAGGCATCCCATTTGTACACATTTTTAAATGTTATTACAAAGTTTTTTACTTGACCTTGTTGAAAATTCAAAAATTAAACTTGCTAACTTTTTAAAAATATTTTATTTATTTATTCATGAGAGACACAGAGAGAGAGGCAGAGACACAGGCAGAGGGAGAAGCAGGCCCCATGCAGGGAGCCCGATGTGGGACTCGATCCCGGGTCTCCAGGATCACGACCTGAGCCGAAGGTGGCTCTAAACCACTGAGCCACCCAGGTGCCCCTAAACTTGCTAATTTTAATAAGTTACATAAAAATCAATCATTTCCCAGATGTAGAGCCTGACACCCTTACAAATCAGCATATGTAAGTTAAACTCTATTTTCTTCCATCTTCCATTCACATAAGTGCATTAAGAAGGAAGTACACCAGAATGTTGATGGCAATTTTCTTCAGGTGACATTTAAGGATTGAATAAGTACTTATTATTTATATTAACTATCCCAAATAATTAATAATCAAGAGACAAAAAGTGAGGTATAGACGAGATTCTCACCTGCCTTTTTTGCCATTAATCTTTTCCTTGACTGTCCTACTCAGCGAAGTTTCTTTTCATCTCAATGACTTTTTCCTAGTCTGTGATAATATGTGAATTATGAACCAGTTTATTCCTTCTCATATAGGATTTTCAAAGTTTACTTTTCTTCTTTAGTAAGCTGTTTATCAATAGATTAAGAAGATTATATTTTAGAAGACTGGCCTTCTAAACTTCCTTTTTGATTGAAAGGATTCTGATAAAATATAAAAGGAAAAATATTTACTTTCTTTGTATTCTCGATTAGTATTTTTATCTGATACTGTGGATCGGCAATAATAGACATGTTAATATTTAGCTAGTTCCCTCATTAGTAAATCATTTAGGCAAATAGGTATACAACTGTGGGCCATTAAGAAAAAAACACATACGGACAATCACTGAAATTATAAAACTTTCCTTAAAACCTTTGTGGTTGACAGTAAATTTCGAGACACTTAAGGAAGGCCTTTAGAAACTCAGGAAAGATAAAGTAGTATAAGAGATCCTTTGCTTAAGCTAGGGTATATCTTTAAACAGTACAGATACAGATATTTGGTCCAATTTATTTTTAATTTCTCAATTTTTCTGTAATGCACATAGTATATTGAAAGCATTTATATCTCCTTTTTCCGAGATATGCATCTTCTGTAACAACAATTTGTCACCAAGGCAACCAAACCTTTGCTTAATGTCCTATACTTGAGTAAAATAAAATGCATGCCATTTTAAGTATAATTTTTTAAAGTAGAAATGGTTTGAGATTTTACTTTGAATGAAAATGAAACTGTTTGTTAATCTATTTCCCACAAAAACATATCTAAGTGTTTAGAGTGATCATTCTCAGAAATATGATTGTTTCAGGCCTGAGAAGCCATCCTTTTCTCCCTCTGCCTCCTAAGCTTGACAGAATAACAATCATTATCAGATTTAGCTTTGGTCTCCATCCATCTCTGCAGTTGGAGTTTCTTTAATCCTACGGGAAACACAATTGAGTATTAAAAAGTAAAATATTCAAAATGAATAGGAAAGTGAAGCTATTCACAAAATTCAGTCCATAGAGACAATGAGCTGGACAGATCCAGACTGATTTTAATTTTTTCAGTGGTTTTGGTGGGCTTATGGGTTATCAAAATTAATATTGATACTTTCTGCTTCAGATTTAATGACCATGTTCGATATACACAGCTTCCTAACATTTAGCTTTCACAGGGTTCTATGGCTCTTTCTTTCTTTCTTTCTTTCTTTCTTTCTTTCTTTCTTTCTTTCTTTCTTTCTTTTTTTATTTGTAGCATATCTATTTTTTTAGGAGCAGTTATTGCCTCTATTTGTCCATGGAGGATATTTGTGAAGGAGAATAACTTTTCTGAGACTCATTCAAAGCCATTTGTATGAGCCTACTTCCATCTCAGATAGAGTTGATTTGTTCTGTTTTTTACCACCAACAATATAGTCTATTGGTTGGTTGATTCATTCATTTAAAAGAATATATCTAGCAAAGTAAGAGAGCAGAGGTCTGATCAATTCCTTTCTGTGGGTCTGAAGAAGGGAATCAAACACTCAAGACCTCCTCATTAACTTCACAAAAGGAAGTCAACAAATATCAACCAGGAACCATGACTTACTGGAGCTTGTAAGATTCTCAGATTTGTTTATTTTTTCTTGTTCATTCTTTGTTATTCCTTATAATCCTATACTGAGTGGCATTTAACAACTGAAAGACATAAGCTCTATGAGCCTCCAGGAGCTGTGAGGAGATTGGGGATGGGAGGAATGGCAGGGAGACCCCATTCCACTCCTCAGCAATTTGGGGGAAATGGAGACAGTTTTCAAAGAATTGAGTGAGTGATGGCAGCATTAAAAGCTAGAGAACACACAGGGTCTCTCAAGTCTGGACTGTGGAGCGTGAACCTGAGCTTGAGGCGTGCCAGCACTAACGATGGAAAGCTTGTGTGATCCTGGTGTATGACCTCCTTGAGTCAGCTTCCCCAGCATGCTTCCTGTTTGTTCAGACATTTCCTATCCTTAATAAGATCTTTCATACGTGCTCCTTCAACTTCAGGGGTTGTTGAGACTGAAGAAACTGACTTCACAGTCCTCTGTAATCAGGCAGGATACACAATGTTTAAGAGCAAGGGAGAATTCTCTGGGCCTCAGACTTTTAATTTGTGAATAAAAATAATATCTATCCATTATTATCTGTAAGCAATTAAGGCATTTAGCATAGAAGCTGGCCCTACTTTTATTGTTATTACCATTTTTTACTTAAATTTTTTGTCTTCTAAATTGGTTTGTAACAGTCTTAAATATCAGGATCATATCTTGAACCTGTTGTAGCTCTGGTGCCTAATACTAAGTACTATGGATTATGGGGCTCAGTAAATAACTTTTTATGAATGCTGTATGCCCTTGACTGGAGAACAAAAATACCTGAAACTAATGGAGTATTTATTATATGCTAGCTTTCATCCATATTAACTCAGGTAATTGCACAACAACTCAGGGGAATTGATAATTGCTGTCTTATAGCTGAGGAAACTAATGCTCAGATATGAAGTAACTTGACCAAGTATTCCAGCTGGGATTGAAACTCTGGTTATCTGGCTCCAGAAACTACTCCCTTAATCACTGTGCTTTGCTGGGAGTCATCTGTAGTCCCTCAGTGGATCCATCATTTCCCCAAATTCAGGAAAAAAGAGGAAATATTTGTGCCTGTACAAAATGGGCAAGTGGCCACCACTGCTTCTGAGACTGGAGTGATTTTTCTATGTGTTCCATGCCCAATAGCAGAGCATGTTCTTCCTTTTCCAGGAAAGTGTGAGAAGTAACCTGAGAGTGCAGAGAACAACTTCAAGAGCAAAGTGTGTGGGTCTGCTGTTGCTGCTCTAGCAATTAGCTCTTCTCCAGAATGCTCTTTTTTCTTCTACTGAGCTATTTCCACAGAGAAACTCCTGTTCTATACAACTAACCAATAACAAGAACCATCACAGCAGCAAACAATCATACCAAAGATGTAGGTTCATCCAAATGCCATCACTGTTCAGCTAATGAGTTTTTATATGGAAGGAGCTGATTGCCATTGTGTTTACACACATAGATTTTTATTGTAGATGTTAAATGGTGTTTTTTTTTTTTTTTCTTCAGAAGACCCTTCTGTGCTGTACAGAAAGGCCGTGGGCAGATCTATGTGCAAGTCTAGCTGTACTGTGTATTAGCTGTGTGAATTTAGCCAAGTTACTTAACTTCATTGGGACTCATGGGGTAATAATGTATGACTTTCAGGACTGTTAAAAAGATTGTGTTCTGAATTCCAAGCAATTTGTATGGGCAATGAGAATTATTCAGCTACCCCCAAAGTAAGCTCTGCTTGCTTTACCAGTATGGCTACCCATGGTTACCCAGATTCATTAGACCATTACACAATTATATTTTTCCTCTTGGCTTCACAAATCTGAGCATAAGTTTCTTTCAGCATTCTTAGAAACTTCAAATGGCAACAATAGTTTTCTTGTCTTGGGCACTATAACAGAGTAGCTTAGCTCCAGGTACTCTAAGAAATCTATGCACATGGCATTCTGTGAATCATCATGATTTTCTTATGTGTAACAGAATTGAAAAATATGATTATATTGATTCAATGACTTAATAAAAACTTATTGGGTTCTAATATGAGAAATATGAATTAAAATATGCCCTTGGGACACCTGAGTGGCTCAGCGGTTGGATGCCTGCCTTCAGCTCAGGTCGAGATCCTGGGATCCGGGATCGAGTCTCACATCAGGCTCCCTGCAAAGAGCCTGCTTCTTCTTCTGCCTGTATCTCTGCCTCTCTCTTTGTCTGTGTCTCTTATGAATAAATAAATAAATCTTTAAAAAAATATGCCCTGTATTATCTAACATGCTTACATAAATGTTACTTAGATGGATTAGTATCTAATCAATGAAGTTACAGAAATCTTTTGGTTTCCTAGTATTGATTAATGCAGTAGAGGTGGTATGGCCAACTATCCTGATTTCCTGGGATGTAGGACTGTCAGTGTTAAAACTGGGAAAGTCCCTGAAAAACCTAGACACATTGAAGACCTGTGTTAAAATCAGTTACATGAACTTATCTTCTAATAAATGTATTAAAATTTCAAATAACTAGTTTAACATAGTTGCTTCTAAATGAAGTGTGCATTTTATTTTCATCTTCAATTTCTAGGTTTTATGCTATTTTGAAGCTTACATCAGGGTAAGTATAAGTTAACATACAGAGTCAGAGATTATTAGTCTCATATCAAATTAACTAAAGACAAAATTATAGGTTTGAGTGATTCAAGACCTAACCAGAAGATAATTTTCAGACTTTATAATTGGACTCCTTTCCAAATCCGTCTGAATGCTGAAAATAGCCACCTCAATGCTTTACCTCATCATATTATATTATTAGTGTGTAATTTAGTTAGAGTCTGATTTTTGACAGGTTTGGAGCCATACCTAAGTTTTAGGAAAACTCATGCAAAACAAACAAAACAAAACAAACAAGTGGGGAGAGAGGATCCTTTCCAAAAACTTTTATTATCTGAAGTAAGAGAAAACAGAAGAACCCAAAAGAACAAATGTCATTTTCTTTTTCTAGACTAGAATGGACACTGTAATTCTCATTTTCTAATAAAAATACACAAAAACACAAAGACTGATAGTCTGAAGTTGGTTTTTGTTCTTGTGGTGTAGGTGTTTGATGCCTCTAATGTTTGTCTCCTGCCCCCTACCAATTCCCTTCCAGTTTGTCACCTCCTGACCTTCATCATAGAACCTCTCTCTTCTCAGGAGAAGAGTTCACATTGGTGTATAATATCATAGAGTTTAAACAATTATTCAACCCCCAACATTTACATTTTAGCATGAGTGACAATCTTGGTCTAAGAAATGAACCTCTAAAAGTACAAGTCCAGATACTAAGAAGTCCACACAGAAAGAGGGAGATGGTGAAACTTACTGTTGCTTCAGAAATCATACCATGGAATAATCATTTTCCTGAGTAAAACTCTAAGAGCTTTGTCTGGTCATGACTATAGTCCTATATCTTTGGCCAGGTGTAGCTTGTAATTACTTATCAAAAAGCAATTATTTATTAACTGTGCATTCTTCAGCTGTGATCTGAAAGCATACAGAATACATTACCACCTTTGAATGCCTAGAGACCAGACTAATTTTTACAATTTTTTAAAAATACTTCTAGATTGACCTCTGGCTGAAACAAGGATCTGTCATTGATATAGAAAAGAGTGATGGCACTCAGGAATATGCTAGTGAGGAGCTTTGGTTTTCACATGTTACTTGTCTGTTGATGGCATCAGGTTACAGATGGCAGGCATTAGGTTACAGATGGCAATCCTGATTCTAGGTAAGGTAAACACTTCATCCACCCTACGGCATGATTCACCATCAGTTCCAACCAGTTTCTGATTGGTCTCAGGGTAGATATGACCCAGATCTGATCAATGGGATACAAAAAGGAAGTTGGCCTGGGGCTCTGGGGCAGATTCTCTTATAAGTTGAAAAAAAAAAAAATCAGAGCCTTAAATATTCCTTTCCTTCCTAGTTTGAATGTCATTGCATCTGCTGAAGATATCTTGAGATCATGCAGATATCTTGAGATCATGGGGTAACATACCCAATACTCTGAGGATGGTAGAGTAGATGATACTGTTGAGTTGTTGTATCAAATTTAGAATTGCTTGTCCCCTGATTTCCTATTTCTAAGATAATTAAGGTCTCTACTCTAACATTTAAGCAAAATGTTCTATAACTTGCTCAAAGCTAAAAGCGTCTTCAATGGCTGCAATCTCATGATAAAATATTTTAATATGGTCTGTATTTTAAAATATTATATAAAATGTAAATAGAGCCTCTTTAGTAAAGTTTGTTATATTTATTTTTATAACTTACATTTAAGGGAAAATAATGCCGCTTATATAAAAACATATTTTCATGATAAATCCTTTGGTTTTCTCTTCCAACCAAATTGCTACCCCTATCTCTTTCCTATAAATAAGATCTGGAACCACCACTGATAAGAGAATCTGGTTAACTTGAGGTTTTGAATATTTCAGATATATCATAGGCTAGATTGGGTTGTTTGGAGTATTCACACCCACATGGTTTCATCCCTCATCATACAAGTAACACCATGAACATCTCCATCCACTCACTTCCTGCCACAGAAACACACTGTAATTGAACTGTTGACCTTTCCTGTTTATCCTGTACATTTTTCCTGCAGCTTTAGTTTTACGTTTTCTATTCTTCCTCCCCCCTCCCCCGTTATTGCCAGACGTCTTTGCTACAGAAGATTTAACTTAATTTGGTTCTCACCTTGCCCTTTCCCCTGATTTCGCTTTTTCATCCTCTACTTCTGGCTTCATGTTTGCAGCCATTTCTGATCTGGTCACCAAATCCATCTCTCTTTTATACAACTCCCATGAATTAGGGATCCAAACAGATCAGGCCCTAGTAACTGGAGTTCCTGTGTAATTTAGTATCTTGCATAACTGCTGGAGTGCCTATACTTTTATAATTTTTGCTTAGTTGTCTTTAAATACCTGGCAAGAGTGTCAGATAATAGGCATTTGTAGAAAGCACAAGAGTAGTAGAATAAGATTGTAGTGGAGGTTTTCTTAGGTATGTTTCCATATGTTGCATCATTTGCAAATGAAAGATTCACAGGCTCAAATAATGTAGCACTTTGAATTTAAATAAGAACATATCTATATAAAATCTTAAATTCTGAAACCTCAAATATCAATGACTACAAAATAAAGTTCAATCATTTATTATGTCCAAATTAGTGAGCCTTGTTTGGTAATTGCTAGAAATTACCTTTCTTCTAAAGGTGTTCCTTATTTTTTTGAGATTCCATATGAAAAAGCATCGTTAGAACTTTTACATTCCAGCACTTGTGAAGAGATGCAGTTTAAGTGATATTGAAGTTTTAAAACTGCCATTATGATGCTTCATGGAGAGGGTCCATTTAATTTTTAATTTAAAAATTAAAACTCAGTTGGGAAGTGAGGATAGGGTAGGAATGGTTTTGAAAGAGTATGTGCATGGAATGTTTCTCTGGCCTTTAACTGCATTACAGATTCTGTGCTTGTTTTTGCTCAACACCAATAAATTTTTTATTGCATGAATCATTAGATACTTGTTAGGTTTAAATAACCCACATTATAGAAACATCATGGAAAAAAAGGTGGAGGAGGAAGAAAGAATTACTAAAGAATAAATGGAGAAATCACATCATATAGAACCATGTCATTCAAGAAAATTTAAATCAAACAAGACACTAAAAGCAAAGCCCAAGATAATTTTATAGCACAGTGATAATAAAAAGGCAAGAATAGGGACACCTGGGTGGCTCACTGGTTGAGCGTCTGTCTGCCTTTGGCTCAGAGTGAGATCCCGGAGTCCTGGAATCGAGTCCCACATCAGGCTCCCTTCATGGAGCCTGCTTCTCCCTCTGCCTGTGTCTTTGCTTCTCTCTCTGTGTCTCTCATAAATAAATAAATAAAATCTTAAAAAAATAAAAATAAAAAGGCAAGAATAGATTTCAACAAATCAGTTATATTTTTAAAAGGCCTTATATATCTCCTAGTGTGAAGAGTATTGATAAATACTTCTGGGCAAAATTTATTTTGTGAAGGAAGCATGGGGAACTGTAGCATACGCCAAATCTCTTGAAGTGTACTACTAGCAAATGACAATACAATGAGAAAAAAAATAGTTTCTGAATCTCAAGAAATAAGGCCCCCCACCTCCCCATTTATTTTCCACTTTAGCAAGCAGTATCAGAAAACTTTTTTTTAGCTCTTTATTTTTTTCCCCTATTGAATGAATGAAGAGCAAACTGGTCTCTCAAGGAACAGAGATGACTTAACAATTTAGGTGAGACTAATTTAAGTAGACATTAGTGTCCTGGCCGTATTTCTCCCTTAGGACTATGGTGAGTTTGCCTTCTTGGGCAAAGTGTCCGTTGCCTGATGAAATAAACATTCCTATATAAACATGTAGAGGTCAGGAAGTATCATATGTACCAACAGAGTTTTTTTTTTTTTTTTTACAAGGGTTCTCCAAATCCATCTAATTTAAGAAACTATGAAGTATAATAGAATATTATTCAGCACTAAAAAGAAAAGAGCTGTTAAGCCTTGAAGATATTGAGGCTCCTTAAATGCACATTACTTAGTGACAAAAGCCAATCTGAAAAGGTTACATACTGTATGATACCAACTATATGACATTCTAGAAAAGGCAAAACTGTGAACAGTAGAGAAGATCAGTGGTTGGTAGGGGTTTTTTAAGGTAGGAATGAATATGAGAACTTTTGGGGATTTTTAGGGAGGTAAAAAATATTGTGTGATATTGTCATGGTGGGTATACATCACACTTATCAAAATCCAAAAAAAAAAAAAAAAAAAAAAAAATCCATAGAACATGCAATACCAAGAGTGAACCCTAATGTAAATTATATCATTAATAATAATTTATCAATGTAAATGCTGGCTCATTAGTTGTAACAAAACCACACTAATGTGAGATGTTAATAATAGGGAGAACTGGTTGGGGTGTGAGGGGATGTATGGGAACTTTCTGTACTCTCTGATAATTTTTCTGTAAATCTAAAACTGATCTAAATAGATTAATTTAAAATGCTCTATTAATTAAAATATAATCCCTATTATAAAATAAAAAGCTATGAAGAAGCTGAACTACTTAAATTCATAGATCAGGACAAGCTACATGGACTCTTATTAGCAATAAACCCTTGATTTGTTGGATATGTCCAAACTTATTAAAATGATTTTAACAATGATTTAGAAGGGAACATGAACAAAAAGCATAGTGAAACTATAGTAATAGGATTATAGAACAATAATCTTTTTAAAAATTACCTCAGGGTTGGGGTGCCTCGGTGGCTTAGTTGATTAAGCATCCGGCTCAGGTCATGGTCTAAGGGTCTTGAGATTGAGCCCTGCACCGGGCTCTTATCTTATATGTTAACAAAAGGAAGTTTGGACTTTATTTCAAGTGTAATGGATATTACACTTGGAAGATGTTGAGCAGAGAAGTAATATAACATAATTCATGTTTTTAAAGATTACCTTGGCTTCTGGGTGAAGAGAAACCAGTTAGGGGTCTTTAGCTCAAATGCCGATACAGATGAGGGCAGCCTGGGCCAGAGCTGCAGTGACAGAGTGGTGAAAAATGTTCATATCTCAAAGAGAACAGGTAGGAATTTCCTGCTACAATGGATGTATGTGGAGGGAAATGGAGAAGTGGTAGGAGAGACACCTTGGTGTAGGTCTGGGGGACTGTGTGGTGACACTTTTACTAAGATGAAGAGCACTGAGCAGAGTTTCAACTGGCCATCCAAGTAGAGGGGTCAGGTATCTACTATATGGGTCAGGAACTCAGCAAATATTGGAATTACAGGTAAGCATTTGGATGTTATCAGCATATAAAATTTGATATCAAGGGACTGAATCCTACTGAAAAGAAGGAAGAAAGAGGGAACAGAGAGATCATCAAGATCAGCCAGTGAAGAGGAAGAAAGCCAGGCAGGGTAACATAGTGAGAAGAGGACAAGACAAGATGTTGCAAGAATCAATGGTGTAAATGTGGTTGGGAGGTCCAGTAAGGAGAGGAACTGGAGTGGAGCATTACTGCATATATGATGCATGCCATTGCTACATGTAACCAGATTGCTTTTCACTGGGGCCAGGCTGTGGGAGGAAAAGCCTGCTTGTCAGTGGGTTCAGGAGAGAATGGTAGGAAATAATAGAAAGACGGAATACAGACAACTCCTAAGAGGGTTTTGCTATGAGGAGGACCAGAGGAGTGAGGATGGAGATGGACTATAGATTCCAGAGGAGACTTTTCAATATGTGGCATTTTATAGCTCCTATGGGAATTTGAGTGCTGATGGTGATGAGCTAGGAGAGACAAAGAAGTTACTATTTTAGGAAAGAAAGAGGACACCTACAGGAGCCAACTCTTTAACAGACAAGAAGAAATGCAATCTCTAGTACAAGCAGAGGGTTAGGTTTTGGTTATGAGAAAGGAGAGTTTATCAAACTTTCATTTAGATGAAGTAATCTATTTTAAGCAGATCTAATACATAGCTGATAGTATAAAGCATACTGTCTCTTATTGTTCATCCAGGTACTTAATGATGGTATGCAGATAGTCTGAGAATAAAATGCATTAATTGGCAAATGTTCAAACCTTCTATGATAGATTTGTTTAAATAACCTTATCTGCAAGAGTAAAAGTGAAAAAAAAATCCTTCAAATCAACCTCTTAAATGCGATTTGTTCTGTCCAATTGAACCCTCTAGTATCTGCTTCATATTCAGTATACATTTCCTTATATTCAGTGCACATTTCCATTTTACAATTTTACTCTATTTGAATGTGCTAAGGAACTGTAGGGGGAACCTACAGGGAAACAAAACAACAGATTGTTGCATTTCATGGAAAGCCTCAGGTTTGAAGCTACTAACCTGTGAAGGCATTAGCTCTGGATCCCTGGAAACCAAGTGCTAGGGAGCTTTGCCCTCCGTCACAGGCAGTGCTGCTTCAAGAGCATGTAGTTTTCAGACTTTTTTTCTTCTTTCTTTCTCTTTCTTTCTTTCTTTCTTTCTTTCTTTCTTTCTTTCTTTCTTTCTTTCTTTCTTCTTCTTTCTTTCTTTCTTTCTTCTTCTTTCTTTCTTTTCTTTCTTCTTCTTCTTCTTCTTCTTCTTCTTCTTCTTCTTCTTTCTTTTCTTTCTTCTTTCTCTTTCTTTCTTTCTTTCTTTCTTTCTTTCTTTCTTTCCTTCTTTCTTATTTCTCTCTTTCCTCTTTTTCAATAAGCGCATTCTTTAAAAATAAAGGTTACCACGGATTTTATATATATATTTACACTTCCAACTTTTGGTGGAGGTTGGCTTACCAGAAGTAGATGGTATGTGTGTGTATGTGTGTGTGTGTGTGTATGTGTGTGTGAGATAGAGGGGGACCAGAATAGAATTAGTATTAGAATAGAATTTTCATCTTAAAATCCATTGTCGTGGAATGCAACATGAGGTCATCTATACTGGTATCAGACAATGTGGGTACTCTAGAATGAAAATGATAACTATTTTCACAAATTTTATCAACATAAATTAATGTGTTTGAAGTGTCTCTTTTAAGCTCCCCAACATATTTTTCTCATTACTAAATAAAGATGAGTTAAAATGATACTTGATTCACTTTCTATTTTGTTTTCTGTGGCTCTCTTCATTAAGCTGCTGGATGTATTGTCACTCAGGTTTGAGCTGAGCCATCAGTTGCTGGCATGGGGATAGATAGCAAGTGTTAAAGGGGATATTTAGCAAACACCAACCTCTCAACCATTTCTTCTGTTATAAATGGCCAGAATTGCTTTATGATATGATGGCTGTGGCTATCTCAACAGACACGTTGTAAGAAATGCATCTATTCTGCTGCTCACTGCACATGGTCTCTTGGATAATGCTGTTCACTGTAGCCCAGAGGAGTCAAAAAGCTTTCTAAGATGTCTCTGCTCCCAATGCAATCAGTCACTCAAAAGCTGAAATTTAGGCTTATGAAAGAGTCAATATATCAGCAGAAAGTCAGAGAAATGCTTATTTATTACAGGAAAATAAAAGCATCCTAAGATTTTAAGACTTCAGAGTGACTGACAGCATTTGTCTCTAGCTATTTTCCCCTGAGAACAACTCTGAGATCCTGGGCCTAGGTAGGGCTACATTTTTGTCTTGGGTACACCAATTCTCCTTCTTTTTATTTATCTTTCCCGGAGATGGTGCTACTGCCTCTAGCAGTGGATCATGCCTAATTTGTTGCCAAAAGGTATAGATTGGACAACTTTAAGCCACTAAGTGTAGTATTGGGCCTGGATGACAATACCACATGACACTCAAAGGTATTCAAATATATGCCAAATGAAACCATATAGTTAAAAGAGATTGTCCTATTGACATGGTGGTAGGTAAAGAAAGCTAACATTTACTGAGAAATTCCTGGCCCTGAACTTCATATACATTTTTTCATTTCATTCTCTCAATTAGGTCTTCATATTTAAAAATCATCTGTTATATGCCAGGCATTGGGTAAGGCTCTAGGATATATCAGTGAGCAAGATGGACATACTGCCTTCACACTTTACGATCTAGTGAAATAAACAGTGATGATAGAATTAACACGATTGATTGATGATTATTTTACAGTCATTGCGGTAAGTGTCTAATTTACCACCACTTTAAAGAAGAGGGAATTCAGGCTTATGGAGGTGATGTAATTTGTATCAAGATTTGAACCGAGATCTTTCTGTCCCATCCGGGGACACTCTGAATTCCAGTTTTGCTAGCTAACCACTACATGATCCTGAGAAATTCACTTCATCTTTCTGACTGAGTTTCTGGAGATGAATGGGAACAGTAAGATCCTTTACTTCCTCTCTTAGAAGTCTTGGTGTAGTCACTACTCCTCAAGAGAGGCCTCCCTGACTGCCCTTCTCAGCTCCCAGGAATCCTTTGAAAGGATGTGCTTTGTAGTGCCTTTGAGGGATCCCCTGCTTTTAGTGCCAGCTCCCTGCAATGTCACCACCTGTTGACTTTTCTCAAGGCAGGGACTGAGGGGTCAACAGGATGCATCCAGTTTTGCTATATATAGGTAATAAGTTCCACACACCCTCTTCTATACTCTCAAACTGTGCTACATCTGTCTTGATTCTCCCACGTTTGTGAGGATAAAAGAGTGGGTTTGTTTCATCCTGGTACTGGGTAAAATGGCCTTGGAGTGAAAGGTTAGTAAAGAAATGAGCACAAAGCCAGAGCAGTGGCTGGAGAGGAAAGGCGAGGCAAGGTTGCCAGTGGCAGGCAGGACTTTACAAGGAAGTGCAAAGAGCTCTCCACTCCTGCCCAGCACTTCACACCTACTGGCACATTCATTTAACACCTCAGTCCACAGACTGATATATTTTTGATGAGGGAAATGTTAGGGAAATCCTGGAGAGTCAAAGCAGACAGAAGACACAGTTCTTCTATCCTGAATCAATGGGACTATTTGGGCCACAGCTTTGCCTTCCTGCAACCAGAGTCCAATCTGGTGCAAATCAATATTTGTTGATGCATAATTTCAGGGAGCAGGTTTGTATTTTCTATAGCAAAATTGTCTTTTAATTAGATGACCAAGCATGACTTTATGAGGCAAACAAATGAAATAAAACCTTTCAGATGACTACTGGAAATGTTCCTTTCTTTTTCTTTTTTTTTTTTTTTTTTAACTCCAATACAGACCTTTCTGTGAAATGGCCTGACAGTTTTATGTGTTCCTTCCTGTTTAGCATGGCAGTGAGGGATGGAATTTGGGCTTGTTCTGTCTGAATTCAGGCCCACCATGACCTGTTGAAGTCACTTTCTCAAAATAAAGACGGATTTAAAAACCTTCTAAATTATTCTAAACCAGAACTTTATAGCATTTTTCTCTTCACCTGTGATTTTTTTTAGATGCAGAGGTTACAAAAGTGTAAAACCAATGACATAACTACTGTGCTACCCAGAATATGATTATCCTAAAAGTATGTAAGAATATGTTATAGCCAATTTGAGCTGAGACTGTATGGGGCAAGGGGAGGCATAGAGTCTGTAGGATAACTAGGAATCACCAAAGAATACAGTTTAAGATTCCTTCTATTTCTCAGCTAAAGAGAGAATCAAATAAGATGTTTTAGAGTGACCATGACAAGCTTTATATGTGAGAAACATACAAGAGTTTTCAGCTAACTGATAAATACTTACTGAAAGGACAACTTTCCATCCAATTTATTTAGTAGATTATTTTTCAGAGCAGTACTAAGGTCACAGAGAAGTTGAGCAGAAAGTACACAAGAGTTCTCATACTTCTATTCCCACACATGCAGATTCCCCCACCATCAACATCTTCCAATAGAGTCGTGCTTTCTTTGCAATCAATGAACCTACAATAATACATCATAATCACCTAAAGTCTATAATTTATATTAGGATTCACTCTTGACATTGTACAGTCTATGGGTTTTGACAAATGTACCCAACATTGTAGTTTTATACAAAATAGTTTCATTGCTCTAAAAATCCTCTATACTCCTCCTATTCATTCTTCCACTCCCTCCCCAAACTCTGGCAACCAGTTATCTTTTTTATTATCTCCATAGTTTTACCTTTTACAGAATATCATATAATTGGAATCATATAGTATATAGTCTTTTCAGGTTAGCTGCATTTAATATTCCTCCATTTATGTTCATGGTTTCATAGTTCATTTTTTTTAACCTCAGAATTCCATTGTCTGGATGTTGATTTATCTGTTCACCTATTGAAGGACATCTTAGTTGCTTCCAAATTTTGGTGATTATGAATAAACCTGCTGTAAATATCCATGTGAAGATTTTTATGTGAACATCAACTTTCAACTCATTTGGGTAAATGCCAAGGAGCATGGTCAATGATCATATCCTGAGTATATAAAATTTTGTAAAAACTGCAAAAGTATCTTCCAAAGTGGCTTTACCATTTTGTATTTACCCTAACAAGGAATGGGAGTTCCTCTTGCTCCACAATCATGCCAGTATTTGGTGCCATCAATGTTTTGGATTTTCTCCATTCTAGTAGGTATGTAGTTGTATCTCATTGTGTTTTTTTCCAATCAATTTTGAGAGATACTTCTTTATCTCTCAAAGAGAGATAAAGCACAGAATCCAGGCACCAAATGTAACTGAGACTAGACAAAGAGGAACTGGCTGTGATGGAAGAAGAGCAGGGGTAATTTCAGTCTTGGTGTTCCTGCACTTGATGAGATTTTCCTGCAACTCACTTTAGAACTCAAGGAACTAAAAGGAAGGTCAATTCCAAGTTATGGGAAATCTAAAAGAAACTATGAATACTTTATAAATACACACATTCTTCAGTTTAGTAAAGTTAGGCATGACTTTGTTTACTTTGTGAAACATGAGTTCCATATTAGTTTAGAATTGGCATTTACAAAGTACACATAAGCTGTTTACAGTTTTACAGTTGCCTCACCAGTGGTCCTTTGCTTACCAGGATGGCAAACATTTTGGAGATGGATTTTATCTTACAGGTATCTCAACTGAACTCTTGCTATACCATCCACTCACCATGTGTAATCGGATTAAGAAATTAAGGTCAGAGTCAGTCTGTAAAATCAAACAACACGCCGCTCTCCATCTCTGCTATTTACTCTGAGGTGCAGAGTCCCTGTGCTGTCCTTTTACTGTTAGAGTAATATTGACATAATGACCTCCAGCAAAGTTAAAAATTACAGTGGAAAGAAAGAGGAATAAGGAAGGAGAGCTCTCGTGTATTCCCTGTCAACACTCCCTTTTTCCTCTAGGCCATTGGCCCCTTTTAGAAAGGCTGCCCTCAAAGCAGCTAACAGTCCATTTTGTTCAGTCAAGTACTTAAGAGGCTCAGCCTTGACAGTAAGGTCATTGTTCTTATACAACAACGTATGTTGAAATTTTATGGTCTTTGTTGATACCATGCCCATTTATATGTTTATACAGATACTTCTCACTTTGAAGGGACTCGTGCATATTGAAACTCTGCCCTTGTTTTATGTCATTCCATGTATTGAGATTTGATCTGATTTAAGAGCTTCATATTTCACTGGAAAAATTGTCACCATCAGACATAAGTCTATCATTTTCTCATCTCCAAACCCACCCACATTTGTACCTATGTCCTGTGGAGGAAGTGTTCCTCTCTTCCCCAGGCCATCATCTGTACTCTGTTTCCTACCCTAGGGGAAGAGAATTAATATTTCAAAATATCTTATGCCTAACACCTTCGATGAGTCACTACTTTATATCCCCTGTCTCCATCATTTAGTAGGGCTTCATTCTCTCTTTTGAAACATTCTCTCCCGCTCTCCTTTCTTTCTCACTTTATCCTTTTTTTTTTTTTTTCCCTTGATGGCTCTTTCTCCAACCACCACTTTTGGAGTAACTCAGGGTTTGGTCTCAGACTATCATCTTTTTCTAACCTCTGTCTCTAAGTGATCTTATCAGATCCAAATGAGATGACCTTTCTTGGGCTAATGATTTCAACATTTCCATTGGAATTCACATCTCTCCCTTGAGCATCTTGCTCCAGTGTCCAAGTGTCTCCTGACATCTCCCCTTAGGTTTGCCTCACATACTCCATCTTAAATACAAAGTGGAATTTCCAGATTTTTCCCCTTCTATGTTCATCTTCTCAAACTCCTGTTCTTCTCCTTTCATGTAAGAAGTGCAGTGCTTTATCAAGTTACTCAAGACAAAAATCTAGGAACCCTTCCTAATAGACTAGGTATCACACATTTTAGTAAGCCTTATTGATTCTACCTTCAAAATAAATATATCTGAAAATCCCTTCTTCACTTCATATCCACTGCCACCCTCTTAGTACAGGCGTCCATTTCTCATGCTTCAGTGAACACATCAGCCTCTAAATAGTTTCTCTACTTTTACTCTTGTCCCCACCCTGTTCCCCCATGGCTACCCCCTTCTATTCTTCAATTAGCAGTAGAGGGGATTTTCACAATGATAATCAGGTAACATTCTTCTCTTGCTTTAAAAATCTTCCATTGGCTGTCCTTATATTTCACATAAAATTCAACTTTCTTCCCATGGCCTAGATTGCCCTCTATTATCCTTCTTTGCCCCTCAATGTTACTTCTTTATCCTCTTCTTTTCACTTGGTTTGCTCAAATGTCACTGGTATTATGTGGAAGGAAGGGAAGGAGAGAGGGAGGTTTCCATTTTATGATGAGGAACCAAGGCCCAATGTAACACAGCAAGTAAATAGCAGAGATGAGCTCAGCTCTGCTTTATTCTCTAACTACCCTCTTGTACTACTCCATTTAGCACAATATAAGACAAACAAATAAGAAACCCCACCTCTGGAATGCAAACTGTTGCAGCCACTCTGAAAAATAGTATGAAAGTTCCTCAAAAAATTAAAAATAGAGCTACCTTATGCCCAGCATTTGCACTACTAGGTATTTATCCAAAGGATACATAATGATTCAAAGAGGCATCTGTACCCCGATGTTTATAGCAGCAATGTCCACAATAGTCAAAATGTGGAAAGAGCCCAGATATCCATCAACAGATGAAAGGATAAAGATTTTATATATATGATATTATATATATAATGGAATATTACTCAGCCATCAAAAGAATGAAATCTTGCCATTTGCAATAACATGGATGGATCTAGAGGGTATTATGTTAAGTGAAACAAGTCAATCAGAGAAAAACCCATATGATTTCACTTATATGTGGAATTTAAGAAACAAAACAGATGAACATAGGGGAAGGGAAGGGAAAAAAAACAAAAACAGAGGAGGCAAATCATAAGAAACTCTTAACTATAGGAAACAAACAGGTTTGCTGGAGGGGAGGTCATTGAGGAGATGGGATAATTCGGTGATGGGCATTAGGGAGGGCATGTAAAGTAATGAGTACTGGGTGTTGTATGCAACTGATGAATCACTAAATTCTACCCCTAAAACTGATAATACAGTATATGTTAATCAAATTGAATTTAAATAAATTTGTAAAAACCCACTTTTGTAATACATAAAATCAGAACATATTTAAGGAATTCATGTGAGAATTAATTCTGAATTCAGATAGGCCTATAATTTACTCACTATGGAACTGTTAGGCAGTTCAGAGCCTCACTTTCTCCATCTATAAAATTGACATAATAAACCTACCTCATAATATGATTATAATAATTAAATGATAATGTATTTCCTTCTTAGCATGTCATGGTACTCAAAATCTGCTAGTTATCCCTTCTCTCTCCCTGTTTCGTAAACACTTTATATGTGTTTCAGGTATAAGCCAACATCATAAATCTATGACTTTCCTCATCTAGTGATAATATCAACAACATCCCCATTACTGTCACCACAACTATCACCACCTTTTGGTGAGCACGTGCTCTGTACCAGGCACTGTAATGGGTACTTTGCATACATTATTTCCTTTGGCCTCCCAATATCTGAATCTGTGTTATCTGGAAACTTTGGCAAGGTGTTTCTTCAAGAAAATGCTTCCTTGGTCAAGCACATTTCATAAAAGTAGAAAATTATGTGCTCTTATTGGAAAGTTGTAGTATGTAACCTTAACTAGAAAATTAAAGATCTTGAGAAGTCTTGTATGAGATATGCATCACTATAGAAATCATCCCTCCATGACTCGTGTTTTGTTATTCTGGTGTTTGTTTTTATAACTGCTTACATTCTGCAGCCCTAATCTTCTTTGGGACGATATTTTGACCTTGTGCACTAGGCTCTTGTTAATGTTGCTTATGATCAAATGAAAGTTTGGTAAATTTTTACTTTCCAGACAACATTATCTCCTTTACTATTTTCACTGTTGGATATTATTTATTGTTATCTTCTCTATTCACTTACAACTGTAATGGGTTAGATTTCCTCTGCTGTAAAATTTATTTCCCCCTTGCCTCATCAAAGATAATTCTGTTTCTCATTTTAAAAGTCAGCATTTCTACACAGTGTAGGGAAAAAAAAAGAATGAGAAAAAGAAAGAGATTATCTATGTAGAAAACTTTGGGATATAATGACTTAGTCAAACTACTATGTTAAATAGATTTATTTTTGATAGAATTTTAAGCTATTGCATAAATGTGAAAATAACTATTTATAGAGTATTAATATTTTTGTTTAAAACTCTTTTCTTCTGACATAATTTTTAAAAATTTAAAAATTTGTTTAATTTCATATATGATCTTATTATGTCTCAAAGCAGAAATTTCTAGAGTTAAAATGAAAGGGAATGACATAATAGTGTAATTTTTTAGAAACTCTTTAGGACAGGTAGTTCTGTTTTTATTTGAATAAAGGAGAATCATGACAGTGCCTGGCACAGAGTAGGTATTCAAAAAATATTTAATAAATAAGTGAACTTCCATGCCATAAAAATAGGGTCATAAGTCTTAAAACCTCAGGTCACACATAAATCTACTGCCTAAATCTCCTTAATGTGTGCTCTAACACCCGAGTTTCTTATCTTTTTTAGAGCTGGATTTGGGTTCTTTTAAGTTCAGTTGTTACTGTTAAGAGTGTCCAAAGGTAGTCATTTAAATTATTGTGCTTTTTTAAAATCCCCTTTTAAAAAGGGTAAAAATTTGGTTCTGGCAATTTTTGGAAGAATGCCTGTCATTAGGCATATTTAAATTATTATCATATTTGTACAGATACCAAGGTATTATAAAATAGACTTCTCTTACTTGGTCTTTTTGGGGTGCTATGACAAAAATCATAGACTTTTTTTTTTTTTTTTTTAATTGGTAACTTACAGTTCTGGAGGCTGTAAAGTCCAAGATTAAGGGCACCAGCAGATTCAGTTCTAGTGAGTTCAGCTTCCTACTTCCCAGAAAGTTCTCTTTTCACCACAACCTCACATGGTAGAAAGGGAGCAGGAAAGCTCCTTATGGTTCCTCTTATAAGCGCATTTATCCCATACATGAGGGCACCACTTTTATGACCAAATCCTCTCCTTCCCATACCATGTCTCTTTAGATGGGGTGTTGGGGGGGCTGCAAATCTTCAGTCCATAGCAATATATATATATATATTTGTTTTTGTTTTGTTTTTGTTATCAAAGACAGAGCTCTTCTGTATTTCTTTCATGTTTTCTTCTCTGGGTCCTTTACCTAGTTCCTTCCTTCTTGGGGTTTCTTTATCTAGTCTCATGATTACATAAGATGCTAAGACTTCTTTTGTCTATGCTTCCCATGAGCTATCAAAGAGAATAACTGAATTAAGAAATTACTAGACAATATATTCAAAGAAGATATTTAATTCCTTGGAAAAACATGTGAGTTGAGTTACTTTTGTAACTATGCAAATTAATAGACTTTTGGGATTTGTGGTAAGCCTAGACAGAGGTATTACTCAGACACAACCTGGGTAGCATCTTTGCTTCCTTGGCAAGATAAGGTTATACCTTTTGGGTGCTAAATTTAGTTGAAGAATGGTGGTGGTACTGGGGAGCTGGTTGCAATAAACAAAATCATATCACTGTTAATGCAAAAGTTCTTCCAAGATGGAGATATAAGTACAAATATAAAAGAGGAAGTCCACTCTCTTGCTAGAAAATCTAAATAATAATGGCATGACTCCATCAGGAGCAACAGGGGCAAAATGTGTTCAAATATGCTACATCTGCTTTTGCTGGTGAGGCCACCAGCAAAGGCGTCTTCAGCTTGAAGAATTGGACTTGACACCTTCAGCTGAATAAATTGGAAACTTCATCTTATGTGTGTATATGATGGCAGTAGGGGTTGTCTGTGTGTGTCCATATGTATGTCTTCTTCTTACTAATTTGTGACTCACAAAATAGAATAAATTCAAGATGAAAACTAAATTTAAGAAGAGAAAGTTGCAGAGCAGTTTGTTACTGCACACATAAATAATATTAACAAAATGCTCACAGTTCATTACAAGATATCTACATCATGCTAATAATTCAAAAAATTTGATGAGGCTGAAGAGTCACAGAGTGCTGCAGTGCATAAGTTGTCTCTTTTCAAGCATGAGCACCTCAGCTTGTGAGTGGAAACTTGACCCATTTTACAGCAGGTCTATTCATTGTTAAGAGTTTGCCCATGTTGAAAGTCTTCTTTATGTCAGGCCACCATCTATATCTCTATCTCTATAACTCCCATCACCCTCTGCCCTTTGTGGATACAAAGAAAGAATTTAAATTCTGTTCTGTATGACAGATGGCCATTCAATTATTTATTCATTCATTCAACAGACTTTTGTTGAGCAGCAACCATATGCAGGAACTGAGAACTTAAAGGTCAAAAATACCAAACCATGTTCTCAAGAATGTCACAGTCTAATACATTGGCCTATCGCACTTCCTAGTCCATAGGGTAACACCCCCGTTCCTTTTGTCACTCCTCATGTGTCACAGTTCCAAGCTTCCTTGCTATTCCTCTCTTTCATGAGTTGATGTTTATCAGTGTTCCTCAAGTGCAGAGTCCCAAGCTGATAACAACTCTATAGGTATTGCTTGAGCAGAGAAGAGAGCACAGACTTTTTCATCTCATGTTCTGGATGCTCTGATGAGATTACTCCACCAAAGGCATTTGTTTGTCAGTCACATCACACATGACAGCAATGACTTTTTTCAATTTGTTCAGTTGAATCCAAAATCATTATCCTGCCTTCAAACTCTTGCCCAACCTACTTATAATGATTTACCCACCACTATGGTATAAATTCATCATGTGTTCCCTTTCCTATATATCTTTGTCATTTCATTTCTTCTTCCTAGAATACCCCCATGGTGGCCTATTTTAAAACTAAATGTCTTAAAGGGGATCATCCTTGATGCTTTTTTGCTGTTCCTAAAATATTTTCAACCCTCCCTGTCCTGTGATATATCTAAAAGAGTGCGTACCAAATTAGTTGAAGGCTTGCTAAGACTGAGACAAGGCTAAGTATCCAAGAGTAAATGTTTCATTAGGACATAATTCAGAGTTCACATTCATAATCAGTTAATCCTCATGGTAACTGTGTGAGAAAATAGATTAACTGATAACCTTTATGAATATGGATAATAAAACTGGGACCTTCATTGCTTTTGTACTCTGCAACTTCTGTTGTCTGCACTGCCTAAGTTTTATAGGAGTTATCATACTGTATCATGTATGTTGCCTGGGAGACCTTCGTTACTTTAACATCTTGATCTGGGAGTTCCTCTTAGGAAGACAGCTGTGTCTATTTAAGAAATCATTGTAACAGATTGCTTTAGGGGAAGTGATGAGGATATGAAGACATACTCTGGAAGAAGCTAGTGAAGTAAAGGAATTAAAAAAAACTACTTAAAGAGGTTAAGGAGAATTGACTATTGGGGGTAAGCAAGAGTGAGAATAGAGGAAAGGGGAGGCAGAGTATCATAGGAAAGTGGGAAACTGGGAAAATTAACCAAAGAAAAGTGGCCAAAGGGCTTTTGAGCATAGGGATCTCTCCCATTCCGAGATCAAGTCTTTTGCTATTTGCTTTTGTGACATAACACTCCTTCCCTCATTGCCACAAACCTTCAGTAAAGCCCGCCACCTGCAAATGCCCTGTGTGACCCATGTTTGAAGTCAAAGATGAGTGGCTCTCGAAAATCTAGACAGTGCAGACAGAAGGATGGCGGTGACATAACACATGCAGCAAAGTCAAGATATCAGAATGAGAAATGAGCCTCAGAAGACAAACTGCATGGAAATAGTCCGATTTTATAGGGACTCTCAAAAGAGAGAGTAGACCCTGCCAACATGTGGGTTACATTTATATTTCTGCCTGCCAACTAGACATGAGGCAACTTGAGTGCAAAGACTGTGGTTTTGATTTTGGTGTCCCTTGTGCCCAGCCCTCAAAGTTCCTCATTGCCTGCTTTGTTTTCAGTTTCAGGTTCCATACTCAGCAGCTTTTGAGCTTATACTGTAGCAATAAAAATCTATTTCACAGGTCAGATGTTTGTTTAGGACTACATAATATATGGTTACAACACACAATTTTATGCTTTGTGATTTATTTCATTGTCAACCAAAATTTATTAAGATTAACTATGAGAATTAAAACTAATTAAAACTAAATACCTTTCCTAGTAGTTAGGATGGCAGTAGTTCTCCTGCTGACAATGGTAGAAGTGGAATTAATTTCTTTATATATTTATTCTGGTCAGAGATTTTGACTTTAAAGTTTGAATAGAAAAAATAAAATATAGTAAAGGCACTGAATTAGTAAAATTTGTTTAAGGTAAGCAACATTTATCAACACTTCCTACTGAGAAAGGATGACAAAATTTGCAATTCATGAGTTTATGCCTAGTATCCTTATAGAAATAATTTAAGAATAGTATCTGCATGAATTATTACTATATTTATATCCTATGTAGCAGAATACTGGGTGGTGATTAGATGGTCAGAGCAGTGAGCTATAAATCATGGACGGTTTATGTTCTGGCTGTGACCCTGCCACTAATCAGCTGAGTAGACTTGAACACTTTTCTAGATCTTTGTTTTCTTGCTTGTAAAATAAGAAGGATTTTGTAGTCTCTTTTAGTGCTAATAATATTCATAATTCTCAAAAAAAATATTCATAATTCTCAATGATAATTCCTCATGGAAATTAAAGTTATTTTCCAAATTGCAAAAACTCTTCATGGCAAGGATATAACTTAAAGGAAATACTTCTGAGAGTGCTGATAAAATATTGAAAGACTAAGCCAAGAAATTTTGCTTATTATAAAAGTAGACCTCACTAGTTCCAGTGGTGTATTATTTTCAGTGGGTCAAAATATACCACATGTGCTGGACTTTTAATGCCTTGACTGATAGACACAGCATCTTCTAGGAAGGGATGTATGTGTGTATTTCAGTTATTTTCATCTTGCCCTAAAAAAATAAGGCTTTAACTGCAAGAACATAAGACAAAACAAAGGTCCTAGGCCAGAGCAGGCATCGTTAAAAGAGGGCAAACAGAGACATCATTTTTTGTTTTCTGCTTTGGTCCTCTACCACTCCTTCTTTTGTGTGGGGAAATTCTTCTTGGCCACTCCACCCCTTTTTATTCCCAAGTGCCTTATTCTTCTCTTTAGGGTTTAAAGAAAATTATCCAATTTCATCCTGTCTGGCCAACTCACAGAGAGAGTTTTCCTAGAATAATTGCCTGAACAGTCACTTCGTTGTGGTGTGGTTCTTTTGGAAAAATCCCTTTCGAGGATCCCACTGGGAAGGAGCCCATTTCTCAAAGACAAAGGACTAAAATAGCCAGTGTGTAGATCTCCCAGAAGATTTGTATTTTCCAAAAGAAGAAATAGATAAATTCTCAAGTTTAACAAAAGAGGTGGGAGGACACTGGGTTAGGACTGGGGAAACTTTATCTCGAAATACATAATCTGTGATTTAAATAAAAATATTAGTATATGGAAAAGCTTAAAAAGATATTTTGAAACGGTGCATTTTGGCTTTTATATTGTTTCCTTCTTTTTCTTTGCTTTTCAAAATTTAGTGGACCAGTATATTCATATAGGATATAAATCTTGGCCTTAATATCTGGAGTGAGGCTAAGACTACATAGGACCACAAGACAAGGATGCATTTTATAAATCAGAGTTTAAGCATGAAGAGAAGTGATGAGAATGAGGACTCCATTATTACACATTCATTACATGAGAGTCAACTTCCAAGATAGCATAAAGATTTAATTTCTATACTCCTAGGTCTGTTTTGACCAAGACTCACTGCATTGATTCCATGCCTGAGAGGCAAAAAGCAGTGCCAAAATTTGATCTTAATGATAGGCCACGTGGCTACTTTGAGGCCCAAATGTATTTTTATACAATAGAAAAGTTTGGCATAAATTATCTGATCAATTGCTTCAGACTTCCACTCTTCTTTGCTTGCATACACTAAGTCATCAATTTAACAATGTGCTTTTTTTTCTTTTTTTGGTCTACTTATTTTATAATTGAGATATTTCCTCTCCAGAAACTTCAGGAAAAATTTTGGACATTCAAACAGTTCAGGAGAGAACATTTGTATCATATTTAGGTTGACTCTCAGGGTTCCTTAGGGCTTGTGGTGGAAGGGAGCATAATTTTTGGTTCATGTTGGAGGCTGAAACTATCTAAAATCAGTTTCTGGGCTGCATTATTTCTTCTGATCTTGATAGTTGGAGCATATTAGTGGCATCAATTGGAAATAGTCTGGGATCAAACGAGAAGTTAATTTTCAGTCTAAACAGAGCTAGTGTGCTAGTGTGCTCATCTTATTCAAGTCAATTTAATTCAATAATATCTATTGCCATGCAATAGGTAGATTTTGTGGGCTATTAAAAAGAAAAGGATATGTAAAACAAAATAATTGTGTATTAGTCATGACTGCTTTGGTTGCAATTGCCAGAAACATAACCAGAACTAATTTATGCTATGGGAATTTTATTAGAAGTGTACTTGGTTCTTCAGCAATTAAAGGAAGAGAATTAATGAATTTTGCAATAGACAGAGACACAAGTATATCATCTAAGAGTCAGGAAGTAGAAGAAAGAACTTTACATTACCAGGACACTCTGTTACCACCTCTATCTGTGCATCAATCTGTACCTTAGTCTTATTCTTTCCTTCGAAAGACCAGACTAATCTACATAAAGCAGAACATGGACACTAATAGCTTCAAAGCTTCTTGATTTACTGCTTCTACCATTAGTGCAGATGGATTTCTTTTTTAGTTCCAGGTAAAAAGAGAATAAAACAAAACAAAACCAGTAAGAACTCCCAATGGCCAACTGTGGGTTATGTACCTTCTAAGTATATATTGGACCCAATATGAAGGTAGTAGCATTCACTAAATCTGCAACTGATCTTAGGGTACTTGCCCTTTTAGATGCTTGTGTTTTATTAGCCACATTGGGGAACATGAACTGGGTCCTATCTGAAAGATGGGCAATGGAAATCAGACACTTGCTCAATGAAAGGTAAGAGGGGTGTGGGGAAATGCCTTTTAGAAAAAAGAGATGACAAATAATAATCTAAATCTGAGCACTGATGAAAAAAGTCTCCCTTTAGAAGTGGTAACATGTGGTCTACCCAGATACAGTTTCAGTGATTGTATTTATATTGCTGCATGGTTTTGAAAACTCAGTCTTAGAAACTAACCTAAAACCATCCTCCGGATTTTAAGTTTTCCGGATATCTTAACAGAAGCAAAAGCAAATCCTCTCTTGATGGCTGTACAAAACATGTCTTGCACAATTCCCACAGAGAACACAGCTAAACATGAACTCATGATCCAAAATCACAAATCGTCTGGGAAAAAGATTATGAAAGCTTGAGTCAGGAGAAGGAGAAAAAGAAGAAAAAAATAAATACCCAAAATTAACATGCTAGAACCTCAGATATTGACATTACCGGGTAAAGAATATAAAATAAATTTGTTTAAAATGCTTAAAGAAAAAGAAAAGAGATTTAAAATATGAATGAGGAAGAAGATTTACAAAGTGGTTATTAAGATTTGAAAAAAAAAAAGAACTTCTAGAAACATATATCTTTGGGATTAAAAACTAAAAGGATGATCCAATAGAATAATGGACACAAATGAAGACACAATTAGTGAACTGGAAGGTAAATCTAAAGAAATTACCCAGATTCCAACCCAGAGAGATGAAGAGATGAAAAAATAAAGACGCAAGATAACAGACATGGAGAATAGTCTACGAAAATACATACTAATTTCAGAAAGAGGAGAAGTCAGCATGCGGAAAATCAGTTTTCCAGAATTGATGAAAAACTTGTCTGATCAGATTCAGAAAGCTGAAACCATTGCAGGGAAACTACCAAACAGCAAAGACAAGAATCTTAAAAGCAGTAAGAAGAAAATAAAAGATCAATTAATTTTAAAGGAAAGCTGATTGTATCCTATCAACTTCTCGACAACACCAAAAAAGTTAGAAGACATGAAAATGATATTGTAAAAGTGCAGAATGGAAATGAATGTCAAACCTGATTTACATATCAAGCTCAAGAGGACTGAATTTCCAAAGAAAGGAAGTTAACCCAAAGGCAGGGATGAGACTCAAGCAGAAACAGAAGACAAATAAGCATTCTAAAGAAATGTGTAAATCTCAGGGTACCTGGGTGGCTCAGTGGTTGAGCATTTGTCTTTGGCTCAGGTTATGAACCTAGGGTCCTGGGATCAAGTCCTGCATCAGGGCGCCTGCTTCTCCCTCTGCCTATGTCTCTGCATCTCTCTGTGTCTCTCATGAATAAATAAATAAAATCTTAAAAAAAAAAAAAAGAAATGGGTAAACCTAAACTAATGAACTGAACATTGTGAATTTGCATATACACACCCACACATACATATGTCAAGCAATAAAAGTGTCTTATTGGGTAATAAAAGAAATATAATTGAAATACTGAGCAGTAATAACATAAATTGGGCGGATAATAATAAAATTTAGACATTCCAAAGCCCATGTATTTTTTAAGAAAAAAGATAGAAATATAACTAAACATCACCATTTGTTTTATATTTATCTTAAATATTAAGTACTAAAGAAATAGAAATAAAGTGTATGTCTTCCTATTCATTAGAGGAAATGTCAGAGGAAGGCAGAAAAGAAGAAAGAAAGAAATGAAATGGGCAGATGTAAAATACTACCATAGTTCTAAAAATCAGTCTAACTGAAGAATATGAACAATCTCAAGAATGTAAATAGATTTATGAATTAAATGTTGGGATTTTTAGATTAGATAAACTATATTTTTGGTATTTATTATTTGCAAGTGTCAAAAATAAAACATGGGGTATAGAAATACTAGCTGTTAAGGATGGAATACTATACAGCAGTCAAATACTAACCAGAGAAGCTAATATAAATAGATTTATCAATTAAATGTTGGGATTTTTAGATTAGATAAACTATATTTTTGGTATTTATTATTTGCAAGTGTCAAAAATAAAACATGGGGTATAGAAATACTAGCTGTTAAGGATGGAATACTATACAGCAGTCAAATACTAACCAGAGAAGCTAATATAGATCCTTTAATTAAACAAAATAGTAATGAATAGTAATAATGAAAACATTATTAAGGCTGCAAAAGTCAGAAAATTTTGAAGTTACCAGAAAGATATAACAACCAAACTTGCGTGTACCTAATAATATCAATTGCAAGTGAAATGAAAATTAACACAGCTAGAACCAGAAAGAGCTAAGACAAACCCACGATAATAGTGAGAGATTTTAACCCTTCTCACTAAGTAAGTGGTAGGTCAGGAAGATCAAAACTTAGAAAGGACACAGAAAATTTGAATAATGATAAGCTTTCTTCAAAGAGCATCTATAGAACTCTGCACCATCAATTAGAATATAACTTCTTATGTACACATGCAACAGCTATAAAAATTAACCACAGATTAGTCTATAAAGTAAGTCACTCTCAAAAAACAAATATGAATGTACCAGTATCATACAATATTAGGCAGTCTTCTATATTTGAAACAAAACCCAACAATTCTAAATAATTAGAAAATTTCATAATAAAAACTAGAGAATATTAAGTAAATAATAAAGAACTTGCTGCATATCAAAGCTGTGGGCTGCAGTTGAACTAGTGGTTAGAAGGAAGTGTATAGCCCTTAGACAGTTCCACTACAAAATGATAAAGTGTAAGTATTGAAAAGCTGAGGATGTATCTTAAGAATCTGAAAAAATAAAATTGAAATGAGCCCAAATTATCTTGTAGTCTTCTAGTGATAGGTGTGTCTCCAAGAGGAGAAGAGGAGGGGCTCAGGAGATTACAACATTTAATATATTGGACACAGCGGGCGCTGCACCTGCAGGGCCACATGTGAGAGACAGTGGATGGTCAGGAGGCAAGGAGCCAGGAGAAGTTTTCAGTCACTACCTTTAGTGAGGTTTCTGAAAGAAAGAAAAGGCAAAGCAGGGTGAATGGTTTAGGACTGGCTAGACTGAATAGTTTTGGAAGGCTTTGGGTTGTAGCAGTGCTCCTTAGGTTGTCTGGGTCCAGCCCCAGATGGATTAAGGTGGGGGAGTAGTAAGTACCTCTGGGGTGTAAGAGCCAGACAGAAGCAGTCTGGCTCTGGAATTGGAGAGTTTGCAAATCAAGGGCATACTCCTTGCTGGGTCCTTTACTATATTTAAGAAATGGCTAGCCTAGGGAAGAGGCAGTCTCTCTTCAACCAGAAAGGTTTTTTAGATGTCACAACATAATATACAGAAAAAAAATTTTAAGGTATTTAAAATACACAAAGTGAAAAGAAGGAAATAATTAAATCAGACATTTATGAACTAGATGAAAAGACACTAAAAAGGGTCAACGAAGCAAAAATTAGTTTATTGAAAACTACACGAATTAAACAAACTCTGGCAGGGTTGATCAGGGCAGACACAACTAATAATATATAGCATAAAAATAGGGAAAACTATTCTGTAGATATTATATAATATACAATAAGAACTTTAATGATGAAAAAAATTTAAACTTTGATAAGAGATCATTTTCTTAAATGTGTCAAAATTAACTTACAAATAAATAGAAAATTGAAATCAATGTGTAACCATTTAAAGAGGTGGAATCAACAGCTGATAGTATCACAGGATATCATATATATCACTGTCTTGGTTGTTTGGGACTATATACTTTTAACACAGAACTGGGCCTGCGATGGAGGTTTGGTTTACTAGTTCTGCTTTGATTGGGGTGAGAGCTGAGGTGAGATTAATGAGGATATTTTACCTCACAGAAGGTAGGGAAAACAGAATTTGAATCTATATTAAGGGATTAAATTCAGCCTGTACTCTCGAGAAAAGAAGTCTCAATGATGCTGATCTGTTGCTTTTTCTGGTACCTTGTCAAGGCAGTGTAGGTGATAAATTCTGTACCAAATTCATGTATTGTTTTTCACAGACTTTGCTACCTTAAAGGAATCACGGATTGGAAAAGGCAGAAATGAATTCTACTGATGCTGTAAATAATTTTTCCAGGCTAGACTCTGGTTGATCCTGACTTTTTCTCCAAAGGGTTGGACATTTCTAGAATGGGGAGCAGAACAGTCATTATTCATGTTGACAGACAATTTGCAATTTCTCTTCTCTGATGGGGTTGTTCATCTTTTCTACCCCTTTAGTCTTGAGCCTAATGTTCCTTAATAAGTTCTAGGATGATTTATGTGAGGCATTTCAACCTTTTGTCTGTCAGTTACATTGCATATATTTTTCCAGTCCATCATTTGTAAACATTTGCATAACATAAATATGTGTATATATAAATACATTTAAATATTTTCCCTTTTATAGTTTTCAGTTTTCTGTTTAAAAAGCTCTTGGGGCACCTGGGTGCCTCAGTCCTGGGTGTCTGCTTTTGGCTCAGGTCATGATCCCAGAGTCCTGGGAGTGAGCCCCACATGAAGCTTCCTGCTCAGTGGGAAGTCTGCTTCTTCATCTCCCTCTGCCTGCCACTCCCTCTGCTTGTGCTGTCTCTCTCTCTCTCTCTCTCTCTCAATAAATAAAATCCTTTTAAAAAAAGTAAAAAAAAAAAAAAAGTTCTCCTTTACATTAAGGAGAGAAAACATGGTAACACAACACTGCCCTAAAAATCCTCTGTGCTCAAAAATATATTTTTGACCATGAAAAATATTCAGTCCATCTCCAGTATATAGTACCCTCATTATAAGTCTTTGTTTTTCACAGTTAAAGTTTCTGCTTTTCACAGTGGCAGTTGAAATATTTTCCCTCAAATTAATCTCTCACAATTTTCAGATTTGATCCCGTGTCAGGATTCAAATATGTGGCAGTGGCAGTCTTTTCTGGAAATTTTTTTCCTCTTTTTAAAAATGTTCTTTGGATATTACTGCTTTTCCAATGAGTTTATGGTACTTGTTTTCTCCTTGGCAATTTAGAAATTCTCCTAAGCAGAAATCTGTAAATTTGTTTGTCTTTCTGAGTTGAAACAGCAAGTGAAAGCTAGAGAGTGGACTCATTTATCTTTACAAGGCTTGCCTGCATTTGTGGAGTACATCTCATTTTCTCTAAGTGGGTTGTCCTTAAACTGTAATAAATATTTAGCTAGAGCATGAGCACTGGCAGGGCAGCATCAGCCTCATGCAACACCTGCTTAGCTTAAGTAAGCCAACTGAAAGCACATAGACTACAACTTGGCATCACAGGTTTGCATTTGTCACCTGCTGGAAAGGTGATCCATTCTGAGTGATATGATTCTCTGAAAATAAATTAATTAACTTTTGGAATTTTTTTGATTCTTTTTTGATTCTTACATGCAAGTTGGATTTAGCTTTATGGAATGTAACAGTAGATGCTAATTAAACATTTTCTGCCAACCCTCCTTAATTCCACAGCATAGTTACAAATCATGTATTTAGTCCATATTTTGAAATTGTAACCACTTTAGAGATTTTAATTTTATTTTTTGGTTTAAAGTTCATTTATAATCATTCCTTTCAATATTTCAGGAAAATATGATATTTAACCAAAGGCAAAGAACATGACGCTTGGCATTTTTTCCTAAGTTGGAAGGGAAAGTGGAGAACTGTGTCAAGAGCAGTGTTTTAACACTATATGTCATGTTCTCCACATTTCAGTTCAAGTGAATAACAGCTTTGCTAATCTATCTGAACATTTTGTTTGACATGAACCACACTACACTCTGTGACAGACGGGAGAGGTCCAGCTGGATGTCGTGTCTCATTTGGTTATTGGTCTTTTAGCGACATGTTATGAGGCTAAGTGCATACTTTAGCATAGATAATTCTCAAAGTTATAGGCTGATATGAAGCAATGCCTGGTGAGTCTTCCAGATTCAAATTATCAGAATATCATTTTATTGTCTATCTTGCTTTCCTAAAAGGTTAATGGATTGATTTTCATGGACAACTAGCTTGCTAGTTGTCCCAATATCTATCTTTCCCTTCTTTGTTAGAAACTAGAATCCTGATTTTTAGCTACACATATTACCTCCATGATAAAGATTCCATCATTCAGCCTTCCTTGAATCTGGGTGTGATCACATGACATATTTAGTGAGGGAGATATAAACATAAGTGCTGCCTGTGAATTTCTAAAAGTCTCATTAATGGTAGAGTTGTTTTCTTCATGCCCCTTTCCTAACTCTACTACCTGGAAAAAGAAGGATATGGCTGGAGCTCTAGCATATTGTTTGGATCATAAGAATGAAGGTCATACTTTCATTTTGTAGGAGCTGAGTGCTGGAAGAAGCCTGGGTCTCTATGCCTTCTGTTGCCTGAGAGATGAATAAACTTCTATTTTGTTTAACCCAGTATTTGTTTTTATATTATGTGCAGCCAGACATTCCGAACTATATGTTAGGATTGCTACTGGAAGTTGAATGAAGCAGTAATAAAAACCAAAATATGATAGTGACATAGTAAAGACAGTTGGATAAGGGGTGGTACAGATATTGCAGTCTAGACAGCCAGTGACCACTGTAATGTAATAGTATAACAGACAGGCTATCCTCTTGGAAGGCATATCACCTATGGGACTGAAGCCAGAACATGAAGGGAAAAGCACAACAAATTCAGAAAGTGAGAGTATTATCTGCTATATGATACTCCTAGATACTTTTAGAGAATTCTTAAGATAGAGACATTGGAGCTGAATTTAGATAGTCTTCAAGCAGAAATAGAAAGGCAGAATATTTTCTCATTTGTTAGAAGAATTCCCTACCTGTGGTCCAAAACTGCCGTAACTGAGAGTCCCATAATTTGCACCCTTACAGGGGAAAAAAAGTCAACTGCTCTTATGTCAAAACTGAAGCCTTAGCAGGTGTTAAGACATGTCCCTTTAAGGTTCTTGACCAAGCCATGGAATCAAGCCTTTGAAATACCATCAAATTAAATGTGTAATCTGTACTCACTCAATGAATAGTTAATAAGCACCTGGATATTCTTAAGTGCTATTGAAAAGAGAAAGAAGAAAAAAATCAAGGTAATAAAGGAATGAAGGGGTGCCATATTAAATAGAGTATGTGGAGTATCCTCATTGAGAAGGTGGCATTTATCCCAAGACTTGCAAGACCTGAGGGAGTGAGCCCTGTGGCCCTCTGGGAAGAAAGTATTTCACATAAAGGGAGTGGCCAGTGTGAAAGGCCTGATTTGTGCCAGATGAGTCTGTAGGAGTGGCAGAGGACAGTGGAATGGCTGGAATGAATATGTGAAGTCTGAGTTAATGAGGTAGGGACAGACTCATCATGGCATCATAGATCATTGTGACAATGTTGGCTTTTGCTCACATTGGGAACCTTTGAAGAGTTTGAAGAGACGAGTGAGTTGATCTTATTTATGTTTCAACCATTAGAGAAGCAAGGGAGAAACAAGAGGGACTAGTGGGGGAATAGTGCAGTATCTGGGAGAGAGATGACAGAGATCTGTGCCAGTGTATACCAGCATAGGGGCTGAAAAATGGCTGGAGGCTGAATAGCTTTGAAAAGTGGGGCCAATAGGATTTCTTAGAAGTCATCTTCCCACTCAAACTCACTTTTTTTTTTTTTTTTTTCAGAAGGCTTGAGGCAGTGACCATTTATGTGAGACTTTATTTTTTTCTTAGCTCTTTTTTTTTTTTTTAAAGATTTTACTTATTTATTTGAGAAAGAGTGAGAATGAGCAGGGGGAAGGGGAAGGGCAGAGAGAGGGAGAAGCAGTCTCTCCACTGAGCAGGGATCCTGATGTGGGACTCAATCCCAGGATCCCAGGATCAGAACCTGAGCCAAAGGCGAATGCTTAACTGACTGAGCCACCCAGGTACCCCCATGTGGGATTTTAAATTGGTGGATTTTAGATTAAAGCAGATTTCCTTCCATAATGTGGGTGATATCTTCATCTATTCCATTGAAAGCCTGAACAGAATAAATACTGATCTTCCCTGAATAAGGGGGAGTTCTACAAATGATCAGAATTGAACTGCAACATCAGCTCATTCCTGGGTCTTCAGCCTGCTGGCCCACCCAGTAGATTTCAGACTTCTAGCCTCCACAATCATGAGTCAATTCCTTAGAATAGCTCTTTCTCTCTCTCTCTCTACACACACACACACACGCACACGCACACGCACACGCACACGCACATACACATCGTGTTGGTTCTGTTTCTCTGGACAACCCTGACTAATACAGGAGGATAGATAGAGTATTATCATGTGAGAAATTATAAAAAGGTTTCTTCCAATGTTAATCTCATCCAAACACCCTCACAGAAATATCCAGAATGTTTGACCACACTGGGCACTGCAGCCCAGCCAAATTGATACATAAAATTAATTAATTAAAATTAATAATCATGAATGTATTTATGATACATCATGTCACTCTTTTCTGATGATCTTAGGTACAAATTCAGGATTCTTCTCAACATAGTAGTTTAAGCAGCCAAAATAGAAGTGGCATAAGGATTGAAACATATTTTCTATTTCTGATTGGTAAACTAAAACACAGATTCTCGATTTGGCATATAAGACCCAAACTCTTATTTCCCTGCAAATCCTCTATAGCTTTTCTTCCCCTGATTTCCTTCTTCTCCTTTGCTGCTTCCCAGAATGTAACTTCTTTCCCTCCTTCTCTCTATTTCTCTCTCTCACACACATACACACACCAGCCTATTCTCTGCCATACCTAATAAATCCTTTTTTTTTTTTTTAAACTAAACATGAACTTGCACATTTGGACCACATCCTCTGGAATGATTTTTCCTCTTTTATTCACAAACTGTAAAGTCTCAACAAACATTGCCTTCTCTGTGGAAGTTTTTCTTGATGAAATTAATTGCTCTACCATCTATATTGCTCTGGCACACTACACATCTTCTATAATATTATTAATATAGAAATTATCATTTGGAGCTTATATGATCATATGTATTATGTCTCCCCAGTTAGGCTATAGACTTCATGAAGACAGACACAATATGACCAAAATACCTGGCACAGTATCTGATGCATGATAGATATTCAATAAACATTTGTTTAGTAATTGATGAATATATAGCATTAGAATAATTACCAATTATAATTAGATGTACTACATAGAATTTTAAAAATCTGCCAACAAGTTGGAGAGTCTAGAAGTAGCAGAAAATTCCTAGAAATGTACAATCTACCAAGGCTGAATTGTAAAGAAACAGAAAATTTAAAAAGTTCAATTACTAATAAGGAGTTGGATTAGTAATCATAAGCCTCGCAACAAATAAAAGTCCAGGACCAGATAGCTTCACTGGTGAATTCTACCAAACATTTAAATAATAATTAATACCAATCCTTCTCAAACACTCTCAAAAAATTAGAAGAGGAGGGATACTTCTAAACTCATTTTACAAGGTGACCATTACTCTGATGTTAAAGCCAGACAAGGACACCATAAGAAAATAAAATTACAGACCATGTCCCTGATGAATATAAATGCAAAAATTCTCAAGAAAATATTAGCAAGCCATATTCAACAGTACATTAAATAATCATACACTGTGATTCAAGTTTACACTGTGATTCAAGTGAGATTTATTCTAGGGATTTAAGGATGTTCAACAAGTCAGTTAATGTGATACACACCACATTAACCGAATGAAGGATAAAAATCATATGATCATCTCAATAGATGCAGAAAAAGCATTTGACAAATTTAACATCCAATCATGATAAAAACTCTCAACTAAGTGAGCATAGAGGGAACATACCTCAACATAATAAAGGTCATATATGAGAAGCCCACAGCTAACATCATACTCAATAGTGAAAAGTTGAAAGCTTTTCCTCTAAAATCAGTAACAAGACAAGGATACCCGCTTTCACCACTTATTTCAACATAGTACTGGATCCTGCCAGAGCAATTAGGTAAGAAAAAAAGAAATGAAAGTCGTCTAAATCAGAACAGAAGAATTAAAACTGTCTGTATTTGCTGATAACATATTATATATAGAAAGCTCTAAAGACTCCACACACACAAAAAAGTTAGAAATAATAAATACTATAAAGGAAACAAAATTAATATATAAAACCAGTTGCAGTTCTATACACTAAAAATGGATTGTCAGAAAGATAAATTAAGAAAACAGTCCCATTTACAACTGCATCATAAAGAATGAAATACCTAGGAATGAATTTGAGCAAAGAGGTAAAAGACCTGAACATGGGAAACTAACTATAATACATTGAAGAGAGAAATTGAAGAAGACAGAAATAAATGGAATAGTATTTCATGCTCATGGATTGGAAGAATTTTTGTTGTTAAAATGTTCACACAGGATGGTATTGGCATAAAAACAGATTCACAAATCAATGGAACAGAGTAGAAAGCCCAGAAATGAATCCATGCATGTTTGGTCAATTAATTTATGACAAAGGAGTCAAGTATATACAAAAGGGACAGAATAGTTTCTTCAATAAATGGTGCTGGGGAAATTGGACAGCCACATGCAAAAGAATGAAACTGGACCACTACCCTATACCATATGCAAAAATCTAATCAAAATAGATTAAGTAATTGAACCTAAGACCTGAAATCATAAAAACCCTATAAGAAAATATAAGTGGTAAGATCCTTAAAATTAGTCTTGGCAATGATTTTTTTGGATTTGGCTCTAAATGCAAAGGCAATGAAAGCAAAAATCAGCAAGTAGGACTATATCAAACTAAAAAACTCTGCCCAGCATATGAAACAATCAACAAAATGAAAAGGCAACCAACCTATAGGATGGGAGAAAATATTTGGAAATCATATATCTGATAAATTGTTAATATCCTAAATATATAAAGAACTCATGCAACTCAATATAATATTTTAAAATAAATTGTTAATATCCTAAATATATAAAGAACTCATGCAACTCAATAGAATATTTTAAAAATCTGTTTAAAAAATGGACTAAAGATATGAATAGACATTTTTGCAAAGAAGATATACAAATGTCCCACATGTTCATGAAAAGGTGCTTGATGTCACTAATCAGGGAAACTCAAATCAAAACCACAATGAGATATTATCTCATACCTGTTAGAAAGATTTATCAAAAAGACAAGAACTAACAAGTATTGCCAAGGATGTGGAGAAAGGGGAACTCTTGTGTGCTATTGGTGGGAATGTAAATTGGTGCAGCCATTATGGAAAACAGTATGGAGTCTTCTCAAAAAAAAAAATATATATATATATACTACCATATCATCTGGATTTATGAAAAGGAAACAAATTCACTATCTCAAAAAGATTATTTGCATTCTCATGTTCTTTGCAGCATTATTATAATAGCCAAGACATGGAAACAAATGAAGTGCCCACTGACAGATGAATGGATAAAGAAGATGTGGGTGTGTGTGTGTGCATGTGTGTATGTGTGTAATGGAATATTATTTATCCATTTAAAAGGAAAACTTGTCATTTGTTACAATATGGATAGATCTTGAGGACATTACACTAATGAAGTCAGTCATTGGGAGAAAGCCAAATACTGTATGATATCACTTGTAAATGGAATATAATTTTTTTTAAAAAAAGGAATTCATTGAGATAGAGAACAGGGAGCAGGTGGCCAAAAGGTACAGACTACCAGTTATAAGATAAATAAGTTCCTGCGGATATAACATATAGCATGGTATTGGTGGTATTATTTTAAAAACATTTTTTTAAATTTAAAATAATTATAACTTGGGGCACCTAGGTTAAGTGACTGACTCTTGGTTTCAGCTCAGGTCATGATCTCAGGGTTGTGACATCGAGCCCTGTCTTGGCTCTGCACTCAGTGTAGAGTCTGCTTAGGATTCTCTACGTCTCCCTGCTTTCACACATATTCTAAAATAAATAAATCCTTTAAAAAGATAAAATGATAAATGAATAAATTCTTTAAAAAATAAAATTAGGGATGCCTGGGTGGCTCAGCAGTTGAGCATCTGCCTTTAGCTCAGGGCATGATCCTAGGGCCTGGAATCAAGTCCCATATTGGGCTCCTTGCAGGGAGCCTACTTCTCCCTCTGCCTGTGTCTCTGCCCCCCTCTCTCTCTCTCTTTCTTTCTGTGTCTCTCATGAATAAATAAATAAAATCGTTTAAAAAATTATTATTTAAAAATGTAAAAGGCCTTATTCTCTCTTCTCTTACCAAAGAGAGAGAGAGAGAGAGAGAGAGAGAGAGAAAAGAAAGAAAGAAAAAAGAAAGAAAAAGAACTCCAGAAGTAGGACAGGGACTATCTAGAGTTATGTTGAGAGCTCTACCATTTGTTCTTACCGTTCAAGATGGCAATGGGGATCTAGCATTCCCAGCTGCATTACAGGTTATTAGAAAGAAAAAAAGCAAAATCAGGATGCACACCCTAACTTTTTAAGGAATTTCCTAGATTCACACACTTTTGCTTACATATTATTGGCCTGGATTTAATCATATGGCCATAACCAATTGCAAAGGAAGTTAGGAAATATAATCATTTAGCTTTGAAGCAATGCGTCCAGCTTCAATTGAAGTTCTGTTATAGGTAAAAGGGATACTGGATGGCAACCACTAGTTTTTAAATAAAAAGAGAGGGCTGAGGGTGAATCCCTATGGAACATCAACTTTTAATGGGTGAATGGAGGAAAAAGTGTCAGTGAAGTAGGCTGAAGAAGAATAGCCAGGGAGGTAGGGAAATAAAGCCAGATTTGAAGGAGAAGTGGATAGTAATGTTGAAAATCAGGGGACATCACTAAAAGTCTGGCAATTTAATTAGGCGTATGGGAAGTCACTGATGACATTCAAGTGTCCATTTCTATTAGTTGGTATCTGCCAATGGAAAGCCTACCAAATACTCTAGGAACTGGGAAGCAGGGAAGGCAAAACTGTCAAGTTATACTATACTCAAATGGGGAATTCCCATTGCCTAGATTTATTTTCTCTCTCTGCAGTCTTTTGGGCCTATCAGTTACATTTGTGGTAAGATGGAGGGATAGAGACCAGAAGCAAATCCCTACATTTCTGGTCAATTGATTTTTGACTAGAGTGCCAAGACAATTCAATAGGAAAAGAATAGTCTTTTAAACAAATGGTGTAGTGATAACTGGATATCCATATGCAAAAGAATGAAGTTGGATATCTACCTCAAAGTGGGTCAGAGACATAAATGTAAGTTAAAACTGTGAAAGTCTTAGAGGAAAACAGGAGTAAATCTTCATGACTACAAATTAGGCAATGATTTCTTAGATATGAAACCAAAGCACAAGCAGTGAAAGAAAAAGTGGATAAATTGGATGTCATCAAAATTAATTACTTTCATGCTTCAAAACCATCAAGAAAGTAAAAAGAACACCTTCAGAATGGGTGAAAATACTTATTAAATATGTCTGATAAGGGACATATCTAGATTATATGAAGAAATTACAGTTTAACAGTCAACTAAGAAGTAACCCAAGTGAAAAATGGGTAAAGGATTTGAATAGACAATAATCCAAAAAAGATATATAGCTGACTAAAAAAACATATGAAAAGATGCTTAACATGACTGTCTTTAGAGAAGTGCAAATTAAAACCACATAAAAATCACATTACAACCATTAGGATGGCTATAATAAAATAGGACAACAATAAGTGTTGGCAAAAATGTGGAAAAATTGGAATTCTCGTATATTGTTGATGGGAAGATAATATGAGGCTTTAGCAAACAGTTTGGCAAAACCTCTAAAATAAATCATATGACCAAGCAATCTCAATTCTAGGTATATACCCAAAAGGAAAGAAAACATATGTCCACACAAAAGCTTGTACATCTTTATAGCAGCATTATTTATAACAGTGGAAACAACACAAATATCCACCAAATAAGAACAGATAAACAAATGTGGTATATCCACACAATAGAATATTATTAGGCCATAAAAAAGAATGAAGTACTATATGTGCTACCACAGAGGTGAACCTTCGTAACATTATGTTAAGTGAAAGAAACCAGTCACAAAGGCCATCTTCATAATTCCATTTATATGAAAGTCCAGAATAGGCAAATCTATAGAGACAAGAGATTAGTGGTTGCCATGGCTGGGGGGAGATAGGAATGGAGAGTGACTGCTAACAGATATAGGATTTCTTTACAGGTGATGGACTTTCTGGAATTATGGCTGTACAATTCTATGAATATAATAAAATCCATGAATTATAAACATTAAAAGGGTGGATTTAGTGGTATTTGAAATATATCTCAATAAAGCTGTTAAAAAGAAAGAGCAACA
The DNA here is from genome assembly GCF_011100685.1 of Canis lupus familiaris. Classification (NCBI taxonomy): domain Eukaryota; kingdom Metazoa; phylum Chordata; class Mammalia; order Carnivora; family Canidae; genus Canis; species Canis lupus. Next base: position 42,360,012 of record NC_049233.1, on the reverse strand, counting down.
GAGGTCGAGACTTCATTTATCCGATTGCCAGTGATTGAAACAGGTAGAACTGGCTATTAACATAAGCAGCTCTGATACTGCGGTAAAACTTGAGCCCCTGTGCCTGCTGTTTAGAAGCTTCTGTACTTGGACCTGTTTTACATCCTGTTAGTGGTGATCATAGGCTTTCACCCATCATCAACACACTTGGCCACTTTTACACCTATTTCCCTAGCTCCCTCATCTCATGACCACATCCAAACAACTATTCCGTTAGACTTGGAGGAGTGCCATATAATCCCTACTTACCATACAGTTTCCTTCCTTTCCTTCAACTCTTTCAGTCCATCATTTCCATCCTTGTAAGGAGGGTGGAGCTAAAGCAGGAAATAGGTTTTATGAGTGTCTGGATTGAATATGGTGCTGCCTGTAGTGGTCTTCATTCACCCTAGAGGTTCTCATTCCACTTTGTAAGTGAAGAGGGACTTGAATAAATCACCGAACCCAGTGACTAATGGAATTGTAATTGAAATCACTTTTCATTGCATTTAAAATTCCCTGGGCTTAAAAGAAGTGAAAATGGTTGTAGCAAAGAATTAAAATAGAAGCTTAATGAGCAAAAACTGTCATTGTTTTTATTATAATAACAGCATGAACTTCTGGAACACTTAGGATGTACTAAGCCTTGTTCAGATTGCTTCATGTGTAATTCATTAATCCACACTGCATCCTAACAAAGCAAATTTCATTGTTATTTTTGCTTTACGTATGAGCCTAGAAAAGTTTAGGTAATTCACTCAAGGTCACAGACTGAGAAACAGCAGAGTCCAAGCGCTGATGGAGTTTGCATTTCTTTCTTTCTTTCTTCTTTCTTTCTTTCTTTCTTTCTTTCTTTCTTTCTTTCTTTCTTTCTTTCTTTCTTTCTTCTTTCTTTCTTTCTTTCTTTCTTTCTTTCCTTTCTTTCTTTCTTCTTTCTTTCTTTCTTTCTTCTTTCTTCTTTTCTTCTTTCTTCCTTCCTTTCTTCCTTTCTTTCTTTCTTTCTTTCTTTCTTTCTTTCTTTCTTTCTTTCTTTCTCTTTCTTTCTTCTTTCTTCTTTCTTTTTTTTAAAGATTTTATTTATTTACTCATGAGAGACACAGAGAGGCAGAGACACAGGCAGAGGGAGAAACAAGGTCAATGCAGGGAGCCTGACGTGGGACTCTATTCCGGGTCTCCAGGATCGTGCTCTGGGCTGAAGGCAGCGCTAAACCGCTGAGCCACCCTGGCTGCCCATGGAGTTTGTATTTCTAACTGTTGTGCTTCATTGTCTCTTACAAAGTCTGTTAAGCCTATGCCTCACAAGCATTTAATAGTACCGAGGTATTCATGTTTACATCATAGTAATAATAAAAATCAGTATTATAGCAAAGATTTATCTTCTTACTAAGAAGTTACTCAAAATTTGGAATTTTAGTTCCAACAGATTTATAGTTTTGTTAGTTTTCCTAACCTTGATGTGGCAGAAATCAGATTTTCCTTCCAATAGTTCATGGAGACCCAACCAACTATATTCCCCGGCCTCCCTTGTATTAGCTGTGACTGGCTTCTAATGAATGAAATACAGAGCTGGGTTCCAGAGCTGGAAGTTCCATGTACTTCTCTGTTTACTTTTTCCTTCCCAGTCAGCTGGGATAGCAACTGTCAGGGTGATCTTAATAGCCCCATTTTGAAGATGCTGACAGCCAGGGATCCTGAAAGACTAGAGTTACTTCACCTATTTGAATGAATAGGATTGTACCCTAACCAAGAAATAAAAGTTGAGTCACTGAAATGTTAGGGTCTATTTTTTACTGTAGTATCATATCCTGGACTTTGTTGTTCTTCTGAATTACACCTTATCTCAGCATTAAGGAATGAGTGAATTGATGAATAAATGGAGATGGGGGGTCTGGAGGAGGTTAAGTAAACATTTCTTGAGTCCTTAGTATTTTCTAGAATTGTATATACTATTTCAGATCCTTACAGCCTCTTGAAGTGTATAGCTGACACAAGGGCACGCACAAGATCTACACTTTCCACTACTCCAAGGAATTTCAAACAATGACAACTTATTTTTCCTTTCCAAATGTGAGTGTGCAGAGGAGGAAACACATGGAAGTCATGCATGTACCTGCCTCCATTAAAAGAGAAGAAGGTTCTTAAATTCTTTGTGTTTTAGTATTCCTAAGCAAAGAGTATAGAGACTTTGAGGTCATTTTTAGGTTATGGCCTCAGGTTTCAGATCATTTATTTTTCTTTCTTTTTCTTTCTTTCTTTCTTTCTTTCTTTCTTTCTTTCTTTCTTTCTTTCTTCTTCTTTCTTTCTTTCTATTAAATATAAATAGCTTCTCTTGTGCTTCAGAGGTTGGCTGTCTTTTTAAATTAATTTTAGAGTGTGTTAAATCTAAATTTTTATTTTTGAACAATGATCAAATTTATTCTTCTCTATTAGTGTATATGGTGTGTATGGGGGATGGTGTATGTGTGTGTGTGTGTTTGATCCAAAGTAATATTAATTGAAATAAAATTTGCTGGCAGATACACTATGATAATTTAAGATATGAATTAAGGTATAAATAATCATAAGTAAGTAGCAAATAATATTTTTCTATATAAAAGAAAACATTTATTCTAAATGAAAGTTTCTCCAAATATCTTCTAAGTCCAATTCAGTACAATATAAACAATTTGTTAATATGAAAAGTATAATATATCATATTGTTTAACATATACATTAATATGGATTTAAAAAATTATATTATCTTTTCAAGAATTAGGAAATTTTACTTCTGTGTTTAGGGTAGGTAGCTGTTGTTGTGGCCTTGTGTAACAGTAATTAATGTAAGTCAGGATGTCTTTCTTAGCAGCTGGAGAAAGAGGAATGATCTCTTCCAGAGACACAGTAGAAAATGAGTCTGTTCTTAATCTAAACTGAAATGTTGGGACTGTGGTGACAAAATCCAAACTCTGTCCAATTTGGATATCATTTGGAGTTGATTTAAGCTTGTCACATGCCAACAGATTTCTTGTTTGAATTTTGAGTTGACAACTACAGACATTTAAGCACCGTTTGTGCTTTTTAATTAAGAACCTCCTTTTTTCTTTATTCTCCAAATGAATATAGATGTTTTTTGGGAATTTGGGCCTGAAAAACAGTAATCTTCGAAGCATAATTTAAACCCACTTGCAAAACATGTGAAATCTCTTACAACTTGTAAAAGTTTTCTTTATGTACAAAGCACTAGAGAGTTTTAAACAGCACCTGCATTCATGGTCAGAACTGTTATTCTCTTATTTTTGCCTTGCTCTCTGGGTACTAAAAGTTCTCATCCATAAATCATTTTTATAAGATGAATAAACAGCTTCTTTCCCTGATGAAGTACAAACTGACTGCACTGGTTACATTATAGCTCAGAGTAACATACTTATAGAAAGTCCTGCAAAAAGGAAATGAATGCGGGTTTGTGCCTGAGAGGAAGGGAACTCATTAAAGCAAAAGTCAAATTAGATTGGGAATGAGGACAAAGAGCAAAACTTGAGTCAGTGAAGTTTAAGCCTGGTGACATTTTATTAATAATTATTTAAGAAAGTGGCTAATGAATTTGACAGTGGCTGACTATTGATGAACATGAAGGAACTTGCTTAAATATTTAATAGAGGTCGTCAAAGCCAGAGGGAATGACCCTATAAAAAGAGAATTAGAGATGCTAATTTTTACCTGATATGTAATGTAAGAAAAAGTTAATTTTAAAATAATTAGCACACCATATCTCTTTAGTGCTTAGTAAACATCCTCTCCGTTGTACATGATAAGAGGAAAGAGAGATTGGATCTACAGAACAAAGTAAAATGTGGAGTTTCATGTATGTACTAAAATAGCCAAGTAATTTAAAGCCTCCCAATAATTTTTTAAAGATTTTATTTATTTGAGAGAGAGAGAGAGAGAGAGAGAGAAAGAGAGAACATGAGTAGGGGGAGGGGCAGAGGGAGAGAGATAAGCAGACTCCCTGCTGAGCAAGGAGCCAGACAGACACAGGGCTTGATCCCAGGACCCCTAGATCATGACTTGAGTGGGAGGCAGACACTTAACCAACTGAGCCACCCAGGCACCCCACCTCCTAATAAATTTTTATGCAAAAAATTATTATTTTTATTCATATGGATATAGTGACACCAAAATTACATGATCAAAACACATCTGTCTTGAAGAACACAATCATTTCAGTAAGGCATCAATTATTTAGACATATTGGATGTTTATTGTCATGTAGACCAAACATCTGGATCACGGGCTGAAAAGCAACTGAGGTGCATATATTGAACTGTGCTTGTCTGACACATGTGGCAGAGCCGTAAGCAGATCTTAACATCATATATTGTTTTCTTATTTGAAGTTTTACTGTGCCTTCGATTTGAAATAGATTTAAGGAAATTTTCCAGTGAGATCTACTAAGGTACACATGATCCAATAATTTAAAATAGGATGTCTTAAACAATGAAGTGATTTCAGAAATTTAAAAAGAACATCCAGTCTCTTAACACACAATAAAAGAGCGATATTCTGACCTCTGGAGCTGTACATTTTTGAAATCTATAAATAACAGAAACAAGAATCTTCTAAAGTTGAAGATTTTACCTATATGATTAATTTTCAGGTTTAACACTTAAGATATTAGTATAGTTACTGACTGCAGAGCCACCAAATTTACGAATCTTTTCCACTTTGCACAATTTATGATTCAATAAAGTTAAACTTATTGAAATCCCATGATCAATGTCAAAGTCATTTGCAAAACTTCCTTTTGTACATCAATGCTTCCTGTTGTAGCTCCTAATTCCACCCTGGAGATCCCTAACCTCATTCCATGATTGTTGACTTTCCATTCTTCCAACTCTTGATGCTTTCCAAGCTGACCCAGCTGTGGTGAGCAGGCTTCGCTCATAAAGTCTTTCCCTCAGAGATAAGGCTCGCCTTCACATAATCTTACCACATCCCTTCATTTCTTCTCGTGCCTGAATACTTTTAAATGTAGAATTTCCAGTCTTAAAAGTGCCATAAACATTTCCTTAGCACATTAAGGACAATTATCGCACTTTTATTTTTGCTTGTATGATGATAAATCCGTCGCCATGCCACAATAAAGGGTCAAAATAGTTTTGCAGCACTGAGAAGTATAGATGACATGAAATACCAACCTGCATGCCTTCCAAGTACAAATCATAGTGGGAAATTATGACAGTCATGCCTCACATTGGCACCATCAAAAATCCCACTATTAACTGAATTTCAAATTAGGAAAACAATAAAAACAATGAAAAGTCAGGCATATTCTCAGAAATAGTATAGAAATTTAGTGTGAAGAAGATGAAAGCTTAAGCCTGATCTTGAGAAAGAGACTTGGTGGTGGTGGTAGAATGATCTATTAGGTCCTCATGCTCTGGTCCTAGTTTTCTTTTTAACCTGTTTCCACTCACATTATCTGAGTGTTCTCTAACTTCCCTGCCTAAGAAAGAGTTGGCTATTCCTTGTTTGTTTCTAAGGAAACTTTTACATAATTGTGGTTAACAATTGCAGCTTTTGAGGAGACTTTATGGGGAAGCTACTACTCCTTGTCAGACAGTCCTTCTGAAGTAACTCAGAATTCATACAATAACTCCTCAGTGCAAGAACCCTTTACATATTTGAAGTTCATTTACATATTCTTCTCCCTGCTCATCTACTCCAAAACCAAGCCCTTTAGTCCATAAAACAATCCACCAATAATCAGGTTTCCCAGGAGGTCTTAATCTAGATAAGCCTCTTCCAAATATATGATGTTGCCAGCATACCTTTGAAATAAATGATGGTGCTCAGAACTAGACACAAAATTCTAAATATAATTTAATTTTATTTAAATATATGCTACTATTAATGTAACTGTAGGGAACATTGGCTCTTGTAGCACACATGTCTCCTGGACTTGTTAAATTTGGGATCAATTAAATGTTCAAATTTTATATTTTTCATATATATATATTTTCATATATATGAAAATATATATATATATATATATATATATATATATATATATATGAAAATGCTTTCAAGCCCAGTTTCCCCCTTCAGTACATTGCATTTTGTTTAACTGTTCAAATTGTGTGTTACCAATGTATTATAAAGAAAGTGCAGGCAAGATTTTTGTTTTATTTTCTTCTCAAGTTTTTTTTTTCCTCTTGGATGTATGAAGGAATGTGAAGGAACAAGGTGCTAATGGAGAGCTTTAACACTAAAAGCCTAGAAGCTAGTCTAGAGTGGGTAAAGAGTTATAAGAAAGCCTGCTTGTTATCAAAGCAGATTGAAAAATTTGACTTTCAGATGTTTATGAGATTAAACCAGACATAGGCATATTTTCTTGCGCATTCATAAAATATTTCTGAAAATATACATAATAGCCAGTACACTAATTTTCTCAAAGTTAGGAATATGGGTTGCTAAAGGACAGAATGAAAAAAAAATTTTTGCTACTTGTTTATATTTTTAAAATTTTGAATCATGGGAATATCACCTATTCAAAAATAATAATTGTTTTGAAATAAAAGAATGGATTATCTCATGTATATTTTTGTATGATTAGAATTTATTTTCTGGAAAGATACACAAAAGTGATTAACAAGGGTTATTTTAGGGGTGGGCATATTTTCTGTTGTTTGAATCACCTAATGATAAGTATATATTTAAATGCCAGCAGAAATTATCTGCCATATATTTTTTTCTTCATTAAGTCTTGCTCTATGTTAAAGAATATTTTATAAAATAATTGCTATAAGAGCAGGAAAATAGCCTGATAAACCAAAACTCAGAATGTCAATAAAATGCATTTGAGACAACAATCATTTTAGGTTTTGCATAAACACTATTTCTTTTCTTTTTTTTTTAAGATTTTATTTATTTATTCATCAGAGACATAGAGAGAGAGGCAGAGATACAGACAGAGGGAGAAGCAGGCTCCTCACAGGGAGCCCGATTTGGGACCTGATTCCCGGACCAGGATCAGACCCTGAGCCAAAGGCAAAGGCTCAACTGCTGAGCCACCCAGGGATCCCTATAAACACTATTTCAAGAAACAATAAGCTTTCTACATTCATGATGATATTTTCACCCCAAATTCTTTTCTTTACAAAACATGTCTCTGTAAACATGTCTCATGATTTAACTCAGAATTTCTCTTGTGATCTATATTCTAAGTTATTACTGATGACCTGTGTTCCATGTTGCTGTCTCTACTTACATTATTTTAAACCAAAGTTAGGGTAAGGAGATGGCTAAAGAATGGTCCAAAAGCAATGACCACATCATTTGTGTCTTCCAAATCTCCTCCAAGTGTTCTTGGCACACAAAAGAAACTTAATACTTGTTGATATGAACTTAAAAAGGAAAGTCACCACATGGATGGTTCCAAAAGACATTTTCATAGAATAGTGTTGATCTTAAGAAGTGGTGTGGCATCAGTTGACCTGAAATCCTCTCCAAATTTCAGGAGTACTTTAGAGATTCAACAAAGGTCTCACTCCCAAATTTATCCAGCAAGAGAAAAAAAAAATAACTCTTTCCTCTGTTTTGGAGAAAAGTGCATAGCTTTTTGGGAATGGAGGTGACCAGCCAGTAGAACATCACTTAGTCTAAGCCAGGCATTGGAAGACATGAAATGCTCCATTTATTACAAATAGAAATTTAGGTTCTTACTTAGGCAAGAGAAGTACTCTTCTTACTTTTTCCCCCTCTAACCAGCAGTTCTATTATGAAAATAAACTAATATTTTTGGATTGTCTAGAAAGATACTAGAAGGGTTTGTCTGGACATGTTTCATAATATATTTGAATTCATAGATGACTTATTCTCTTTAGTAACATATAAAAACAACAAATTCATTTCTTTCAAAAGCTTGTGAAACAAAACAGATAATCAAATATTCTATAACCAAGCCCCCTTACTGAAAGATAAACCATAAATCAGACTTTAAAATCTCAAAAAAAAATCCCAACTTTTCTTCCTTCTCTGAGACACTATGACACATTCTTTATAGTGGTAAGCAATAAATTCAGCTCCCATGCTAAATTATAGCAGCTAACATGACTAAAATTATAAAGACCCTACTTGCAAATAATAGCAATAGCTAATGCTTTAATTTATCTCTAATTTTATGAAAGGGGAATTATAGTTTAGGTTATAGAGTCTTGCTTTCAATGTTCACCCTTTAGGTATAACAGAAAATAAAATTGCTCAGTAAATGTTCATTTAAATCAATGTGGCAGGGATTCAACTAACTTGTGAAAACAAGTCTCTTCACTTCTTTTTGTAACTCCCTAGCCATTTGTGTCTTTGTTTCCTGGGCGAAAGTTTCTTGAGATGCACCAGAGTTATAGACTTCATCATTACCTCTCTGGGTTTCCTTTCCTAGGAACTCGAAAAGATTTGACAGAGATTCAAATATGATAAGGTTTTCTCCTTAGAGTACTTTCCCAAAGAGTCCTGCGGTGATTTATTTGATGCAGTATTTTGAGATGTTTTAGAAATTTTCAGAAAATTTCAGGCAACAGAAAGCAATCTAATTTTTGTGCATTATCTATACTCAATTGTTTTACTTTATTGTTACTTATAGGAGAATTATCCAATATTTTAAAAGGGAATTTATTTATTTTATATTGATGAGGGATTCCATAGGTGTAGAATACTGAGTTGAAGGTGTTTATTTCATGATATTATTATTACAGAAGGAACAAATAAAGACCTAGATGAGATACAATTCCATTACTGAGTAACAATTTCCCTCAGCTGAGTTTATGACACTGGAACTGTGTTGGCAGATCATGAGCTTTTTTTGTAACATCAGTGAAAACAGACTTACATGATTTGGGTTTATGCCTCAAAGCTCACAGGCATATTCTTTGCCAGTGAGCTATACATGTAAACACATGAGCAGGTGAAAGTGTGATCCCATGATTGTCTCTTTCTTTGCCCCAAATTTATTCCTTCCATGGTACATTTGAACATCTGTTTTATGTTTAAAGATTTTTAGAATGCATTTATTATTTTTACATGTTACTTAGTAGGACTAATCGTCTAAATTACAAAAACATTATGAACTGATATGGCTACACAAACAAATCCTTCTACTATATCTCTAGACAACTCAAAATATTAGTTGTATGAAAGAACTGCTGATTAGAGAAAAAATATGTCTTAAGCATACTCTACTGAAATATCCATCTATAATAAATGAGGGATTTCATGTCTTCTGATGACTGGCTTAGACTTACTTACTAAGTCATGCTATCTATCTCTCTGAGTATCTACACTCTCTCCTTCCTCATTCTCGTTTCCAGAAAGTCATGCTGCCTACACAATGCATCTGTCTTCAAAACAAATAGGTAGAAGACAAGGAGGACTTTATATGGAAGATGGTTTAGAAGGGCTGTTTTTTGTTTTTGTTTTTTCTCATGGAAAACTGAGAGCTCTGTTAAATCTCCAAATTAGTCCTGAAATTTTATGACTTCAGATTTATATGTCTTGATGCCACACTCTTCTCAAAATCAACACTCTTTTATATGAGGTTGCCTTTTGAAACAGTTCACATGATCACTTCTTTTTAAGTTTTTATTCAGTGAACAAATTTTTATTACCATCTTTTATTTGCCAATACTCTAGGGAGTTTCAAAGAAAATGAAAGGTACCAACTCTATCTGTGGTGGACACACCCTGAAGAGACATACCTCCAGTGAGTCATGTCCTTGTATAAACTCCTCCCTTTGATTGCAAGCAGAACTAATAACTTGCTCCAGCCAATAGGATATGGCAAAGGTGACAGGATACCATTGCCTTGACTAGATTTACATGTATGGCAAATGTGAAGAAATTTTGCAGATGTAGGTATAGTTGACTTTGTGTTAATCACAAGGGAGATCATCTTGAATGATGCTGATTTAATCAGATGAAAGTCTTTAAAAGATGGGCTTCACCCTTTTGTAAGACTCTCTCAATGGTTTTGAAGAGGTAAGTTGTCATGTTGTGAGAAGGCCTATGAGGAGGCCATGTGTCAGGGAACTATGGACTACCCCAAGAAGCCATGAGTGGCATGTGATTGACAGCAAGAGAATAGCAGCCTCAGTCCTACAACCACTTGGAACTGAATTCTGCTAACAACTACATGAACTGGGAAGAGGACCCTCAAGTTCCAGAAGGGAACACAGTCTGGCCCACACCTGATTATAGTTTTATGAGACCAAACAAAAACCATAGTTAAGCTGTGCCCAGACTCCTGACCTATGACACCTATGAGATGATGTTTAAAATTTGTGGTAATTTGTTACATAACAATAAAAAGTTAATGCAGTATCTTTATTTATTTTAGAGAGAGAGACAGACAGACAGAGAGGATGAGTGGGGGGCAGAACGAGAGGGAGAGAGAGAGAGAGAGAGAGAGAGAGAAGCAGATTCCACATTGAGCATGGGACTCAACACAGGGCTTGATCTCAAGACCCTCAGATCATGATCTGAGCTGAAAACAAGAGTTAGCTGCCTACCTAAGTGTACCACCCAGGTGTCCCTGATGCACTATCTTTAAACTATTCTCTGAGCTATTTTCATGGCCCTGATTTGGATTTAAAATAATGTAAATGGAAATAGAACTAAGTAGAAAGTAACATATGTCATGTAGTAAATTAGAAAATAGATCACAAGAAAAGTACCAAGTTAAATAATCTGCCGAATGTTTATCAACCTCTGCAAAGAAAAACAAAACAAAGTTGAGGTGAAAACATAATCACCTGAATGCATTCTGAAAGCTGATTGTTTCTCAAAATAGTTTTGTTTTATAAAGAATCTAAAATGACTGTTAATTCAACTTTATTTCACTAACATCAAGAGTTTCAGTGTGTCAGACTGTCTTCTTGCTCTTATAGTTACTGTCCTTGAACATAGGAATTCTTTTCAACTAGAGCTGGAAGATATTGGAGATTTTAGCTTAATGCCTCGGTGCTTATGGTATAGGCCTTTTGTAAAGCTAAAACATAATTTTTAAAAGAGTTATACTTACTTATTGAGCAATAGTACTTTAGGTATTAGATATTTTATGAGAACACTGAATATTAGACTATTTCTTGACAACCATCAATTTTCAATGAGGAGATCCTTTAAAAACTGGAAATTGCCTGTGGTAGCATTTATTTTATATTTTTTGGAGGAATTAAGAGCATGGTTGTATTTAGGCAATCACAAAATTTATTATACAATAAGAGTACATTGAAAATGAAAGGAGGAGTAATTGGAAGTAAATCTGGGGCAACATCAGGATAGCTGGCAAACCAGGCTTTTCTGTCACTTCTGGTAAAAGCCCCTTCTAGATAATAGATACAATGCTATACTTATGTTCGTTTGATATTTTTGGACTTTTGTCTCTTAGAATTATGACTGATACCAAAACAAAACCAAAACCAAAAATACTTTAAAAGAGTGTCATAGATTCTTCTTTTTTCTGGTCATAGATTATTTTTAATAAATTTATATTTCATCAAAGAAAACCAATATTCTATGCCCTAATTTTAGGATGCCTTATTAGACTATAGTTGATAACCCTGTATTGTTTAATTGAAATTTGCTAAGACTAAAGAATTTATTTAAATGTTCTCACACACACAAAGAAAGATAACTATGTGAGGTGATGGACGTGTTAGCTCAACAGAGGGAATCCTTTCACAATGTATACATTTATCAAATCATCACATTGTACACTTTAAATACCTTACAATTTTATGTGTTAATTATGCTTAGAAAAAAAAAAAGCTCCAAAACTGTGGCATTCCATCTCTTACACACATATTCTGACTTTATGTACCTTGTTCTTTTGCTTGTTAATATAAATACATTCTGCTTAGCATTTGGTATGGACCAAATTCTCTTCCCTTTTGCTTTTGATTTCTTTCTGTTTAAGGAGTGAAGAGTAGGGATTTATAGCACCTGGGTGGCTCAGTGGTTGAGTGTCTGCCTTTGGCTCAGGTTGTGGTGGTCCTGGAGTCCTGGGATGGAGTCCTGCCACAGGCTCCTTGCTTCTCCCTCCGCCTATGTCTCTGCCTCTCGCTCTGTGTCTCTCATGAATAAATAAATGAAATATTTTTAAAAAATAATTAAAGCACACATGATGGATTCTGCCTTGGTTCATATCTTAATTCTACCATTTGTGACCATTGATGACTTAATTCACCTTGATGTGCTTTAGATTTCTTACTGGTAGATGGGAACAAAAATGAAGATTTAAGAAGTACCTGCCTTTTAGATTGTTGAGACAGTTGGGCACATAAGTACACATTAATAAATATTAACTATCATTATTGTTTCTATAACTATTATTACTATTCTTAAGCTTCCAAGCAGACCAACTCACTTAGGTTTTATAGTGTAAAAATTTTTTCTGTAACTAGGAAAATAAATTAAATGCTTCCTAAAAATTAGCTTGCTAGCTTAAAAGAAAACCTGCTTGGGATCTGCTGGCAAATGTTTATTATACTCAAAGAGGATTGTGGTAATACGTTACTAACGGTTATATCACTAAATAAACATTGGTCATCATTCAGAATTGGTTTAATGAAATAGTTAAACATGAAAATGTGATTTTGTCTTGAATAACAAGATATAAACTGGTCTTCTCTCTTCTTTACCTAAAGTAGCTATCTCTAGCTTTATAACAGTAATTGAAATAAAACATTAGTTAAGGAGATAAAAAGTCTCTAAGACTTTTTAACAGTTCTCAGGGAAATGATCTTAAAACAAAAGACGATGGCAATGGAAAAATGTCTGTGTGTTAAAGCCAAAACATACTTCCGTGACTTTGGTCTTTAGAGACCAAAATTCCAGCAGGATTAACTGATTGAAGTTCTAAGCATACTTGATAGCGCTGAATCAAGTTCAAGTATTCACATTTATAATCAGTGCCATAGAATTAGATATGGTTTACTCTGACAGTCAAGATCAATGGATAAATCTTTCCTCATTAGAACTATTGTACTGTTAAGAATATGGCATATGGTCTTTGGAAGGTGGACACATTTCTCATGAAAGCAACTTTGTGACTATATAGCAGAAATTTAGTAAGTCTGGCCAAAGAATGTTTGCTATGATTCATTTTACTAATTTGGTACATTAGCTCAAATTTGCCATTAAACTAAGATCCAAGTTACTCAATTACCAAAATATCCATTTTTTTTTATTTCCAGAAAAAAAAGGCAAGGGAAAAATGAAGGTGATTCTTGAGATGTGAGTCAAATTATCTCTCAATATTTTGGAAAGGTGAGTCATCTCCTGGATACATTGTTTTTGTCACACCATTTGATTTGGAAAAAAAAAACAATGATTACACAAAACAGAAGCACAGCAATCTTCAAAGAAGAAAATTGAGTGAACATATTCTTTTCCTTTCTTTTCTTTCTTCCTGCCTCTTTCTTTTCTCTTCTTTCTATTTCATTTTCCTTCTTTCCTCCATTCCCTTCTCTACTCTTCCTTCATTCCCCTCTTCCCACCGCCTACTCTCTTTCTTTCATTTGTTGGCAAAGTTCAATAAGTACAAACATGAAGATACTGCATAATTTAAAAGAAAGTAGGCTGAGAAGTAAATGTCAGGATAAAGCTATTTATTTACAGGAAAAAGCGAACTAGAGAACTGAGCAATTCTTCAAGTAATCTACACAATGCAAATAACTCAAATAGGAAACAGACTCTAATCCTCTTTCTGTAGGTGTCGATGTGGATGATTCTTCATTTCTTTTCTTCAATGAGTAGTATAACCATAGATTTCATAAATATTATTTAGATTTGATTCTCAAATCTGCATATTTATTTCTGATGTCTTACTTGAGATCTGAACTATTTCTCAGCTTTCTTTTGGGTAGCTCCACCTGCATATTCCTCATACGCACTTCAAATTTTACATGTCAGCTCAATTTGCAACTTCCCATCAAGTCACACCAGATCTGCCTTCTGTATTCTCTATAACTGTGTTTTTTTAATAATAAACTGATTTTTTATTGGTGTCCAATTTGCCAACATAGAGAATAACACCAGTGCTCATCCCATCAAGTGCCCCCCTCAGTGCCCGTCACCCATTCACCCCCACCCCCTGCCCTCCTCCCCTTCCACCACCCCCAGTTTGTTTCCCAGAGTTAGGAGTCTTCATGTTCTGTCTCCCTTTCTGATATTTCCTACCCATTTCTTCTCCCTTCCCTTCTATTCCCTTTCACTATTATTTACAGCCAAGATCAATGGATAAATCTTTCCTCATTAGAACTATGGTACTGTTATGTACCATATGTTAACAGAGTTATCTTCTCAATAGCACAACCCATATTTTTTCAACTTCTTGGACAAACATGTAGCTCATTAGCAAAGTAAAGACTATGAAAAAATCTAAAGTAAAGAAGCGGATTTAACTTCACTTAATCTATGGCTTTCTTTACAATAGACCAGAGTAAAAAAATTAAACAATTTAAAAGACTGTGAGATCCTATACTATACAATCTGACTTCTGTTGTATCTTTGACTTTATTTCTTATATCTCTCTGCCCCTTTTCATTCCTACCTCTCTAGCCATACTGGCCTCTTTGCCGTGGACTGATTCTAAGTCACCCTATGGCTATAGGTTTAGCTTGCCCATAGATGACCCTAGAGCAATAATCCTGAGGAAGGACAGCTTTAAAGTCACTTCAAAATCATGAGGCAAGTAAAACGCCAGATGATATCTAACCTTAGTAAAATGTTTGTAATCCTTTTCAGAATTTATTAGCCTATGATGCTCAACTCACTGATTTTATAAACCATAATTATTTATTTCTTAAAGCTGATCTCAAAGGGTTTCTGTCATTTTTCTGTAGATGCCATTATTTATTTGCCATAGTGAATCTGAATATTTAAACATAGTAACAAAATGCAAAACAAAACAAAACAAAACAAAAAAACAAAATGCAAACCTGTGAATACTTTTCTGTGATAAATTCTTTGTTCTTTTCCTGTTAGAGTTTCTAATGAAGTCAAATTAGTATACCATAGGCAGTGGAAACAGCAAAATGGTTAAGAGCTTCATATTGAATCTAGATTACCAAATCCCAAATTTTGTTCTGCTACTTACTCATTGTGTAATTTTGGTCAAGTTATCTCATTTGGGCTACCATTTTCTCATATGTACACCTGGAATAATAATTGATATTTCCTTTCCTACTAGGTAGTTCTTACTAGTGAAAACAAATAAGGTAGTATTCTTAAACCTTAACGTGTGTGAGATTCACCTGGAGGTTAAAAAATGTTTGGGCCCTATCCCCGGAGTTTCTGATTCAGTAGGTATGAGATGAGACCCCAGAATAGGTATGTCTTTTTTTTAAATATTTTACTTATTTATTTGAGAGAGAGAGTGTGGGAGGAGAGAGGAGCAGAAAGGGAGGAAGAGGGACAAGCAGACTCTGTGCTGAGCATGGAGCCCAATATGAGGCCTCCATTCCAAGACTCTGAGATCATGACCTGAGTGGAAACCAAGAGTCAAATGCTTAACCAACTGAGCCCCCCAGGGACCTGAAGAATGGGCATTTCTAACAAGTTTCCAAATGACACTGATGCTTCTGGTCCCAGAGCACACTTTTAGAACTAGAATACACTGGACTAAAATATACCATGGTGACAAGCAATTCCAAATTTTAGTGGTTTATAACAACTGAAGTTTATTTCTGATGTATGCTGCATGAACAACACAATCTGCAGGATGAGTATGGTCAACATTGTCCACTCAAGAGCCAGGCTCCTAGAGGTTCCATTGCCACACATGTTTCCATGGTTATCACAGAGGAGGAAGGGAACATGAGATGAATCATGAGCTGGCTCTTAAAATTTCTGATTGGACTGATCACTCAATGTTAGCTATCAGTAGTAAAATTTTGCCATAATTTCTCTTTCTGTTAATACCACTGACTAGAGATGGGCAACTTTTCAAGAAGGGCATGGTACTTCTGACACTTATTCTGATATGCATAGGGAGATGAGGGAGTCAGAATGGCAGAGGGGAGACTGTTCTCATCTTTGTGCTGACTTTGTGAAATAGTACTCTCTTTTTCATTTTTTTCCCCTTGTATCATCTTAAACTGACTTCTGTTACTTCAAACTCTTGTCATTATACAAATCCTGCTTCTGGGAACCTTTCCAGCCTCAACTTCTGGATTCTATTTCTTCAATCTTGCTTGCTTTGTGGTCCACATAATAGCTAAAAATTATTGATCAGGGCATTATTTCAAGTGTTTTATGTATATCCTTCCCTTTAATCACTGAACTGCTATCATCCCCATTTGATAAGTAAAAGAACTGAGGTCCATAGGCCCTTTGGCTTTAATCTGATAGTTGTCCTCCATTTACTTCCTTGAACTTGATGCTTTAGACCTTCCATTACTTAGGATACCTCCCTTCACCTGGTTTGTGAACTTCATATGCTACAGGCCTGAGCTCACACTAGGCACTTCTCTGCCTAGCTTGACTTCTGTAAAGGAGGTCCAGGCTAGGAAAATAAAAATGTCTGCCTCTGAGTTCTTCTCAAGTTTGTTGGGAGCTACAAAACATTACAAATACTTTCATGTGAATATTTTAAAATCTTGAGGAACCTATAGCAACTAAGGAACTGTTTGCTTCCCTTTGGGCTTCATGTAGTCCTATTTATTTAGTGAAATCTTTATGTTTAATAAATTATAGTAATACCATGGGTCAGTTTCTCTGAATTCCCACCCCTTATTTTAGATCTCATTTTAGACAGACAGGAAAGCATAGTGGGAAGAACATAGGCTTGAGGGCCAGATAAGCCTGGGGTCACGTCCCTGCTCTGCTATTCAACTAACTGTGGGATTTTGGGGAGGATGCTTAGTAGCTCTAGGCCTACATCTTATTTATAAAATGTGAACAATAGTAATGACCTCAAAGAAACCCACTTATAGGTAAAGCATCACTTTTCCATACTGCCAAAGCCTGCTGGAAAATCAAACAGGAAGTGGGAGGACCAGAATGAGCTTATGCAACTGTAATTAATTAATGAGATATGTGGATCTGCTCGTTACAATATTTTCGACTTATTTGTGCTGCCAAAAGATGAGTTCTCAGTCTCCAGGGACCAGGATTAGTAGCATGAAGAATTTGAAGTAATCCTCCTTTTCTAGCATGACTATTTGTTTTTCATCTCTGTTCAAATAGCCAATTTGATTTATTTCAGAGTTCTAGATTGGCTTTCATATCATCTAATTATTTGTTTTTCAGTTTATATATATATATATATATATATATATATATATATATATATATATATCATGGATTACATGTGCTTTGGCATTCTGTTGGCATTAGTATAGATACAAGAAAATTAAAAGTCATGGTTCCTGCTACTAATTGAGACAGAGTCAATACTACACAAAGATTCCAAATTATATGTTACACAGGATAAGATTGTGGGTATAGATGCATACCTATAATATATGAGTGGGGCTTTCCTTACCCTCGATTTTGGGAGAAATGTATCATGTGGATACTCTACAAGGGGCATTGTATTATCTGGTAGACAGTATCTTGGAGTATATTTTTACAAGACACAAAAGGGGTGGATTTCTGTTATGTCACCTCTTAGACATATGCCAGGTGGGTCTTATCAGAAAACTGGATTAAGATAGGGAGGAGTATGTAATTTTCTGTTCCAGCAGCTAAGCCCTCCAATGTTAAACAAAGTTTTAAAAAATACATTGCTTTCTCCAGTTCATTCTCCTCAATGCTGTCAGAGTAATCTTAAAAATACAAATCTGATCACATCACTCATCTGCTTTAAATTGTCATTGGTTCCATTGTTCTTAGGAGAAATTATCAAATCCTTACCACTGTCCAAAGCTCCCTGTGGGCTCTAGTACCTCTATGCCTTCACCTTTATGCTAACAAGACCAACAGGAACCACACTGGTCTGCTGTCAGTTCTCCCACAGCCTGTTCGTCCTAGCCTCAGGCCTTGACACTTGCTGTTCTCTATATTGGAATGAATTTTCCTCTACTCTCCACTGCCTGCCCAGAACTCCACTTATTTTCAGATTTCAGCTAACAATTTCCTGCTGAGCTTTGTATCTTTGGTCGAGTCATTTAAAAATTTTAAGCTTCAACTTCCTCATCAATAAACTAGGAATAATATCTTCTATTTCCTGGAGTGTTTGTTGAGATTAAGGAAGATGGTATATGTAAAATTCTCATCATAGTATTGGTAACTATGAACTAAATAAATGCTATTATTACCGTCATCAGTATTATCATTATTCTTCAGAGAAACTATCTCTAATCCCTAAGACAAAGTCAGTTATGGATTTTCATGGCATTGCATTTTATTCTTCTAAGTATGTAATGTGATTTATAATTACACACCTTTTTGTATGTTTTCTTGTCAGTTTCTCCCACTAGACTATAAACTCAGGAGAGCAAGAGTTTAGCTCACTGCTTTATCCCCATTGCCTGTCACAATTTTTTGTACACATTTACACTTCAAAAAAAAATGTGTTGAGTGAATGAATGGACCTATGATTACTTTGTTAAAAGGGATCTAAATATGGGGGATTTCTTTTCTAAAATCCACATCTTCATTAACAGGAACTCTAAAGGAAGCTTAGAATGTCAAAGTTTTGCTATTCATTCCCTATCTGCCACATTAAAAACAAACAAATGAATAACTTCCTAGAAGGTCAAAGAAAAAAATGCATCTATGCTTATTTTAGGATTTGAATTTAGGGATTCTATAGTTTCTGATCTGCTCTATCAGTATTATCTTACCTGAGCTCAGATCTACAAGTACTTTGTAAAAGAAGATATTTATGAGTTTTCCATTTCAGTCCATGTGAGCAAAAGAAGGGATAATTAAACAGGAGCCAGTTTTCAAGAGTGAAGCCTATCTATTTGAGAATCAGAATTAACTTGTAGTGACAGGTAAGTCAGCATAGATAGTTCTTACAAATAAAATACTGCCTGCGGGACAGGTGGGTCAAATTGGTCAAAACATTTTGTCTAAGTAGATTATGGAGATAGGGAAAAATTATAACATTACGAAAAATTCATAACAGCATGAGCATATGAAAGAAAAGTAAGGAAAAGGAATAAGTAGTAAATGTGTCACCCAAACCTAATCAAATAAAATTCCATGTTTACGGTCCCAAGAAGACTTTAAATTAAAGTGTAAGCACTAGTTTTTGATCACTTTGTTTTGAAAACCATCAACACCACACTAGTAATGGCTGTGCACCTTTTTTTTTTTTTTTAGATTGAGGTAAAAAACATTTCAAGAGAATCGACTTCTGGTCTCAGAAGTGGTGGTTTTTCCAAGCTTCTTTCTTTTCCTTTTCTCTCTTCCTTTTTTGAAAAACAGTATCAATAAAAAATCTATTGCATATCTATAAGATTTCAAGCACTTTGTTGGATATTGAGATGATAAAGAATAGTGCTTGCTTCCCTTTTAGGAATCCCTATTCCAAATAGGAGGCAGCTGAGCAGATATACACTTACACTGTGAAATAATACAGAGATTCCCAGAAGAGGGATCCATAACAAAAGCTTTGGTATTGCCAGAGATTTTGCAGAGAGAGTGATGCTTGAACATGTACTAAAGGGAGTTGGTCAGATAAAGAGTATTTGTAGGAAAGGCTAAAGCACTTCAGTGAGAGGGAGCAACAAATTCTAATCATCAGAGATGGGAGAAAGCATATGTTATAAACATTTTACCTGTGTGCTGAGGCAGGTAGAGGCAAAAGCTGAGACTACATGATAAAGGCCCTATATGCCTCTGGAAGGTTTTGGAGCTTTTTTCTAAAAATTACTAGGGACCACTTAAGGGCCTTAAGTGGAGAATCATTGTGTTACTTGACACTCTTATATATAGCCTGGCCAGCTAACTAATATTCTCTCTTGCACAGAAGGGTCTCTGCTTAATCCACCCGTTGTGTGTATACTGTAGGACACTGTCTCTCTGGCCACAGATGGTTGGCTAAGCTTCAGATAGATGTCCTAATCAGATTATCCCAATCAGATGCTGTCTTTTTAAAATTTGATTTGAGGATGACCAAAATGTAGAAGAATTGGGAATGATTACTTGGGAGCTATGGAATTACATATTCTATCAAGCGGGTAAGGAAGCAGAAAAGCCAATGTGGAGCAATTATCAAGGAGAAAGCAGAGGCTCATGACAAAGTGAAACTACTTTCCTGAAACTATTCTTGTCTTCTTTCAAATTTCGAATCTTAGCACCTGTGAATACCTGAATGGTTTCCTTGGCTTGGGTCCTATAGACATTATGCGATCTAGTCTTAGTTTGGATTTCCCAGATGCACACCTTAAGACACAGGTTCATAAGAAGTGTTCCCTGAAAGGAGAAAAAATGAGTGGGAAATATCAGAAAGGGAGACAGAACATGAGAGACTCCTAACTCTGGGAAACGAACTAGGGGTGGTGGAAGGGGAGGTGGGCGGGGGAGGGAGGTGACTGGGTGACAGGCACGGACAGGGGCACTTGATGGGATGAGCACTGGGTGTTATTCTCTATGTTGGCAAATTGAACACCAGTAAAAAATAAATTTACAAAAAAAAAAAAAAAAAGAAGTGTTCCCTGAAAATAAGGGAGTGGAAAAAAATGGGATCAGGAGGAAAAAGAGAGTACAATGTGAAAAGAAACCCAATGGAGTATAGCTCTGGCTCAGCACTGCAGGGGAATTCTAAAAGCAGTGTTGGTCACACCTCTGGAGTTTTTGCAATCAGGGTTGTAGGGAGCCAAGATGTTTCTGCCTTGGGACCTGTCAGTCAGTAATTAAGAACTCCCTGAAAAAAACCAAACTTTATCGCTTAGTTTTGCAATTTTGTAATTTTCCTTTAGCCATGTGCCACCTATACTGTTTTTCTTTGAAAGTAATCTTTTTTTACTCTTCCCAAGCAATAATATCAATTAAACCATACATTTGGTATACTAGCTATATTTTTATAATGCATGATAAAATAAATGCATAACTGTCATGTACTAGCATTAATCATATATTGCAGCGAATATTCTCATATTATAGTGTTAAATGGACTATGTTTGGGGATATAATTAAGCCTGCAAGAGGATTAGACTCTGGGTACTCTCTGGCTATGGCTTCTCACATAACTACTTTTCAAAAAAAAAAAAAAGGTAGATGATTTTGCCAGTGGTAGAAATGTATGTAGATTAGAGACCATACATTTTGCTTGTTTTTCAAGAGACTCAGTTATTCAGAACTAATGTAACCAACCCATGGAATCTACATTGATGTTCCCTTCAAACCTGTAGGGGAAAACCTTTTCTTGTCTTTCTCTGGCTTCTGGTGGTTTATTGGCTTTGGTGTTCTAGGCTTTGCAGAGTTTCTTTGGGGGATGACTTACAGATTTAAGGATGAAGGTGGAGGCTGTGAACTTTCATGTTCCCCCCAGAATACTATCTTCGAGTCCAAGGGGCATGGCAGTTCTGTTTGGTACATTGATTTGTTAAACCATACTCCTTAGGTTGGCAATTTTAGTAAGAATAAAAGATTAAGGGATGCCTGGGTGGCTCAGCAGTTGAGCGTCTGCCTTCAGCTCAGGTCATTGTCCTAGGGTCATGGGATCATGACCTCCATCAGGCTCCCTGCATGGAGCCTGCTTTCTCCTCTGCCTATGTCTCTGCCTCTCTGTGTGTATCTCTCATGAATAAATAAATAAAATCTTAAAAAAAATTAAAAGATTAAATAAGTTATTAATAAAGAGAAATAAAATGAGATAAATCAAATAGAGTTGAAGTACGAAAGAACAAGGCCTGTTTTCTGAACACCAATATCTGAAGCTCACAAATGTCCTGTGTGATGAAAGTATTAAAAGTGATTTCTTCTTGGGAAGACATTTCTTAGATTTGAATTAGGGGGATGAAACCCTTAACACATTTATAAGGTCAGAGAATTTGTATGTTAAATGCCTGTAGGCCTTCAGGCAGCCAGTCTGCAAAACAAGAAGCAAGCAAAGGGATATCCTGTGGTGTCTCTGGCATCTTGACCCCGAGACCTATGGAGGAGCAGATTGGCAGCATAGCTGGTTCAATCCTGGTTTTGAGAGGCTATGCAGTTATTTAACCACCACAGAACTGGTACCTAGGACTTATTCCAACTAACTTAAGTTCCATTTGGAACAAGATTAGAAAAATGCATTTAATAAACAAAAGTGCTTCTGCACATTTAAGATCCTGCAATTCTACGGAAAGTCCCAATGGCAACGTCAAACAGCATAGTATCTAAGCTACAGGATGAATTTAGTTGTAGAGTAAATAAAATTTGTTTTATTTGTTTTAAATTAATAGACTTCATTTTTTAGTAGTTTACAAGAAAATTAAGCAGAAAGTACAAGGAATTCTACTCTACCCATAGTTTTCTCTATTATTAACATCTTACATTAGTATGGATTCATTTGTTACAATTGATGAACCAATATTGATACATTATCATTAATGAAAGTTCATAGTTTACATTAGGTTTCACTTTTTGTGTTTTGTAGTTTTATAATTTCAATAATGTTGTGTTTCTATCATTAAAAATTCCCTGTGCTCTGCCTATGTATCCTTCCTTCCTCCCACTGGTCCCCTAGCAACTACTGATCTTTTTACCTTCACAGTAATTTTACCTTTTCTAGAATGTCATATATATAGATATCATACAGTATGTAGTCTTTTCAGATTGGCTTCTTTCATTTAGCATCATATGCATTTAAGGTTTCCCCATGTCATTTCATGGTTTAATAGCTCATTTCTTTTCATCACAGAATAATATTCCATTGTATGGATGTACCATAGATTATTTACCCATTCACCTACTGAAGGATATCTTGGTTGCTTCTAAGTTTTGGCAAATATGAACAAAGCTTCTCTAAATATCCATGTGCAGGTTTTTGTGTGAGCATGGTTTTTTTCTTTCAGTTTTATTGAAATATAATTGACCTAACAGTGTAAAGTATAGCATGATGACTTGACTTACATATTGTGAAATGATTACCACAATAAGTTTAGTTAACAAGAATCATCTCATATATTCATTTGCTCACTGAGGAGCATTACTGCTCAAGTATATGAGAAGACCACATTCATTTGGTAAGAAATACAAAATTACTTTTCAAAGTGGCTGTACCATTTAAAGCTAATTTTTTTAGCTTCTTCCTTGGTAGTCTCTGTGTCTCTCTTTACCCTTTTATATATATCCCAGGTGTCCAGGGGCCTTCACTAAGCTCAGGAGTGCCTACTACCCCACCCCAGTTCCCTTTCTGAAAACACTTGCAGGTCTCAATTCTTTAGAAATCTGACCTTAACTAGGAAAACATTAATACCAATGAGCATTCATGTAGCACTTACTGTTTATAATTAATTTCCACATAAACTTTTCCTTTTAATTTAAAAAAACAAATCTCTGTTAAGGGCTTATTTTCCCCAATGTGAAGATGAAGAAACAGATTTGCCACATTTCATATAGCTACTTAGTGGTAGAGAGGGACTGGACATTCTTCAACCATCTTAAATCTCTTCTGGAATAAGGAAAAATGCAAATTAAATCAACATACAAATAAACCAACTACTCCCAATTCAAACTGGAAATTTTAATAGCTAAGTTGGCTGACATGCTAATCTTCCAGAAAACAAAGCCATTTAAACAGTTGTGTTTCTAATGCCATAACCCAAAGGAACAACTAATGGTGGTTATTTTGCTCATTAGAGGATACTTTAATGACCAAGTTGGTCAAATATGTAACCAACCAGACAGCATCTGCCTTTTAAAAAATGGTTTTACTGCTCTTTAAGTACAGAAGAAAAGTAGTAATGATCCTTTCTGAAACTTGAAACAGTAGTTAAGGGAGATATGATCTGTAAAGGGTGAACAGACTTCCCCAACATTTTATAGAGTTGTTTGCTAAGCTTTAAAAGGACATTTTTACATAGTTTATCATTCACATAAAAATGCTATATAAATGTTTGAATCATTTTTTATTCTATCTATAATAAAGGCAGATCCCGGAAGTAAAAACCAAAATTGGAGTCAGTATTTGAAACAGAAAAAGGCTAGGGACTCTCTAATAAAATCCTGACATTATGCTTTAATTAACATTCCCTGATCATCCCTCTTATTGTCTTTGAATATCCCCAAATCCTCCATGTGATTTCTGTCATTGTATAGGCTTCTGTACACATTGAACATACTGCTCTCAAATGGTGCATTGTTTAGAAATAATGAGCTATTTACTTGCCTTTCTATACTCCCCACCTCCAACCCTATTTCCAAAATATCAGTGAAATGGGAATATATAAGCTTCTCTATTCAGCACCTGTATTAGCTTCCTAACACTGCTATAACAAAGTTATCAACAAACTGAATGGCTTAAAACAACAAAATTACCGTCTCAGTTCTGGAGGCTGGAAGTCTGAAATTAAGGTAGGCCCATGCTCTCTTTAAACCTGTAGGGCCAAATCCTTTCTTGTGTCTTCCTAGCTTCTGGTGGTTTGCTGGCAATATTTGGTTCTCTTGGCTTGTAGCTGCATAATGCCAATCTCAGCCTTTGTTGTTACATGGTCTTCTCCCTCCTTGTGTGTTTCTCTATCTTCACATGGTCATCTTTTTATAAAGATAACAGTCATACTGGCTATGCTCCTCCTGTGTGACCTTATATTAACTAATTGCCTGTAACAACCCTATGTCCAAATAAGGTCTTATTCTGAGGTGTTGGGGGTTAGGACTTAAACATATCTTTTTAGAGGGAGTGGGGGACATGAGTCAATCCATAAAAGCACCCCTTTCCCTTTCCTGGGATCAGCAGTTATCTTCTTGCGGAAAAATGCTTTTTAGGGTAGCCTGGGTGGCTCAGCGGTTTAGCGCCACCTCCAGCCCAGGGTGTGATCCTGGAGACCCGGTATCGAGTCCCGCATCAGGCTTCCTGCATGGAGCCTGCTTCTCCCTCTGCCTATGTCTCTGCCTCTCTCTCTCTCTCTGTGTCTCTCATGAATAAATAAATAAAATCTTAAAAAGAAAAATGCTTTTTAGCCATTTCAGTTATCTAGTTCTAGTGTGTGCATCCAGCAACTAAGTACGATGTTTAGTACTCAGTAGTCAGGTTAGCTAGTTATCTCAGAGGTTGAAATGTAACTGAATTTATGCCCTTTAGAGTCCTTTCCTAAGATTTAAAAAACTATATCTGAGAAACATATTCAGCTTCTCTTGATGATGAAAGGCATATGAAACGTAAAACACACTGACAGCTGCTTCCAGACACATAGAAGAAATCAGTCTTGGAGGAAGAAAACAACAAACAGAAAATAGCAGAGATAAGAGCTTTGAGAGAGCCCCTTTGGTTGCAGTTCCATAAAGACCCATTTTGGCCTCAATTAGTTTGCAGAACAAAACCAAAGCAAAACAAAAGAACAATCAGAAAAAAAAAAAAAAACAATATAATAACCAAAGGAGGTTAGCCCCAGTGGCCCAGCGGTTTGGCGCCACCATTGGCCCAGGGCGTGATCCTGGAGACCCGAGATTGAGTCCCACGTCAGGCTCCCTGCATGGAGCCTGCTTCTCTCCCTCCCCCTCTGTCTGTGTCTCTGTCTCTCTCTCTCTCTCTGTGTCTGTCATGAATAAATAAATAAAAGATTTAAAAAATTAAAAAAAAATAATAACCAAAGGACATCAACCTTCTGGAGTAGGGTGGTTGCCACTATGAAGACTATCCTTATAACACTGTCTCAATGAATTGTTCTAGGTTAAATAGATTTCACATGGAGTAAATCACTATCTCAATTAGGGATAGTGAGTCCAAAATTAAAGGATTTTCACTTTGATTCAAGCACTAGATCGTTGCAAAACTCAGGTAATTTATTTGTTTTCCTTTGTATCATGTCTGTGTTGATACAATAGGAATAAAAAATGTTTGTTGAGTCTAGAAGTATGACCCAACTATTAAATTAAATATATCTCAGAGTTAATACAGTTCTTTTTTTTCTATACTACTTTTGGTGCATACACTTTAAAAAATGATATAAAAATTTCCAAAGAAAAGACATATCACTTATATTTATGTTTATATTATAAAAGAATGCCAATTTTATCAAAGCTGTGTGACCATTAGGACTTGGAGAAAGTTATTAGAAATGAAAAAGCAGTTTAATAACAAATTGATGTTGTTAAATGTACCTTGGTCTAATATATATATTTTAGGTATTTTTAGTTGTATGATGCATTTATATTTAGGGGCTCCTGGGTGGCTCAGTTGCTTAAGCACTTGACTTTTGGTTTTGGCTCAGGTCATGATCTCATGGGTTGTGGGACTGAGCCCTATATTGGGTCCCAGGATTAGTGGGGAGTCTGCTTGAGGATTCCTTTTCTTTACCCCTCCCCCATCTCATACTCTCTCTCTCTCTCTCAAATAAATAAATCTTTTTTAAAAAAGATGCATATAGGGGTGCCTGGGTGGCTCAGTCTATTAAGCGTCTGCCTTCAGCTAAGGTCATGATCGTAGGGTCCTGAGATGTAAGGGGCACATCAGGCTCCTGGCTTAGTGGGGAGCCTGCTTCTCCCCCCATCACCCCCACCCCCAGTCATGCTCATGCTCTGTCTCTCTATCAAATAAATAAATAAAATCTTTTAAAAATTTTAAACATGTATATATACTTAGAATATCTTTCTGTTCCATAGACACTTTTATCTGTATAACTGGGTTTCTCTAATAATTCAATGTAGCATACTATAATCTTTAGTATAGCTAATGAAAGAAGGGTCTACTATACTTTAGTATATTTACCATGTCCTGAAAAATCTCATAACCTTAGAACATTTAATTTTATTTATTCTAAATGTAGAACAAAGTACTAGCATGGCCTTGTGAGCCCTTTTCATGATCCAAAGAAACATTTTAAGTAGCATGAGAAAATTTTCTGGCAATGAGAAGGAGCATGATACTTTAAAGAGAAGTATCCAATTGTTTATACATTAGAACATATATATCATACATATACATAATATACTCACATATATACATATATAATATGTAATACATATACATATATAAAATGCAATATTATAAATAATAAGATAATAACGAACAAAATATGGAGTAATTAAAGATACTCAATCCAAAATAAGACAGAAAAGGAAAGAAAAGATAGCATAGATTAGATAGGACATTAAAAAACAAATAGTAGTATTACAATGTTAAGTAATTCAACAATAACATTAAAATATGAACTGAGTGCTGCAAGTAGAAGACTAAAATAATAATTATATGGCACTTATAAGATAAACAACTTAAATATGAGGTTATAGAGGGAGAGAAAGTGAAAGAGTGAAAAAAGAACTAGATACACACTAGTCAAAAGATAGCTGATGTAGGTATTACTAATGCACACAGCATGTTTAAAGTCATGAAGCATTATTTTTAAAAAGTTCTAGTTCCTACCAGAGAGACTCATAATGTTTAAAGAAAAGGAGAAAAAAAACTGAGCTGAAAAGATAACTGGATGAAATGAAGCATAGATAATTGAGATAATCAGTGCTAGAAAATGAAAAATTGTAGTGGTAGAATTAAAATTCATCCCAGAAGTAGTAAAAAAGAAACCTGTGCAGAAAAAAGAAATGAGTGAGATGGAGGACATATTTTAAAAGTGTTCTTGGAAGTAAAAGGAAAGAAAAATGAAGAAAAAAAAATAGTAAGGGAGGCTAATGAATATGGAGAATAGATAATAATTATCTAACTTTTGAATAACTTTCATTTCTGAGGTAGGAACAAAAATAGAACAGAAGCAAAATCAGATATAAAAACTTTTGATCTGTGTTCCAAGTAAAATCACTGTAAAGCAACTAATGCTAGAAGAAAACTGGCAACATTTGTTTAAACCAGAATTAGAACAATGTGTTCCAATTCGATATAGGGTGGAAGGCAAGACTTAAAGTCTCTCAGTGGGTTAAGATAGACTACATGCTTTCCTAGTTGTGTCTTTTTTTGAACATTTATTTGCATGGTTAGGCACTTCCAGGGGTTTGTGAAGATAAGGAGATACAGTGATCATATCTATAAATAGGCTCAGATGTCTGTTGGACAAAAGCAGGTATAACAGAGGCCAGTGGAAGTCTCCCATGACTAACCACACTCTTTATAACATTGGAGAATGCTTCCCACTCTCCTGTGAAAGCCACTGCTAGAAATCTTCCCAAGTTAGTCAACTAGGAGTTGTATGTGTGTCCAGCAAAGCATTAGAAAGGCCATATCATAGAAGATTCTGACACTGAAGCACGGCACCTCTCTCTATGTTAGCATAATCTACTTTGCAAGAATCAGGAAATGGTTTTCTGTCATCAAGGTTGAGTTGGGTTCCAGCTATGTTCCAGTTATGGCATAGTGCAATTCCAAATTCATGGCATCAAGTTACAGTGGATTTCCAGCACTTTTAAGTGAATAGTTTTATTTCAAAGGCACCAAAGCAAAAAGATATTGTTTGGGGCACCTGTGGCTCAGTGGTTGAGTGTCTGCCTTTGCCTCAGGTCATGATCCTGGGATTCCGGGATCTAGTCCTGCATTGGGCTCCTTGCAGGGAGCCTGCTTCTCCCTCCACTTGTGTCTCTGTCTCTCTCTGTGTGTCAATCATGAATAAATAAATAAAATCTTTTTCAAAAAGATATTATTTCTGTTGTTACTGTTGTTTTTAATTTTCCCCAACACCTAGGTAGTGGCAACTGGATGGCTTGAGCACTTATGAATGGAGTTCCAGCTCAAAGTGACATCTCTGTGGTACAAATGAGTCCCAGAGTTGAGAATTTTTGGCTCAGCTAATCCAGTGGTAAACACAAGACATGATTCATGGATACACATAAGCACACTAAAGAATTCTGGAAATACTTGGGAGACAAGAATTTTATGAAAGACTGTAACAATTGTAATCAAGTATTTTGAGCTTGATGCTATTGAGACACTGATGTTAATGTAAATGGGACCGCATCCATAACCATTAGCTAATAAAATCTACTATTCTCAGGTTATGCAAGTTAAAAGAATAACAACAACAAAGCAAACTTCCAGAGATATCTAAAAAGATTGATCAGTCAAGACCCAGTTGTAGGAAATGGAAATCATTGCAGCTATGTTAAGCAAAAAAAAATATAGGAATTATTATTAGAAGGTCTTGAAGAATAGGTCTTGAAGAAGGATTGAGTACTGGTATAATTAGAAAGGAGGAAGAATCAATAGGTCACCACTTGAAATCTTATAGACTTCAAGCAAGTATAGATAGTTGTAGCTGCATGCAGGGATCAGAAAGGTTCCACAGCTGCTGCTAAATACTCATATAGCTGGCAGCTGGGTCTGGGAATGCTGCTACAAGGAAATCCAGGCTATCTGTAAATGTGCTTGGCCATGGCATGACTCAAAACCAAAGGAAGATGGCCTCATCTTTACTTCTACCATCTAAATATTATGTAAGTACATCTAATTGGTGACATGTAATTCAAATCCATATCCTGCAAAGGAGTTGGGAAAATATAATTTGTGGATTACCACTAGCATTTGCAGTAGAAGAAGGTGCACTAAAAGAAGTTTGTAAGAGGTTTTGAGTATCTACTTACCATATTGCCACGGTAGATTAAACTTGTCAACAGCAAAGCAATAAAAATCAAGTTGGCTTTGCAAAATGAAATGCTAGTAAACAAGGGAGGTTCTCTGATAGAATTTCAAAGAAGGTAGTAACCCAAAAATTATAACTAGCTCATTTTCTTTTTTTGTACAATACATTCTTAAACATGTAAGATTTTTTTTTATTTTTTATTTATTTATTCATGAGAGATATAAAGAGAGAGAGAGAGAGGCAGAGACACAGGCAGAGGGAGAAGCAGGCCCCATGCTGGGAGCCTGATGCAGGACTGGATCCCGGGACCCCAGGATCACGCCCTGGGCCAAAAGCAGGCGCTGAACCGCTGAGCCACCCAGGGATCCCCCATGTAAGGAGTTTTAAAAAAGGTCACACCTTTCTAAAAAAAAATTATGTAAAGACTAAATCTGGTCAAAAGAAAGATGAATTGAAATGAAAATGTCAAAAAATGGAGTTTTGGTATAAAAAGATTCAAAGATGATTTATAGGTTGTCTATTACTAATAGAAATCCCAATCTCAAGAATCCAGTTAGAT
The DNA here is from genome assembly GCF_011100685.1 of Canis lupus familiaris. Classification (NCBI taxonomy): domain Eukaryota; kingdom Metazoa; phylum Chordata; class Mammalia; order Carnivora; family Canidae; genus Canis; species Canis lupus. Next base: position 42,329,787 of record NC_049233.1, on the reverse strand, counting down.
CATATGTAGCCAGGTAAATTCTGTAGCTCAAGATGGAATTTAGACTGTGTGTTTTCTTCAACTATTTTGTTTCTGTCTTTGCTCCTCTGATAATAGTAGGAAAAGTCTTTATCTCTGTTTATTCCACAATACAGATGCAGGCCACTTAAAAACACAATGGCTGTCTTTCTCTGCTTGCCCTTGCTAACAATGTCTAAATTATTTACAAAATTAATCAGTTAGATACAGTGTTTTTGCTTCTGTCCACAAAAGCATAACTGCACAAAGAGAAGTCATTTTTAATGCCAAGGAATTTCAGTCATGTTTTTCTGGATCTTTAAAGCTATCATTAGGGGGATCCCTGGGTGGCTCAGCAGTTTAGCACCTGCCTACAGTTTAGCATGGAGCCTACTTCTCCCTCTTCCTGTGTCTCTGCCCCTCTCTCTCTCTCTATGTCTATCATGAATAAATAAATAAATAAAAATATTAAAAAAATAAAGCTATCATTGAAAGACTGAAGTGTTTGTAAGCTATATTTTAAATTTGAAAAGATTAATAAACCAACCATAGTAGATATTACTTGTCATCTCTCTTTATATTATCTTCTCTCTTGTATCTGTGAATATTTGCCTAAAAATCAGTGCCTGTAGTATCATCAGCAACATGTACAGCAAAAAGACACAAAAATACACTAATATAAAATAACATCTTTATAAGGATGTTGGGTATGGGTGATTTTTTCTTTTCTTTTTTTTTTTTGTATTCACTAAGTTTTTAATTAATTAAAATTGATTAAATTTATGAAGGCACCATATATGTTACTAAGATACCAGTTTTGTTCTATCACTCTATCTAAACAACTGGATGGTTATTCATACACATTAAGGATAGTTATCAATATTGAGATTATAGGTAATGTATGCTTTTCTGTATTTTTAGTTTTCTTTGATAAACACACTAGGGGCACCTGGCTCGCTTGGTCCAGGGAGCATGCAACTCCTGATCTCAGGGTTGTGAGTTTGAGTCCCACATTGGGTGTAGAGATAAGTTAGAAAAAAATAATCTTTAAAAACATACATTAACTTTTAATCATGATAATATCTTGAAAGGTTCATTGTGTTGTTTTATAAATGAGCTTTGATGAAAATCTTGGCTCAAGGTAATACAGGAGGACCTTTAATTTCAGAATTGAGGTTTTTCTTTTCTAAATTAGGGACTGGTCCTATGACCAGTTTTCCAGGGCTCCCCCCTTTTCATTCAATATAAGAATAAAATTTCTGGAAAATAAAGTATAAAAATCATTTGTTTAGGCAGTCTGAATTTTGTAAAAAAATTTGACTGAGGTCAAAGGACCCGGTGATTCCATTTCAACCTTCATATTCAGTCAACTGTTTTTTAATTTCAATCTGAATGACACAGCCATAGTTCCTGTAGAAAAGTAGTGAATTAAGATTTTTAAATACTTTTTTGGTTGCCATATTTTAATGTGAAATAAAAGCCAAACAAGGATTCTCAGGGGATTTATGAAATATAACTACTACTACTACTACTACTACTACTACTACTACTACTACACACACATACACATACACACACAATCTTAAAATATAAAATATTTTAAAAGTTATTATTAAAAGAATCAATAGGGCTCTTGGAATATTTATATGTGTATTATATGATATATAATATATATGTATTTCTTAAATATTTATATATATTTCTTAAATATTTAAATGTATTTCTTAAAAACTTCAGAAATCAAGTAGAGGCCTAAAATACCTTCATAAATATTTGTGCAAAGTTGGGTACATATTCTTTCCCTTTACCATTTATTATATCACTTTTTTTTTCAACAAACATGCACAAAACAGGACTGAACTTGGTAAAAATGTAAAATGGATAGATTTTTTTCAACTCTTTCATACTTCTCTGTTAATTGTTCTTCATTATCTACTCCTAGCACATTCCAGGGAGTCTCTTCTGTATCTACTCCCTCAAAACCTACTTTTCACTAACTGCAATGTTAAAAATTATCTGGTAACTTAATTAGAAAGATCAAATATAGAATGCCTCACACTTGCAGTTTGAAAAAGAAATTTACAGGAAACAGTAGAAAAGAACAGTATCAACAATAAGATGATACACATTCAAGAAATTTATAGTTTGATCTTTTCATTTGTTAACTTTCTGACTTTGAGCAAATCATTTAAATTCTTTGAGCTTTCATTTTCTTTCATCAAATGAAGATAATGAACCTACCTTATAGAGCTACTACCAATGACAATTCATATGATTTTTCACAGAAAGTCTGTACTGTAGTAGGTGCTTGTTAAATATTCCTTCACTCACTATTGAGTCACTGAACTCAAAGGACTAGAGTTCTAAGGATAGCATTTCTGATGTTACTTGTAACCAGCAGAGAATATTATTTTGTGCATTTAATCTAGTGAAAATGACTACAGGCATTTTTAGGTAAAGTAAGTAACTTGGGGGAGGCTCTTCTAGCCTTTGTTCTATAATTCTATATTTATGTCCATTTAAGTGATCTAACAACCCTATCTAGCTTAGGAATATTTCACATTTCATGCTTATTTATGTCCTAAAATTATTCTCATGGAAGACAAAACCGTGGGATGGGAAGACAGTGTAATAGCATTACCAAAAATTGTTTATGAATAGCTATCCAGTTTAGTTATTCCCATGCTTGGTAATCTCTGCAGTGCATCATTTTGACCAACGATGATGTTTGGGTGCTGCAGAGCACAGCTGATGAACACACTTCCTAAGCCTCCCTGTTGCTGAACTCAGCCAAAAAGCTGCACATGAGTCTAAACAGATGTTTCTGTTGTTTAGGCCAATGAAGTTTATAGAGTGCATGTTTATCTTTCAAAAGAGAATGTGGAGAGTTCATTCAGTCTTGAGATCCAATCTTTCCGGAGGTTGGACTGCCTAGTAACGTTGGAACAGAAACTGGATAAGTAAATGAAGTCATTTGGGGGCTGTCAGAAAAGATAATCCTTTACTACTTGGTAGAAAAGAAATAGGACACATGAAAATTGATTTGCCTAAAAGTGGTTGATATTTTAAAGGCTGATCCTGAACAATAGTTTGCATTTTATTTTATGCTCCTTCAGTATAACTGATACCTAGAAAAATGCCAATTTAGTAGATATGTAAAAAGCACAAAGGATCAAAATTTCCTACACACATTTCATATTAGAATAAAATTATCTACACAAGGAGAAAAATGAAAATTTCATATATCATCTATGTGAGTCATCTCTCATTTAAAGTGTTGGTCACAGAAAAAGAAGATTGTACTTGTCCAACTGAGTATTTGTCTTTAAGAGTTTAACAAAGGAGACAGATCTGAAAATAGTCAATTGCAATATAGTGCTGTGAAATATGTATGTTCTACCTTGGAACATTTGTCTTTTTGTTGCCAAACATCAGATCACCTTCTTATTTTAGAAGAATGCCAATATAAGTGGGAAGAAGGGCTCAGTTCTTTGTTATAAAGATTGAAAAGGGTGGACAGTATTCTCTGAATCTTCTCAGTGAAGAATGTGGGTATGCCACCCATGTATGACTAAAAGCCAGGGCTAGCACCATGGTGTGTGGCCTGTGCTCAGAAGGGTCCAGCATTTGGTTTCATGCTCTGCTGTCACTGTCTTGAAATTCTTAATGATTTTTGGATAAGGGACCCCCAGTTTTATTTTGCTATGGGCCCCACAAATTAGATAGTTGGTCCTGCTAAGAACACTTTTCATTCAACTTGAAAGAGTGAAACAAAGTCACATGGGGAGTTAGAAAGGACTGGTAGTGCCCAGAGGTGAGCTGAAGATTCAGAGTGCAACAGTGTGCCAATAGTACAGAAATGTCCACAGAGCAATTCTGGAGATAAAGGGAGGTGGTATCAAACACAACTTTCTAAGAAAATCATTCCAGGGTATGATTTTAACTATGCCTGACTAACTAGCAATAGCATGTATTTTTATCCTTCCTGTTGATTGTCTGGGCCACTATAGTAGTCTTCAAGGGCTACTGTAATGAATAACCACAAAATGGTTAAACAACAGAAATATATTATCTCTCAGTTCTGGAGGCCAGAAGTCTGAAATCAAGGTGTGACAGAGTTGGTTACTTCTGGAGGCTCTGAAGAATTTGTTACATGCCGCTCTCCTTGGTTTATGGCAATTGTCAGGAATCCTTAGAATTCCTTGGCTTGTTCCTTAGGAGATGCATCACTTCAGTCTCTCCTTCTGTCTTAACACGCACATGGTATTCTCCCCTCTGGGTATGTATCTTTGTGACCTAACTTTCCTTTTTCTTAAAAGGACACCAGTCATATGGGATTTAGGGCTCACTCTAACCAAGTATAACCTCATCTTGATTACGTCTAAGAAGACCTGATTTCTAAATAAGGTCATATTAGAGGCTCAGGATAGGTACAAATTTTTGGAAAGCATAATTCAACCCAATGCAGATGCTAACATCCTTTTAATAAATTCCTTTTCTATCTTAAGTTATCCAAAATCTCATTCTGTTATTTCAACCATAAACTTTGGTAAGTATGAGCTTTCTTTTAGACTTGGGTTGGTTAAGGAATAAAGTATTCTGAGACAAAGTTACATATGAGCTACATCCTAAATTATAAGTATGAATGAACTGAAAAAAAATAGAGTAAGGTATTGGCTTTCATATTAAAGGCACAGAAGCTGAAAGATAGCAATATGTGCTCTAGATCTTCAAATAATTAATATGTGTGGAGGATTTGGGGAGCTGGTGGCAGAAATGGGAGATTTGGAAACAAAGAACTAAAGAGAACTAGAGGGATCATACAAGAACAAGATCAGCAACTTGAACTTCATTCTGGCAATGATAGCCAAATTAGAATTTTTACATGAGAGTGACATCAATATGTTTGTGTTTTGGAAAGGTCCTTAACAACAGGAAAGAAACTGATGCAGAGGGAGATGGGGAGAGGGGAGATTAATGACAAGATCAATGTCATCCAAGAGATAGTAGGAATGAAAAGGTATGGCTGTGGTGATGGCAACATGGAGATCAATTATATCTAGAATCTGTGGGACTGATAAACATCTAGATGTGGAAAGTGAGAGAAGTAGAAAGCAGGGGTGACTTCAAGGATGGATGATGGTGACCGTGTTCTCAGAGATGTTAATTCATTAACTGTTAAATTAACCATTTCTCAACCACTTTGGAAATGAATCTTTTTTAAAACTTGGCACTATTAATCAATTTCTATTTTGGGCCAGAAAATTCTTTGCTGTGCATGTGGGAAGGCATGTTTTTATAAAATTCAGTATGTTTAGTGGCATGTCTGGATCTCCCCATCGTATGCCAGCAGTATTCCCACACCTCTTATGTCTTTAGATGTTACTGGGTATCCCTGGGGAGACAAAATCACCACTAGTTGGAAACTAGCAAGTTCATAGGAGATAGAGTAGATTTGGAATAGAGAGAGATGAGTCCACTTTTATAGGTTTTAAGTTCATCATACCTGTGGGGCATCTAATTGGATATACTGCATTGAAGCTGGAAGGAGGAACATGGGGCTCACGCTAAAGATCTGAGATATATGTACAGATTTGAGAATATTAACTGTATATGTAATAATTGAGACTTGAGGAGAGGCCAGATTACCCACAAAGAGTTTAAGAACAGAAGACTATGAAGCTATACCTAGGATCCCCAACATTTAGAGCTTTTCAAAATAACCAAGAAGGAGAGGCTGAGAGCGTTCCTTCTGTCCCTTGTCTGTGCCACTCAACAAATATGTACTCACACAACTCTTCCAAAAGTAGTTATTAAAACTACAAAGAAAAACAAAACCAAAAACCTAAATAGTGACACAAAACAGCAACAAAACCCAAATAAATTATTCAGGGAACTAAAGTCAGGATTTAAACTACTTGTAGGGTTGTAAGTGGCTGTGGAAAAGGGGTGATGTCTCATGATAACCTCAAAATTTAAAACAATTCTTTAAACCTCTTCACTTTGTAAAAAGGGTTAGACAAAAAGTTATAAAGGTCTACTTTAAATTTGTGATGCCACACTCTCATTTCTGGACAGATTCTGTGTAATGCTGCCCACAGTTAAAGTATATTTAACATATTTTAATATCTTTAACCTTTTTAAGGTAGCATTTAAAGATAATTAAAATCTTCCAGAGAAATGAGCTACTGGGTAATAGACCCAAACAGAAATCAGCTTTAGAAACTAAGACCACTAATTGATTTCACAAAAATTAACCTTTAAGCAGCATTGTGAGTAAAAAGACCCATTTCTCATTGACTGAATGAATCTTTTATTTCATTGTCCTTTTAAAATCACTGAAATCATACATGAATATGTTATTGTTGTAAAAGATTCAAACCATACAGAAATATTTAGAAAAAAACATGAATGTCCCCCCTTTTCTGATCTGCCACTCCTCCTGCCTTCCTCTCCCTTCCCTCGATGCAACAATTATCAACTGTTTGTTGCTCCTCCATCTAGTCCTCCATGCTAGACACTGAGCACACACCAGTGAATGTGAAACATTGTTCTGTGACTTGCTTTTTTCCCTTTCCATATCTTGGAGGTATGAAAGAACTTTTAGCACCGTATAAACAGAAAAGGTTTTCTTTCAAAATGAGAGAGTGAGCTAATATAATTAAATCAATCCAACATTTATCACAGAGAATGACAGTAGTAATTATACCACTGATCATTCAGCTAGCTGACATAAAGTCTTTGGAACCAATTTGCAGAATCGCTTTTGTGAAAAGCATGTTGGATTTTGAAGTCTCAATATTTAGATTTGATAACTGCAGAAGCAAAATACTGTACTGCATCTCACAGTAATAAGAGACCATGAGAGTGATAGTATTCTATTTTGCTAAAATATCCTTTTAGTCTATCAGACATGTGTAGAGGTAACATTACTGTAATTGCCTGAGAAGAAAATTCAGGGAACTAGGTGAAATAATTATTTTCTTTGTAGCAAAAGATAACCAATTTCTTATTCTCATTATTTCCGGGCCTTACCCTCTTAGGGAAAAGCCTGGGAATATTTCCTCGTGAAAAATTAACTTGGCTGAGGAGGAAAGTGTGACGCTGACTTGACAATTTCATTTGCTCTATAATTCCAGTCCAACCTTTACATGACGCAGATGATGCAAAGAAGAGATTTGCAATGAAGGAGCTTTTTAGTAATCTTTTGGGGGCATCTTCTCCAAGACTGTTAAAATTAAACCTGATATTTTTCACCACTGATTTTCTTCTGCAGGCTAATGCTATTCTGACAACATTGTTCATCATCTTGATATGAGCGTGGAGTATTTTCACATCATCAGAGAAAATCATTCTATTTATTCCACATAGAGTGAGTCTTTCCTACATTAGAATAACAGTATATTTTATTCCTCGCTGTCATTTATTAGATAAATCCCATGAATAAATTTGCTCTTTGTTTCTGAATAAATTCTCTCTCTGCTATCATTTTCACTTTATTGCTAGTCACATCTTCACATCTTTCATCTGGACCCTATTATTCACCTCCTTGGACATTAAGTTTTTCTGTCTCAATGAAATAAGCTGCTTTCAGTACCACTTCCACAAGCCAATACAAAATATTCTCATCAAGTATTAAAGGAAAGAAGACTGGCTGGGAACTAAAAAGTCATAGGTCAGAGTCCCAGTCCCACTCCCCCTTTCCAGATATGTGACCTTTAGCCAAGTTATTTGTCAGCTTTAGTTTCTTCTTCTATAAAAATTGGGGAGAATATTATATGTACTGCCTATATTTCTGTGGCTGAGGATAGAAAAAAGAAAGGTCTGTGTAAAAGGCCTTTGTAAACCATAGCACATTATACAAGGGCAGATTATTAAAGTGCCAGGCACAGCTTTGGTACTCAGAAAACATTTTCAAAATGTTAGTTGAATTAATAGCTCCCAGTCATTGTTTGCCTCTACCAGAGGCTTCACAGTGTAAGAGAGAACAGTGCTGGGATAAACTTTGGGCTTATTATACCCTTGTCCTTGAGCCCTTTCCCTAACTTCACCCATTTCAAAGATCAGTCTAATACATACAAATGGGTCTCTGATGATTATGTCTGAGCTGTTGATTCTGCTACTCCGGACAGAGCTGATTGATCCTAGGATAGACACCTTCCCCAAACTGAACTAACCAAGACTCTCCTTTGGGAATTTGACCTTTGCTTGGGGAGACAGACTTTCCATATTATTAAAGTGGAATCAGGGAGTCTGGGTGGCTCAGCACTTCGGCCTAGGGTGTGGTCCTAGAGTCCTGGGATGGAGTCCTGCATTGGGTTCCCTGCATGGAGCCTGTTTCTCCCCATGCCTATGTCTCTGCCTCTCTCTCTCTCTGTGTCTCTCATGAATAAATACATAAAATATTTTAAAAAATAAATAGAGTGGAATCAATTAATGATTGTGACCTAGAGAGAAGCCTCTTGAATCATTGCTGTCAACATGCCCAGCTTTACTATTGATTCCTTTGTTTCCTAGGTCCTTCCTAGGATTAGATACTCACTGGGATTCTGTGAAATAAATAGATAAAAAACAAATAATACCTACCTAATAGGGTTGCATAGTGTGCTTATAACAGCACCTGGAACTCAATAAGCATTCAGTAACTATTAGCTGTTGTTATTAGCATTAAATTACTTTAAATAATACCTAGCATATATAGTGAGTCTTTAAGTGAATTTTTCCAGCTTTATTGAAATATAATTGTCATAAAACGTGTAACGTTAAGATGTGTAACATGATGATTGACACACTTATATATTGCAAAATGATTACCAGTGTAGCGTTAGCTACATCTGCACCACAGCAGATAATTACCATTTCTTTTTTGTGTTGAGAATAGTTAAGACCTATCTCTTAGCTACTTCAAGAGTATAATAAAATATTGTTAGCTATAGTCACTATGCTTAACACTAGATACCCAGAAGTTATTCATCTTGTAGCTGAAAGTTTTTACTCTTTAACTAACATTTCCTCTTTTCTTTCACTGTTCCCCCCCCCCCCCGCCGCTCCCTTACCCTGTCCCCTACCCCTGATAACCAACATTCTAGTATCCATTTCTATGAGTTCAACTTTTTTAGACTCCACATATATGTGAGACCATACGTGTTTGTCTTTCTTGATCTACCTTATTTCATTGAGCAGAATGCCCTCAAATTACATACATACTGTTACTAATAGCTGATGCCCTTTTCTCATGGCTGAATAATATTGTGTGTATTTTGATATACATATATATCAATCACATATTCTTTATTCATCTACTAAAAGACACTTAGATTGTTTCCATATCTTGGCTATTATGAATAAAGCTTCACTAAATGTGAGAGTGCAGATATCTGAGGTCCTGTTTACATTTCATTTAGATATTTATCCAGAAGTGGGATTGCTAAGTCAAGTGATAGATCGTGTGATGTATTTTTAATTTCCTGAGGAAACTCCATACTATTTTCCATAGTGACTATGCCAGTTTGTATTTCCACCAACAGTGCAAAAGGGTTCCTTTTTCTCCACATACTCACCAATACTTGTTACCTCTTGTCTTTTTGATGATACTCATTCTAACAAGTGTGAGGATATATCTCTTCCTTTCCTAGTTCCTTACTGTATAAAGTTAAGTTGTTTAATTTGAGATATTTCTTTTGTCTTAAATTAGGCATATAACACTATAAATTTACATCGTAGAACTGTTTTTGTTGCATCCCGTAAATGTTGGTATGTGTGTTTCCACTTTCATTTCTCTCGATGGTTTTTGGTTTCTGTTTTGATTTCTTCTTTGACCCATTGGCCTTTTAGGAGCATGTTGTTTAATCACATTTTTGTGAGTTTTCCAGTTTTCTCTTAATTGATTTCTAGTTTCATACTATTATGGTCAGAAAAGGTGTTTGAGATGACTTTAATCTTCTTAAACTTCTTAAGACTAATGTATGATCTGCCATGGAGAATGTTCCATATGCACTTGAGAAAATGTGTTTTCTCCTGCTATTGGGTGGAATATTCAGTAAATGTCTGTTGAATCCATCTGGTCTAATGTGTAGTTTAAGTCTCATGTTTTCTTCTTAATTTTCGGTCTGGATGACCTATCCATTGTTGAAAGTTGGATAATGAAATCCTCTACTATTATTGTATTGCTACTTTTTAATGTATATCTTTTCCTGCTTTCTTTTGCCTTCCATTTGCATGCAATCTTATTTTCCCATCCCTTCAGTTTCAGTCTGTGTGTATCCTTAAAGGTGAAGTGAGTTTCTTATAGGTAGCATATAGGTGGATCTTATTTTTAAAATTAATTTAGCCATTGTATGTCTTTGGAGAATTCAGTCTTTAAATTTAAAGTCATTTACATTTAAAGTAATTATTAATTGGTATGGGTTTACTATTTTGTTAATTTTTGGTTAATTGTTTTCTGATTGTTTTATAATTTCTTTATTCCTTTCTTTCTCATTTGTTCTCTTTCTTTTTGATTTGGTGATTTTCTGAAATGATATGCCTTCATTACTTTCTCTTTATATTTTGTATATTCACCATAAGCTTTTGCTTTGTGGTTATCATGAGAATTACATAAACTATCTTATATTTATATCAGTCTATCTTAAGCTGATAAAAATTTAACTTGATATGTATATCAAAGTACTACATACCCTCTCACATTTTATATTTTTGATGTCACAATTTACATCTTTTTACATTGTGTATCTAGTCACGAATTATTATTATAGTTATGTTTTTTTTTGATATTTTTCTCTTTTGACCTGTATACGAGTCATTTCGAGTCATTTACCCACCATCATTACAACATTAGAGTATTCTGATTTTAGCTATATTTATCTTTATCATTGAGTTTTATATTTTTATGTGTTTTTCTGGTACCAGTTAGCATCTTTCATTTCAGCTTGAAGTGCTCACTTTAATATTCTTTGTAAGGCTATCTAATAAATGAACTCTTCAGCTGTTACTTGTCTGGAAAATTCTTTACCTCTCCATCAATTTTGAAGGGCAGTTTTACCATGTAAAGTATTGATTGACAGTTTTTTTTTTTTTCTTTCAGCACTTTGACCGTATTACTCATTCCCTTGACCTCCAAAGTTTCTTCTAAAAAACCTACTGAAAGTCTTATGTAACAAGTTGCTTTCCACTTGTTGTTTTTAAGATTCTCTTTTAGTCTTTTACTTTTTTTTAAAAAAAGATTTTATTTATTTATTTGAGAGAGAGAGAGAGAGCATTAGCGGTGGTGAGGGGCAGAGGGAATGGGAGAAGCAGACTCCTGGCTGAGCAAGGAGCCTGATGCAGGGCTTGATCCCAGGATCCTGAGATCATGACCTGAGCCTAAGGCATGTGCTTAATTGAATGAGCTGCCCAGGTGCCCCTAGTCTTTAACTTTTGACACTTTAATTACAATGTATCTCATGGTGGGTCTCTTAAAATGTTTTAAAGCTTTCTGGTCTTCCTGGGTCTAGATGTCTATTTCTTTCTCCATGTTTAGAGAAGTTTTCAGCCATTATTTCTTTGAAAAGCTTTCTGACCCTTTCTTTCTTTGTTCTCCTTTGGGGACCTCTATAATGTGTATATTCATCCTCTGGATGGTCTTTCAAAAGATCCTTATTCTATCTTCACTATTTTTAATTCTTTTTAAAAATTTTTCACTTCTCAGATTAGATGAGTTTCACTGCTTTGTCTTCAGGTTCACTGATTTTTTTTTTTTTCTGTCTCATCTAGTCTGCTATTGAACCTGAATCCCTCTATTGAATTTTCAGTTCAATTTTTGTATTCTTCAGCTCTGTGTTTTGTTTTGTGCTTTTTCATATTTTCTATACATTCTTTAAAATTTTCACCTTGTTCATGCATTGTTCTCCTGACCTCTCTGAGTATCTTTATGGTTTGAATTCTCTATTAAGTAAATCACTTCTCTCCATTTTATTAAAGTCTGTTCCTGGAGTTTTATTTTGTTACTTTGTTTGAAATATAATCCCCTACATTTTTATTTTTTCTTGATTCTCTGTATTGGTTTCTGCTTGTTAGGTAAAGTAGCCATTTCTCTTGGTCTTGACAGAGTGATCTTCGGTGGAAGCAATTTCACCAATCAGCCTGACCTGAGCTTTTTATTTTCTCTTAAAGTCATGTGAGTGCCCAAGTTGCCTTCATTGTTCTAGGTACCTCCCAGTATTTGGGAGTGTGCCCAGACCCATCAGTGTCCTAAAAGGGAGGGTCACAGTTAGCACCTCAATGCCAGTGGATTGGAAGCTGGACCCTCAGACAGCAGCAAGAAAGTATGTAGTTTGGTCCCTTCCTGGGAGAAATTAGGGAGTAGGCATTTTTGCTGCTTTCTCTGTGCTTGGCCCATTTGTAGAGCCATGGAAGGGATATAGGGTGCCTCTGCATCCATTATGAACTGCCCTTTTTTGTTTGCTGTAGTCCTGTGGTACTTATGAGTGCATGTTGGCTATCAGAGCCAAGTAATCCAGGGGCCTGTGCCCTGGGAAGAAACTAGAAAACTTGGGGTACCAGATGTGTGAACAAGCTTATTAGAAACTTGATCCTTGGTCAGCAGCTTTCAAAGTATGCTCTCTTTGAAATAGACCTCTTTCAGGGAAAAACTGGGAGGTGGGTGTTTCTGTTTATTCTTTCTGTTCTGAGCTCTGGGAGGAAAGCCAGTTAAGAACTGATTCTTTGTTTGATATAGTCCTATTGGACTCCTGAATGCAATCCTCCTTGGCTATCAAGGCCAGGCAATCCAGGATTTCAACCCTCAGGTGGCATCTGCTGAAGCTGGGATACAATATATGCAAACTCCTTTCATGGACAAATTGGTAATTTGGAGTGAGCTAGAGGGAGGAGGCAGAGATGTCCACTGGCTTCCCTGTACTCCAGGTAGGATGGCAGTCACCTCCTAGATGTGTGCTACATTAGAAGCCCTATTTTCAGTAAGTAGCTTCTCATGAATTCTAATAAAGCTTTTCAGGAAAAGACTGGAAAGACTGAGGCATGACATTTTGTTGCTGCTCCTACACTGAGCTCTGGGGAGATAGCCAGGGTGAATCCTTTAGAGTCCATTAATAACTGTTCCTATGTATTCTATAGGATCCTATAGTCATGTGAACTTTGTGGATGTAAGCCCCATTGGTTTTCAGCGCTAGATGTTTTGGGGTCCCATCCCTTACATGCAAGTCTTAAAAGTTAGGGTGTTGGATATGAGGACTAAACCCTTCACTCTTCAGGGAGAAACTGGGAGTTGGAAAGTCCCTCCTGATTAAATGGTTGCTGTGCTGGGGGTGGGGTTTATAGTGAGTGCGTCTCAGTCTTTCCTACCCATTTTGTTGTGGGTGCTTTTTGTTCATCTGATATACAGGAGTTCTCAGTTTCTGGATTTCTTTCAGAAAGAATTGTTCAATGTATAAACACATTCAGTGTGTCTGTAGGAGGAGGGCACTTCAGGCTTCCTACATTGCCCTTTGTACTGGATCCACAAATTGAATGTTTATTAATTAATTATTAATGATACTCAACTTACACGGGTTTTTGAGGAATAAAATAATTATTTAATGCATGCAATTTACTTAGTATAGTGCCAAACATGTAGATGTGCTTACTAATTATTTGACATTATTTGTAGCATATGAATGCTACCATAAATGACTAACTATATGTATTATATTGTTTTATTCAACACATTTTGTTTCAATATTTTTACCTTTGTGCATAGAGTGATTTAATTTTCTTACAACTGCTGAACATTGTTAATTTTTCATTTATTTATGGGCATTTAGGAATCTTTAACTTTTCAGAAAACTGCAACAAACCCCCTTACAATATGCTGCCTTGAACATGCGTTTAGCTCTCTTATAGCATAGAGATCTGGTATTGTAGTAACTGGATCAGAAAGCATAATTTACATTAATGAATTATAAAAAGTTGGTCTTCAAAGTAGTTGTGCCTATTAGCTATTATGGCCATGTGTTTTTCTGTTGTCTTACTAACATGTCATGTTAGCAAATTTTGAAGTATTTGCCAATAAGATTTTATGAACTCATTGCTTTCATTTGTATTTCCTTGATTACTACTGAAAAACACTTTTGTTTATTTCACTTACAAGCTCTTTGTAATACCTATTTTGTTAACTGCCTGTTTTCTTTTTGTTCATTTGGCATCTCCTTTAGAAAGTCTGGTTTCTTCCTGGGAGTAATGGAAAATTCCTTGAGAAAACTGAGAATATTACTTTCTCTGTTAGACCCACAACTTTTGGGTATAGAAGAGTGACAGTGAATTATTTTAGAGCAATATTTCAGATGAGAATTATAATGACCTCTTGATTATAAATTTTAAACAAGTGTTATTCAAAGTGGAGTCAGCAGCATCAGCTTCACTGAGGAGCTTTCAAATACATGCATTCTTAGGTCGTCTCCAGAGCCCCATATCAGGAGCACTAGGGGTGGAGCCCAGCTACCTGTGTTTTAGTTTAACAAGCTCCAGGTGATTGAAAAGCACTAAACTAGACCATTCAAAGATTCTTATAATCATCATAAGATTATGATTATGCTTGTCTTATATTACTTAGTAATGTTAACATTTAAAAATTTTATTGGTATACACAACAACTTGGATGAGTCTCAAAGGAATTATATGCTGTGAAAAAAGTCATTCTCACACATACTATACATTTACATTTATATTACATTATTGAAATTACAAAATTATAGAGATAGAGAACAGATTAACTGTTGCCAGGAGTTAGATAGGGTAGAGGGTGGTAAAGGGCTGGAAGGTGGAGGTTTCACGCATCCAATATCCTCTTTCATTTGGAACATAAGGCTGACAGAAAATTTACCAAGACTGTTAGTAGAATTTATCATATGTAGAATTCTTAAACTTCAGTTATTAATTTCAAAAGTTGTTTGGTAATGTTCACAAGCTAAACTAATTTAATTTCTGTATATCCAACATGGGATTTGTTTTTTGTTTTTTGTGGTTTTTTTGTATTCATCTATTCATGTCCCTTAGTGCTCTGGAGGGTAGGAGAGGATTGCTGTCTTAGAGATGGATATTTGGTGAATATAGCATAGAAGCTGGAAGAAACATGAGTTAGTAGCTCTGGGATGAATTTCCTCAGTTGGATTCTGTTCTCCAGAAAACTTTTAGAAACAAATTTATGTGGTGTGTAATTTAAGGGAAACTGCACTGCAGTAGCTACTCAAATAATAAGAATATCCCTATATCCTTGAAATTTGAAATCAACTGTTATTTGTAAGTCTATGTGTTTTTCCCAGTATTTTGGGAATCTCTTCATTCTTCAGCAACAGAATTGACCAGGAGAATTATTTGTTTTGACTTACTTTCAGAATCATAGGGAGAGAAGCAGTCTTTTATATTTCCTGTATACTGAGTCATACCATACCAAGTTCTGGTGCCAAAAAGCCACACTACACTCACTCCCTTAACCAGTCTCTCCAAACAGGTCATATTTTTAAAAAAAAAAATTTTTAATTTTTATTTATTTATGATAGTCACAGAGGGAGAGAGAGAGAGAGTCAGAGACAGAGGCAGAGAGAGAAGCAGGCTCCATGCCCCGGGAGCCCGACATGGGACTCGATCCTGGGTCTCCAGGATCGCATCCTGGGCCAAAGGCAGGCGCCAAACCGCTGCGCCACCCAGGGATCCCTCCAAACAGGTCATATTGAAAGACTCCTGGAATTATAATTTATGATGCTTCAGCATTGATAGAAAAAATGCTGGAATGAGTTCAGATACAAGGCACAAATGATGACAATGAGAGCAAACAATTTCAGATTGTTTTACTTGCAGCTAATTACTAGGCTGCTGGGAGAGAACGTATATCGGAGAACTAAACAGTCTGCGTTCCTAAGCCAGCCTTCCTTTTATGTACGTATGTATGTATGTATGTGTGTGTGTATTCAATTCAGTCATTAATTCAAATTAAAAGGACAACACTTGACTCCTTGGAGCAAAGGCTAATATGTTTTCATCTTCCTCCTAAAATGTTCAATTATAAAAACTGGGAAAGAACTCCTTTTTGTTATAGATTTCCAAGAAGAGGTAAAACTCAATTTTGTGAGCTGATTAAAAGCATTAAATATTTGTGGTCAAGTATAGACTGAACCGATGATGCTTCACTACTGATGTTAGGCTATGCTGTGCTTGTGCTGTCATACATGAATGCAGTACAGTTTTCATTCTCGTGTCCAAAATAATACAGTATTTCTATATATCACTGTGATGCATTATTACTTACCATTATTTGTCACCATTTGTATTCTTCCTCGCTTTTTTTTTAAATTTATTTTTTATTGGTGTTCAATTTACCAACATACAGAATAACCCCCAGTGCCCGTCACCCATTCACTCCCACCCCCCACCCTCCTCCCCTTCTACCACCCCTAGTTCGTTTCCCAGAGTTAGCAGTCTTTACGTTCTGTCTCCCTTTCTGATATTTCCCACACATTTCTTCTCCCTTCCCTTATATTCCCTTTCACTATTATTTATATTCCCCAAATGAATGAGAACATATAATGTTTGTCCTTCTCCGATTGACTTACTTCACTCAACATAAAACCCTCCAGTTCCATCCACGTTGAAGCAAATGGTGGGTATTTGTCATTTCTAATGGCTGAGTAATATTCCATTGTATACATAAACCACATCTTCTTTATCCATTCATCTTTCGATGGACACCGAGGCTTCTTCCATAGCTTGGCTATTGTGGCCATTGCTGCTATAAACATCGGGGTGCAGGTGTCCCGGCGTTTCATTGCATCTGTATCTTTGGGGTAAATCCCCAACAGTGCAATTGCTGGGTCGTAGGGCAGGTCTATTTTTAACTGTTTGAGGAACCTCCACACAGTTTTCCAGAGTGGCTGCACCAGTTCACATTCCCACCAACAGTGTAAGAAGGTTCCCTTTTCTCCGCATCCTCTCCAACATTTGTTGTTTCCTGCCTTGTTAATTTGCCCCATTCTCACTGGTGTGAGGTGGTATCTCATTGTGGTTTTGATTTGTATTTCCCTGATGGCAAGTGATGCAGAGCATTTTCTCATGTGCGTGTTGGCCATGTCTATGTCTTCCTCTGTGAGATTTCTCTTCATGTCTTTTGCCCATTTCATGATTGGATTGTTTGTTTCTTTGGTGTTGAGTTTAATAAGTTCTTTATAGATCTTGGAAACTAGCCCTTTATCTGATATGTCATTTGCAAATATCTTCTCCCATTCTGTAGGTTGTCTTGAGTTTTGTTGACTGTATCCTTTGCTGTGCAAAAGCTTCTTATCTTGATGAAGTCCCAATAGTTCATTTTTGCTTTTGTTTCTTTTGCCTTCGTGGATGTATCTTGCAAGAAGTTACTGTGGCTGAGTTCAAAAAGGGTGTTGCCTGTATTCTTCTCTAGGATTTTGATGGAATCTTGTCTCACATTTAGATCTTTCATCCATTTTGAGTTTATCTTTGTGTATGGTGAAAGAGAGTGGTCTAGTTTCATTCTTCTGCATGTGGATGTCCAATTTTCCCAGCACCATTTATTGAAGAGACTGTCTTTCTTCCAATGGATAATCTTTCCTCCTTTATCGAATATTAGTTGACCATAAAGTTCAGGCTTTTAACTAATGTAAAATTTTTAAATTCATTAGCAGGTGCTCATTTTAGCAGTACACATACTAAAATTGGAATGATATAGAGAAGATTAACGTGGTCCCTGTGCAAGGATGACGTGCAAATTCATGAAGAGTTCCATATTCTTAAAAAATCCTTTAACAGAAGTAAAGTAACATGTTGAAAGGGAAAAAGATAAAGCTCAAGTCTTACTTGCCTGAAAGTCTTAGACTTTCTAGATGATAGAAAATTCTTAAATATTTTGAAAAACTCCTACATCACTAGTCTTTAAGTTGAAAAAGAAAAAAACATATGTATAATACTTCTATGAAATAAAGAGGAAATAGGTCCAGTTTCTGGCAGCATGAATCAGTCTTTCCAGTTAGGGCAGCTCTCCCATTCTACTTCAGGCAGAATTTTCACAGGCTTTTCTCCTATCTAAGTCTGTCTAAGAATCTTACTTCTATTTCTGTTATTTTATCTAATTTGGGAAATAAGCAGGGTCGAAAACAAATGAAAAGAGCTACCAAAGAAAGAATAAGACTTTTGTCTTTTTCCTGAATTGGAACATTCCTCCTGACTAAAATAATATAAATTAAAATTCAATGAGTCATCCTTTTCCATCATTTGCAGGAGTACCACACCTGTTGTCTACCTTTACAAAAAAGATCAGTTGTTGAGAATAATGATTCATGCTGCCTACCCCTCTTCAAGGACTTTCTAGCTATCTATGCTCATCAGTAGCATCCATAAAACTAATTCTATCTGGTACTTTCTTCAGCCTAGATTCTAGAAATCACTAGACCTGTGCTGCCTCTGATCAAGGATCTTTTTACCTGACTTAAACTCCTGTGAGTAACTCAGGCATGTGATGCTAACCCCCAGTACCCTAGAAGGAGCCGTGAAATTCAATATGTGTAAAGCAAGCCACATTTGATTTCTAGCATTTTCTAGCAATAGAAAAGGCAACCATCACAAAACATCATTTATTCTCCACCAAAAGAAAGTTAATTTCTTCTATGTTTGTCCCAACAGTAGTTCAATATTGTGATAAATTTACATTTTGAATTCATTTCTTTGTCAGTCGTTAAAGACTATGGAGAAATAACAATAGTTATCATGCACTACATGGCTACTACTCTTTAAATACTTTAATTAATGGTTATATTTGACCTCACCCAAACAGATGAGTACTACAATCTCCATTTTTTTTCAGAGGTAGAACCTGAGGTTTAGAGATGTAGTAATTTATCATCATATAGTTAATAGAACTGGAGGACTAACTTGATTCAAAGACTTTTACTCTCCAAAGACTGTGTTCTTTTGCATTTTGCTATACCACCTCAAGAAAAAAATTCTACTAATTCTGAATCTGTTTAACAGAATTTTAGATAATTTAATCATAGCAAACATGCACCTTTGTACTCTGAGGATAAATCTGTTAATTCAACAAATATTTACTAAGTGAGAGTTATGTACCAATTGATGCCTTTTTTCTAAGTTCTTCAAATATTTGTCAATTTTATTAATGTGGAACCTTTTTTGGAAGATAGTACTCATTTTCCAAGTGGAAATCAAAGACAATGATTTCATCTGTTGCCAACTGTTAGAACATGGAGCCTATTATAAATCTTTAATACGTTGTTTCTTCCTTCAGGCTTGAGTTTGAATATGAAGCATTAAGTATTATTTTTATGACAATATAGGTATTTACAGAAGTTCAAATGTAATCTGTTCACTTTATAATAGGACACAATTGGTCAAGTCCTTAGCTTAAAAATCATAACATTGAACTAACTAAGTAAGAATTTCTAGAACTCTAACAGAAAAGTTGATTGATTCATATAACTGGTAACTTAATACCAAGAAAAACAAAAATTAATTATGTGGGACTGAATGAACTGGTGAAGATGATTATAATTTTTATGACTTTGATATACTTACATATTATCTCCTGAGAATCTCTGATCTGGGGAATTTTTAAATCCTTGGCTATTATTATTCTCTCAGTTATTGTATTAATAAATCTCCCTAGTGCATTGTATTCTCAGGGTTTTTAAATGCCTTTCTGCAGCCACTCACATTTCAAATGGTATTCACCAGAATTAGATAACCTGCAGAACTCAATGATCTAACCACATGTTTGTATGATGATAGTAAATGCTAGTAATAGCCACTACATGAATATCCATCCCAATGACTATGTTAACTATGGTACTAAAGAATAACACTACACTCGTGGGTTACAACAGCTTGTTGAGACAATGACCAAAAGTGGGGAATTGTTAAAATAACAAGCACTGGATACTATAGGAAAAAAAAAAAAAAAAGAAAAAGAAAAACTGTACACAATTTCTTGTCTAAAAACTTTCATATTAAATACCTTCTCTGAATGTTTGACTAGACCTTCAACCACAACAAATACAAAACTAAACTCAACATGCTCTTCATACCATACTCCATCACTAATCATACATTCCTTCTACATCCATCCAAATCTATTCTTCCAGTAATATCACCTATTTTTCTTATTGGTAAAAACCACCCACTCTTGTTGTACCAATCAGAAACTGCAAAGTCATTCTCTGCTCTCTCACCTTCTCCACCCTACTTCTCTAATCAGTCATCAAGGACCTTCAGTTCTGCCTCTGATTATTTTTTCTTTCCATCCCCTTATCATCTCCTATTTGGACTTAACTGAGATAGGCTTCTGTCCAACTTTTCCATCAGTCCTTTTCTCCCTTCTTTGTGCACTGTAGTCTGAATGCTATCCTTAAAATACAAATCCTATTATATCACCTTTGGGTAAAAATTCTGTTATTCCTCATTGCCAAACATGAGTAAAGTAGTTTTAATTACAGAGAAATACCTTTACATATATATATATATATATAATCTTTTTTATTTTCATCATACACATTTTTTCCCATGTACTTGGCTCACAGTATGTTGTATTTTTCCTGAAATATTTATTTAGAGCCATATTTTCTGAACTTGATTTTATGAGACCTACAAAACAATTGTATTTATTTCCATAAGGCAGAGACATGATCCAGATATGATTTATGAAGGTGAATATAGTAACAATTTTACAAATGAAATGAAGAAGAAGGGAAATGGCTACAGTAGGTGGTTGGTGCAATCTTAGCTAAGGATCCAGAGCCTGGGGAGTAGAGTAAGAATAGAGATTCAACAAGGTAGTGTGTGTGAGAAATAAGATTACAAATGAATATACCTGAGTTGTTATGATTCTCCTTATTAGGATGGTTTCTTGGTATAACACTCACTGTGACAACTGAAGGGACAGAAGAAACAAAGAGTCTTTTGGATTTTTCTTAAAAGTTATTTTGAGGATGTAGTTAATTTGAGGAAGTGAAAAGCAAATATGCAGAAGACTACGGTATAAGTAAATGAGAACTACTTGCATTTAACAGAGGAGTTGTATATAATATTACTAAAATATTGGAGCATCTTCTGGTCGCTAGATAATTAAACAATCTCCTGATTTATTTTAATAGTATTCATTTGTTAACAAACATTTTATAAGACTTTTAGGAATGAGTAAAATCTGAAGTGAAGAGTTGTGGGGCTTTTTTCTTTCTACTTTGGAGTCATGCTTTATGCTGAGCACTGTATGGAGAGCCCTGTGGAAATAAATAAACACAAGATAATCCCAACCCACAAAGGAAATTACAAACTTGTTGAGAATTTAAAAAAGCAAAATAAAAATCTAGAATTTAGCCA
The DNA here is from genome assembly GCF_011100685.1 of Canis lupus familiaris. Taxonomy (NCBI): domain Eukaryota; kingdom Metazoa; phylum Chordata; class Mammalia; order Carnivora; family Canidae; genus Canis; species Canis lupus. Next base: position 42,308,421 of record NC_049233.1, on the reverse strand, counting down.
ATTAGGTAAAAAGTTAGGCCCCAAACACTTTCCTCTTAAAAGTATATAACCAAAGCATGAAAAAAGGGATATTGGATTTGTTTTGCTTAATTTATTGGTTACTTACTAGAGCCAGAAGTCCCCTAACACTAAATAAAAAGAATGTATTCATGGGAAATAAGCAACACCTAAAAACATGCCTGCCAAGAAACCAGACAACCCACGCATAGCCAATAAAAGTGAAGACTCTTACTTCATACTCTAAATGCCCCTAGATTGAAACTGTGTCAGTGAGAGAACATTTCACAGATGTAGGATCTCTTTTTTAGAGATTTTTCTTCCAGTGTCAAAATTCTGTAACAAATAAATCATTGGTGGGCAGCCCGGGTGGCTCAGCGGTTTAGCGCCACTTTCAGTCCAGGGCCTGATCCTGGAGACCTGGGATCGAGTCCCATGTTGGGTTCCCTGCATGGGGCCTGCTTCTCCCTCTGCCTGTGTCTCTGCCTCTCTCTCTCTGTGTCTCTCATGAATAAATAAAATCTTTGGAAATAATAAAATAAAATGAATTAAAAAACAAACAAATCATTGGAGAATTACACCCAAACTTCTAATAATAATAATAAAAACAATAAACAGAAATGTTATTTTAAATTTCCAAAGAAAAGGATGCTCTGTTGAGCAAATGACTGTTTTGTAGCCCTTAGCATTATTTAAAGATCAGTTTCAGAGGCACCTGGGTGGCTCAGTCTGTTAAGTGTCTGACTCTTGGTTTCAGCTCATGTCATAATTTTGGGGTCCTGAGATCAAGTCATGTGTTGGGCTTTGTACTCAGCATGGAGTCTGCTTGTCTATTTTCCTCTGCTCCTCCCCTGGCTCTTTCTCTCTCTATGGAATAAATAAATAAAATCTTAAAATAAAATGAAAATAAAAATCACCTTCAGAGCTATGGTCAGGGCCATGTAGTCTAATTAGAAAAATTAAAGTCTAAGAAATCTTAAAAAAAATTAAAAATAAAAAATAAAATTTAAGAAATCTTATATATAGAACCCAAGAAAGGACAGATACTTTCAAAGTTTGGCTTCAAAATCTTTAATTTAAATTATATATAATTTAAAAATAAGTATAGCTTAAAGTTCAGTCCTGGTATAAAATTATGGATATAGAATGTTTTCCAGCTCTGCAGTAAAGCAAAATTTGTCCAAAAATTTAATTTTTCTATTTTTCTTTGTTTCTTCAGACATAGCATAATCAGAATCATTTCTCATTGGAGAACTTGAGGATAAATTACTAATGTCATTTAATGCAATTTTGATTATAGTTTATATTCTGCTTTGTCCTTCAAATGATCATTAAATGTTTCTCACTTCTCTCTAATGCTTAAAATATTATCCTAAATAAGCATAATGAGACAAAAGTATGAAATAAAGAAACTTTATTGAAAAATGAATTTCAATGAAAAGTCATTGAGATTTAAATTCAGAGAGGAGACATTCATATTGAAATTTCCTAAATGAATTTTGCTGCTGGGTAAAAGGGCCACAATAAAATGTGCCCTGGATCTCCCTGAATATAGGCTGGATGTAGTGACTTGTATTATGTCAAAAAAATATAGACAAGGAGAAAAATGACTTTACAGTGGAGAAACCTAGCAAACACCACTTTAACCAAGTGATAAAGATTGACATCACCAGTAATAATTTGGGCAGATATCATGTACTCCTTGATATGATATGATGAGAAGGTCACTTCATCTTATGATGTGCTTCCCTCAAACCATATCCTAAGCCTAATCATAAGAAAAATATCACACAGCTTAAGCTGAGGAATAGTCTACCAAATAACTGACCACTACTAAAAATTGTTAAGGTCATGAAAAATTAGGAAAGACTGAGATAATAATATAGACTGGAAGAGACTGGGAGACCAGATCACTAAATGCAATGTGATTTTCTGGATTGGATCCTGGAACAGAAAAAAAGGGCATTAATGGAAAAGCTGGTAGAGTCTGAATAACATCTATAGTTTAGTTAATAGTAATGTACCAGTACTATTCTTAGTTTTGATAAATGTGCCATGGTTATGGAAGATGTTACTTAAGAAACTAGATAATGGGTATATGGAAACTCTATATTATCTTTGCAAATTTTCTGTAAATTCAAAATTATCCCAAAATAAAAATTTTATTAAGGACATACACATATATATACACACACCCCACAGTCAGGATTTAATTACAATTTTTAAAAGAATAAGGATGCCTAATTACATACAGCAACAGGACCCTTCTTTTTATGGACAAACAAAGCCATTTTACTAGTTTCCTAATACTTGTTTTTGTATTTTTAAAGATTTTATTTATTCTTGAAATACACAAAGAGAGAGGTAGAAACATAGGCAGAAAGGGAGAAGCAGGCTCCTTGTGAGGAGCCTGATGCGGGACTCATCCCAGGACCCCAGAATCATCACCTGAGCCAAAGGCAAATGTCTGCTCAACCACTGAGCCACCCAGGTGCCCCAGTTTCCTGATACTTAAATCTAGGCTAATATTAAAGGAACTTTGAGATTTTAGTTGCACTAGAAATTTAAGGAGCCCAAATGAAACTTTTAGATTTACATTATGTATGCAGAGAAACTGGTGAGTGATTCGTGAAAGAAATATTACTGGTTTTCTTCAAATTATTATTAATTGAACACTGGGAGGACATGGAGAACTTTTTAATTAAATTTATACATAGATAAGCTGATACCCAGAAAATTTATCATCAGACTTGGAATCATTGTGTAGTCCTTCTGAATTGTGGGTTATAGTTCTTTCAACCATACCATGGAGTCTACTAGACTGTAGCCACAATTCCATGGGGAATGAGAGATGCCCAGCAGAGAAACTATCTTCTTTCTCAGTGGAATTTTGAGAAGGCAGTCAGAGCAAAGCCTTAGGTTTCTATCCCAGAAATCTACTGAATGGGCAAAGATCATAATTTTTGTATCATGATTTATAGAACTAATTTATGCTGCATCCTTTACAGGATTTTGATTATCTCCTTTACAACTCTACCTGGTTTAATTGCTGAGATAATTAGAATTATGAATTAAAGATAATAACACAGTTGCTTTCTGTGTTCCTTTTGAGTTTGACATAATAGACAGTCTCTGAGATGACATCTAATGATCCTCGTATAATCCCTTTGTGTCATTCAAAGGGAATTAGTGTAGGCCCAATTTAGTGACTTGCTTCTGGTGAATAGAATACAGCAGAAGTGATGTCACTTCCAAGATTGGGTTATAAAAGATTATGGCTTCTTCTTTGGGAGTGTTCAAGCTCTCTCATTTTCTCCTGAAGCACTTTCAGCTTGGGGAAAGCCAGCTGCAAGTCATGAAGCAGCGGTGTGGGGAGACCTACCAGGAGAGGATCAAGGGCTGCAACTTGAAAGTGAATGCTCCCCAAAAGCTTCCTGCTCAACTCATTTGTGACTTTAGGCCATAAAAAACCTTGAGCTAGAGCCATTTAGCTAAGCTATGCCTGCATTTCTGTGAGATAAGAACCTCTGATTATTTTTAAGCCACTATATTTTGGTTGATATGGTATGCAGCAAAAGAGAACTGACACAATTGGTAAGGGGGAAGGGACAGACTTCAACTACATACATACATATACTTAATGCTGAGTGTATTACTAAAATTTTCTATTATCTTTTTTTTAATCAAGACAATATAAAATAACTGTCACTTATTCAATTTTGTCTGTTGAGAAGTATGGTTTATAATTGTCTTAATTATCTAAAAATAATTATGGAAGCCCTTACTCTCTCATTTGTTTCTGCTGTACTTAAGGCCATCTTTGGGACCAACAAAATTAAAACAAAATGAAGTTGAGTTTTAGTTTTACTTTGTGATTGTTAAAATGTTTTAATGAGATGAAAATACATCTTTACTGAAAAATGTAATAAGTCACTTGCCATATATTTCAGTGAAATATATTGAAAGGCAACATATAGAAGTGTCTTCACTTGTAAGAACACCAGACCAGTACCTTAACGGGCACAGAAGCCCATGTGACACTTTGAAAAGTGCTTTTTTTTTTTTTTTTTTGTTCTTTTCTACTATAATTAAATCATTTTTATATTTATATTATTTTTATTTGCTATATTGCATTTTGTTTGCATTTAAGGCCAGATCAAATGTCTTAATACTGCTTATATATCTTATAGTCCTTGCCTTTGTGATCATAGTACAATAAGAGTAACCACAAAAAACAAATCAAGCTGAATTTATATCAAGATCTTCTGATATTTCTCAACTAATATGTAATTATTGTGGAGAGGATGGGATATAAACTTGAACAAATTTTCCCAGCTAATTCTGCTGTTAAATCTCCAGCAGATAAATGTGACTCTAAAGAATTTTTCCTCTTTGAAGTCAGACAATTTTATGAATTTGTTTTGTTAATTTAAAAAATATGCCCTAGGGATTTTTATTATTGAACAGTTATGATAGGATACTGAAGACATTGAACATGGATTCTGTCCTCATATGACTCACCATCTTGTGGAAGGGACAGAGAAAAAGCAACTACTTACAATTCTGTGCTTTATGTATAGCATTTTTAAACTTATGGTTCAAAAGAATAGTGACTCCAAAATCAACATACAGAAATCAACTGCATTCCTTTACAGTAATGATGAAGCATCTGAAGAAAGACCAGAAAAAGGACATCATCCCATTCACAATAGCATAAAAATAAATAAATAAATAAATTTAACCAAGAAAGTGAAAGGTCTGTAAAATGAAAACCACAAAAGCTTGCTGAAAGAGATCAAAGAAGACACAATCAAATGGAAGGATACCCTGTGTTCATGGATCAGAATTAATATTATTAAAATGGTCATACTACCCAAAGCCATCTACACATTCAACAATCCCCATCAATACCAAAGGCATTCTTCCTAAAATAGAAGGAACAACCCTAAAATATATGTGGAACCACAAAAGACCCAAATAGTCAAAGCAGTCCTGTGAAGACAAACAAAGCCAGAAGTATCGTACTTCTGGATTTCAAATATACTACCCCAACCATAGTAAAAAACAGTGTGATACTGGCACAAAAATAGACATATTGATCAATGAAATAGAATAGAGAGCCCAGAATTAAACCCTGTCATATGCAGTCAATTATTATTTGACAAGGGAGCCAAGAACCCCAATGGAGAAAAGATAGTCTCTTCCACAAAAGGTGGTAGGAAAACTGGAGAAACACATGCAGAACAATGAAATTGGGCCCATATTTCACACTACTCACAAAAATTAACTCAAAATTGATTATAGACATAAATGTAAGACCTGATACCACAAAACTTCTAGAGGAAAACAAAGGAGAAAATTCAGCAATATTGGTTTTGTCAATATTTTTTGAGGCATGATCCCAAATGCACAACCAGAAAAAAAATCAGCAAATGGGACTACATTAAACCCAAAAGTTTCTGTATAGCAAAAGAAACAGTTAACAAAATAAGAAGATAATCTACAGAGCGGGAAAAAAATTTTTTGCAAACCACATATCAGACATATCTAAAATATATTTTAAAACCAGGTAAGTCAATAATACAAAACAAACAATCTGATTACAAAATGGGCAGAAGAACTAAATACACATTTCTCCAAAGAGGATATAAGATGGTCAGTAGACACATTAAAAGATGCTTGACATCACTTATTTTCAGGGAAATGCAAATCAAGGCCACAATAAGATATCCTCTCCCACTGTTAGAATGACTGTCCAGAAGAAAAGAAACAACAGGTGTTGGAGAGGATTTGGTGAAAAGGGAACCCTCATACATTGTTGGCTGGAGTGTAAATTGGTCCAATCACTATGGAAAAAAATAGTTTCCTCAATAAATTAAAAAATGAATCTACTATACAATCCGGTAATCTACTTCAGGGTATATATCAAAGGAAATGAAAACAATTAAAGATACATGTACTCTCCTGTTTATTGCAGCATTATTCATAATAGCCAAGATATGGAAATAATCCTAATGCCAATCAACAGATGAATGGATAAAAAAGGATGTGGTGCATATATACAATGGAATATTATTCAGCCATAAGAAAGGTAGATACCTTCTAATTTGTAACAACATGGATGGACCTTGAGAACCTTATGTTAAGTGAGATAAGTCAGATAAAGAAAGACAAGTACTGTATGATATCACTTACATATGAAATCTAAAAAAGGTATACCTATAAAAAAAAAAAAACTGAGTAAAGTGGTAGTTACCAAGGGATAGGTTGTAGAGATGGTAAGAGTGCTGGTATTTAAGAATACAAACTTAGAAACAGGTAGTAAATAAGCCATAGAGATTTAATGTACAGTACAGTGAGTATAGACAATAATATTGTACTAAAATTATGCAATGTGATGTCACTACATGGGCAATCATATTATAATGTATAAATGTTTCAAAGTAATAAACTTAAACTTACATAATGTGGCCCGTCACATTTATTCAATAAAATCTTTTTAAAAAGTGCAAAATAAAACAAATAAAAAATAGTGACTCAGTTTTGCTACTCTGACAGTTGGCATGAGTAGTGATGTATGAACATTTTAGTCCCTGTTATCACATTGTGGCTAGATTACTGTCTTAGTTTATTTGGGCTGCTATAACAAATTATCACACACTTGGTAGTTTATAAACAACAGAAATTTATTTTGCATAGTTCTGGAGTCTGGAAGTCCAAGATCAAGATCAAGGCAACAGCATTGTCAGGTCTGGTGAAGGCCTGTTTCTGGATTGCGGACTGCTGACTTCTCACTGTGTCTTCACATGGTGAAAAAAGCACAGAATATCTCTGGAGCTCCTTTTATAAGGGTGCTAATCCCATTTATGAAGGTTTTGTCCTCATGACTCAATCACCCCCCATTGCTTAACATCATCACATTGGGCATTAGTATTCCAACATGTGTTTTGAGGGGTTGGGAGGAACACAAGGATTTAGACCATAGCAATTACTAGAATTTTTTGTTAAGTTTGCTTTTCATTATGAGATGTTGATCAATAGATACAAAAAGTGTTTTAAGTAGGAAAATTGATTGTAATTGAGACAAAAAAAGTAAACTCATTGGAAATGAAGTTATTTGTACAAGAAAAAGGACAAAGGACAAATCATTCAACATGTTATAAATGTTGATTATGCAGTCAGTGATACTCAGCAAAAGACAAGGAATAGTTAGAGATGAAATAAAAAAGTATCCATTAAAAAATATATATTTACTGTGGTTAGGAAGATCAACAGTGTGAAATACCTATTGACTTAATGATATCTCAAGGAAGGGTAAGACTTTGAGATGAAAGAATTGATGAAGAATTTTTTTTTTTTTTCTGGAAGACTAGGATAATTCACAGGTTCAAGGCCTGTTGTCCTTTCTATACATCATCAGATTGTGTGGTGGTACATGCTGGGTGCTGAGGAAGAGACTCGCTGTGATCTTCATCAAGAGAGACATTACTTGCATTAACAGATATTCATAGGGATGCAGCAGTTTGTTTTGAGAAAAACTAGTGGCTAAGAATGATATATTAGCAAGAAGACAAGTGTGCCTGGTTTTAAAGCTTCAAAGGACTCAAATTTAAGTACACACATTTTGTCAAGATGCAAATGGAGTCTGTAAGTCAAAACCCTTCTTAGACACTGTAGGCTGAAATACAAAGAGGTTTTGGAAGGCCTACTCTGTGATTGGAGGTTAGGTACAAGTTTCAGAGAAATATTCATAGTTTAGAGCACTCAGGACAAATCTTTAGAGCATCAACATACACACAGAAGCTCCCACCTTGTATCTCAGACCCCAGCATGACCCAGTGGTCTCTTCTCTGTGAATATGGTCCTAGTTTCAGCTCCCAAAGCCTCTCTTTCTGCTGGTTCCCTGTATGCTTGTGGATAAACTCTGACCTGTACTTGATAGATCCTTTCTGCTATCTGTTGCACTTCACCTTGTCTTTTTGTTTTGGTTTGTTCCCTGATTTCTTGAATCACAAATCTCTTAATGACACAGTTAAAACTAATTGAATATAGTTAAGGAGGATGAACATAATGTTCTCTATTCTCCACTGGATCATAAAAATGTCCACTGAATAAAAGTATACTTTATATAAAGTCATGATTTAAGCAAGTCATTAATATTTTGTAAAAAGCAATAATTTCTCATATCACAGATAGTGAATGTTTTTCCCATATGATCTAAAGAGATATATGAAAACAATATAGTGTTTGTTTTATAAAGAGATAAAATGGTATGAGTGTCATAATCTTGATTAAAGTACAAATTAGCTGTAGTCACATGTACATTATTTATATAAGTAGAAACTCAAAGATAAAATGCAATAGCATAGAGTAAGTCTTTTAACTCACAAACAGATGTGACATTTTATAATCTACAAGTAGCCTGGAAAGAATGGGTGGGTGTTTATCATATTCTTTCTGATGTTTCCAGCCTAAGTAGTAAAGGGATGTGTAAATTTTCTAAATTTTGTCAGTAAAATTTATTTCATCCATTGCTAAAATTCAGTCACTTTGAGGGTGAAACAAAGCAGCTGTTAATACCATATAACTTTGCTTACACTGTAGTTGAGGACAGAACATTGTGTAGGACCCATACTATGCTGTAGGAAAAGGCCAATACTTGAAGATGAACTATTACAAGTCTTTGTGGTGGCCAATGCACATTTAATCATTTACTATCCTAGAGAGAAATGTTTTACACTAAATCCCACACTAACCATTTTCAACTGACTAATTGTGTGCCTTACTGACATTTTAAAGAAGAATAAATAACCCAAAGTTGAGTAAAAAAAACCCTTATGGGGGAAAGAAAATGAGCAGGATTTGTTGAATGTCGGAAAAACAAAGTCATGGTAGGTGTTTGATAATGTTCAGCATATTGAATCGTATACTTTCTACATTTGTGTACTCTGTCCTATAAACTGTATCCTCCTTAGTCTCCTCAAATCAGAGTCTGTGTGCTTCTGAAGGAGTTCCCTATTCTGTGCTGCACCTTGGAAACTCTCAAGAGCTTAAGCTGGGACGACCTGACTCATCTGCTTCATTTCCATTCCCTTAAGGATCATTGTTATTCGATGTCTAATGTTCAGTGCATTCCAAACTATTGTTTCATGTATTTTATTTGTTGTTTCAGCTGATTCAGGTAGAAGGTAAAATCTAGTCCTCCATTATGTTGGCTAAAAGTGGAAATTTTGTTTGTTTGAATTAAACAATTGAATTCCCCTGGTTATCACCAGTTCTAAGTCAGTTTCCCCTATGATTCATTTTGAATTTTGGAATGACATAGGGGGTGGAGGTTCATTTTCTATTTCTATAGATAATCCAGTTTTTCTACCACCATTTGTTAGGAAGAATTATACTGCATGGTTTCACTTGTATATGGAACTTAAAAAAGGTAAGTTGAACTTATAAAAATATAAGGAAGAAAAGTGGTTTCCAGAGACTGGGGTATGAGGTAATAGGGAGGGATTGATAAAGGGATACAAATCTTTCAATTTTAAGATATATAAAGTTTGAGAATCAAATGTATAACACAGTGACTATAGTAGTTGACACTGTATTGTATAATTGAAATTTACTGAGAGCAGAACTTTAAAAAAAGGTAAATATGAGTGGTGATAGATGTGTTAATTAACTCAGTGGAGGGAATCCCTCCACAATGTATATGTATATAAAATCATCACATTGTATACTTTGATTATCTTATGATTTTGTCAGTTATCGCTCAATAAATCTGGAAAAAGAGGTATTTCTTTTCCCACTGAGTTTAGTTGATACTTTGGTTGAAAATTAATTGACCATAAATATGAGAATCTAGTGTTATAATCATTCATTCCATTGACTAATTATCTCTTTGTTTAGGTATGCTTTAATTTCAGTGTTATTTCATAGTTTTTAATGTAGAAGTATTGCACATATTTCATTAGATTTATTCTCAGATATTTGAAAGTTTTGATAGTATAATAAATTGCATTTTAATAATCTCATTTCCAATTATTTCTTGTTAACATATAAAAGTACCATTCACTTAGTAGCTTTTTAGTAGATACATAGATTTTTCTACATGTGTAATCATGTCATCAGTGAATAGTTCCTATCTTATAGTTCCATCCTTTATTTCTTTGTCTCACACATGACCAAGAGTGTAGAATTTTTGCCCTGTCTCAATTTTAGAGGAAAAGGATTTAATACTTCACCATTGAGTATGATCTTAGCTGTAGGCTTTTAATGGATAATCGATATCAGATTGAAGAAGGTCTTTCTCTTCCAAGTTTTTTTTTTTTTTTAAGATTTTATTTATTTATTCATGATAGTCACACAGAGAGAGACAGAGAGGCAGAGACACAGGCAGAGGGAGAAGCAGGCCCGACGTGGGATTCGATCCCGGGTCTCCAGGATCGCGCCCCGGGCCAAAGGCAGGCGCCAAACCGCTGCGCCACCCAGGGATCCCTCTTCCAAGTTTATTAAAAGTTTTTATCACAGAAGAGTGTTAAATTTTGTTATATACCTTCTCTGCATCTATACAGATAATTCCATTATATGTTATTAAGATAATATCTCCTTTATTATGTGTAAAGTAGTAATTTATACTGATTGAATTTTGAATATTAGGCCAATGTTGCATTCTTGGGATATACCTTGCTCAATCATAAAGTATTGTTCTTTGTATTTGTTGCTGAATTTGATGTGCTAATATTTTGTTAAAATTTTTGCATGTTTTTTTTTCTTTTTTTTTTTTGCATCTGTTTATGAGGAATATTAGTCTATAGTTTTTCTTCTTCTGGTGACTTTTGACATCAGGGTATTGCTAATGTTCTAAAATGAGTTGGGAAATATCCCTTCCTCTTTTTTTTTTTTTTTTTTTTTGAGAGTTTATATAGGATTTGTATTATTTCTTTTTAAAATGTATGATAAAATTTCTCAGTGAAGACTTATGGGCCTAATGTGTTCATTGTGGAAAAGTTTTTAATTACATTTTTAGTTTCTTAGGCTATTGTTTCTTTTCCTATTTGGTCTGATAATTTGTGTCTTTGAGGGAATTTGTATATTTTATCTAAGATGGTAAGTATATTTACTAGAATCTGTAGCAATAATCCTTCTTGTTTTCCTGAGATCAACAGTTTATATTGTCTATACTATTTTTATAAATCCAGAGATTAGACAGTTTTATTATTTTCAATAATAAAATAATCTTTGGTTTTGTTAACTTTCATTTGTATGTTTCCTATCTCACTGGTTTCTTCTCTCTCTTGTTTTTTTTTTTTTTTTTTTTTTTTAATTTCCTTTCTTCTACTTATTTGGGATTTAATTTACTCTCCTTTTCCTAAGTTCTTTTTTTTTTTTTTAAAGATTTTATTTATTGTCTCTCTCTGAGAGACAGAGAGAAAGGCAGAGACAGAGGCAGCAGGAGAAGCAGGCTCCATACAGGGATCCAGATGTGGAACTCCACCCCGGGACCCCAGGACTATGCCCTGGGCTGAAAGCAGGCACTAAACCACTGAGCCATCCAGAGATCCCCAACCTTTTCCTAAATTCTTAATGAAAACTTATCCATTGACTCCACATATGTTTTTATTTTATTTAATGACTATTTGACAAGCTATCAGTTGCCCCCTAAGCACTACTCTAACTGAATCTCACACATTTTGATATGTTGTGTTCTCATTCTTTTAGCTTAAAATATTGTTCTTTTAGTTCAAAGAGTTTTCTAATTTTTTGCATTTCTTTGATGCATAGATTATTTGATTTTTGTGGCTTAATTTAAAATTATTTTGATGATTTTTCCAAATCAAGATAGTTTATGTTATTTTTTTTTTTTTTTAGTGATTTAGGAAGATTTTATTTTTTTGGATGTTGTCAGAAATTACAGCAATATATGTTATTAATTTTTAATGTAATGCTTGTGTAACTGAAGAATATAACCTGTATAATTTCAACTTTTCTATATTTGAGATTTATTTTATAGCACAGCACATGATTAATGTGCCATGCGCTCTTGGAAATAATGTGCATTGAGTGTAGTGTTCTATGTGTCAATTAGTTCAAATTGGTGGTTAATATTGTTCAAATCTTCTGTTAAGCTCTTGGGCGTTTGAGATCATGTCTTCTTGAATGGTTCTCATCATTTTGGAATATACCTTTTTATCTTTGTTTATATTATCTTTGTCTTGAAGTCTTCTTTGTCCAATAATAATAAAGTCATTCCAGATTTATTAAGTTTAGTGTTTTCATGTATTTTTCTATACCTTTTCTTTCAGGTCTTTACTGTGCTTTTATATTTATTATGTGTTTCTTATAAATAGTATCTGTTGGGCCTTGCTTTTTTATTCAGCCTGACAACTAATTGATATTGTAAGATTTAATTTTTTAAAAATTATTTATTTAATTACTTAATTATGTATTTAATTAATTATTTATTTATATTAATGAGAGATAGAGAAGCAGAGACACAGGGAGAGGAGAAGCAGGCTCCACGTAGGGAGCCCGACATGGGACTCGATCCCAGGACTCCAGGATCAGGCCCTGGGCTGAAGGCAGTGCAAAACCACTGAGCCACTGAGGCTGCCCTGATTTAAATATGTGTCATTTGTTTGCTATTTATCCAATTTCTAAATTTGTTCTTCCTTTCTTGCCTCATTTTGGGCGAATCAAGCATTTCTCATGTTTAATTTTATTCCTTTCCTGATTTTTATGTATAGATCTTCATGTGTGCATGTGCACATGGTTAATGGTTACTCTATAACAATATGTATCTTTAATTTGTCAGGATCTACCCTCAGATAATTGTAAACATTTTCATGAATCTTACAATAGTATAATCTCAGTTTTTGTGTTTTAATTGCATTTTATTTTACTTTACATACATTATAAGCCAAATCTATTGTTATTTTTTTAAAAGTGAAAAGTTTTTAATGATAAACAGATACATATATAGTTTGAAATTATATATTCAAACTACTTTATATTTTACACAGATACTTCATGTTTCTGATGCTCATCAGTCCTTCCTGTGGATCCAGAATTCCATCTATTATTTCCCTTCTGTCTTTTTTAAGCATTTCTTATACTATAGGTCTGCTAGAAACAAATTATATATGATTTTTATCAGTTGAAATATGTATTCCTCTTTGACTATTAAAGATATATTTGGGTGAGGGGTGCCCTGGCAGCTCAGTAGGTTAAGTATTGGACTCTTGATTTGGGCTCAGGTCATGTTCTTAGTGTTCTGAAATGGAGCCCAGCCTCTGGCTCCCCTCTCAATAGAGTCTGCTTTTCTCCCTCTTCCCCTCCTTTGCTCCTCCCCATGGACTCTCTCTCTCTCTCTCAAATAAATAAATAAATCTTAAACAAAACAAAGATAAATTTTGCTGAATGCAAAATTCTCTGTTTTTTGTTTGTTGTGTTTTGTGTTTTGTTTTGTTTTTCATTTTAAATGTACTCTACCCCTTTTTCTTTAGCCTCTGTTCTCTGGTGAGAAGTCAGACATCAACTATATTGTCAGTCTTGTCAAGGTAATGTATCTCTATTCAGGCTGCTTATAAGATCTGTTTTTTATCTTTGGTTTTTAGCATTTTGTTTATGATATGCCTAGGTCTGATTTTTCTTTGTATCTATCTGCTTTGCTTTTATTGAGCTCCTGTTATTTGTATGAGGATGATTTTCTTAAATCTTGGAAAACTGTCATCCAATATTTTATCAAACATTTCTTCCATTTTCTCTCTTTTCTCTCCTTCTGAACTGATTTTGCTTGAATATTGGGTGCTTGCTATTGAGCTACAAATATTAATGGTTCCACTATTTTTTTTCTCTTTGATGTTCCAATTTGGATATTTTCTGTTGTCCTGGCTTTGAGTGAACTGATCTTTTGTGACCCAGTTGTTAAGCTTCTCTAATGATTTCATTTATTTTTTAATTTTTTTAAGGACTTTATTTATTTATTCATGAGAGACACAGAGAGGTAGACAGAGGGAGAAGGAGGCTCCCTGAGGGAGCCCGATGTGAGACTCAATCCCAGGACCCCAGGATCATGACCTGAGCCAAAGGTAGATGCTCAACCACTGAGCCACCCAGGTACCCCTATTTTTTCATTTCTTATGACATTTTACATTTTATCATTCACTTTTAGTTTTTTTCAGCGCTTCCATTTCTCCACTAAAATTCCTTATCTCTTCACACATGTGGTCCATCTTTTCCACTAGATCCTTTAGTTTTTTATTGTAATTATTTCATAATCTCTCCCTGGTAATTTTAACATCTCATACTGGCATGACTCCAGAGATATCTTTGTGTTTTATAGCCAAGTCACCAGCTCTGAACCATGAGGATTTTGTCTCTAGTTTACAGTTCAGCTGCCTGCTCTTTTTGCGTTATAGATAATCTCTCCCTGCCTGCTCACTCAGCCTTTAACTTTGGGAGGGTATCTGCAAACTGTCAAGACTGGAATGACTCCGAGGGATTTCTCTCCGCTCCTCTTTTACCTCCAGCCTTCTCTGAAGGTGCCTGCCATGGTTTCAGGATGGCCCACACACTTCAGGAAGATCTCTCTCAGCTCAGCTGTTAACCTTTAGTGCATTCCATATGGAGATCTATGAGAAAGAGTCTTTGGTGAGTGCAGATTTGCTCTCTAGCTGGATGTCCTTGGAATTATATCTGTCCATAGTCATTGGAAGTTCATTAAAGTTTTGGCTGGTTTCTTCCTCCTTATTTCTCCTCCTTCCATTCCACCAGAAATGAGAACAGGCATGTGTTTCTTCTCTTCAATGGTGGGCTTGTCACTTTTTGGAATTTAGTTCAACTAAGGTTATTTGTCTCCTCAATCCTCTAGTGGATTGAAAACAACAATGGGTAATATAATAGCTTATTCAGCTTGTTTTGGTTGTCATGCCAAAGGCAAAATTCATTGTGTTGTTAATATCAAAATCAGAAGTCCCTAAAATGTAGTTACAAAAGTTGCCGGTGAGAATTGGTACTTTCTCAATGTCACTGGAATGCCCACTATAAGAAAGTCTATCAATGTATTAACTGTGTCAGAATTGAAAGGAGGTACTCTCCTTGAAATCTAGAAAAAGAAAAGGCAAGAACTTGGTTTACTCAATGCTGCAGAAATAGTAGATAGAAGACAGTATTGTCCAAGTGAGGGGCACAGTAAAGACCATACAACTTGCTTAATTCATTGATTTGTTTATTATTTGTTCAATTCATTCATTCATTCATTTAATAAATGATTCATAGTTTTATTGGAGATATAAGAATATAGAGATGCAGGAAAGAGTAAATTTCTCTACATGTCATAGTAGAGGTACAAGTGCTTAGTAAATTTAAGCTATTTTTACTACTAATATTATTACCAAGACCTATGAGGATGTGATTAAACCAGGATAGCAGAGAGATGCTGGAGAGCTCATTAAAACACTTTTTGAATGGAGACTGAGAGCCAATGGTGCTAGTTGAGCACACACAATTAGTGTAGGGTCCTGGGTTACATGGAAATTCTGGGAAGGAAGTTAAGTTGAGATAGACAGTAACTACGTGTCCAGTGGCTGGGTGATGGTCTTCAGAGATGCAATACCAATGTCACATTTGTAATTTTTGCAAGGTGACAGGTCAGGAACTGAGTGAGAATTTTCAAGGAGGAGAAAAATACAATTTGCACAACTATATAGAACTGGACCAGATTCACTAGGTAATAATATGCATGGATATGACTTGGATGTTGGCTTGTGTTCTAATAGGTGTTATTTTCTGAGAATGGGGAGCTTTATGAGGTTAGCATATCTAGGCTGTTTTCCCAGTAAATGTCATCTTTAAAAGCCCATGTCCGTTGGAGCTAAGAATTTTTCTAAACTTTTTAAATGGAAGAGTCTATTTTGCCTAGCTAACAAATATTTCATTTCAATTCAATTAGAAAAATTACTGACCATCTAATAATGCCAGGAACTCTGCTGGCTACTAGTGACATAGAAGTAAATAAAAAAAAAAAAAAAGAAGAAGTAAATAAGACATAGTCCCTGCTTTCAGAGATCTCACAGATTAATAGGAGAAGAAATCATATAAATAAATAAATAAATAAATAAATAAATAAATAAAATTATAAAATGTTAGATCTAAGTCCCTTAGGAGAGAAATAGTCCTGTGATTGACATGAATGCATCAAGCTATTGAAATACGATAGCATCATTGATTAATGTTTTACTGAATTTATCATATCAACAACCATTTGTTCAGTACCTATTATATTCTTTCAATAATACAGTCCTCCTTTAATTTGAATCTATATTCATCAGACTTTTGATTTTTCACTTCCCCATTGGGAAGAGAATATGCTAACCACTTGATAGGAGAACTGTGATCTACTCAGCAATGATACATTTTCAAAGTAAGTAATTATATGGCATGCAGTGTTTTTATTCATACCCTATGGATTTGATTAATGTAAACTAACCATGTTTAGTTTGATTATTCTAGAGAGAAAATAAAATCAAGTTTACACAACACTGAAAACTGTCTGTTAAGGAAAAAAAAAATGCCCCTATTTCAATGTTGATGCTAAATGTATTTCAGCCTGTGTTAATCCACCTAAGCCTTACATCCACATTTCCCATGCAAATGCTTTTGTATGTAGTATTATTCATTGCATTCACTTGCATTTTGACTTAATTTATTCAGTGAAGTGGATTACTTATAAAGTGAGTTTTTATATTATCTTATCTGTTATATATTGCCTTTTTCATGAAAAACATTTAAAATGATTAATGAAGCATTGAATTTTTTTACTAACTGTAAATCACAGTGAACTAGTACTTAGGTAAGTTTTAAAGTATTCTTGAGATGTAGAAAAGATTTAATGAATGATAGAAACAAGGAGAAAGTAAAATTTGGGAAAATTTGAATAACATAGTGTTTTGTCCTATTAAAAAAAATGTAATGTAGTGAATTTTACCATGAAACAGAGAAAACACCCATATTCTATTTTGACTCAAGATAGAGAAACACAAAGGAAATAGAAAGTTTAGTTTATCTTTGGAATTACTAAAAAATATTGAAAGTAAATAACTGATAAGAGAGAAAAACTAGAGGTAATGTCTTGTCGAAGTGTACTTCTTGTTATTTCATAGCAATCTAAGAAGGTCAGTACCTCTCATTTTCACTGACTACAAAGTAATAGAAGACTGCCTCTAATTATGAGATTAAATGAACATATGGCCAGCAATTTGGAAGGAAGAGAGTTAAATGGAATTCTTAAAAGTATATTTTTCATTAATAGTAATGAAGCAACTGAGAACAAAACTTAGAACTAGTTTTGCTTTTTATTTTTGAAAAGTTGCTTTATAAACATATTATGTACACACATAATATAATTACATATAATACATAATTATATAATATAGCATGATATATCATATCTTACACATATGATCTCAATTACTTAGATTTTACTTGAACTTTAAATATACTTTTTAAAACTAATAGGAAGGTTTTCTTTTTAAATAAGAAGTCTACTTTTTGATGTTGTTAAAATATATGTATCAAAGGCATTTTTATCCCTTTAATATTTATAGCTATATTGATACTTGTGACTCAAGTATCAGACTCAGTCCTGAGCCTGAATTTAACTGACCTTTGTGATTTTAAAGGTTATTTCAAGCCAAGAGATAATTTCTGCAAGTCTGGTTTTTGTAATCTTCTAAACAAGACCAGAACCTGTCTAAAGATTAAAAATTAGACATATGAAGCATTCTAAAGGAATGGAAAATCAGTTAAGTAAACACTTAATAATATAGTAGATCACAAATGCTTACCTTTGGAAGTCAACAACCCAAATAAAGACCTAAGTTTAAGTTTCAGTTGGGAATCCAAACTCACATAACCTCTAATTCAAAGATGGTGAACACACTTGGAGGATTTAGCATTTTTTTCTTCCCAGTTCCATTGAAACAACAAAATTGAAAAGGAGCTCCACAGCTGCATTGCAAATAGGAAATGATACTACCTGCATAATTGAAATTGTGAATGTTTTCTGGAGAGCAGAATCTTACAGACAAATAATCCAGACTAGAAGAAAGCATAGGGCGTCTAACACAGTCAAAGGAAACCTCTTGAGTATGTTGGGAAAATCTCCAACTGCAGTTTGTAGGGATGGGGTATGGGAAGAGCTGTGAAACAAGAATCAGGATAATTATTTAAAAATCTGTCTTTAGGCTACAAAGCCAATGTGGCTCTTTACTACCTCCCTGAAGTGACTGAGAGCAGCAGCATTTCTTCCCAAGTTTCAGCAAGAGAACTTCTTCCTAAAGAAACTGAATAGGCCATATAGGATAGGCTAACAATCCAGTGTTATTTGAGACAGAAGCAGAGCTGACTTCCAGGTACATCAGAGCTCTACAGCTACACCAAGGAAATGTCAAAGGAAACACCTCTCAGACTAGGAGAAAAACTTGCTGAAGTACTCCATTCCCAGAGTAATATTCTTGTTATTTTGGCATTTGGGCAGCCTGCCTGCTTACTCACTGGCCACACATTCTAAAATGATGCTCACCAGTTGACATGTCCTCACCTATTTACACAGACAGGAAAGCAGCCTGCTCATTCCAGGGAAAGGCCTTCTGGGGAAATAGATTCAGATCTGCACAAAGTGGGCATGACAGCTACCCTAATTCATCAATCAAGTCCTTTATTCATAAATATGAATCACCGACTAAAGCTCATCAGAGTTTAAGAAAACCAACAGCCTAAATGCAGAGGAACAAGCTAAAGAATAAATGACTGAGGAAAAAGAAATAGTTCAATGAACATAGAATAACTAGAAAAATATTCTGAGCACATTCTCAGAAAATAATTGGATATTAAATACATTTTAAAATAAAAAAGAAAGGCTATTATTAAAAACAAGCAAAAATTTGGGGAATTAAAAACATTTTCTGAAACTTTATTAAAGAAATCAAACACACCAAATTAATGATCTATTCTGAAAGATAAAGTTGATAAACTCATAAAAGAATAAAAAAATGAAAAATATGAGTACAATAGTGATGAGTCATTGCAAATCAATTCAGGAGCTCTGCTCTCTTTCCAGGAGTTTTAAAAAGTGAGGAAAATTGAGATGTAGAAATGATTTAATATTAGGAAAGAAATTTGTCCTAATCAAAGATAGTGCAAATCTTCACACTGAATCAACCTGTATGTAATATTTCAGAACTCAAAGGATAATGAGAAAGTTGTGAAAGTTTCCAGAAAAGAGGAAAAACAGGAGACTGAAGGGTGCCAAATATTGATTTAAGAACAGGAACCAAAGAAAGGCAGTGGCTCCTAATTTTGAGAAGTTATGAGTTGACCTTCTGAACAAAGGAGGATTTATGTAAAAGTTTTGCAAAGGAGCTTAAGTTTAAAAGACTACTAGAGTTCTGGAGGAGAAAAGAACTATTGGCCCCTTAGAGACTCAGAAGAAGCTTCACAGACAGTATGCCATTAGACCTGGGTCTTGACACATAAGTAAGAGTTTGCCTTAAATGTTAGGTACTCATTAACCTTACTTTAGATGACTAGGAAATCTTAATTTCCTTTGTTTCTATATCCAGGTTTTCTTTTCCATCTCATTTGCATTTGCCATATTTATGCTATTCAGACTTCTTATAGTAAACAGACCATTATAGCTTAAATAAATAAAAACATTTAGTGTCTTAAATATAAGAAGCAAGTAGGTGAAAATTTTATGTTTTTCCAGGAAACAAAAATCATTATACATTATTCTTAAAATTTAAGGAGGAAGGGTTCTCACTCTCGTGCTAGAGCCCTTAGCACATGATGTTAATGATTTACTTAAATGAGATGATACTGTCACTGGAGGAATTGGTCAACCATGATTTTTCAACAAGGAAAGAAATCTTATCTAGATTAAACATCCAAATTACAGGGGTTTTTATTTATGCCAAAACAAGAGTGAGGAATAAAGATGAAGAAGGAATATATTATGTGACAAGGATGAAAAGAGACTGCATGATAGGTGTGACAATATTCTGGTAGCCTTCCTTGTCATTTGACTGTTTATGAGAAAAGGGAAAACAGGTGATGAAACCTGAAAACAATATGGTCATTTTCAAGGACATGGATTTTCATAAATTATTTTCAGATAAAGATGTTTTAAACTGATGACACAGAACAATGACAGATTATTAGTGAGTCAGTAAATTGATGAGCAAGCTTTATTGAGTACACTGTGTATGCAGGACCCCACACTGGCTATTTTAGGGACGGCATTGTCAATATCAACTACCTTTGGGAATACTTTGGTGATAGTCAGAGTTTCCAAAATAAAACCAAAACTGTTTCAACATTTTCATGTTACATGTGATTTTCATTTTTTTTCTTATTATAATATTTGGAAATTCAGGTTTATATTTTAATAATACAGTTTTCCTTTGAGTCGGAAAAAATAAGTACAGTGGTAATTTTTTTATTACTACTTGTTTGGCCACACAAAGCATTTAGAACAAAATAGGATATATAGGGATCCTCTGCATTCACTTGCACTGAGTTGGCCTTGTTAAAATTGATTTTCATGGTCTTTCATTTTGTTGGTTTATAACCATTCAAAAAGAAGGAAAAGCTAGTATGTGAGGGCAAAGGTGCTGCTTAGCTTTATCCCTTAGCCCAGAAATCAGGGTATCTGTTTTGCAACCTAACAGCATTAGTCCAACCATAAGGAAACCTTGAAATCCATCCCAGACTGTCTTTGGCAAAAAGCAGGGATACTTGTTTGAGATGGCAATATAAGATTTACAAAATGCATCTGATTCTGAGAAAAAGGATTGCTTACGGGTTGGTACAAGAGAAGGATTTGGAACCCAGGCAGGAATTTAGGCTTTTTGGTTTTATCACTTTGCAAGAGAATATTGTCACTATTTGAAAAATCTTTGCTGTTTTCAGGCTGATAATTTATCTAATCATTTGGAAAGAGAGCTCAATCCCTTCTCAGAGCATTTAAAAATCTGACCTGCAAGGAGCCTTACTCCACACCAATGGGAGGTGATGTTATGGTTTTCTTCCCCTACATCCACCTCTGAAACTCTGCTTGTAGTTTTCCCTTTATACAATGAGGCTGCCGACCTTATTGGTCTCAAAGGCCTCTTTTAGCACTAATGGTCAAAAGTTTTTCAGTTCACTTCTCATTTTCCCACACATAACCCATATTTGCTAGCATTTTTTAAATGAATATACATTATTCATTAGTCAGTGTTTGCACAGCTGTCTAAATGCCTGTATGTTTATTTGTGTTCCTATTGTTTAGTTCATACTAGAACTTCTGGGGAAACAAGGACCATGTCTCATTTGTTCAATACCAGTACCCAATCCATTGGAACATGTGTTGAAGAAAAAGAGATTACAAAATATTTGTACGTGTGTGTGCGTGCGTGTGAGTGTGTGTATGTGTGTGTAGATAGAGCGATGGTACAGTTTTCAAGTTTGGAGACACATAAAATGTATATGGATGTAGTTATGGGAGAGTGACTGGAAGAAAACAAAAATGAAGACTGGGGAAATAGGGGACATTTATTTTAGACCAAGATTGCTATTTTCTTAGATTTTATAACATCTTGATATTTCATTCAAATAAGCCAAAGTATGGGCAGCCTGGGTGGCTCAGCGGTTTAGCACCTGCTTTCAGCCCAGGATGTGATCCTGGAGACCCGGGATCAAATCCCACGTCAGGTTCCCTGCATGGAGCCGGCTTCTCCCTCTGCCTGTGTCTCTGCCTCTCTGTGTGTGTGTCTCTCATGAATAAATAAATAAAATCTTAAAAAAAAAAACACGCCAAAGTAAAGGAAGCAAAGAATAAATCTTCTACCTACTAACATTGTTCTGGACTTATGTCATTTGCTATTTTTCTAAAAACCCTGAAAATTTCTAAGGGTAGAACCATTAATCAGTGACTGAACAGATAGATGGATGAAAGAAAGAGGTCATGCCACACAGGTTTTCTCCGAGTTCTGTTTCCTTTCTTCTAGGAAGCAATTCTATGTGGGTACAGAATGTCTTAAATTAAGAACATGTCCATTCACAAGTCCATGAAAGCGAAGAAGGTCAAATTCCAGTCTCAGTTTACCACTATTTATCATGTATATGTATTTATAATATATTACAAACATTACATATATTTATATATTATATACATTTATTATATATTATATACATATTATATATACCACATGTATATAAATTATATACATATATTATATACATATATATGTATTATATAAATACTATGTATTTATGTACAACTCACTTATCACTGCAGTACTTGAACTGGATTAAAACTTCCATGAGTTAGCACTGTACTCAGAAGTGGATACCATGTCTATTGGGCTAAAAATCATGCAAGGGAATGTCAGAGGCTCAGGTCTAGTTAATTTCTCAGTTGTATATTCCTTCTCCCCTCCATTTGCTGCTTTACCATCTATCACTATCATGTTTGGCAAATACAATTATAATTGAATTAATGATACATTTAGCAAGTAAGATAACTATCTTCTCATTTGAAAGCTAACTCAGGTGACTTTCATTGTTATCATCAGTTACTTCAAGTCTTACCTCAGGGGACATGACATCTATGAAGAATCTTCTGTCATCCTTCTTTCTATGGCCCCCTCTCTGATCTTGAACAACTGCCAATCCACTTGGCAATTGTGTGTTATTGTAGCATCTTCTATTCCAATCCACCTCAATGGAATTATCTCTTTATTTGTCTATCTATAAGCTTCTTAAGAGCTCAGCATGGTGTCTTCATTCAGTGTATATCATCTATCCTTGATTCCAGGGCATTTGTGTAGAAGATGCTCAATACATAGTGCATAAGGACGGTCTAGATGAATGGATAAATTCTATGTGCTACCTCTGTAATGATCTAATTTGATGTAACCTTTTCCCTGGGATACCCTTAGAAATTCTACTCTAGGATGCTTTATGTTTTGTTTTCCTTCTCACTGTTTTGTTGTCTCAAATCCCTATAAAGATAACTGGTATATTTATTCACAGAAACAAACTGAATATTCTCATTTACAAAGACTATCATTAGAAGAAGATGTGGTTACAACTAAAAAAAAAAAATAGTAAATTTCTAAACCCATGGAATGTACAACTCCAAGAGTGAATCCTAAGGTAAACTATGGACTATGACTGATTATGATGTGTCAGTTTAGGTTGATTAATTCTAACAAATGTGCTACTCTGATGGGAGAAACTGATAATGGGAAGGCTATGAATGTATGGGGACAGGAAATCTCTGTATCTTCCTCTCAGTTTGGCTATGAACCTAAAACTGCTCTAAAAATTAAGTCTTAAAAAATAGCAACAAACATTCTATTTTAGATAAAGATATATTCCGCCATGCTATCACCTCATGAAGTCCATAACTGTGATATAATTGTGCTTCCCAACCTCTCTCACAATTCCCCGGTCCCCAGTGTGTGTGTGTATCTTTCCACGTTGACACCTAAGAGGTCTCTGCTAACACATCTTACTTCTTCCACCATTGAATTATTTGTTCAACCTGAATATCGCCTGAGGCCCAAGTTTAGCATTACATTATTACAATGTTCCTTTTCCTTGTCACCCTGGGTTCTCCTCTGTGTCCTTGCACTGTGCTGCCTTCTATGCAGAATAGCTATTTTCCCCCTTGAGTTCTTTTCTAGACACCTAGAACATTGTCTACAGGAGAAGTTTTAGAATTATTTTCTGATCTGTCCTATAATTTCTATACTCCTTTTAAACACCTTCTCTCATGAAAATGTTACACCTTTCATTGCTCTGAAAGCAGAGCAATGCTCTGCTCTGTCACCATAATGCAAGGTCTTTTGTCATCTATCAGACATAGCTTATGAACATCTCAGCTACCAGGAAACATTTGTAAAAGAAACCTTTATTATCCTTTTGAGTCCTTTATTCAAACAGCAAACAGTAACCCCGAAGACAGAGAAAAGCAAAGAATTGTCAGCAATCATTGTGCCATTGACCACATGTCCTAGATTCTCTGGTTTTCCAACTATTTTATTCTGTCCCACTAGATATCTCATACTTAAAAAAAATGCATTGGGTTAGTGCATGAGTATGGTTACCATATCATGGGTTATACCAATTTTGAACCTAATAGGGAAAGGAGGTAAAAATGAAGTAGCCAGATGTTTTAGAAGGAGGAAAAGGTTTTAAATAGAAATATTCTCCAGGTTTGGTTTCAAAGGCAGTGGGAAAGTGAGGAGGATGGTCACCATCATTACCAAATAATACATGATTGTCAGATTTCTTAAAGCTAGCCAAATATTGATTGGAGAAAAAGTTTTTTGAAGGGCAAAATTAGATAAACTACTTTCAAAATATTTTAAGATACTCATGACCTAAGTTTTAATGCTAAGAACAGATAGTGGCTTTAATGTTTAGAACAGATACCTTCTGGAATGTGGCATAATATTTTTGAGAAATAATATCAACTTTAGGAAAAGAGATTGTCATATTTTCAAATTTTGTTCAAATTTTCATATTTTTAAATTTAGTCAAATCAATTAGTTTGGGACACCATGACATCATTATGAACACTTTTGGAGAGCAAAGGGGTCAGCCAACTATAGTTCTTAAGCTATGGGTAGGAAACAAGGCAAAACATTCTATATGCAACCTTGCTTCCAGGTGTTGAAACTGGGTGTTTCAGTGAGCCCCATTTTGAACAGGCAGCGATTGGTACAACCCTAGTTTTATCCTTCGGTGGTCAATTAAGGTAAGATTGGATTTGGAGATTGGTTTATCCCTCTAAAGTACTGAAATAGTTTATTTCACAGTCTATTCATAGCTTTGATCGTCTTTCACCACTCTTACTCTAATGTGTTGGAATCAAAAACAGGGAAGAGTAAACAACCTATTAGAAGCAATAGTGATAAATTCAAAAGTTTCCCCTCTTTTTTTGTTTTTTTGTTTTTTTTTTTGTTTTTTTGTTTTGAAATATGCCCTATTTTGTCAGGCTTCTCTACAAAGTCTTCTGCTTGCTGAGGAGTTTGCTAATCTAGTCCTGGAATAGGAAAGGAGGACTGTGCAGACACATTTAAACAATGAGGCTCTTAGTGAATCACTTTACTTGATAACTGTCCTGTTGGTTTACTCGAACTATCTTTTAAGCAGTCTTCTGTCCCATTTCTTGGGCTTCACCATATGGATCAAACCAATGTGAGCTCTTCCGGGAAGAGTAAGTAGTTCAGACAGCTGCAAACGTTACAGAAAACTCTCCTTTATGGGCCAAGCAAAAGAAGAAAAAAAATGGCTTTGAAAACTGTTAAGATCCAAGTTCAAATCCTTGGAGTCCCCAGTACGTGAGCTGTGCACTATGCAAGTTACTTACCTCTCTGAGTACTGTATTTGTAGTAATAATTATAGTATTATCAACTCTAGAGGGCAGATAGAAGCTCTGCTTACAATATATGAGAATATTTGTGAAACATTAGCAAGCATTTGAGAAGATTTAATATTTTTACTTTTCTCTAGGATCGTATGAAGCAATATTTGTTGAGCACATCCAAGTGTCCACCACTTTACATATATATATTATATCATTTATAATAATCATCCCAATATGTTTAGTGAGGAAGATACTATCTAATTTTAAAGATAAGAAAACTCATTTGATTCATAAGGAAGATATAAGGTTACATAACCAGGAAAATTTCAAGCTCTTGTTCAGACTTAAATGTAGCTTACTTAGGAGTCTCTGTCCACTGTATGATGCTGCTTCCTGGCAGTTACAATGTGAGCAGTTACAGGTACATGTGAACATTAGTAACTAATTTTGTAAGTTCTGAGGAAATTTTCTATATTCTTTAAGAGCAAAAAAGGAGGTAATTAGACTGATGCTTAATGTAAAATGTTTGGCAACTATTAATATTTATAATTCAAAGTTACCTCTAGCAAATACATTTTGTCTTTAATTTTGAACTTATTTTGTAGCACTGTTTATTAATGTTTCTTGAAATATCATGGTATAATCAATGTTTGATTTTTCATGCTAATCATAAAGGCTACTGATACAAATAGTTAAACAATTATTTAATTTTCTGGGGCACCTGGGTGGCTTAGTTGTTTGAGTGTTGGACTCTTGATCTTGGCTCCGGTCATGAATCTCATATGTTTTGAGATCAAGCCTGGAGTAGGACTCCACATTCAGCAGGGAGTCTGCTTGAGATTCTCTGCCCCTCCCCCCACTCATACTTGTGTTTTCTTTCTCTCTAAAATAAATACATCTTTAAATTTTGATTTAGTTGAAAAGTATTTGTATACATATTAATGCTTGATTAGAATAGGAATATATAAAAACTATAAAAAGTAAATCTAAACTCTTCCATTGTTTCTTAAGGGAGAGGAAAAGATTCCTTGTCTTTATTCTTTTCTGCTGTGTTGTCTCTGAGGTTTTCTACTTCATGCTAGACAAGTTAGACTGAAGCAAGACACCAGCCCATGTGGAACTGCATTTGGCCTTTTGGTTGGTTGTAATAAATGATTCATAATTTTGGGTGAGGGAACTCTCAGCTAGACTACAAAATATAAATAAACAAAAAGTATGAATTCCATCATTAGACATCTTTATCATTTGGCCCATTTAAGCATGTTATTATGATTTTTAAAGAAACCATAAATGCAGAGATTTCTGAACCCATTCCTATGAAAACATAAATCTCAGATACAAACTAAAAAATAGGGAAAGAAAAAGAAAAAAGAAGAAATATGACAAATGACATCCTAAGGATACTAGAAAAGAACACCTCCATAAAAGTTTATATTTTCTGAATTTTAATTGAGAGATAAAGTAGCCATGTAAGCAAAAATAAACAATCTCATAGGCTAATGAATCAGGTAAAACAAATATTTAATGGTTGGCTTCTTTCTCTTTTTGTTTTTATTGACTTTAAATGCTAAATCTACTCAGTTCTTGCTTCTATCATTTAGTATTAAAAATAATCACTTTCATTAGAGTTTAGTTGACAACTAACCCCAAAAACTAGAAAATCAATTTAAATTCTTTAGTATATAAATTCTTTATCATATTGTAGTATATAATTAATTCATTATTTAAAAATATTTGGAAAATATTTATTTTGCTAACTACATTCCAGACATTGTGCTAGGTATTGAGACGGAAGTGAGTGAGAAAAAGAATGACTTCCTGCATGGAGCTTATAGATTAGTGAGATAGAAGAACTAAATAAATAAATCAATAATAAATATGTTCTATTCTCTTAAAAAAAACTTGTTGACAGTATCAGTGAATACCTCTCTGAGATAACACTTAAGCTGGCACCTAAAGGAAGAACGATTCAGCTATGCAAAGAGGTAGGTAAAGAGAATTTTGGGCAGGAAGACAGCAGAAGGAAAATAATTCAAACACGGAAGAGCTTGGAGTATTTCAATACTTGTAAGGAAGTCAATGTGATTGGAGTAGAGAGAGTAGGTGGTCACAAGGTGAGATGATATCAGGCATTGCAGGACAAGACATGGCATTTGGAAGCCAGTCAATAATTTTAAATCAAAGAGAGATCATATGTACTTTCACTTTATCTATGTAGCTGCTGTGAGAGAAATGGACTGAAGGAAGCAGGAAGAAAAATAAACAGCAAGGAGCACAGTTAGGAGGCTGAGAAGAGAATCCATATAAAAGCTGATAATGGCTTGGACTAGGACAACATAGTAAAGAAATAAGAGCAGGTGTGAGTATATCTTGGAAGTAGTACTGGTAGAATTTGAGGTTCGAATATGAGGCTTGAGAAAGAAAAGAGGAAGAAGGCATAATATGTCTACTAGGAAGATGGGTTGAACCATTGGGTGGATAGTTGGTAGTGCAGTTTACTAGAGACCTGGGTGGAACATTTTAGGGTGAAGATCCAAATCCATTTTTGGATGTGTCAAGTTTAAGATGCATTTCAGACATCCAAAAGACATCAGTAGGCACTTTTATATATGAGTCTTGAGCTCAGTGGAGAAGCCTAGGTTGGAAATATGTATAAATAGTTAACATTGCATATTCAAGTCACAGAACTGACTATTAGCTAGAGATAAAGGAAGAATATAGAGCATGAAAAGGAGAAGACCAAATATTAAGCTCTGAAGAACTCCTACATTTTAAGGGTGTCAAAGAGTAGAAACCAGGAAAAAAGAGACTTAGGAGTGGACAAAGAGAGAGTAGTGTTTAAAGAAGGAGGGAATGACTCATAATGTGGAATGCTGTTCAGCACTCTACAAAAAAACCTGTTGGACTTAGAAACAAGGGTTTTATTGATCCTGGTAAGAGAGTTCTAGTGGCCTGATTGGGAGAGAAGCAAGATCATTTTGGGAGAATAGGAAGTAAGAAGTAGAGATAGAAAATAGCATAAAGAATTGTTCCTATGAATGAGAACAATAGAAGGGATTTGGAGGATGAGCAAACTTCTTTGCTTTGTTAATTTATTTTTTTTTATTTTAATTTTAATTTATGTATTTTTTGCCAACTGATTCTGATTCTTTTTGGGGTTTTTTTTGGTTTTAATTCTAGTAGAGTTAATATATAGTGTTACATTATTGTTAAGTGTATAATATAGTGATTCACACTTCCATACAACACCAATGCTCATCACAAGTGCCTTCCCTAATACCTACCACCCATTTAGCCCATCCCCCTGCTCACCTCCACTCTGGCAACCATCAGTTTGTCCTTTATAGTTAAGAGTCTATTTATTGGTTTGTCTCAATCTCTCTTTTTCTCTCTTTGCTCATTTGTTTTGTGTCTTAAATTCCACATACAAGTGAAAATGTTCTATTTTAAATATAAGAGGTATAAAAACTTGCTTCATAGTGGTACCTGGGTAGGTCAGTTGGTTAAGCATCCAACCCTTGATTTCAGCTCAGGTCATAATATCAGACTGCTCACTGGATGTGGAGCCTGCTTAAGATTCTCTCTCATCTCCCTCTATCCCTCCTTACTCGACTGCTCTCTCTATAAAAAATAAAATAAAATAAATAAAATAAAATAAAATAAAAACTTAAACAAAAAGAAATTGCTTTGTACTGATGGAGGATTCCATTAAAAAAGGGGAGGGGGAGACCCTGGTAATGCCACAGACAGAGAGACAGTGAAAGAATTAAGTGCTTGATGAACTGGGAAATGTATATGAGGGCTTCTGGAATCTTTTACTAAAGAAATAACATTTCACTTATTTTTTTCTTTTGTCTTGAATGATTCTTCTTTGTTTGTTTGTTGTAAATAAGGACTTCTCTCCGTTTTTCTTTTTTCTTTTTTTTTAAATTTTTTTTAAATTTTTATTTATTTATGATAGTCACAGAGAGAGAGAGAGAGGCAGAGACACAGGCAGAGGGAGAAGCAGGCTCCATGCACCGGGAGCCCGATGTGGGATTCGATCCCTGGTCTCCAGGATCGCGCCCTGGGCCAAAGGCAGGCGTCAAACCGCTGCGCCACCCAGGGATCCCCCCTGTTTTTCTAAAGAATCTGGTGTCTACCACAGAGTGGACATCGAATGAATGTTTTTTGAATGAGCAAATAAAATGTGTACCTTAGCTACATAAGTATGTACATTCTAATATGTAAGGTTTCTTTTGAGCCTGTCCATTCTATTGTTTTCTTTATTTCCTTAAATTTTGTACTAAAATATTGTGTTTTAATGTTGCTGTTATTTTGATGCCATTAATATTAATACTCAGGAATAATATAGTTGATTTGCTAAAAATAAAAAATAATCCTGAAGAATTTTGACTTGTTTCTCAAAAAACATGCCATGCATAACTCAGTTAACAATTAGTAAAGATTCATTAATCTCTTTCTAGATATAGGGCATTGTGATCAGTCATGGTCCCAAATCATTTACTTATGGCAGCAACTAGGAAATAGTGTGGCATTTAATATCATGTATTTTCTCTACTTCTTCCACTTCTGACTTCTACTACTCTTACTCATTTTTCCCCCATTTTATCCTATTTTAGTATACATTTTAATATCATTTTAA
Organism: Canis lupus familiaris; assembly: GCF_011100685.1. Lineage (NCBI taxonomy): Eukaryota > Metazoa > Chordata > Mammalia > Carnivora > Canidae > Canis > Canis lupus. Next base: position 42,278,368 of record NC_049233.1, on the reverse strand, counting down.
TCATTATACTCTAAATGACTCTGTAGGCAATGTTAAATCCTTTATGCGTTGATGTTATATACAAAACTATATGAATAAGTGAATGAGTGTATAAGCTAAAAAATGCATGCATAAATAAAGACACACATCCTATCCCAATGAATAAATTTAATTTTGGTGTAGGGATTTTAATTTGAGGATAGAGGGAGTAGATAATAGTAATAACTATGACACAAAACAAAACACTGTATATAAGAAGTATGTAATTTTTTTTTAATGTCTAAGGAGGGAGAAGACAATATATCTAATGGAAGAGGAAGTGGCATTTTGTGATTTGAGATAAACCCGAAAAAAAAAATAAAAAAGAGGTAAACCCAAACTGATGTGATAGAATAAAAAAAAAAAAGTGATTTTGAATCTATGGAAATAGCAATGCAATCTCATGGTAGAGAAATTATAACATGGAGAAAAAATATATTAAAAAAGTAAAATTCACATCACTTTATAAATTATTAAAATTTTACCAATTTTACCAAGTGTAGGAAGGGCCAGGTAGGGAAAGATATTTTTAGGCTGACAGAACACCATGGCAAAGTCAAGAAGGAAGGAGAGATCAACATGTGTTGGGAACAGTGGACAATTTGACAAATAACAGTGTCACTGCTCAGGACTGGATATGTAAATTTGATATTTAGCATAGAAGGCCTTGAACCCAATAGAAGGCTCTTAATATATTTCTGTAGGATTAGGGAAAGCATATATTGTATTTGATTTTGTTATTTTAGGATACCTACTATAGTGATGATTGGTAACAAAAGTTAGGAAGGCATGGATGGTAGACTGAAGAAACCAGTTAGCCTTCTTATAGCAAAAACTCAGATCTGTGAACTATAGGCTTAACAGTGGTAGAGAAGATTGAGGGACAGTGTGCAGAATGAAAAAAGGTCAGGACCTGGCAAGTGAATGAGAGGGAAAAGTAAATTTTACTCCAGAATCTTAAACTTGAGTGACTAGAAGATTGGTGAAATGGAGATGGAAAAGTCAAAAGAAAAACTCATTGCAGTGACTCAGAATGAAAAGACTCATTCTGAACCTGTGGAGTTTCTGGTGTCAGAATCTGTCATGGAGTTGACAATATGGCAACAAGAGTGGGGCTAGAATTCATGAATTTGAGAACCTTAGTATAAAGGTGATAGATGAAGCCATGGATAGTTTAGGATTATGAGGAAATTCCATAGCTGGAGAGAGTAAGAATAAAATGAGTAATAAACAAAAGGTCAATGTTTCATTGTATTTCTGCCCTTTCCTTTACAATCCTAAAAATTGACATCATATGAGAGATTGATTGTCTGACAGGGAGAATTGATAATATGCATGGGTGGAACCTATGAAAGGGACCAGAGAGTTTGGCAAGTATATATTAGTACTAGGAGTATTGATTGCAAATGTGGATCCTGGAAACAAGCTTAAGGGTAAAGACAGCAGTTATTTTAAAAGAAATATATTAGAAACAATTACAATATGTGTAGCTTTTTGAATATAGTGTATCATCGTTGAGTCTATGGGATGTTTTTAGGTATAAAATACTTATGTATTAAATAATAGAAGAATTTAGTTTTCTTTTAAAAAAATAACCAACGAGTTCTAAAAATGGGAATTGGGAGGGGATGAACAGCTGGAAAGCAGATGAGTGTAGGGTGGGGTGAGTATAAAAGTCATTACTAAAGAGAAATGTTTAATCTTACATGTCTTCTGGTTGATTTGGTGGCTTTATAGTGGGATGTGAGGCATTGTTCTGGCAGTCAAATGGATTGAACTTGGGTTCTGTAGTAATATTTATGGGTACTACAGTGTGACTTTGTGGAGAATGATAGAGGGTGTCTGTTTTCATAAATTCTCTTTATAAGAACTTCTGTTACCAAATTTTGTACACATACCAGATTTAATAAAGGATGCCAAAGCGTTTAAATTGTGATATTCTCTCAGGGTCTTTTAGAGATAATGTTATGGAGATCTTTCCTGTGTATCTTGTAGAAAGCAGCCGCTGTCTCATTTGTTCCATTGGCTTCTATACTTCATTCCTAGCCCTTATGTACCTACTGAATATTATGCCCATTTGTTCATTGTCTACTGCTCTGGTACAAGGTCACTGAGGTAGGGACCTGGCGCCTCTGTGAGAACTAACTGCTCTGAGTATGTCCTGTTGTGCCTGACAAAGTGGAGCTCAATGAAAATTTGTTGACTCATTGCTAACTGAAAAAGAGATGACAGTTCATTTTCTCCCTTAGACTGTATGTGCCTTCAGAAGAGAGATTATTTCTTCTTCACTCTTATTTAACCCTCCCTATCTTCATCCTTCCCTCTTTACTCATTCATTTACTTGTTCTTGTGTGTGTGTGTGTGTGTAAGACAATATTTTCCAGCACTTAAAACAGTGCCTGAGACATTTAACAAGCATTTATTGAATTTGTGAATCCTCCATTTATCAAATACTATGCATCTATCTTCTTTATATTACACATTCTTTTAGGTCCTAAATATGTAAAGAATATCTCTCCCTTGGAAAAAAAAAAAAAAGACAATTACAAGCTAAGTGATGTAGTAACTGCTTTCTTAGAGGGATGCTCCAGAGGCTTTCTGAGCAGAGAAGTACACCTAACCAGTCAGGGGAAAGGCAAGGTGTATGGAGAAGGGTGAGAGTCACTGAAGGCTTCCTTGCACTAAGAATTTAAGGAGAATCACAGACCTCATTAATACCCATACGTATATATCAAACTGAACTAAACACATATTATCTTTTAGCAATTGAGAAATTTCAACACTGGATTTTAAATGTGGGTAACATGAGCTGAAGTAGATATATCAGAATAAATTGGAGTGGTTTCTAAAAATAAATATCCCCTTCCACTTCTTGTATCTGAGATTTTGCCATAAAGAAGACGTATATTTTGACAGAGCATCAAAGATAATTTGATGTAAGTCCCTCACCGCACCTCTCCTTAATAGGGAGTTCAGAGAACCCTATCTAATAGAATGGATACTACTGTCGAAGTGGTGATTTTATATCCTCAGAAGATCCCATGAGTTAAAACATAGGGGCATACAGTGAATTTTTATATTTTTCTTTGAGGAAATGATATTTTTTTGCATTCTCACTTAATATTGTTTATTTAATAGATTTCATATATTTGTAGAATTTAAAGTGTTACTTCAAATAGCCTTCAATTTACATGCTCTTTAAGAACAACTATTTCTTTACTTAGAATAAAATTGACATAAGGCATTTTTCAAGGGCAAACTATTAAATGTTTGTTGAGAGAAATCATAGTACATATGAGTAAGATATAAAACTTAAGGTTTCATTTTGGAACGATTCATGAGGGAAATATAAGTGGACTATGTGTATATTTGCTTACATACATATGCACATATGTTTAAGGTCTATCAACAACTAACAGACAGATGTCTGTACTGAAAACTCTTCAGCTTGATGTTATGTTTACTAAACTGGTGGGTTATGTTTTCATTCAAGGCTCTTAACACATGTTTATTGAACCTTACAAAAATTATACTGTACTCGTGTTTATTCTTTTCTCCTGAGATTCATTTTTGTTGTTATTGTTCAAAGACCTTTTGATGTTCCAAAAGCCACTAATTGATGGCAGTTGAATACATTGTTAACCACTATTATGACTAATTCTGTCTAAATTCTAATTTCCAAGCTAAAAGTATCAGAGGGACATATTTAATTTTTATAATGAAAAAGAATAGAGTCCTCAATATTCCTGACAACTGGAAGAGAAGAAAGTCCCCTTAAAAATTAAGCATGAAACTTTCTAAGTATAAAATTTTGATGGCAAAACTTTTAGATAAATTATTCATTTTTTGTTGCTTTTGACATACATTATCTTATCTGCCTTAAGTTAATTTTTTTTTTCAGAGAGAGTACAAATGCTTAATTTCCAAATCTGAATTTGATTTGAAATGTGTAAATCCAACAATATGCATAACACGCTATGATATACACATGAGTGGATTTTATTTATTTTTTGCTATCTGGTCTCCAAAAGTGTCTTAATATTCTTCACCCTCTTTCTTGGTGGTAGATAATGATATCTTGATTAGATTTTATAATTTTATAATCTTTTTTAAATTAAAACATTCTTATTTGAATCCTGTTCAGTTAAAAATTCCAAAGTCAAACTTGATTTAAAGACTTCTCATCATCTCCCTCCTCCACCCTATTCCCCCTTTTCTCCTCTATGAGCCCCATCCATTCTCTCTAATCACCTTCCCCCTGCCCCTGCTGGTACTGTTTCCAGTGGATTAAAGTGTGTGTGTGTGTGTGTGTGTGTGTATGTGTTGGGGAGGGAAGGAGGTATAGTTAAGGTTGGAGTCAGGATTGCCAAAATTACTTTTAATCTGCTAACTGCTTTTAAATGAAACTCTAGATATGGAGATGGTTTACTTGAACTTTTAAACATAAAGAAACCAAACTTCAAAATATGCCTCTTATCATTTTTCTTTTCAAATTATTCACTTAATATTCTTCCCTCCAATGACTGAGCACTGTCTTTATGCATAAGAAGAATCATCTTCTTCTAAGAACTATTTAATTTTGGCCCTCCTCAGTTCTGTCTTTATTTTTATTTTTTTGTTTTGTTTTGTTTTGTTTTGTTTTTGTTTTTGTTTTTGTTTTTTTCAGTTCTGTCTTTAGTTGAAAGAAATCTTTTGGGAGAAATCTTGTTTCTCCCTAATAGATTCTACCTATTGTACAGAGTATATTATGCAAGAAGCTATAGAATTTATTAATAATAGCATGTCAGATTTAAGCATCACTATATGGATGACATTTTTTCTTAGAAAAACGTGTCAAATAGTGTGTTTGATCCAGGGTATCAAAGCATTTGTGTCTGGGGAGACATTTAGAAAGTGGCATGCCTATTTCTGAGTGCATATTATTAGAAGCGTCTGCTGAAAGTGTGATGCAAACTTACCCTAGCCAGGAAATTGTGTGTTCAGGCTGACATGCCGCCTCTAGCTTACATCACCATTGGATTCAAATCACATTGGTTTGGCACGGGCTAAGTGACCTTCTCCTTTAAAATATTCATGCCATTCTCATTTTCTGGGTCATTGTGTTCCTAGTCACATGCAAATAAATTTCTTATTAATTGTATAATTTGCTTTAATAGCATTTTGGTGTACAGACGAATTCATGAATATTTTGCAGTCTTTCCCAGAACAGCCAGATTATAGAGTTAGCCAAATTCCCTTGGGTAATTAATGCCTAGATGTGGCTCTTATCTCATCTGAGCAGAACATCTGGGCCCTTGAGATAAGTCTTCAGCCCACAGTAGACTTGATGCTATTGATGATTACACCAGGAATAATTCTCTGCACCGAGGAAATAGTTCTCTACTGTGAAAGAAGTAGCACATATTGATATAAATAGAGATTAAAATTAGTACTAATTGAATGAAGAATGGAGGGGGCTAAGAAATGTTGAATAATGAATCTGTTTCAATAGTAATAAGAGGAAATTACAGCATTTTTTTAAAGGTAACTTTTTTTAAAAAGATTTTATTTATTTATTCATGAGAGACACAGAGAGAGAGAGAGAGGGAGGCAGAGACACAGGCAGAGGAAGAAGCAGGCTCCATGAGGGGAGCCTGATGCGGGACTCAATCCCGGGTCTCCAGGATCACGCCCTGGGTTGAGGACAGGCACTAAACCACTAAGCTACCCAGGGATTCCCGAAATTATAGCATTTGATGAAGAAATTAAGAGGTTTTTTATTGAAGGAAAAAGATACAAGTGGGGAGGGGGTCAGAGGGCTTGATAGATCAGAAACCTATTATAAGATAGAATTGGAAAGGCAACTTGGAAAGTTGTTGGTGTGGATACAAAGTGCATGGTGTGCTAAGGGGTGATGAAGAACAAGGAGTGGAAACCAGCAAGGAAAATGACAGGGAGGTGAAGTTGGGAAGATACAGAGAAGTTGGAAGAAACACATGAAACACAATCTGTGGGGTTTTTTATTCTGTGAAACAAACTGAAGGCATTTGTTGGTTCTTGAGTAACAGAGTAACATGATCAAATTAGTGTTTGAGCAAGATGAATCTCACATGAAGAAAGAGAGACCTGGGACAGGGAAGCTGTTTACATGAATACGGTTTTTTTGAATCTTTAATTTCTAATACATAATAGAAAAGCTTTGTAGAAAGCTTTGTACACATGGAAAACTTACATATGATCACAACTGAGGATGCAGAAATCCTAAATAGGTAGTTTACTGTCTGTTAATTCATATATAAACTAAAATTCACTGGAAGGGACAAAAGTTGTTTTAAGATGTTTTATAATTTTAGGTATTTAACTTTTTTCCTTTTGAAGTAGGATTTTATGTAAAATATTTACATAGTTCCAAGTCAAACAAGAAAAAAAAAACTTTAAAAAGTCTTCCTTTCCTTCTTTCTTTTTTTTAAGCCATATTATTTCTGGCTTTCTATTTCTAATTTATGTAGATCCTTTATTGTGTGTAATTTTTAATTATTTACTTGCATTGTACTCTGGAATTATATTTCTTTCTGACTGGACATATTTATCTGATGTGGTTCCATTATCTGTTGATGTACTGTTTTTTACATTTAAATCTTTCCCCTCTACAGTATTTTTGTACAAAATTTATTTTTTCCAGTTGATTGTGTCTTAAAGAAATTTGTTTTTCTGTAATTTTAAGAACAGTTTTCTGTGTAAGGGGTGAAGTGTGCCTGTGGAGCTTTTCCAGATTTATGGCTGGATCTCTCAGCTTCACTGTTACTCTGTAGTCTTCACATAAGACTAGAGTTATCTGAAATACAGGCATACATGGCATGGCAATTATAACCTACCATTTGAGAAAGCATGTAAATTATTGTATCCTAGTGGCAAAATACAGAATAACTGAAGAAATAGAAATGGTTTGCTTCGACTATATGCCCGATATTTTATAGTATTTGCATAAAAAATTAAGGGAATATATTAAACCAATCCTTTCTTTTAGAAATCACCGTAAAAAATTACTCATCAACTTATGGCATGTCAGAAAACAACTTGCAAAGATGCAAAATTAAATCTAACCCTTGGTGCTTGTGTGTGTATGTGTATGTTATTCTATTTATCTGCTACACATATGAATCAATAATGTACTGAAGCTTTCATATAACTTTGAACTAGGTAAAAAATGATTTTCCCTTCGATTCAGGAGGAACTTATCTGTGATTCAGGGTGAAAAGTGTGTGGAAGAAATGAAAGAAGATAAACATTTAAAAAATTTAAATGAAATGAAGAATGAAAAAGAACTACCACATCGATACTTTTTATTACTTTAAGTAATTTGTATGCTGTTGAAATGTTATTTGAATTCACCTCATTTAGCTTGATAATAACTGCACTTCTGCAATTCACATTTTGTGAGTAATTGCATGTGCTTCCACTTTAGCTATTTCTTTACAAATGTGCAATAGTCATTATAGGAAATATTTATAAAAAATAAAACTGTCACTAAACTAAAAAAAAAAATCTTATGTATTCAGTTCATTGATATTCAAACAACAATGATAAAATATATTTCTCTTTGATTGAGAAAGTGGGGGAAATGTTTATCTCATTCTCTCTATATCACCTTGAAGATATCAACAAACTATGGCACCAAAATGAGGACATTTGATGTAGCAAGGTTAGGAGGCCTATGAATTCTGTTTCTCAGAGGTATTATTCTTATCTTTAGAGGAATCTTCTGGGATATTGTTTGTGTGAATTTTGAGCTTTCTCCAAGTCTCTAGTCACTAATAAGCTGTCAATACCTTACAACAATGAGTTTCAAGCATCGTTTGCCACATAAGTGGCAATGATGTCAATATCAGTATTAATTAAAAACAAATATTTTTTCTTAATTTGTGCAGAAGGATAACCTTTATAGGATAACTCAACACTAGTATATTACATTCTAGACTGTTTTTTCCTTTAAATGAAAAAATATAGTTTTATTAATAGTTGTTCTCTTCTGATAATGAAAACATACTCATTGTAATCAATTTATGTGTAGGTTTGTATTTAAGATATCCTTAATATGAGTGAGCAAAAATTGAATTGAACGCTTAAGTATTCTCTTTGAAATCTAACTGCTTGAAATTCTCATGATTCTGGTGCTGACAAGTTAATTTAAATATGAACATTCCTTTTTAGTGTGGTTACCTCCTAAGACTAGTGAAATAATACAGTGAGATCCACACTAATTAAACACTCAATTCCCAAAGGGACAATATGTCATGCCAAGCAAATATTAAAAGATCTTTTCTTGTCTATTCCATTCCAATTATATGCCAAATTCTTTATTTTTTTAGCAGTGGTTCTAAATAACTAACAATTTTCTTCACATTGTTCTACTGACTTGTTCTGTACTCATTTTAAGAAATAAGAGTTTGACGGGTGCCTGAGTGCCTCAGTTGGTTAAGCATTTGACTCTTGATCTCCGCTCAGGTCTTGATTTCAGCATTTTGAGTTCAAGCCCCGAATTGGAGCCTCACACTGAGCATGGAGCCTACCTACCTAAATAAAAAAAGAGAAAGAAAGTAAAAGAGAAAAAGTTGTGTCTAACTTAGAAAAATATTGTTTGACGTTTAAGTCCTCCTACAAAAAATTACATTAGGGGATACAAAACCATTCATCAAACTAGAATCTTGATATTAAGTAATTACTAAAACTTTATTCAGGAAGAGGAATTGAATATAAAGTAGAGCGTATCAGTTATTTTTATCACTGCATGGTGAATTACCACAAATTTTACTATTTTAAAATAAGTTGTTTTCTATCATGTTTGTGTGGGATAATGGCTTAGATGAATAGTGTTTTTTCAGAGTCTGTCATGCATTTTCAGTCAGATGTCAGCTAAGGCTGCAATCATCTCAAGTTTTGACTGGACTGGCATACAAGATGGCTCTGTTACATGGCTGGCAACTGATGCTAACTGTCATATGGTGCATGTACACATGGGCTTTTCATGTAGTTTGAAATTCTCACAACATGGCAGCTGCATTCTGAGAGTGTCCTATCCCATATGTGAGCTTTCCAAAAGATTTATCTACAATGACTTTCATTTATACTTTCAATAACATATCTTAATTTCTTATGAGATTAAGGTTATTGAAAGAAATTGATGTTATTGAAGAGGATGCCAAAAACTCTGAAGATAGGATTATGGATGGTTGTCATATAAATAGTGAACTTATGTAGGAACATGAAAGAAACTGAAACTGAAAGAAGTATGTAAGTCAGCTGAAGATTCACAGACCTTTTGAACTCTACAAGTATGTTTTATTAATTTACTTTTGAACACATCTAACACACTTCAAAACACATTGTTTTAGCCTAGCATCCAATTTTCTTCTTTGATTCTTGCTTTGTGGCCTAAGCAAGATATCAAGTACCTTGAGCTTTTCCCCTAGTTTTACTCAATTATGGCTTTACATATCTTTTGCAAAACAGCTTAGATTCTGAACCAATATCGTACTTCAATGGTTTCTTGATAAAACCCCTAATTTCCTGGGTATTTTTTCCTACCATTTTCTCATCAAAGTAACCATAAACTTTCCCTTCACAAAGAAAAGCACAGAAGCATGCAGAACATAGCACTGGGAAATGTATTTTCTTCAACAATATCTGGGCTTTTATTTCCATGGGATGAGTTATCCCACTTCATTGATGACTGTTCTCAGTCTCTTCTCATACTAACTATTCTAAATCTTTACTTTATTAACAGCATAACCATTCAATTCATATTTTATAACTTTCAGAAAAAAAATTACCTATTACCATACATGACGCAGTCCACCCTATCTTTCTCAACTTGACGTCACCATATCTATAAACATCTGAGTCCATCCTCCTGACCCAAGATAATAGGGAAATCTTATTCCAGTCAAGGATAATCTTTTCATCAGAACCCCTGCCTTCTGACCTAAGATCTGGATTTTCCTATGTGTGTATGTGTATGTGTGTGTGTGTTTTCTACTAGATTATCCTTTTCTTATTGGCCAAACTACTTTCTTTTTTCTGTTTCCAGAATTAGCCCTCTCTTCCTCAAATTATATTGGATCTTGTAAACAATCTTACTTAGGTTCAATAACCCACCACTTGTATATAACTCTCTAATCTCCCTCTAGCCTGAATCCCTCTTCTTATTTCCAACCCATGTCTGAATGTTTATTGGATATTTATACTTTGATCTCATTGTCACCTCAAACTCAAAATATCCTAAGCCTTACCTACATAACTTTCAACCTCTTTCCAAACCCATTCATTATTTGTATTTCCCTTTCTCAGTGACTAACATTATTTTCTACCATGTGGCCTGGGTCAGAAACTTTGAAGGCATTCTAGATTTCTTAATCTTGTCCTCTCCTCCCTAATCTGATCAATAACCAAGTCCCAATATATCTGCCACCTTAATATATCTTATATTTGTTCTTTACTTTCCAAACACATTGCCACTGCCTACTTTTAGGCCTCTATCTTTAGTTAACCTCTGAAATTTCCTTTTTTTTTTTTTTTTTTTTTCTGCTCCATCCTTGTTTACCTTTGGTCTAACTTATACATGGTGGCTAAAGAATCGTAAAAGCCAATCTAAAAGGTACCTCCATTGCCACAGTTGGAGTCCAAGCTCCTTGAGATCTCATAGAAGACAATTCCTATCGGATCCTTACCTTCCTTTTCAGGATCATTTTCCACTGTATTCGTTTAGCAGCTTGTACCCTGGTCCAATACAATTGCTAGAATTCTGAAAATCTTTCCTAAAACATTTTAATGCTCTTTTCTCTCTGATGTAAAAACCTTTCCTTGTCTTCTCTGATTCCCGAAAAAATACCTACCATTAAGACTCAGTTCAAAGGCAATCTCCCTCCTGTAGGGTTTGCTATTATTTTCTTTGCTTTGTTCTGTTCCTTGATTAGTATTCACCTCCTTGTTATATCTGTAAATGTTTTTATGTTCCATCAAAACAGTTCCTTGAGTACAAAATTCTGTTTCATTCATCTAATATTGAGTGGTAGAAAATATAATGTTTGGTTAAATGATCTTCAGGTGGCCTAGACGGCAGTAAGCTTCAAGAATTTCATTTTAATAAAGTAAAAGTTAGAGAGATATGTCACATCAATACCCTTTTTCTAACCTTTCCCTCCTTGAAATTTCCTGGATCTTTGGGTTGTTAAAGAAACATCATGCAGTTTGATGAGTGTGTGGCAATATCAGTAAGATTTTTGTCAGAGTTGATTGGTATGGTTTAAATGAAAAGGGATTTTGAAAATTCACTTCTAAACCATGAAACAGTAGACATTCATTCTTCCATTATTTCTTAAACTGGCATCAGTACAAAGGCGAATAATTTCATAACAGGAATCAAATGCCTGAATGGGACAATAAATATCTTGGAGATATTGCAGATTCCAGACTACCACAATTAAGGAAATATTTCAATAAAGCAACTCAATGAATTTTTTGGTTTCCCAGTGCCTATAGAAGTTATGATTACATTATATTGTAGTCTGTTAAGTGTAAAATAGCACTATATTTAAAAATGTACCTATTTTAATTAAAAGTAGTTTATTACTAAAAAAATGCTAGCCATCATCTAAGCTTTCTGAATAATCCTTTTGCTCGTGGAGGGTCTTACCTCAATGTTGATGGCTGCTGACTGATCAGGAGGGTGGTTGCTGAAAATGGGTGTGGCTGTGGCAATTTCTTAAAATAAGACATCAATGAAGTTTGCTGTATCAATTGATTCTTCCTTTCAGGAATGATTCCTCTATAGCACATGATGCGAATTAACAGCTTTTTACCCACTTTTCAGAACTGGAGTCAGTCCTCTCAAACCCTGCTTCTGCTTTATCAACTAAGTTTATGCGGTATTCTAAAGACTTCATTGTCATTTCAACAGTCTTCTGGCATCTTCACCAGGAGGAGTTTCTGTCTCAAGAAACTACCTTCTTTGCTCACCCATAAGAAATGATTTCTCATCTATTAAAGTCTTGCCATGAGATTGCAGCAATTCAGCCACATTTTGAGTATCTAATCATAACATAAAGATCACTGATCACAGATCACCATAATAATAATGAAAAAGTTGGAAATATTGTGAGAATTATCCAAATGTGACATGGAGACATGAAATAAGCAAATGCTATTGGAAAAAAAGATGCTTATAGATTTGTGTAACACAAGGTTACCACAGAACTTCAATATGTAAAAAACTTCATGTCTGTAAAGCACAATAAACCAAAACATAATAAAACAAGGTATGTCTGTATTAATTGTATTGATTTATCCTTTATAGAGAATTTCCCATAAACAAATGATCAGAGCAGATTTTTATACTGAGGTAGAAATAATTTTGATGGAGACATCTTTATAGTACTAGAAGTAAACTTCAGATTTTAACATTAGCCTATAAAAGAAAACATACTTGGCTTTCACATAAAACACTGCCTATTTGTATTATCAAAACCACTGAAAGCCTCCATGACAGATAGGCCACATGTGGTTATGTGAACATTGAGAAAACACCTTAAATTATGGAACTGACCCAAATTTCTGACTAACAGATATTCATTGTAGTGATTTCATTTCACCTTTTTTTCAACCGCATCTAAGTCAGATCAGCTTTTCCTCCCTGTGGGAACATGACTATCACACAAACAAGCCAACTAACTAACTTCACTGAGAAAAATGGAAATCATTTAAAGCTGTTTTCATTTGTTTGCTTTTTTTTTTCCTTCTCTTCCCTTTTAATCTCTTCCTCTCTACTTCTTCCTCCTCCCCTTCATCCTTCTTCTCACTCTCTCTTCTTCTCCTATCCTCTTCTTTTTAATCAACTACTAATAGATATAGCTTTAGGATATGTATGCCAACAGCCTTTCTTATTTAAATCAAGACTACCCCAAAATTATGTACATGTAATCTGGGAATTGGCATGATACTAACTTTTAAGGATTTTTGTTTTCATTATATGTCAAGTTCCAAACCTTCTCACTTGGCATTTCTATTTCTCATATGGCTACTAAACCAAGAAATGAATTATTTATTCCACATATTCTCTATAGAGGTGCCTGGGTGGCTCAGGGGATTAAGTGGCTGCCTTTGGCTCAGGTCATAATCTCTGGGTCCTGGGATTAAGCCCCAAATCAAGCTCCCTGCTCAGTGGGAAGTCTGCTTCTACCTCTCCTGCTCCCCCTGTTTGTGTACACTCTCTCTCTGTCAAATAAAAAAGTAAAATCTTTAATAAAAACAAAATATTTTCTTTAGATGTTCTATCTTTGCTTCTGTCTTTCCAAAGCTCAACAACAAATTTGTTTCCAGATTACATACAATATTGAGATTCTTTTAGATCATATTGATTCTTTAAATTCAATTATTAAAAATCAAACTTCATTTTAATACCTTTTAAACCATTTCAGTGACATTGAGGAACTAGCATATGTCAAAAGTGTCTCAACTCTAAGGAATGATATAGAAAATTATAGTAATCTGCCTAGACCTGTTGGTTTAGTGAAGCCAGAAATGTTCCTCTAAGAAGGGGGAGCAGGGTGAGAAGACCACCAACAGGGAAGAAAGAAAATAAAATAATAATAATAAAAAAAACTTGGCTTTAGCCAACCTATATGGTAGACGGAGCTGCATGTTGTTCACTCAGGAAGCTCTCTCAATTTTCCCTCCAGCTCCTTTTTATACTCTGTACTTTTCCAGAGACCTATATTCATAGATTTATTTTTCTCTATTCATTTACTTTATATTTCTCTATTTGCTCAGCAAAAATACAATTAAAGTGTCCTGAGACAGAGGGGAGTGGGCAAGTTTATGTCAGATACTTTCAGAATGAAATCTTAGTTTGATCTCTACACAGAAAAAGAATGAAAAGTAGCCAAATCTCGAATGAGAGAGATATTGGATTATTTTTCAGTGTCAAACCCATCTGATTTATGTGAAGTAAGCAAATTTTCTCACCAAAAGCTCAAAAACATTGATTCCAATCCTGAGTATTTTTTCTTCACAGTCTCAAAATTGAAATAATGAAAAGGTATTGAGATTCACTCTACCTTTTCACTGTATCAAGCTCATAAGTGAGGATAAGTTTGCTAATAATATCTGTAAGTAATTTTTTTGAGTTTTCTTAGGGCTCCAACAAGTGTAAATGAAAAGGCATAATCTACTGGTAATTAAGCTGTGTAAACTCTTTAGCTCCTTGAAACTCATAAAATCTAAATGATAAAATATCTATTTCATACAATTGTTTTGATTATTGAGATAAAATTTATGAAAGTTCCTTGGATCCTCTAAGATTTTTACACAGCAAATGTTATTGTATAAAAATACAGTAGTCTCTCTTCATCCATGGGGATACATTCAAAGAACCCCACCCCCCATGGGTTTCTGAGACTGCCAGTAGTACCAAACCCTTATATATACTATGTTTTTTTTTATGCATACAAGCCTGTGATAAAATTTAATTGATAAATTAAGCACAGTAAGAGATACCAACAATAATAATAAAAAGGAACAATTACAATATGCTATAATAAAAGGTATATGAACATGATCTTTCTCTCAAAATATCTTACTGTACTATACTCACTCTTCTTCTCGTGATAATATAAGGTGACTGAATGCCTCTGTGATGAGATGAAGTGAGGTGAATGATGTAGGCATCGTGATGTAGTGTTAGGCTAACACTGATTGATTCTGACTTAACATCAGAAGATGCATTATCTGCTTCCAGAGGACAGTTGACCACAGGTGACTGACGCCATGAAAACTGAAACCACAGATAAGGGGGAGCTACTGTATCCCTTTTGGAATTAATAACGTCCTTAATCCTGACCTATGCATTTTGTCATTCTGATTCCTCTTTACATTTGCAAATTGTACATTTTCTAAAGATAGAAATATATGAGGAAAGAATTCTCTGCTCATTACTATTCACTGTGACATATGTTTGGTACCTGGGCCTTGGGGTCAGATAGACCTTTGTTCAGATTTTGTTTGAGTCCTAGTTCCACCAGGCCCTGAATGTATGGCCATGGATATGTAACTCCTTCTCTTTGAGATTTTCAACTTTTTAATTTGTAAGCTGGAGGTCATATTTGGGTCCACAAAATAATAGGTTTGCTGTAGCTCATGAGTGGAATAATATATGTTAAATCCTTCAGTGACCAGTATATAAGTTCCCAAAACCCTGTTTGCACCATTTCTTATTTGTTCCTAAAAACAACAACAAAACAAAACAAAACAAACAAACAAAAAAAACTGGTACCTTGCTTGAAAGCTGAAGCTCTATTCCTATTGTCATCATCATCAGCATTCTTGCCTCCATTCTTGCTTCCCTTTCCTTCTGTCACAGCCACCTGGAAAAATCAAAACCTCGAATAAATCTAGCGGTGTACCTTCCCTTTTTCCATATCCAGGCTGATAAATACTACTGGAATAAAAATTACACAATATCTTGAATGTGTGCCATAAAATGCTTAGTCTCAACTTCAACGGGGTTTCAGTGCCAAGAGACACTTTCTAAGATTCCTTCTCACCATCTTCTTCTATTCCCCCAAGAACAATTTCAAACTCTTTTCACTTTATTCAAACTTTCTCCTCCCTTGTTTCAATCTCCAACTTGAAAATAAAACTTTATAAGGAACAGAGAAGCCATCTCCTGTCTGTCCTAAATGTACACGCTATACTCTCTGCTTTTCTTCTTTCTTATTATTATAGAGAGATGTCTCACTTTCTATACAAGCTAACCTTTCTTCTGGGTTTTGGGTCTTGATCCATCTTGACTAATCAGAGATCTTTATCCATTTCTTCTTTTCACTCTTAAATCTGTAACCACTATCAACTGGTTTCTTGTCACCATTATTTAAACATATTTAATTCTTCATTATCTTTTTTTAAAGATTATTTATTTATTTGAGAGAGAGAGCATGAACAAGAGGGGCAGAGAGAGAGGGAGAGAGAATCTCAAGAAGGCTTTGTACTCACCCCTCTGTGGGGCTTAGTCCTAGGACTCTGAGATCACATCCTGAGCCAAAACCAAGGTGCTCAACTGACTGTGCCACCCAGGTGCCCCAAGGCCTTATTATCTTTAAGACAATACCTAAAGAAAGCCCTTCCTGGATCTCACACTTTTCTAGCTCTACCTGCTCTCTCTCTCTTCCCTTTCATAGACAAACTTTTTGAGAGTTGTGCACATCCATTTTCTCACTTTCTCACCTCCCATTAACCATTCAGCTTACCACTACCTGGCTTCCACATGAAGAACTTTATTGATATTACTCTCACCAAGATTATAGATGACCTACTTGTTGCAAAATCAAAGCTGGGCATTTTTAAAATATCCTTTACTAATGCTACTTCTTATTTTAATATTTTCTATTAATATTTTCATAGCTCTCCTTCTTCCTTTATTTTCTATTCCTTCTTTTTTACTTTATGGACTCTTCCTTATTCTATCTGTTTTATTCTGGTATCTATATCCACGGCAGCATTTTACTCTCTTTTTACCCTTTATCTCAGTATCTGGAATCTCTTTCACTCCCTTGATCTCATCTTTAGGAGTAACCTCTAAATCTATATTTGTATCTGATGTTGCTTTCTTGAGGGCTAGAGCCATATATCCATCTGCCTTCTGGATATGTCTTTTTAATATAACACGTCCAATATTTCTTTAACGCAGTAATGCACATCTTTGGTGAAAAGAAACAAATTTAAAAATAAACAAGCCTTTCTTCTTCCATATTCTCTGTTCCAGTTAACCTCTCAGCTACTTGCCAAAACTATAAATCATCATTCTTGCTTCCTCCCTCTCTTCTGCCACTCATCCTCTATTACTGCATTAATCTCTAAATCCTAGGGATCGATATTCTCTACATCCCTCAAATATCTACTCACATTTGTTTTATTCTGCTTTTATTTTATTCTACTCTTTTTTAAAGATTTTATTTATTTATTCATGAGAGACACACAGAGACAGGCAGAGATATAGGCAGAGAGAGAAGCAGGCTCCATGCAGGGAGCCCGATGTGGGACACGATCCAGGGACTTCAGGATCATGGCCTGGGTAGAAGGCAGATAGATGCTCAACCCCTAAGCCACCCAGGTGTCCCTATTTTATTCTACTCTTACTTTAGTTTCCTAGTTCAAGTCTCTAGCATCTCACTCTTCCTTCGGCTAGTAGAAAATCCTTAGTCTCTTCCATAGCATCTTGCTGCCTCCCTCCCTCTTTTCTCCATATAGTAGCCAGAGTGATATTTCTAAACCTTAGATCTGATTATGTCACTCTGCAGCTTAAAACCTTTTAATGATTTCCCATTGCCTTTTGAAGAATATCCAAATACTAAGGAAGCCTACAAGACCCTTTAGAGTCTTTTAAGCTCTTGAATTTAATTAATTTCTTCATTAATATGACAAATATGTACTGAATGCCTGCTAAATATTGAGTACTATTCTAGGCATAGAAGATTTAGTAGTGAAAAAAATAATGTTTCTGATCTTTTAGGATTTATGTACTTCTCACTTCATCCTTGATCTCCTTGCTTCACTCATGCAGAACTATTATTAGTTCTTTAATGAAATATACTGTCTTTCCTAGCTTAGAGAGAACGTTGCAGGTATTCTTTCAGCGTGGTACTGGTTCCTCAACATCCTTCCATCTGAATGTCTGCTAGTAATTCTTAGACTCTTCCTCTGACAGTTTGCAACCCTATTTCTGTATTTGAGGCAAGGGAAACTAAGAGTTTTAACATAGATTAGATTTGAGAGATCTAAATAAAAATAACTTTGTTGGAAATGACCAAAAAAATGGAAAGAGAAGCATTAAGGTTAACTCCAAGATTTCTGGTTTGGGTACAAGGAGGTTACATTTATAAAGATGACAGTGGTATTTTTTGAGATTAATTTATTTATTTGAGAGAGAGTGAGATAGTGTGCTCATGAGTGGGAGGGGCAGAGGAAAAGGGAGAGAGAATCTCAAGCAAACTCCAGGCTGAGTGTGGAGCCAGACATGAGGCTCCATCTCATGACCCTGAGATCAGGACTCTGAGATCATGACCTGACCCAAAATCGAGAATCATATTCTTAATCAACTGTGCCACCCATGAGCCCCTAAAGATGAAGATGTCAATAGATAGATGATGAATTTTAGATACCATAGGACCTCTAATGGGAAGAGTCTAAGAAGTGATTGCTGAAATAAGGAAAATAGTTCGAGTTGAATATAAGTTGTTAATTGAAGTTATTAAGTGGTTAAATTATTCAAATAAAGTATATAAAATAAGAGGAGAATGTTTGAATTTTATTAAGGAATCATGAATTTAAAATTAAATTCCATACTCTTTGCCTCTTGGTCATTTTAGAAAATAACCACTCAGCAGTTAAAATCATCTTTTATTCATTTCTAAGACATAATCTTAGCATTATCTTCAAATATTCTTTTCTCTTTCTCATATAAGAAATAGATCTTTTACATTCATCTGTGTTGTTTAATTTTTAAAGCATTTTATTTTCCTTATCTTTTGAAAATTAAGAAGTAAACTTCCCAGATTACAGATAAATAAATGGAGAGTTTTATAATGCTTATGTCTGTTATATGGTTGCAAGGCTCACTCATTCTTATGTTTATTTATTTATTATTTATTTATTTATTTATTTATTTATTTATTTTTCATTCTCATGTTTAAATGGATCTATTTAAATCAATCAATCAATCAATTTCAATTAGAGATGTAGAATGGATCTTGTGACTCTAAACATGAAGGTGACTACCAATATTCATTAACTGTAAGCTTTCAGAGAGACCATTCTATGTGGTTTGACCCTATGTGGTGAAGAGGGGACAGAGAGGAAGGGTCAGTTGTTTACCTGCTTTAAACTTCAGAGCATTTTTTCCCACATATTATTTCTGTTATAGTTCCATATTTCATATACGTTAAAAGTGACAGTCTTTAATATTTAAAAATTTCTTCAAAAAATTCCTATTCACAAATTGAGTAGTTTCACTGAAATATCTTAGAAGTTGAAAACAGTTTATAAATTTTCACCAGTGGTATTCTGGTGTCTATGAAGTGCTGAATTCTATTTCTAAAATTATTATATTATGTGTAATATATATTATTGTTAAATTTTTAAAACATAAAGTCATTCATTTTTTAAATGGAGCATAGCAATTGCCTAATTTAAATAATCTTATCTATAGATTTATTCACTATAACAATTTCCACTCATTAATTTAAAAAAGTATTTAAAATAAAAATTATTGAAAGTATTATTGAAAAATAGGGGCACCTAGGTGGTTCAGTTGGTTAAGTGTCTATCTCATCCGAGGGTCCCAGAATTGAGCCCTGCATCTGGCTCCCTGCTCAGAGAGGCATCAACCCCTTCTTACCCCCCTACTTGTACTCTCTCTCTCTCTCAAATAAATAAATTTTTTTTAAAAAAAGCAAAAATACCTTGCTGCTTTCCTGAGTCTATGACTTTTCAAGTTGCATTTTATGCCATTTTTTTTCAAAAACTGCTCACAATTATGTACTTTTCAAATGTCTTTTTCATTATGTAAATGCTTTTAAATCTTGTGCTTACAGAGAAAAGTGAGAATTGAAAAACGAGATGTTTTAAAGATTGCGTATTTCTTAGAATATCTCAAAATAGGTACTTCACGTGTGTGGCATAGTGGTTTATGAATGGTTGGCAAAAGGTTACTATTTACTACAGCAGTGGGAAGTGTAAAAGGAAAAGCAGTTCTGCATTGTGTGGGTTTCTTGGAATAGCAGCTACAAACTCTTCTTGTTTGGAATGAGCCAATCAGAAGCTATATTTGGCGTGGAGCTGATGAGGCTCTCCTTCATGGTGGCCCTGCTTTGTGTGTTACAAAGGCTGGCTGGTTTAAGAACTCAGAAATGCAAATTAAATGCCCACTTGCTGGGGATCCCTGGGTAGCTCAGCGGTTTAGCGCCGCCTTCAGCCCGGAGCTTGATCCTGGAGATCCCGGGATTGAGTCCCACGTCGTCGGGCTCCCTGCATGGAGCCTGCTTCTCCCTCTGCCTGTGTCTCTGCCTCTTTCTCTCTCTCTCTCTCTCTCTCTCTCTCATGAATAAATAAATAAAATTGTTTTAAAAAAATGCTCACTTGCTAAAAAAATCCAAATGGAGGACTATGTTAATGGTTTAAGAACACTGTTTAAGCAATGGAAACGTGGTTCCTCTATGTAATATTTTCTAATTATAATGCGAAACCATTATGACTACATGCAGTTGACTAGCCTCTTTAACATTTCAAAAGCTTTTCATACCTATTAACTTGTTTTATCTCCACAGCAACCTAAGGAAGTAGGTGAGGAAGGGGCTGTTATATGAATTGAGTTGACGCATGGGAGAGTGATTTGTTAATGGCAAAACCATACAAATTATAACATTAACATGCTTGTTTTACGGAAAAGAAAACAGAGGGCAGAAACACTAAATGATCTGCTTCAGGTCACATAACCCTGGGATGACCACAATGCAGGCCAGCTGACTTGCACTTAAAATTGTTTATCAGTTTCTTGTACTTACTATTCATTGGTGAAGCTATAGGCAGTCAATACAAGAAAGGGACTAGTTTTATAGAACAAATATAGAGCTAAAGCACTTCAAGAGACTTATTCAGAGTTGCTCAGTTAGCCATTAAGAGAATATACACTCAATTTTTTAAAGTATTTTTGGACTAGTTTCTACTTAAATTCATGGAGTGCAAAATGCCCCTAGACCTGTGGTTAAAGCTATTATGCCATGAAATAGTATGACAACCCAGCCAGGTCTGAATCAATGATCTAGAAGGAAAGGTTTTGTCTTTCATTAGTAATTCCGGCTCACTTTTCATTCATTAATCTGATTCCATGCAACCTCTGTATCAAAACTTCATTAACTCTTTTCCTAGTTTCAAAAAAAAAAAAAATACTATAACAGATCAATTGAATTCTCAAAAAAAAAAAAAAAAAAAAAACTGGAGTGTAACCACTTTTTCCCTCCGTTGAAAGCTTTAAACCTTCCATTCCTATATGTTTTCCTTTTTGGCCAGGCAGTTGAGAACAAGGTGTTGAAGAAAAGAGAGAACTATTATTCCAAGTCTTGGGTTTTTATCCCACTTAACTTTTATTTGCCCTATACTTTGCTTAACCTCAGTTCAGAACACAGGATTGGGAGAGTACACTGGGAGAGTACATAATAATAATGGATAATTATGAAATAGTACCACAAGGATACTTAGGTGTTTATACTAAACACTTACTCTTTATTACTTCTCAGGTCCTGTTAAAAGCTTGATGTCGCTGCTCTCACATTGAGATGTTAAGTAATTAGACCCAAGTTAGAGACTAGTTAGTGCTGATGCCAGGACTTGACCACATATTTGACCTCAAAGCTTATCTATTAGCCATTATGTTGTTTCCTCTTCTGACTCAACTGAAAGTCAAGAAGTTCAGGAAGAATCTGTATAATATGGATCCCAATGAGTGGTGGGTTCCAGGAAACTCTGATTCATTTTAATAGCCAAGATTTATTTAGAAAAAATAAATAACCACATGGGCTCTCTCCACAAAGAAGTGAAGGAAAGCCAGCCACGGATGAAGGCAGACATCCAGCTGCTAATGTTGTGTCATAGATGCAATTAAGATCAGTGGTAATGAGGAGCCAGAAATTCCACTGTTCACTGATTGTATGCTTTTTCTAGCAAGTTATATATGATTGCTGAGCCTCAGGTTTCTCATTGTAAAATTAGATTAATAATTTTTATATCATATTTTTTCATAAGGACTGAACATACACACACACACATATTTGAAGTGTCTAGTATAGCTCCTAAACTTAGGGTCACTCTGTAAACATTATTTCTAGCCCCCGTCCTGATAGTCACCTAGTCTGCTGTTCCCAAAGAGACAAGTATTGGCTATATATGATAATACCAGAAATGTGGGTGGCAAGAATCAAAAGTCCAGGACCAAGTAAACCCAACCAAAAGGTTAGACAAAGAAACACAGCTAACAAGGGAATAGCTGAAATCCAGACAGTAAACTCCCGATGTTTGAAACCAGTCTTGAGTTGGAGTACACCAAATACCTCCCTTAGGTCATCAAAGTAATGGGATTGAACCTAGGCAGACAAGAAATAACCAAGAATTGTATTTTTACCAATCAAGATGGTAAGGACCCCAGGCAAAGATTTAGAATCCAGAACCCTATGGGCTGACAAAGTTTGTAAACCAGGGTTAGGAATCTATGCCATTCTAGATTCTAGATTTGTAACAGCTACCAAAAGGACATCTTGGGAAAAAAGTAAAAATTCTACTTGTCATGATCATTGCACATACTTTTTGCCCAAGTACTATTCAATTCCAGAGCATATTGGACTCTTAAGTGGCTATCCCTCAAGGGAAAGAGTAAAAGATTTGAGATTATAAGATTTTCTTTCTTTTAACATTTTATTTATTTATTCTTGAGAGACAGAGACATAGGCAGAAGGAGAAGCAGAGGGAGAAGCAGGCTCCCTGCAAGGAGCCAGATGCGAGACTCGATCCTTGGACCCTGGAGTCACGGCCTGTGCAGAAGGCAGATGCTCAACAGCTGAGCCACCCAGGTTTCCCAATTATAAGATTTTCTGGTGGAAGAAGGATACCTGTGTTATGGTCTAGGCCTATTGCAGTTCCCCAAACTGGGCTTTAAGGAGTCTATACACTGTCTTGGGCCACTGAGAAAGAAGCTTTAGTCTTCTTATCATCCGACTCCCTAGCCAGTTCACAAAGTTATCTTAGGGTTATTTATCCTATTTTTGTCCAATTAGTACGATATAATAAATGCCCACTAGAGCTACTTCTTTGTTTAGTTGCTATGAATACATAAAAAGGTTTTAGTCTATTTTTATGGAACCTAAGGTAAATAGTTAAAAACTGAAAGTTATTTAACCAAATATAAGGATGAGACACTGAAAAACAGGGAGATTAGTTTCACAGGTCATCCACTAAATCTGGCAAAGTAAATTTTGAACCTAAGCAGTCTAGCTTTGGGTATATCCACTTAACTGCTATATTATATTTTAATTTAGAGCAAGTTACCCATGTTACACCCAAATCTCTAGGAAAGCAAAACAAGAAAAAACTTTTCCTCCCTCCTCTCTTTTTTCTACTTCCTGATTCTCATAAGTGTCCTCATCTATTCATTCATTCATTCATTCATTCAGGAAATCTATATATTGAAGTTGCTGCCTATTTTTATGAAACCAGAGTAGATTTTATTTTCATTTTAAACTTTCTCCTAAAAAATACAATTTTTCAAAGAGAGAATAATGTATATTAGTTACCTTATATATTTTAAGTCGTAAAAAGTAAAAGTGAAAGGTTTTTGATAAGGTTGTTAGGATCTGTTCTGGAATAGGCTCTTTGTTTATAAGGAACAGAAACCCCCTCAAACTAGCGCAAATAAAATTTGAGCTTTATTAAAAGTTCTTGTAAAATCTCAAAAAAATTCTAGAAATAAGCAGGCAGAGATCTGATAGTTGGACCCAGGGCTGCTCTGGTGACCATAAGAACATTTTGTGAGCCTCTAATCAGCTGTGGAACTTGTCAGTAATCTTGCTAGTCACAGGCTGTGATGTCAGCACAAATCACATTTGTCAGAGGAGATCTATGCCCTGGCATCATAAGGTGAGCTGGGTCAATCAGATCCACCTCTTCAAAATTTAAACTAAGATATTGATGTGCAAGAGAAACCATGCTAATCAGTAGCTGGGAAAAAACTTAGGAGATGCCAAGCCAGTACTGAAAATGGCAATTAATGTAACAATGATACACCAAAGTATAATCTTGAACTCTGTAGCCTGATCTGTGTTCTGTGTTGACCTTAAGCAAACTTGTTTAGGCCCCATAGGGTTTATTTTCCAAACTGATAAACAAGGAAAACTATTTGTCATCTCACAAAAATTTTGTCAATGACATACATTCGAGGAGTTCAGACTCTTTGCCAATCATATAAAAATGTAAGACGATTAGAATACCTCATAGTTTCATGTCCCAATATTGTCAGATATAAAATGTGAAGCTGAATTCTAGATCATTTTCATTTTCCATAAGTGATGGTAACAACCTTGTCAACATCTCTCATCTAATCTCCCTTTTAGATCACAAATATTATCAGAATATAGTTATTGAGCCAAAACAAATCCTCATCATTTAATGATTTTTCAAAATCATCTGTAGAATTGATATAATATGTATGCTAAAAAGATTTACTAGGTTATCTTTATATTAACTTAAGAGTTCTATTCTTATGATTTTTAACATTTCACATCCAAGAACTGAAGATTTATCCATGAGCAGAATTAGAAAGTCAAGAGATGTGGTTTCTAAAAGGAGACAATCTAGCAAACTTGTTCTTTCTGGATTTAGAGTTCTAGTCTCATATTTTACAAATATATATGTGTATACTTTAGGCTAGATAAAGCCCTGCCTTCAAGAGGTTTAGGATTGCATAAACCAAACCATTATGATTCTGTACTTTCATTTCAATGCACAAGGGAATTACTAGATGTTAAAGGGTCTGAGACAGCTTAGTTTTTGCATTTATAACAGGATGTCTTCACATGTTGGTCTTGAGCTATTCTGCTGTGAGTATAAAGTATATTTTGCCATAGGTCTATTAAAATTTCTATAATTTGAAATACAAGTTGGAGTGCTTGGAGAGACCACAGAAATTAAGGCTCGATCAAAGGAACAATTGTTGAATTTCCTTTTATAACATGGGAGGCATAAATGTACTGTATGAAAACTTGAAACATGGTTCATCTCCAAAAACAGATGAACCATGATTTAAAGCCTCATTTGACCCTGAACCTCTTTAAGACTCCATTTCTGCATCTGTGAAATGGACATAATAACAGTCCCTAGCCCACCTAAATATTTGTTACTATGAAGACAAAATGAGGTATTACAGATACATTTCTAAGCACATAGAAGATACTACTATAAATGGTAGTTATAGATCATAGGATATGAAATATTAAATACGAAGGTAAAGAGTTGGGGCACCCTGGGTGGCTCAGCGGTTTAGCGCTGCCTTCAGCCCAGGGCCTGATCCTGGAGACCTGGGATTGAGTCCCATGTTGGGCTCCCTGCATGGAGTCTGCTTCTCCCTCTGCCTGTGTCTGTGCCTCTCTCTCTCTTTCTCTGTGTCTCTCATGAATAAATAAATAAAATCTTAAAAAAAAAAAAAGGTAAGGAGCTAAGGATAGAAAAAGTAGAAAAACTGGAAATAAGGCTATTTTTAGAATGCAAAACTTGTTTGTAGTCTGTAAAGTTCAAAATTTAAGTAAAGTATAATTATTCCCTTTTTGATGTTTAAAATTGTACTCTCTTGAAACTGCTTTAGGGCAAAAAAAGTACATGGGCTGAAAACAATTGCTAAAATATGTAAAACCTGAAACAGAAATGTATTTTCAGCTCAGATAATGTCCAAGAACTGAATAACTAAGATGATGTTCCTTAAATCTGAACTGACTCAGTAAATTATGATTTGATAAATGATGTGCTAACCACTATTTAGAAAATATTATCATTGAAATATTTAGAAGATATAAGGGAAAATGTGAATCACAGTGTATAACTGATAGGAAACTAAGGCAGTTTATTTAATCTCTGATCTTTCATTTAAAATAATGCATTTATAGAAATCCACATGATGAGGCTGCTTTGTATTTGAGAGCCACAGAACATAAAGGCCAACTGTTGGAGATGACTAGTGGTGAAGGTCTTACTAAAAGAGTCGCACCCCTTCCTGAATGGCAGTAACTGGAGAAGTTTAAGGAGAAATCATTGACACTTTTTATACTTCAGTTACCTTGTACTGTTTCCAACCTGGGTAATGAGAAAAAGAAACCATCTGGAAGCACTAGAGTGGAGGTGATTGATCATCTGCTTTGATGGCATCAAACCTAACGTGCTGATCTTGGCTGCTAGAGGCCACCAGCTTTTCTGAGATTCAGTTTCCTCCTCATCTAAAACACTGGAAGGTTGGGCAAGAAGCAATGGTTTTTGAAGTGGCTTTACTTGACTTTATACTTAAAAGAAAATCTTAAGGAGATGCCACATAAATAAATAAAATAAAAATAAACATAGATACTTTTTGAAACAAAATGAGTGTGTATGCTTGGGGGAGTGGAAGAGTTGGAGATATGTGCCAATAATGCTATATGCTTCCCTCCCCCTCCTCCGTTGCATGGCCTCTCTTTCTCCATGATGGCTTGCTCTCTCTAACCCCATAAGTTTCTCAATATCAGAGCATAGGAATATTCAGAGAACATTTTGTAAATGCTGCACTAGATGACCTTCATTGTTCTGAGTATTGTTGTTTACCTTTCTGAAGAATTGAGACAGGCAACTTGCAAAAGAAAAACATACAGAGCCATTAACATGTTTAAAATTCAAAATATTTAAAATGAAGAAGGAAATGCCTCTTTATCTTGATATATTAACAAAAATTACCGCAAATTATATTACAAAAGTAAGGATGGTTTTGGGGACCCAGATCTCTCATTCACTGCTAGTGGAAGTTTACACTAGTCTAACATTTCTGGAACATACTTGACAATATGTACCAAGAGCTTTTAAGATAGATACACCACTTGACCACAAAATTCTTCTTCTAGTAATTTAAATCAGTGGAATAGATGGGAAAGAAGAAAGATGTAGTTTGCTTATCCAATTTATTTATAATGAAGAAAAGTGAAAGTATCCTTAATTATAACATTATTACAGAATCTAAGCACTATTTAATGTGTGTGTGCATGTGTGTGTGTATTTTTCTTTTAATTAGAAAACTTGAAGAAGTTTGAAGAGAGTAATAAGTATGGGGACTTTGAAATCTCCTGGTTCTTGCTTGTGATATTGGAAAAACATAGTGAAGGTAATTAATCAGTAGTTTAAGGTGATGTGTGAAAGTCAGAGGGTCACTTAAGCAGCCTATAAAGAGACTCTCATCTCCAGCAGCTAGAGGGGGGAAAAAAAGTGAAGGTAAAGCTCAGAATCTAATTATAAGGGCAGAATAGTTCCAGAGAACGTTGAATTTTTAATCCTGGCAAGACCACTATACTCAGGACCTCTGTTACAAAGATGTTTTACACTGAGATATGGGATGGAGATATCTAAGTCAATGTATTCAGAAATCTTGAATCTCTAGCTTCCCTAGGACACTAACCCTATAGAAATAGCCCACTTTTTCCCATTAAAGCCTAGAATTCCTCCTCTGTTTGAAGACAATACAGAGGTCTTTGTGTCATAACATATTATACATCCTTTCAGGATCTATCTCCACCTCTCATATTAGGCATCTGAAAAATAACTAGGGCCAAGTCACAACACTGCCCTCCCAGAGACATGCTGGCATTAAATAGGAAATGCAGAAGGAGTAGCCAACATGGGCCAGTCAGTGTGTACCAGTAGGATCCTGGAGAATATATGGGATTCTGAGGGTGGAATTAGAGTGGGGAAGTGGAACATGAGTTTGGATAAGAGAGAGTTCATTGATATGGGAGTGCTACCATTTATTACCTTGTTGAGGACCTTAAGAAACAGTGTTAATACTGTAACATTCTTGGAAGTTTAGATAAGGGATAACCCTCAATAAATAAAGTAGAAATGCCAGAACTATTCTGGCAGAAAGTGGAGCAAGAGATTACAAGTTTTGGAAAAATAAGCATGCGGAGAAGGTACACCATACGAGGCCGGAAAACCTCAGTTCACTGTGGGAGAACCTGGATGAAATGCCACCTACCAAACTGATAAAAGATGCTCCAACAAGGGGGTACCAGGTTATAGCACTTCTAAGTAGTTCAGTGATGAATGTTTCTTATAGGCCAAGCGTGACATCAGAGATGCTATTATAGAATTGGGCTCCCTGATAGCAATGGGGATGATGGGTTCAGGATAATGGAGATTGGGAGGCAAAACTGAAGCTTTAGAAGCAATGTAGGTACAATCATCACAACTGATAGCAAAGTCTGAAGGACAGCCAGTGGAAGCTGGCCTACACAGAACTATGAAGATATGGAACATGATATTCCTAGGTGCAAGATAAATGGGAAGCCAATAAGAGTGCTGCTCAATTTATAAAATTTATACACCAAAAGAAATAAAAGATATAGGCACTACAGTTAAATATCATGATCTCTTGTTCAATATTTGAGCCTCATCCTATTTTTAGATCCTGAATTCATGACTGAAGAAAAGACTAGATCCTCATAAGGAAACATCATGTAATACCATAGGAGTATGTAACAGTTCCCCTAGAGCAACCTAGGGCCATTTATATTAGTAAGGGGGAATACTCAGATATTTTGAGGACTATTGAACATAGAGCTGAGGTTAAGACTGATAATCTTGAATCCAAAATATCACCAAGACTCCCCGTCTTAAAGACAGCCATTTGTGGATTAGATTAAAAAGTGGAATCCTGAATCCTGGCCTAGGTCCAGCTCACTGGGTACACACACACACACACACACACACACACACACACATACACACACACTAGTAGTTATTTTCTAGTCCCCAAATATATGATCAGAATGGACATACTTGACAGTTGGCAAGATGCCTGTACTGGTCCCTTGTTCTGAGGGGCAAGAGTTAACATAGTAGGAAAGGCCAAATGGAAGCTCAGAAATGTGCTTCCCTCCCATCCCTGCCCCATCCCCAGCCAAGATAATAATAATAATAGTAATAATAATAACAATAATAATAAAAACTCATCACAGAAGAAACATCAGAGAGCACCCTTAAAAACCTAAAGGTTTCAGAAATGATGGTCTCCACTCTATCTATTTAATTGACCAGTCTGATCTTTAAAAAATAGGTAGAGCTTAGCAGATAATAACAGCTTACCACAAATTCAGGCAAATAGTAATCCCAATGGCAACTGATGTATTAGATGTGGTATCTCTTCTAAAGCAGGCCGACATGGTCCTAGGTACATTAGTCTGGTGAGTCTGTCTTTTTTGTTTTGTTTTGTTTTTGTCCCAGAGCAAAAAGAAGCAACAGAGGCAATTTGAATCAATGTGGGACAGCCAGCAGTATGCATTTATCTTTTGCTCCAGGGCTGTGTTAACTTTTCTATTCTCTGCCATAATCTAGTCTAAGAGAGCCTGAACCATCTGGACATTCTGTAGATGGTCCATTATATTGATGACATCAAGTTAATTAGATAAGCAAAATAGTGTAAGATTTTGGTAAGACATATCTGATCCAGAGGGCAGAAGATAAACCTTATGAAAATTCAGGCTATTTTTACCAGTATACTTCATCATCTACTTTTTGTGGAGAGAAGTAGTTTGAGGTAAAAATATATATAGACTCATCAGCAGTGGTGAATAGGTTGTTTTTTTAGTATTCTGAAAGGATAAAGCCTGAAAAATCAGGGATCAACAGGTATGGGAAAGAGGCTACGGACTTGCATTAATCATCCTTTATTAGTGTGATTTTTAAAAATTTATTTGAATGACAGAGAGCATGCACAAGCAGGGAGGGGCAGGAAGAGAGGGAGAAAGAATCTGAAGCAGATTCTGCACTGAGCTCAGAGCCCAACAGGCTTGACCCCATGACCTTGAGATCATGACCTGAGCCAAAACCAAGAGTTGGTGACTTAACTGATTGAGCCACCCAGTCACCCCTATTATTTTGTATTTTTGGTGTTTTGACATCCTGGGCTGACTCTGGAGAGACTTCTCTCCAAGGTTAGGTAATTCCTAGAGACAGAAAATAACTCACCTGCAATTTCACCTGTTACATCTTCCCACAGAAACCTCAATAAAAGCTCCTGCTACAGTTTCCCCTCCTCTCTCTGCCCCCTGACTATGGTGCTTTCCTGTGTGACTCCCCATGGTGTGGCCTACCCCTGCTCTTGATATCCATAAGTATAACAATCCTTTCAATGGCAGTTATTTCTTAATCCATCTGTTTCCATATCTGGGTAATAATAAAACCTATACTCGAAAACAGGATGGACCTATGAGAATTGGCATGAAGTATGCAGATTTTGGTATCACATGACCACAAAAAAGCATCCACCAAAAAAGAGGCAAGAAAGAACCAAGTAGATTGAGTGAGCTGTCAGATGATAATACTATCTTTGGCCAATTCAACGCTGGCTCAACAAGCTCATTAGCCATGGCAGCAGGTATGGAGACTGTGCATATGTCCAACAGTATGAACTTCCACTCACTAAGACTGGTCTAGCTACCAGGCAACTGAACATCCAAATCATTAGCAATAGAGACTATGCTGAGCCCCTTGTATGCTACTCTACTATCCCTCAATGAAACCACTTTGGAAGGAGAAGGAATTTGGCTTATCTGGAATCAATACATATTCCAAGTATAACTTTCCTTTCCTGCCTCAGTTAGCACTGTTATCCAAGAACTTACACAATGTTTGAACTACCAACAAGATATATTATATAGTATCACCCCAGACCAAGAGACCTGCTTTACATCAAAGGAGGTGTGAGAGTGGGTACATGACTAGAGGATCTTCTGGTCTTATCACATACCAAGTTTCCCAGAAGCTACTGACATGATAGAAATATGGAATGTTTTTTTTATTTTTTTGTAAAGGTGAAACTGACATGACAGCTTGGAGATAATCCCCTGGAAAGATGAGGCATCATCCTCCAGGAAGCAGTCTATACCGTAAACTCTGGCCATATATGGTGCTGTATTTTCATGTATTTTACCCAGTTAGTAAAATACATGAATCTAAGAAGCAAGAATCAAGGCCCACGTCTCATCATTTCCAGAGATTCCTTTGGGGAATTTGCACTTCTATGAGTCTAAATGTCCTGATTCCCACAGAGGAATGCTTCCACCAGAGAACACAGTAAGAGTTCTATTAAAATTTTTAAAAATATTTTATTTAAATTCAATTTGTCTGCATATAGTATAGCACCCAGTGCTCATCCCATCGAGTGTGCTCCTTAGTGCCCATCACCCAGTTACCCCAAGGAGTTCTATTAAATTTGAAGCTGCTGTTGCTGTCTCAGCATTTCAGACTTTGAGAGACAATTAAACGAGAAGAGGAGTCATCACTTTGGCAGGGGTGATTGGCTCCGATCATCAATAATAGGCTTGGCATTCAAGTGATTTATTAGTGTTTATCTTCCCTGAACAATTTTGATGGTAAGTGGACAGCACAGCAGTTTGAGAAGAGCATGGTGAGCAGGGGATTTAGCTCCTTTAGGAATAAGGATCTGGGTCACTCTCACAGGTAGACCAACTAAATTGCAGAAGTGCTAGTCAAGGGGGAGGGGCCTCTGAAATGGGTAATGGAGGAAGAAGAAAATGAGTATCAGCTATGGTCTTGAGTCCAGCTGCAGTGGAAGGGTTTACAGTTATTCTAATAACTATCCTCTTCCTCAGAAAGGAAACTAACTAGAATTTTGGAGGCGTGGTCAACTTAGTATATGAAGCAAATGAATCTGAGTACCACGAGTGGTGGATTGTATGGATGTACTGATACGCCACAGCTCACACTCAGCTGTGGGAATGCTGTTGCTGATTGCTCTCAGATGAGTCCCTCTCTAGAATTCCCTTGGGCTGAAGTACTGACTTGAACAAGATTATGCTCCCTCTTGGGAGTTGGCCCACCTCCAATAACTTGTCAGTGTGGGGGACAATGCCCTACCTTGCTGGAGATTTAGGAAAATGTTAAAGGGACATTCCAGTTCTGAAGCTCCTTGTAGGATTGTTTAAGGTCCCTGTTGCAACTGCCTGGCAGTTCAACATCTCCCTATGTCCAATCCCACTTTCCTCACTCTCTTACAAGTATTGTTCCCAAGGGCATTCTCTGACTGAGAATCTGTGTTTTGGGGAAACCCTCCTCAGTCAGTCCTAGAGATTATATATTATTAATCACCATTTGAAGAATGCTCTAATTTGGCTCCTATTTCTATTCTACCCAACATTCAATATTACCCTCATTCTTAGTCTTAACTTTTACTGTTTTCCTAGTAATTTTTATACTTCGGCTCATGGCCCCATCCTCGCTTTCATTTGGTGTTTAACTTCTTTGATGTTACATACATATGTGTCTGCTTATAGTTCAATGCCCCTAATACCCAACAACATCATAATGCATTAATATTTCATTTATTTCTTTAATATATTCTCTAGGAAGTTTAGAATTTATAAGTCAAGTTGGCGAAGAATTAGTATTCAATTAGTATGAACTTGAAAAAATTGCAGACAATTCTCCAGATTTGAGAAATCTCTAAAAGTAGTTAAAGAGTCATTATGCTAGTTGAAAATCTTAGCACTTTCAGATTACAGTTCCTCCAGTTTTCCCATAAAATGTCACAATTCTTTGAGGCTCCTGTAAGCTAACTATGCCACCCATTGTCTCCGTGTTCTACTTAATTTCTGGCAAATCATCTACTTTGATGGAAGGTCTCAGCAGACTCAAAATATTCTTCCCCACTCCTATCACACCAAAATCTGAATGACATTACTCTTAATTCTGACCTACAGATATCCTCCTTCATAGATAACATCATCACAAATAAACATGGACTTTACTAGAAGTCTTTCTCTCTATTTCTAAACTGCTGGGCAAAACTCTGTTTTGTTGATTGGTATCATTATAATTGATTATAGTAACTTTAGTTGGGCCATCAAAAACACTTCTTAATTGTATTTTTACTTGGCATATCTTTGTTTCATCAATTCTACTAAAGCTTTACAGTTCTCAACCTTTATTTCCAATTGTCCAATCTACACTGGTTGTGAGTCTCACTCAGAGTTCTCTGACTTTCTATAAACCTATCTCTACCCTCCTCTTCTTTTTTCATTTTAAGACTAACTCCAGCAGCTCAGGTGGCTCAGTGGTTTAGTGCTACCTTCAGCCCAGGGTATGATCCTGGAGACCTGGGATCAAGTCCCATGTTGGGCTCCCTGCATGGAGCCTGCTTCTCCCTCTGCCTGTGTCTCTGCCTCTCTCTCTCTGTGTCAGTCATGAATAAATAAATAAAATCTTAAAAAAAAAAAAAAGACTAACTCATCTGCTTTCTGAGACTTCACTAGTCATTTTTACTTCAATACAACCCCTTTTTTTTTTTACCGCTTATGCTCAGATGAGGAAGTCAAGTTTCTCTTATAGAATTCCTCCCTTAACTCCTATGATTCCTCTAGTTAACATCTAATATGAGTTTGGATATATTTACTAAAATAAGCACCCAAAACATCAACGTACTTTACATATATTTTATATATATTTTATATATAATATATTTATAATATATTATATATAATAATATATCATATATAAATTATTAATAATTTATATATAATAATATATAAAATATATAATATATTTATAATAATTTGTTTATCTCCAATAAATAAATAAACAAACAGACAAATAAAATGTCCTGGAAAGAGAAAGTTTGCTTAGTATTATTAGTTTGTATAATGAATATCATTGTGATAATAAAAATGTAAAATATATGGATGGTATAAATAATCATAATGGAGTGATCACTATCACCCACATTAACAAAGAGACCATTACCACTACCTTGAGACCCACTGTATTTCTTTTACTGCTCTCAGTTTGTTTCTTTCCCTCAGAGGTAACTATTACCTGGATTTTGTGTTTTTCATTCCCTTGTTTCTTATAGTTTTATTACATTATTTGTAAACTTAACTAATATATTGTTTTCTTTTGCATACATTTGAGATTAATGTATGTGGATTATGCTATGTGTCTTGCTTATCTTTGGTAGGCATTATGACCATATTATTGTGTGTATATGAAATTCAACTATTTTATAGTATTTCAACATATGAATACATGGTGGTTGTTTATATTCTCTACTGTTAATAACTATTAGCATTTTCCCATTTAGTTTAGTTTGTAGTCCTATTACAAACAGCACTGCTCTAAATATCTTTGTATAAATCTCTTGCTGCACATCTCCAAGTCTTCTGGGGGTTTTGTTTTTTAAATGACAGTGTGACCTTTGCATGGCTGACTACATGCCCAGGGTCGACTGTAATTTCAGCATGATGTCTCTATCTTCTTATATAAAGAAATGTTGAAGCTTCTCTTTAAAACTATTTGTGAAAGGTACACATCTGTAATGCAATCAAGCCATGGTACTTAGTGAGTGGGCAGGGGGCTTGCATCATCCTGGGGCTGAAGATGGAAGGAAAGATGAAGATAATGAGGTTACTCTATGCCATCATGTAATTTATGACCTTATTGGAAATCCTCTCTCTCACTAAAAGATGCATTGAAACTATAGAAAGAAATGTAAAACTGAAGGCTTAAGGCCTATACATCTAATTGTTAGAAAAATGACTTAATAAAATAATAAAAACCTATGAACTTGAAATGATTAAATATCAACATTCTGGTGCTATGTCCCTGTACAAAACAAGCTGAGGCAGAATGAAATGTTATTTTCATAGTCTTATTTTCATTTTGGTTTAACTTTAAAAGTAAATCTTGCTGATTAACAGATGACTTTTGCATTTAATCCAGAAAAATTTTACTGAATGGAAAAGCAATTTATAAGAACCTTTACAGGAGATCCCTGGGTGGTGCAGGGGTTTAGCGCCTGCCTTTGGCCCAGGGCCTGATCCTGGAGACCCGGGATCGAATCCCACATCGGGCTTCCGGTGCATGGAGCCTGCTTCTCTCTCTGCTTCTCTCTCTCTCTCTGTGTGACTATCATAAAAAAAAAAAAAAAAAAAACAATTAAGAACATTTACAAAAAAAAGTCAGGTTGATAATAATGTTTTCAAAATTGAATTTTTCTCCTTTAATTGATCTTTTCAATGCTGACTCAGACTGATTTCCATGAAGATGACTTTATTATCCGTTTTCCCTTCAAGTCTTTAGTGAGAAAATTAGAAATTGGGTTTCCCCTTTTCTTGGTTTGATTGTAAGTTTAAGGTGAAAAATGACATTAGTTTTTTTGGGGGGATGGTGGTTTCTTCCATAATTCCAATGGCAAACAAATTTTCCAAATGCTTTGTTGCATTTCAGGATATATTTGGTACATGGTTGCCAGATTTAGCAAAAACAAAGCAAAACAAAAATAAAAACAAAAAGTAAGATGCCCAATTAAATTTGAAAATCATATAAACAATGAATAATTTTTCAGTATAAATGTGTTTCAAATTACTTTTCTTAATTTGAAATCAAATTTAACTGTCAGTCCTGTATTTGATCTGGTAACCTTAATTTGGCAAAATATAAAGTTGGACTAGGAAAAAATATTATCACTTTGGGGAAGGTGAAGCATCTACATGAGGGCAAATTAAAAGATCAAACTGATTTGAGATGGAAAGATGAAGGTTAGTAGGGCTTCTGGATTAGATTTGATAGAATAGAGACCAATACTGGACAAGGATAAGATGCTAATACTGATAATCTTATCATTATTAATGGAAACTGGGACAATGTATGTTACAAGTGTCATAAAAATGCACCTCTCTAGCTCCAATCTTCATCTGTTTAGCATAGCTCAGAGTTCCTCCAGTCTAGAAAAATCTCAGAACAGAAAAGCCTATATTTATTTGAGGTTGAATAAGTTGGAAAAAAAAACCCAGAACACTAAAAACTATGAGAAAATTACCATTATAAATAGGTAAGTAAGAAACGTACCACTTATTTTGCCTGAGTTCAAAGGCTCCTCAGAGGTTCTGCTATAGTCAAAATTGTGGGGGTTTTTTTGTTGTTGTTATTTTTGGTTTTGTTCACTTTTTTCCTTGGCCTTAACTGATGTCTGAAATCCCCTTATCTTGGCTTAAGGTTTTGATCAATATTAAAATGTCACACCCTAAGGTGTTCTATTTTGTTCAATGCAATGATAAGCCAAGTTAGTGAATTATCACTGGGGATCTCAACCTTTACTGCACATCAGAGTTAACCTGGGGAGCTTTTAAAAAATAAAACAACACAAAATGATGTCCTGGATCCACCATCAGAGACTGATTCAGTTTTTCTGAGTAGAGCCCAGCAGTGTACACTTTTTAAAAAGTTCACCAGGTGAATTTTATATGCATCTAGGGTTAAACATTTGTTTGTTGCAGAATGGTTTGGAATACATGTGGGCAGCAAGATAAAAGGTAGCTGTTCAGTGGCATCAAAGGATTGGGTAGGATTGAGCTGAGGGGTGCTCCAGGCAAACATACACACAAAATAGGTTTGGTTACGGTATCATCATCAACCATAGGGAGATCACTGTGGGTTTTCTGCTCAAGAAAGATTTTATCTTAGTTGAAATTGTCATTATACATTGGTCAATTATGGACTGTAACTGCCCGCTTCTGAGAGGTTTAGTCCTTGTGCCCCATCCAAATGTCCTCAGAAAGACCCCCCCCTTTTTTTTTTTAATGAAAGAGCCTACTGAGTTCTCATTCACCCACATATTTTTGTGTATGTCTTTCGGGTGGATTTAACTCAAAGGCAGTGTTGATGGTTTCTTTGTAAGTTTGACTCACCAGAGAACAAGTCTTCTATTTTATTAGATGAAACCTTAGTGAACAAAGGCAAAGACCCTCATGAATAGAGGAGTGGCAGCTTTTACTTAAATATTACAAATTATTTGCCATAGTATGAGGGACTTTGCCTTGTTAGATCCTATTTTATGGTAAATCACATCATTTTATTATTAGTTTTTAAAAATATTAAACCAACCTGCATCTTTGGAGTAAATATAGTTTGATTTTGATGTATGGTTATGATGTATGATAATAAGTCATGTGTGATCACACTCATGAAAAATAGATGTAAAATCCTTAAGCCATACAGCAGCAATATATATATACATAATATACATTATATATACATAATAATATATATATACATAATATATATTATGTATATATATATATACATAATCTATTTTTCATGAGTGTGGTTGCCTTATAATTACATGAAAATGAAGGGATTAGGGTTATCAACCATAACTTCATTAACTTCACAATTGTCAATATTTAATTGTCTTGAAGCTCAACATAGATTTTTTCTTTTCCTTTTTTGACATGACTAAGAAAGTGCTACTCTTCATATGCACAGTAAGTAATGAAAACATGAAATTCATCGTGAGTTGTGAAGAAGATGCATATGGATAAAGAATATTTTGATAAAGTTAGTGAATTTCAGGGTGAAACTAATGGGAATTAAATCTTGTAGATTTCCTTTGATACAAATGTCAAAAAGCAAGGTATTATCTGATGTTAAACAGTATTTTGCTTAATATATATTAATCTTATTATAGTAAGAAAACATATTAATTGGATACAATGGAAAATACAGAAAACTATAAAGAAAATAAAGTTGCTTCTAATCACAAAACCTGTTGTAATCACAACTAACATACTGGATCATTCCTTTAGTATATTTCCAACCATTTGAATGTAATTGAGATATCCCTATATAGTTTACATATAATTTTTTTCATAAAGATTTTATTTATTTATTTGAGAGAGTATGTGAGCAAAGGAAGGAGCAAAGGGAGGTGAAGAGGGAGAGAATCTCAAGCAGATTCCATACTGAGGGCAGAGCCTGAAGTAGGGCTCGATCTCAGGACCCTAAGAAAATGGTCTGAGCTGAAACTAAGAGTCAGTTGCTCAACCAACTGAGCCACCTAGGCACCCCTAGTTTACATATAATTTTATATTTTACTTTTTTCATTGTATATTTTACTGATTTTTCTATTCTACAAGCAACTTTTTGAAAACACACAGATTGAATATTATCCTTTCATATTGACTCTGTTATTAAATATTTAGGTTGCTTCTAAATTTTCCTTATTATAACTGTGTGTTATACCCTTTTGTATTAGTCTTTTTGAAAGAAATGAGTACATTTTTATTATGGGACCAGATTTATCCTAAATACTTGCTACTCAAAATGTAGTCTGTGGAACAATTGCTACAGCATCCCCTGGAAGCAGGTTAGAAATGCAGACTGTCAGGTCCTATTACAGACCTACTAGATCCGAAACTGCATTTTAACAAGATGGCCAGGCGATTCCTGTGCACTTTCCAAAAGACAGAGGACTGTCTGAGAGTCTATTCCATGCAGACTAGGCAATTGGTCCACTCAATGGTCGGATTATCCTGATTGATTCACTGAGGCGAGGCTCAAAACATCATGATTGGTTGCCAGGAGACCACTCTTAGCCACTTTCCCTGCTCTGCTTCAGCTTTCCATCCTAACTTCATGTAAACCAGAGCTTTTCAATTCTGTTTACACGTTAGAATTACCTGAAAGTCTCTTTTAAAATATTATCATTTGGACTCCACCCCAGACCTATTAAATAAAAATGCTTTGGGAAAGGAGAGGGCCTTTAGAAAGCCCTTCAGGTGTCTAATGAGCAGCCAGGGTTGACAATAGTTGTAGATGAACAAAGTGAAGAGAGGAAAATAGATGCCAAATGATAGTAGATGATTGTTTTCATCAACCTGCCTTGCTGTCAAAAGCTATAATCTTCATTGCCAATCAGTACTAAATCTGCAGAGAGGTGGAGAAAGTAAATGAAGGCAGGAAAAGTGGTTTATCTGGTCAGTGTTCAGAGATTGAAGGAGTTACTTTAACTGAATTTCCAGTAAAGGGATTATAGTCCGAAGGACTCAGAGCCAATTTAAAAGCCCAAACAATCAAATGACTGCATGTGTACTTTGTTTTGTAAGTGAAAATGAGGGGACTCTTGCCTTCCAAGAAGGGTTGAGTGTAAGTAAAACAATCAAATGATTTTTTTTTCTGGGAATAATCTCCACATAACTAATTTTATTTGCAATGATTAACATTTCAAGGTTTTTTAATATTTATCAGATTATTTGGAAGGGCAAAATGTATCTCGATAATTCCAATTTAATTACAAATTATGAAATAAAACAACTGGATCCATCATTGTATCTCAAGCCATGGAATTTTCAACACCACTGCATTCTTTTTAATAGGGTTTGAAACTTTGGTGTTGGCTATTGCCTCAGTTTATATTTGCTTTGGCCTCTTTTCACACTAAGGCTTTGTGAAATGTCTGAAGTGTTGTCATGTTGTTTCTAATGGCAAAATCTGTTTGACTTTAGCTATAGCAAGATTAAGGCGAATTTACAATGTCAATCTTGATACTAATATCAATATGATATCCTTTAATTCTATTCAATCCAGCTTTTTAAAATTTTTATTGTATATCTCATAAAAAAAGTGAAGAGAGTTGTCAGTAAAACCAAACACATACATATGCATACACAAATACACACCCAAGTAACAATATTTTATTATTTTCATTATCCAACTGCAGTCTACAGTTCACAAACTTATTTCATCTTTCCCTATCCTTTCATTTGGCTTTAAAAAAAAAAGGACAAAAGCAGAGCAAAAAATACATTCGACTTGTAATTTTCTCTTTCTCAAAATTTCATAAATTTAGGATATCCTTATTAAAAACCCTGTCTAAATTATACATGTTGTTTTCTTGGATTATCATGTAAATGAGTTCCATATCTCCTCTCTCCCCTCCCCTTAGTTGTCTCAGGCTACTATTACAAAATTCCATAGACTGTAGCCTACAAACAACAGAAATTTATTTCTCACAATTCTGGAGTCAGGGGA
The DNA here is from genome assembly GCF_011100685.1 of Canis lupus familiaris. Taxonomy (NCBI): domain Eukaryota; kingdom Metazoa; phylum Chordata; class Mammalia; order Carnivora; family Canidae; genus Canis; species Canis lupus. The sequence goes on along the minus strand of NC_049233.1, from coordinate 42,238,675 downwards.
GACTGAGATCAAGTGATGGCAGATTTAGTGTATGGTCGGGGATTAGCTTCCTGGTAGACACTTGTCTTTTCTCTTTGACTTTACATGATAGAAGGAGTGAAGAATCTCTTTGAGGCTTTTTTTCTAAGAGCACAAATGACCTAACCACTGCTCTTAGAACCTACTTGTACAAGCCCCCACCTCCTCATACCATGGAATTGGGGATTAGGTTCCAACATATGATTGTTGAAGGGTCACAAACATCCAATCTGTGGCATCCTCTTATTTTAAGTTCTACATCCATTAAAATATTGCATTTAATCTTTATATAACCCATCTAACCTTTAAAAAAACTTGCAAGGAAATTCAGAAATTGTTATTAATGAAAGGGCCTCTGACAGCCTGGATATGCACATTCCCCTTCCTATTAGCCTCAGAAGTCATTAATAAGATTTTTAGGTGAAATATACTCCTTTTCAACCAAAGGAATTGCTTTATGTCTATGGTCAATGATTAAAAACAACAACAACACAGTATTTTCCATTCATTTAAGAAAATGCCCATGTTTCAGGATGGGTGAGTGGTTCAGTAGTTGAGTGTCTGCCTTTGGCTCAAGGTGTGATCCTGGAGTCCCGGAATCAAGTACCTCATTGGGTTTCCTGCAGGGAGCCTGCTTCTCCCTCTGCCTATGTCTCTGCCTCTTTCTCTGTGTCTCTGTCTCTGTCTCTCTCTCATGAATAAACAAATAAAATCTTTAAAAAAATATGTCTGTGTTTCCAGATAATTTAGTGATTCTGGACAATCATTGTACAGGTCACACTTGAAAATAACCAGGGTTAAATCAAATGAAAAGTTTTACTTTCACTTTCTGAAGGATCTCCATGAACCATCCTGATTCTCTTTTAAAATCAGCAGAGTGAAATTAGCTCCCTTGACACTATATTCCTCTTGCCCCAGTCTGAGACATTAACAACCCTAGTCTCACAGGGTGGTTTTGTATTTTTATTTTTTTGTTTCCTCCAAAACTGTTGAGGAAATATTCTCTTTCTTTATTAGTATTATTTTTCTTTTCTTTAGAAACATGTAGACAAATGTCTTTTCTAGCTTATTCTCAGGCCTCTCTTCCAAATTGTATCAGATTCTCCAAATAACCCCAGGGGACTTAACTGAATACTGAGTTGTTCATATTTTATTATTTTGAATGTGTTCTTTGCTCTTCTATAGGTTAAAATAGGTGTTCCTTTTCTATCACAATATTCTAGGAAAATAAGAAAAGGCTAAGAAGATCCTCTGAATTTTCTGTAGATTTGCCAGAATTAGAACCCATAGCTCTTTCCAACACTAGAAATATTTTTGGATTAAGCAATTGTAAAAATGATCTTGACCTTTATTTTTATAAACAATACTGTGGGCATTATAGTCTTTTTTTTAAGTCTTTTAGATTGTGGGAAAATGACAAAATAAATTCTCTGAGTGAGATGGCAATAATGATTAGATAATCCAACTGAACCAATATTATCCAAGACAAACTAATGTGATCAGAATGATTTGAGCTTCAACCAAGAAAACGGAACCATTTTAGAAGAAGAATTTCATGGGTCTCTAAGATGATTTTGGTTTATAACTTTATTTTAGATGAACAGTTCTATGCTTTAAAAACAAACAGCTGTACAAACTAAAGTTGAAGATCTGTATATTTCCATGTCTAAATACTTGATTCATTTCTGTATTTCTTTATTTTAATGCTAGTTTTTAATCTACTGCATCCCTTTGTTTGTTACAAAGTTAGCCTTGTGAGACCAGTGAAATAAACATCAAAATGTGTTTCTCATTTCCCCCAACTACAATCTTCATTGTTTTCCTCCTTACATTTTAATTTTACTTTTAGTTCTCAAAAAAGGAACAATAATACCAGATGGCACAAGTCTGATGCCATTCTCTACCTCTTTATGTCAAGTCAGGTGGTTAGCAGCACAAGTCATCCATGCCACAGATGAATTGGAGTTCTCTAGATGGGGTAGCCCAAGGCAAATGAATGAAGTAGGTTGAACTGATCTTTGATCTACCCCTACTTTTTATAATACACCTTTTTCTTCCTTAGCCACTTCGAGATCCAACCTTGTAAACATTTTTTTTTCTGACTCTTAAATATTCACTGAAGATGCTGATAGTTAATATGCTTGACATTATTAAGGGTTGTTTGTTATGGAGTCCATTCAGTCAGTAGATTCCTCGATTGGAGCCTGAATCAGTAGGAAATGTCCAGACCACACTTACACTGTGAATCCTCAGAGAGGTAACCTATATGGGAAAGTCAGCCTGCATCCCCCATTATGAAACATGGTATCACTTCCTTCATGGAGCCTTTGCCACAATAAAGCAATCTATGAATGAAAATGCCACCACAAATGAAAGGTGCTAGGAATTTTTAGCTGCCTAAGATTGATGAGTTTTTCCATAGTGATTTAAATAACTATTAAAACTTTTTATTTGTTGTCTAGATAGTGCAATGGGGAAGTTCTAGTGATAAAAGCAATATGGACAGGGACACCTGAGTGGCTCAGCGGTTGAGTGTCTGCCTTTGACTCAGGGTGTGATCCCAGGATCCAGGATTGAGTCCTGCATCAGGCTTCTGCTAAGAGCGTGCTTCTCTCTCTGCCTATGTCTCTGCGCCTCCCCCCCCCCCGCCCCTCTGTGTCTGTCATTCATAAACAAATCAATAAATCTTTTAAAAAAAGCATAAAGTTCCAAAAAAATTATAAAACTATGATAGTTATAAATTAGCTAACTAATATGATATATAAATGGTAAATTATCTTCTTGCTTATTGTCCCTATAATCAATTTTACTCTCATTACACGTTGTATTACTACAGTCTAAGCATGGTAATATCTACATGCCTAGTGTCATCATTGTATGAAGTTTTAGTATTAATATGTTAACTTTAACTCTTTAATACTGAAAAATTATTAAGGATAAAATATCATTAGTATAAGATGATAAAAACCCTTATACTATGATATGAAAATCAAATCACAAAAGTGTGGGTTATGTTTTCTGCTCTTACAAACATGTAGAAATATAATGAAACTTATGAGCTACAGATCTGATATATGGGTATTACTCACAGCCATTACTGCTGGGTTGGCTGCTATGAGGAAATTTTTAGGCCTAATGTAAAACACAAAGGCAAAGCAGAATTCCAAAGTTTAGTCCTGAAATAAAACAAGCAGGGAAAAACACCTTAAAACCCAACAAAGGACAGAGCTGGTTTACAGTGCATAGTGAGATACAGCTATAAGAAGACATCAAATCCAAGAATGGTGGAGATGCGAGCATATCCTGCATTTTTTGGAAAGGATTTGGTTGTTAAAGAATCAAAAAGGCCTCATGAGGCTGACTAATTACGCTTTGGCTGTAGAGCATGATCTCCAGAGAATGGGTGATAGACAGGCCCTATAGCTGCAGTGGAGACTTAAAATGATTCTGAATGATGTAACTCTTGCTGTCCTCGAACCAGTCTCTTTTATTGTCTGTTGCCACATTGTGTGCTAGGCAGTAGGTGTCCCAGTAAGCAACAGAGTGGGGTGTGTGTGATAAATGGAGGGAGGCAGTCTAATGCGCTGCTTAAAAAACTTGGAGACAGATTTCCCAGGTTCAAATACAAACATTATTCCTTGGCTAGTTTTGTCATCTCACACAATTACTTTTATCTATCAAAATCTTCAATTTTTTCATCTGTGTAATGGGGTACTAACAGCAACAACTTTATAAGGCTGCTTTGAGAATTGAATAAGCATATCTTCATTTGAGCATTTAACTCTCTACCTGGCAGCCCTACATATATTAAACTCGCAGTGTTGCTAGGGAAAGGCCTCTGGACTTCTCTCAGGTGAAAGAAATCACTGCCAGTAAATAGATTAGGAATCCTATTATTATCACTTCTTTTTGTAATAAGAAATGGCAAAAGAGGTAAACCGGGATAGTTAGAGTGCTAATGGACTCAATTACTCTCAAGCATAAAGTTAGTATGTCTGAATAAATGGCTTTTGAAGAGAAGAGTCTGCTTAAAATATTCCTGTAAGGTAGGACTAACAATTGGCAATTTGGTGTTGACACATAAGCATCTCATAATTTTATGACTAATCTAAAAGAGACAAGATGGCAAATGTGGGCAGAATAAGAATATGTGAATGGGTAGGAGGGGCACTTTCTCAAGGAATTAAACTATTTAGATACGTTTCAGCTCTAAAGCTGAAAAGTCTCCATGATTTAGATATACTTTCTTGCTCTCTTCAGCTTCTTATTTCTGTACTATAGAAAAGTTGGCAAGGCCTAAGCAATGACTATAGGAAACAACATTGTTGAGCTTGGATGCTGCTATGAATTGGTGGGGAAACCTGGAGTACTTCTTACAATGCTTCTGAGACTATATTCAGTCATGGGGGTGATACTGTCATGATTAGTGATGGTTGTTGGGCTTGATGTACCTATAGACATGCCAGGAAAAATGGCATCCTTGGTTTTATATACTCAAATTCAAATGGCAGTTTCTCCACTTATTTATAAAATACTTGTTACTTTGAGTGAAATGCTTAAGATATCTACCCTTATGCTAACTTATCCAGAAAACTAAAATAATTACCATAAATTTCTTCTTTGTGATAATGAGTGAAATATTAAGGGCACCAAGCAAAGAACTTGGTACATGTTAGTTGCTTAGCCCATGTTAGGTCCATGAAACACCCACAGGAGCCTCCAGGTTCACAAAGAATCTTCAAACATGAGCAGCCATAGGCTGGATCTGAGAGTGGTCCACCCAAGCCTTGCTTCTGTATCTAAGAGAAACATACATAGTAACAGTGCTGGGGATGTGCTACGGCAGTATGATCTTCCTCTCAAACATTCCACTCAGATGGCTATCTAAACTGTTAATAGCATCTAGCCATAATGTCCCTTAAATTGGCATACATTTTTTTTCTTTTCAGAATGATCAGGACAGTCCTGTAACGACATGATAAATGATGATGAATCATGTAACATGGTGATAAGAAAAATTATTTAATAACATGCCTGTCAGAAGGAGCATATAAGAGGGTTTAAAAAATAGTGAGACTACCACCCTATCCCCTTGACATGTTCTAATGGGAGTAAATGGTCATGAACTGCCTTCTGGAGGTAGGAGGTTGATTAAGTGCTCTAGATACTGCAGTGAGAGGAATCACAGAAGAATGAAGCAAGCAGAATTGCTTGGCCAATCAGACAAACATGATGTGGGGAAAAAACGAAGAAGGAGGATAGCAGGTGACTGTAAAAGAGGGAGACAGTGGCAGAACTAACACAGTTGAGGATATTGGGAAAGAAGATAAAACATCATTAACTATCTCCAAGCTCCTAAAAATAACAAAGGAAGAGTTATTTGGCCAAACACAGTCATTCCAAATTCTGACTGACATCCAAGATGCCTTGGTCCTTTCTCTGGGCTGCTTTCCCTACCTTTCTAACCCTGGCACATTTCTACACATCCCTTTGGAGTCACTGGCCTTTTGAAACCTCCACAAACCACTCTACCATCCAGTATGTTTGGCTGTTTTTCTCTTCCATACTGTGTGTGTCTTAGTCAGGCATCAAGGCAATACACTTCTGAATGTCTCCTCAGATGAACTGTGAGGGTCTTGGGGTAGAGACCAAAACTTATTCATTTATATACCACCTAACTTCACTGGCACAGTGTCTAGTGTCTCCATATGGGATTATTAAAATGATGAGAAATTATTTAAAAAAATAGTGCATGGTCTTTAATGGCTTTTATGAATTTGACATTTAATTTACTCAATATTCTTCTATTTTTATTGTACCAGTTGACCTGACTTTTGCCCTCTCTTTCCCTGTCTTCTCAACCTCTTAGTAGAACTTTTGGTTGGGGGGGAACACTGTCCCTTCCTTCCTTTGCTTCTTCTTTTCTTTCCCTCTGCTTCTGTTCTTTTTTCCTTCAAACAGTGTATCAGGCACTGTGCCAGGCATAAAAAAAATAGAGGTATGAGAGACAATATCCTTGTCTTAAGGAAGATCATATTTTAGTTATAATTTTTAAACAAGCAGCATAAAAATTATAATTTTCTGCTTGAGGCAAGCTACCATCATCTATGTGAGCACATGGGAGAACTGCAGAGGGAATCAATGGAAGGCATCCCAGAGGGGCTGATGATTGAAGTTTTGAAAAATGAATACAAGTTGTCAGGCAACAAAAGGGTGGTAAGATGACAAAGATAGGTAACACCACATACCAAGGTATGGAGGGAAGAGAGAGTGCATGTCATTCAGGAAAATGAACAGAATACTGGTATGAAAAGTACAAACTGCCCATGGAAAGAGAGAAAGGAGAGGGCAGGGGCATATCCTAAAGGAAACTTTGTTGGTTTTGTTTGTTTGTTTAAAGAATTTATTTATTTATGCATGAAACATGGAGAGACAGAAGCAGAGACACAGGCAGAGAAAGAAGCAGGCTCCATGCAGGAAGCCTGATGTGGGACTCGATCCCGGGACTCCAGGATCACGCCCTAGGCCAAAGGCAGACAGATGCTCAACCACTGAGCCATTCAGGTGTCCTACCTAAAGGAAACTTTGTGCTAGCAAATCTATCTGCCCTTCATCCTGGAGGTCTTTAAACAGAAATAGTCGTTTAAAGATTTTAAGCAGGGGAGATATATGTTTGTATCTGAATTCTACAAGAGCACTTTGGTGGATGAGTATGAAATGCTAAGGCAGGCGATTAGAAGCAGGAAAACCAGTAGTAAGGGCGCTGTTTCAATAATCCAGGAAAGAGAATCAGGATGACCTGGATGAAGCAATACTCTACAGGGGCAGGGAGTATTTTAGGAAACCATTCAAATGTATTTTCCAGCAAGCTGGAGATATTCAATAGAGCTATTAAAAGAATTTGAAATAGTAAAACTAGAATTCTATAGGGGACAGAGAATATGATAATAATAATAGTGAATTGGGAGGGGAAGATTTCAGCAATTACCAAAAATATAATGACACGAAGAAGGGAGTTGTCAAGAGCATCAAATATACCTGAACACTATAGAAAGATAACGAACTTGGAAAGTGTCCGTTAAGATTCATTATTATCCCCTCCAGTACTCTGATAACCACGGCTGTCTCTTCAAGCTTCAGAGTTCATAATCGCGAAGTAACAGGTTTTCTTATTCTTGGACCCTTTTTCATGTCTTATAATTCCCCTTGAATAAAGGATAGGCTTCTTAAGGGGCAGCTGCATGGCATAGTTGGTTAAGTGATGGACTCTCAGTTTTGGCTCAGATCATGATCTCAGGGTGGTGAGATCGAGCCTCGAGGCAAGCTCTGTGTTCAGAGCAATCTGTTTTTAGACTTCTCTCTCTGCCCCTGCTCCTCTACGCGCATACTCACATTCTCTCTCTCTTAAGCAAATAAATAAAAAACATTAAAAAAAAAAAAAAGATAGGCTTCCTGAAATGTCATACTATGACTCCATGCTAAGAAGAGAGCTCATTATTTTCTCTTGCTGTCAGACTTTCCTGCCTTTGTATTTCTCCATCCCATTTTGCAGCATGCAGCCTTTTGGGTCTTTAAGTTAGTATCTTCTTTGATTCTCTTCCCTCTTCTATGAAAGTTAGTTCAAACCTTACTGATTTTCTCTTAGGACCCCTTCCCCTCCTCTATTTTACAGCTGTTATCATATTTCTACTCAGGTACGTCAAACTTTTTGTGACACAAGGTAGGACATACCCAAGTAAAACAGAGCACCCATTTTGATTCCTAATTGCACTGCAGTTTGATTGCCCCAGCTTCCTAGCTGGTTTCGTGTATCTTTAGTTCTGTCCCTTCATTCAATCCTACACAAAGAGTGTGAGTCATCCCCTGCAAGCTCTGTTTTGATCATCTCTCTCCTTCTCTGAGCCCTGCAGGATCTCTGAGTTTCTGCTTACGTCAAATCAGAACTGATCATGAGTCATTCTTTATCTAACTGTCCTCCACTTTCATCATAGCCTGATTGTTCTCTCTGCTTAATTCAAGCAGCCTGGCTCCTTGTTCAGAACGCAAACACACTGTCTTTCTTCTCTAGGGCATTTGCAGAGCCTTCCGCCCACCTGGGATGTTTCCGTTCCTCTGTGCTATGCCAGTCCCCTTGCTGCTTGCTTCAGAGCCCAGCACAATCTTTGTCTCCCTCTGAAAGCCTTTCCAGCTTTACACATGTTCATCTCAGTCACTCCCACAAATTTCTCCCCACAATCTTGCTCCATCTTTACATGCTACCACTGAGCACTGATATTCATTCATGCATTCATTCATTTATGCCTACATTGCTATTATGAAATCCTGGAGGTAAAGCTGTGAACACATAAGCCAGGCCCAAGCCCACAGGGCTTTACCATCCATTGTAGGAGATAGATACTAAAGCATTATCACTAGAGATAGATAACTAGAAACAGTAATGATTGTTATAAAGCTAAGCGAAAAGTGCAAAGAGATTTTAATTTTAACAGGTCACCTGATATCGTTAGTCAGAGCTGGGAGGGCTTTTCTGAAAAAGTGGCAGAGGATAAATAGGATTCCATCTGTTGAAGAGTGCGGGGAAGAGGTTTCCAGACTGATAAACAGCAGATGCCAAGTCCCTGATGTGGAAACAAGCATGAAATAGTCACAGAACTGTGAGATGTCTGGGTGATTGCAGTACAGGGAGTGGGAGAGCTTCACACTTGTGTGTGTGTCTCCCATGATGTGCTTGTCATATGTTCACAGGCCCCAGATCACAAACAAGTTCAAAGTCCACCGATCTTTAGTATCCAGATCAGTGTTTTCCAAACTTCCTCAATGATAAGAATCACCTGGGATACTTGCTAAAATCCAGCTTCTTAGGCTTTTTCCTTGGAAAGCCTGTTTCAGTGACATTATGGTACTGCCCTGGACTTTGTATTTTTAAAGAGAACCCCAGGTGTTTTTTATCATCAGAGTTGTTCAGGATTTATTGATTTTTACAATGTTTGGATAATTTCTGAAATGATATGAAGGAGAGGAAATAGACAAATGGAAAACTGTAACATAATAGAATTTCTTAAGTCCCCAAATGGTTTATCTTGTTAAAAGCAAACATTACTGGCTGCTTGCTTATTAACCCGTCTTTGGATGCTGACAACATGAATCCTTGCCTACTTCCCAGTTTGACCATGAAGTAGTGAATTCCAGTCCCAATTTCTCCTCAGAATCCCAAGATTCTAGGGCATCTAGCCTGGACATCTGTTGCTTTTAAAAGCTTTCCATCAGCTGATCCTAATCTTTGTCAAGGTTGCCAACTATTGCTCTTGGATGTTTGTGGAAGTAGGCTAGTATGTTTTATTTGCTTTGCTGCTCCCTTAATGCCTTCTATCAGTTCCCCAGATAGTGTAGGATCAGGAATTTGGTTCTGATCCACCTTCCCTCCCTGCTGTGTGATCATATACTTCTAAAATACATGCAATCAATTATCATCCATCTTTGAATTCAAAGTAATGACTGACCCCAGAAACACAAGTGTAGCAACTGTTCTATCATTGATAGAAACAGTGTGCCATCCAATGGCAATGATCTGAATACCTAAGCTCTGATTCTTTAATGAGAAATCATATACATCTGCTTGCATGTCTCAATCACTTTTTTTCTTTGAAGGTAAGAGTTATTTTAGTGCCTATACCAGAAACGATAAGAGGTTAGTAGTTCATGACGAAGTTTTGCAAAAAGATACAATGTGTTGGCTATATTTTATAAAATACAGAAAGCTAGAATGGAGGAAGAAATGTATCATCTGCCTGTCCATGACTGGGAATGATCCTATTAATTGCAGCAGGTTAGGGTGGTAGGTTCTGGAGTCAATTAACTATGATCACCATGAAGAAAGATCAGGTCAACAGAGAGAGAGAGAGAGCATGGTCTCTCAGAGCCAGGCAATAGTCACAAGGACCAAACAAGTGAGGCCAGTTGGAGTTCAACAAGTAAACAAAGAAAAGCTATGGGAAACTAAAAGGTTGGTGATATTCAGAGATCTCTAAGTACAAAAAGACAGTTGGTATTGGAATAGCTTGGATCATATGGAAGGATCTAAACCACTGGGCTGGACAAAGGGGGAAACATGATTCCATTCCAACATGGTCTGGAATGTTAGTCAGAATATAATAGGCTGATAATCCAAAAAATGGCTGGCTAGGAAACAAGATAGGTCCACATTACCATAACTGAGACTCACTCAGCAGAGACCAAATAAGATCCCCAAATTAAGATTCACATTTTTCCTGTTTTACAAATGGCAAGTGTTTAAGCATTAACAGCAACTATAACCTGATGTTTGTCCCAATGTTTTGGATTGAGTCCTTTAAATCTTCCTGTTCAGATTAAGAATTGCATCTTAAGACTGGGAGTAGAGCTCAGAGTATAAATCTGATGGCCAAGTGTCTTTAGCTGTGGAAAAAGAAAACATATGTAGGCAAAATTAAGAAGAGTGGTTTAAAAGAGATAAGTGGAGTGTTTGAAATCTTGTTTGCTATTTTGCAATTCTTTCTAACTTCCCAATTATGATTTTCCATTGTTCTCCAGAAGGCCTCACTTTCTTTAGTCACATATGCCCTGCATTTTCCCAAGGCTTTTGATCAAGGAATTCTCTATATCTAGAATGTCTAACCACTTTTTAAAAGAGATTTGGAATCATGTCAGAACTATGCCTCCCATAATGCTCAGGGTCCTCAGAAACATGGGACACTGGCCTAGGGGCCTGTTGCCAGAGCCTCCTCACTCATAGTAGTAGGAAGAAGAAGGAATTATGACAGAAATAGAGAAGTAGTTTTCAGAGAAGTCAAGGATGATCACAATGTAGAGGTCAGTCCATACATATATATAAAATCCTAACAGGAACCAACTGCACTTCAGAACTAGAGAAAAAAGAGTTGTAACTACAGAGTTTTGTACTGAATGGTGGGAATTAAACATTAAGCAAAGAGAACTGAGCTAGTAAGAAAACTTTTTTTTTTTTTTTTTGGAGGGGGGCTGTCATTAAAACTTACTGCTGTAAAATGCTCCAAAAGTGTGTGACATTGGTCATACATAGAGATTTTCTGTCATTCCAGTTCTTTGTTGTTGTTTTTTTTGTTTTGTTTTGTTTTGTTTGTTTTTTTCATTCCAGTTCTTTAGGAAAGAGTTTAATCTCCTCTTTGGTTTTCATCAAGTCTTTGAATAGAGAGCAATAGATTCTAACCTCTTTGGGTACCTACTAAGTAATACAAGGGTCCTAGAACTGTTTTCCTGTGTATGTTGAGGAAGGCTCATGAAAACCGATGCCAAAATATGTAAGTCTTGATAGGAGACAAAACTTTTCTAACTTCTCTCTTTTCTTCTCATGAAAATCTGTACCTAAGTAAATGCAGAATCTCTTTGATAAATTAATTTCCTCCAAAACATGGAATTATTCCATGATAGATGTTTTTTAGCCAATATTCTACTCAGAGTATTTATTCTGTTTTTTTTTGCAGTAAATATTTATCAATCTTCTGATCAACTGTGTCTTGATATATTTTGCTTGTATTGATATTTAAGTGAAAGATAAGTGCATTTTATCTAAAGTTACAAAGGTTAGTCTTTGATCATTTTGATGACATCAAATGCAAATGCTCATTTATTGACATTTCTTCTTTAGTCAGAGACCTCAGAGCAATAATGAGTTTGAACTGGTATCAGTAAAGACAGTGATTGTTCCCTAAAATGTGACTACTCTGGCATAGAAAATGAAATTCTGCAGTTAGGGTAGTTGAAAGTACTTATAAGACCCTATTTTAGAAATTTGAATGACAGGATTTGGCTACTGCAGACCAAGTGGGAATAAATCTGACTGAATATGTGAAGTTATTTAAAACAGATCTTTCTAGGGGAAGATTGAAATCCAGTATACCGTTAAGTCATAGTAACAACTTGGGAATTCCTGAGTTTGTTTTTCTCTTGGTAGAGAATTTCCAAACCTAGAAGAATCCTCATTTGTTTTGTTTTGTTTTGTTTTTTTTGGTAGTCTTTAATATGAGTTTTTCTCAACTGATGCTGAGTAGATCTTATAAGAAGAATTGGTTTACAGAACTTCAATGGCTTTCTATGTCTTATCTTTTCTCTTCTCTCGTTGAAAACAAGTTGTAAATATAGGATCTCAGTGCTGCTTTCATCATGAAAGATTAGTGAATTATCATTGGCTCATTTTGTAGGAAAGCAAGACCTCTATGGAAAGCAGGCCTATAGTTCGGAAATATGCAGTATCTTGTAAGATTTGGCTTAGAATATAAAGAAACTTGAAACCACAATGACCTAATGAGAAAATAGTCAATCTTTGCCTATTCCATTCCAACATGGTCTGGAATGCTAGTCAGAATATAATAGGCTGATAATCCAAAAAATGGCTGGCTAAGTATATCACATACATAGACATTTTACAGATGGATTTGGTTCTTTTGGTTTCAGGGCCTATAATTTCTTGATGCAAGTCTTGTGGGCAAACACCTATCCTAGAATGTTTAAACATTTCTAGCTTGGCTTAAGATGTAATTTGGTTTGAAATATAATATATTATATATGATCAATCAATAACAGAAAATCCGAATAGAAATATGGATAATTCAAACATATCAGAATTATAACACACTTATTGATCTCACTGACTTGAAACTAATTTGCTCAGTGCAGAATTTGTTATCTTAACATTAAATTTATAGCCGTTTGCTGAGTGAGTGAAATTCAACCCAAAATAAATTATCAGTGTTTGCTCTGACAGCAATAGTAAGTAAAACAAGATTCACCAACTGGGTAACATTTCTTGCATATGTCTTTGGGGTCTGTATCACTGGAGATCTAAAAAAATCAAACGTGTGTTATGTCTGGCTCAACTAAAGCAAGTGTGGCATTGTATTGCTTATCACCCAACAATCTGTGATTAATTTTTGAAATAACCCTATCTTATTTTCTTGGTATGTGTTTTGCCAAATCAATATTGAAACCACATTTACTTGATCTTTCATGTGTATGAACATTCAAATAATCAGAACTCCACTGTGATAGATAAATGATTTGAAGAAAAATGACAGGTGGTCCTGGGGCAGAGTGTATGGGAAATGGAGAGGAAAGTGGTTGGGTGGGAATTTAGTTGCAATTTGTCCTAGATTCTTCTAAGTCTTTAGCCTTATCCCATATTGGCAAGATATAATAGAATATCAGAGCTGCAAGTATTCATTGTGTTGATTTTCTTGACACAAGGTCAGCAGAATGTTTGCTTTTTTACTTTAGTAATAAACTTTTAAATTTTCAATGATTTTCAAGGATGATAGTACCATTACTGTGCACATCTCCTTTCAGTGTTGACTCATCCTACACCAGAAAATTCTTCCTAAAAAAATTTATTGAAAAATAAATGTCAAGAATGGTAAATAAAAGGAAAAGGATTTTTTCCTTATATCTGACCAAATTCTCTGTAACTCATACTCACTTCTTATCTAAGTTCTGAAAAAGCAAAAGACTAACTGATCCATGTTTTCCACAAAACAAGCCTTCCTCTTGCAAATAATGACTATGAAACTACCAATGATAACCAATAGATTTCTATTCCTCAAAGAATCAGAACTTTTGATTTTGTTTTTTAGTACCTATTTTCATTCCTTTAACAGTCTTTTTGCTTTCCAAACCTTTCTAATCACTGTCTATTCTTAAATATTGAAAAAAATTAAATCCATTTACTTCTAGTTTTTTTGTCTGTGTGTGTCAGTTGGTTTTTACTGCTTAGAATACAATTTAATTACCTATAATTTGTCCTAAGTATAAAAATGTTAATGTAATGAAAGTCTGACTTTCAATCACTTCTTTCTAATGCATCCCAAACTGTCCTTCTACCAAGAGTAGGAAGTTGAAAATGTGATGTCAGTTTCATCTTTTCATTGCCCTGCTAAATATCTGCTAAAATATCTGTCATTTTATCTTAAGACAATTGTCCTTTTCTATAAATATGGAACAATTCTCTTATTTTTAGGAATCCAAAGGGCACTACATAAAAAGGTTAGAATGACTTAGTCAGCAATATATACTTTAGTGCAACCTGCTGTGTAAAAGCTGCTTTCAAAATACTATAATGTTTTTAAATTTTTCTTTTGGGAGATAAATTGTATTTTATGAAAACATCCGTATTCATTTGTTTTTTCCTATTATTTCCTAAAGTCTGAAAACCTTGCTATGATAAATAGATCTTCACATAGAAAATAAACACAGAAATTGATAAAGATAAAAGTTAAAATTAATTAAAACTCCACAACAACTAGAGATTATTGCATGTCTTTTCAGGTTTTTTCTAAAGAACATGTGCACCTTCATTATTTGTTTAACCATTTATCACGTGTTCACTGCATACATGGCAGGAACCAGATTCTACCATCCTGAATATCTACTGAGTTTGCAGTCTAGTTGGGAGCACAGATGATCAAAAAGTAAACAAAGATGCATTTACCATTACAAATTGTGATACTAATATGAAACAAGCAAACAAACAAAAATGGTACCGTGATTGAGAATAACAGAGTTGAGGCAAGATCTACTCAGCTAGGGCTGTTGATGGAAGTGTTACAGAGGAGGTGATGGTAAAGTTTAGGTCTAGAGGATGAGAAGGTAAGAGCCGTGAGATCAGCAGGAGAAGTAGCATTGTAGTCAATGAAAACAACCTCTGGACTCATTATATCGAGGGATTTGAATATTTGCCCTTGATTCCATTGGTCCTGTTATGCCTAACAATAGCTATTTGATTCTGTAGACTTGATCTTCCATACATGTCACTGACAACCTATTAATGGGCTGATGAATGGCTAACAGTGTAGATAATGTTCTGGCCACTTGATCCAGTTTCAGTCCACTCATGGGAAGCATGCCTGTGTTTCAAAGGTGAACATCAATAGGATTCAGAGAATATTGCAGAGATGGTGGTAGATCAAGTCATAAAGTTATTTTTTTGCTTTTCTTTTAAGATTTTATTTATTTGAGAGAAAGAGTGAGTGAGAGAGAGAGAGAACAAGTGGAGAGGGGAGAGGGAGAAGGAGAAGGAGAAGCAGACACCCCACTAAGCAAGAAGCCTGATGCGGGGTGTGATCCTGAGACTCTGGGATCATGACCTGAGTTGAAGGCAGATGCTTGACCTACTAAGCCAAGGCGGCCTAAGTCATAAACTTTAAAGTTGAGAGAAGAAATGTTCTGAAGTAACCACAGTTCTTTTGGTCAGCCATGTACTGTAAATGCTAACTACATAAAACCTGCATTTTTCAATACATTCAGGCTAGTGTGTGGATTAATTTATTTCAACATACAAGTGGAAATATCTTCTTATTGTTTAATTTGTAGAGGAGGATATGATGACTAGAATAAAGTAGGCTTTCTCCAAAAATAAATACTATAATTTTTGGAAATAATTTGAGGAGGAGAGATGAGTCTGGGTTTTTTCCTTGTCTTTTTTTTATGAGGAAAGATGGCATATCCATCAGGTACTAGCATTCTACATCCTCTTAAAACTAGATCAGAAAAGATCAAACACTTCAAGGTTCATCCTGGGGAAATATAAGTGATATTCTTTGTTTCTTAAGGAACTTCACCTTAAAATGTAAGGCCTTCATTCCTTAAGGTCCTAGGAAGTTTTCTGGAGTTACATGAAAATTAAGTCAATTGAAAACCAGAATTCCAGATGCTTCACAAGGGAATGCTGTGTCAAGACGTCTACCCTAAATGTTTAAGCTTTGGCTTATGAGGTGGTTTATTCAGCATAAAAATTTTCTGTGGGTCAGAGCAATTGCTGTTTTAGTGCTTCAAATCAAACACACTCTGAGGTTTAGAGATGAAAAAATAAATATTTGCAAACAGTGGTTGAATCGGGCAGACTGTTCACTCTAGTTCGCTTTGAGGATTTTCAAATCTTTTATTTTATTACTATTTCTGAATTTACCAATAAAAACAGTCACCTTGGCCACCAAGAAGGGCCTTCAGAAGGAGCTATTATGCAGTTCCATGAATATTAACAGAAGAGACTTAAAGCCTAAGAGGGTCCTTCGGAGACCCCACATCTTAACACATGGTCCCTTTGCAATTGACTGTCTGTCATCAGAAACACTACTAATGCCATGTAAAATGAGCATGTTGAATAATAGAGAAATTACTTGCAATTCCTAGTAAAATTCATATTTGATTTAAATAACAAAAAAATGTATTATGCAGGAATTTTGAAAAATATAAAATATATATCTAATTTAAAGTTATGTAACTTTTCATGTATGATTATGCAATTTTAGAACAGATTAGACCAATATAAAGACTTTCTCATTTATTTTACACATTTTGAGCTAAATATACATATGCCCCACAACCTGTGTTTATTCTTTGGGGTGGGTTAATGTATTCTGTTATGATGGTTGGTGAGTCTCTCACTCTCTTTTGGAGCCTATTACAGGCTAAGGTCATCCATAAAAGAAGAAAGGGAATGATATGTAAAATCATTTGAGACTAGGATATATAAATACTAGTATTTATATATATTTATATATATATTTATATATATATTTATATATATATTTATATATATTTATCTCACACAGAGTCTGTGTGAGATAGGTGGATGGTGGCGGGGCTACAGGAATCAGCCAGTTTATCACAGTATATTAAAGAATCTAAAATTGTGACTCTGAACCTCTTTTTATGGCACTCTGATGAAGGCAAATCTGCCCTGTCCAAAATACTTACATTCTTGAATTAAAAATTATCCCAGTTATATGGCTTATTCTCAAGTAATAGAAGTTGGGGCACCTGGGTGGCTCAGTGGCTGAGCGTCTATCTGCCTTCAGCTCAGGTTGTGGTCCTGGGGTCCTGGGATCAAGTGCCATATCAGGCTCCCCGGAGGGAGCCTGCTTTTCCTTCTGTCTATATCTCTGCCTCTCTGTCTGTGTCTCTCATGAATAAATAAATAAAATCTTTATTTAAAAAAATTCTAACATGCAAATGATTGAAGGTCACTTTTTCTCTTGTTTTTAGGGCTCTAAATTTCTTTCTGTTCATATTATTCAGGTTCTCTTTTCTCATTTTGTACCAAAGAATATCAAATGCAAAATATGAAAGGTTCTTGTAGATGGAGGCCTCAGAGCACTTTAGTCAGCAATTTTCAATGTGTGTAATTTGTGATATGCTAATAGGCTTTCCAGGCCTCTCTAGGGGAGCTGGTAATACTTCTTTGCTCCATATGTTTGTCAGCATTCTCCAGAGAAACAGAAACTATACGTATTTACTTATATATTTATATAAACAATCTTTATATGCTATACACACACAATTACATGTTTGTATATAAACAATTTATATATCCACATATTTATATATTTATACATCCACATACATTAAATCTAAAATAGATACATATTTATGAAGATAAAAAGATAACACATATGTTTTTTATACACACATATGTATATAAAGATATTCATGATAAAGACTTGGCTTATGCAGTTTTGGAGACTGAGAAATCCAAGTTCTGCAGTCAATAAGCTAGAGATCCAGAAGAGTCGATGGTGTAGTTCTAGTTCAAGTCCAAATTCAAAGGTAAGAGAAGACTGATGTTCCCGCTCAAAGACTGTCAAGCAGCAAGAAAGGGCATTATCCCTTACTCAGCCTTCTGTTCTATTCAAGACATTGACAGATTGGGTGATGTCCAGCTAGATTCAGGAGGGCAATCTGCTTTACTCAGCCTATGGATTCAAATGTTAATGTCATCTAGAAACACACTCACAGATACCCCAGAATAATGTTAAACCAAATTTCTGGCACCTCATGGTCCAGTCAAGCTGACATACAAAATTAACCATCACACCCATGACTTTTAAACAATTTAAATGGACTTGGGCTTTACTTAGGCATCAACATTATATATTTGTTTTTTAAACTGCTAAACCTGGCCTGGGGAAATTAGTTTAGGTCTGAGGCCCAGATCAGGCAGGACTACTTAACATTCTGTATAAATTTTCCATGCCTGAGGGGAGAGACTCACATGTACATACCTAGTCAGCAGAATTGTCCTCTGGCTTTTGCTAAGCCCTAAGCAGGATGGTAGGCAGAGGTGAGTTTATGGGCATGGCCCTGGAGATTATGCCCTGGGCCCTGGGTCCCAATTTGTGAGACTGTGTAAAGTATTCACAGGGAGCTTTGAGGACCTCTGCTTGTCCAATTTTAGGAAGATAAATTCTGTATATTTGGAATAATTCTGCGTTTTATGTTTCCCACCTCCTCTCTCTAAAAACAAGAACAAAATTCCATTTAGGTATAAGTTATATACAATCAAATGCACTCAATGATTTTCGACAAAGGAAACCATGTAATTAACCACCACAGACAAAATAGAAATTTCCATCACTCCAAATACTCTCTTGGCAACTTTGGTAGTTAATGGCCCTCTGCCCCATCCCCAAACTCTGTTTCCTGTGATCTACTTTGTCTCTATAGATTAGTCTGCATTATTTAGAATTTTATATAAATGTAATTTCACAATATGTATTCTGTGTGTGGCATCTTTTACTCAGCCTGGTTTTAAAATTCATTCATACTGAATTTATCAGTAATTTGTTCCTTATATTGCAGAAGAGCATCCAATTATTTAGATTGCTATAATTTGTTTAACCATTGATCTGTAGATAGACATTTTGTTTCTAGTTTTTGGATATTATGAAGAAAGCTTTTGGATATTATGAAGAAAGCTACTATGAATATTCAGCATACAATATACATATACATTTTTCTTGGGTAAATACCTATGAGTGGAATTTCTGGATTGTATGGTAAATTCATATTTAACTTACCAGAAACTCTCAAATTATTTTCCAAAGTAGCTATACCATTTTGCATTCCCCCAAAAAAGTGTGTGAGATTCCAGTTGTTCTAAATCTGGCCACACTTGGTATTACAAGCCTTTTTTATTTTAGTCATTCTAATGGGCTTATAGTGGTATCATTGAGGTTTTAACTTGTATTTTTCTGATAAATAATAATGTGCATCTTTTTATGTGCTAAAGTCCAATTTATCAAATATTTGTTTTATGGTTCATTCTTTCTTTGTCCTATCTATAAAGTATTTTCTTGAACTTTGTCTCTTGACATCTTGAGCTAGTAAGGTTGCAGTTCTCCATGAGGAACACCTTTGGGTAAAAAGGCCACAAACAGAATTCTTACCCGTCACAGTAATTTTCTTAAGAGTAAATAAACTCTTCTGATTCTGCCTGCTTTTTGGATGCTTTTTATTGCCTTTAAGTAGTTGTTTTAAAATTTGCCTTTAAATGGTTGTTTTAAAATTTTAAAATACAGCTTTTGTAAAAATAACAGTATGATAATAAGAGTGGATTGGTACAAAGATAAATAAACCAGTCACTGGAGAATTATTTTTATTAATATGTGTGAGCAAAAGAAGAAACAGGAATCATTTTTTACAGTTAGGAAAAATTTAGGACCAGTGACTTTAGAGAATAAACTGGAAATTTTCTTTCTTTAATTAATAGCTTGTTTATTGAGCCAGTATCCAAAGGAAAGAAATAGAGTTGTCACTAAATTTGTAGTTTTAGGGGTACTGGGAAGATGGTTTGTTCCCTTCCTCTTCGCTATAATGCATACCCTCATGCATACACACACACCATCACATTTTGTCCTGGTTCTATTGTAACATCACAACATGTTTGAGGAGGTATACAGTAATTCATGCAACCGAAGAAATATGATAACAAAAGTATCTGTATGATCAGCATAATTTTTGGCTCAGTTTGTTTGGTGACTGAATAAACATATTATTTTCCTCGCCAGAGGAGAAGCTTTTAAAGGTAGAAATGGTGTGGGTGCTGTCTCACAGCTGTGGGCACCAGCACCTGCCATTCACTTTAAGTGGACCATCCTTTCACTTCCACCACCCCTTCTGTTACACCACCCTTCTGGTTCTCATGGCCCTATGTGCCTCAAGTCTCCAGATAAGCTCTGGGTAGAACTATCACCATACAAACATAGTACATAGTACAAGGGGGCGCTCCCAGAAACTCAATTAGGGATATTTTTTTAATCCTCAGTAAGGGAAATTAGTGGCTGCCTCGGGGACAGAAAAAGATGTGTCTTGTGCCTGAAGGTTCATAGAAGTGATGTTCCTTACTAATACAAGAATAGACAACTAGATAAATTTAAATGGTTTCAAGGATAAGGAATCACTTTAACAGAATTTTATAAGTAATTATTTGAACAATTGAAATCAACAAGAGACTTAATGACCCAGTAGAGCATGTAGAAGGACAGAGCAGACTCTGGGCAGCCATGAGGAATACTAGCATTTATGCTTTGCATAAGGGAGTCACTTTTGTGGGCTTACACTGAACTCCTCAATATGGACCGGAGTGTCCCCTCAACAGGAGTGAGCCTCAGGCCTCACTTTCATTCAGTTTTCTTTGCTGTGAAATGTGACTTTTCCACAGTTCTATGTTCTCTGTTGTGCTTGGCTTTTCTCCTTGCTGTTTACAATACACGTTTGATGTTCTAGAAAAAGCACATGAATTGCTAGCTTTAACTTCAACCTAGTGCTCATGATATTTCCTGCAACAATTTTGAACAAACAGTATGACAAAATGAGACATGAGTGTTTTAATGAAATTTAAATAGAACAGATAAACAGGACTTTTGGAAGACACAACTCTTTCTGCCATATTACAAGAAACATCGTAAAGGCTAACATGTAATTTGGTCTCAAATGTTTGTGGAGCACCTCCAAATTTTGTCAAGCATAAAACAAATGACTATTTTATTGATTTGAGTGAAAAAAAAGAGGCTCAAACCTTAACTCCTTTCCATAATTGTAGAGCATTGTTTTTTAAAATGCTAATAATGGGATCCCTGGGTGGCGCAGAGTTTGGCGCCTGCCTTTGGCCCGGGGCGCGATCCTGGAGACCCGGATGGAATCCCACATCAGGCTCCCTGCATGGAGCCTGCTTCTCCCTCTGCCTGTGTCTCTGCCTCTCTGTCTCTCTCTGTGTGACTATCATGAATAAATAAATAAAATATTAAAAAAAATAAATAAAATGCTAATAATGTTAATAAAATATTCAATATATTTGGTCACTTATATACGCTACTTAATATAAGAACATGCACAACTATTAGGTAAGTAAACCCTCACAATAACCCTGAGGTAACTACTGTCCAGAAGCAAGGTTCATTGCACATTTCTTTCTGAATTGGATTATTCCTTTTCAACCTAATTTCATCATCATTTTCTTTTTCTGGCATTAAAAAAAAAACACTTTTATATGTAGTACAAGTGTATACTTTCAGGGTGGGTCGTGATACATTTACATGGTCATAATTCCCAGCTGAATTTACTGTTACATATGTAAAATAGAGACTAAATAACTGAAAGTTCCATTTCTTTCCTTGAAAAAATCCCAACACCCATACTGACATAGAAACACTGCTGTCAGGAGAGTTGCAAATAAACTTTTCATTAAATGATAGGGGAAATGCTTTGAAAGATTTTTGTTAATACCCACAAATAGCTTAACTGAACCAAGCAAGCATATTTTCTGTAAATCTTAGTCTAAGACCAAGAAACAATAGGTGAATATTTGGTCTGATTTGGTTAAGGAGAGCCCAAACCATTACATATTTTAAATACTTTTATCATGACCTAAAAATTTGACATCATGTCAATTTTGGGAGCATGTCTTTTGAAAGCTTCTGTTATCTGTGATTTTCCTAAAGAGCATTGTTCGGCAGTATTTCACATCTTGACATATATACTTGTCAGATTTGATACCTGTTTTCAAGCAGAGGGCTTATCCTTGAGATTATCACCCACATAATCTGTTCATTTTACAAACATTTGTTGAACACCTAGTATATTCTGAACATATTCTTCAATGAGCTCAAAACCACATAAATAAAAACTTGCAGAATAGGGAAACAAAACCCTATGATCAGTAAAGAAAAGTCACATTTTATGTGGGGTTAGTATATGAAGTCAGCACAAGACAGAAAATTTTATGTAATCAAAATTATCCTTTAAAATCCCTAAGAAGTCATCAGATTGGAGACTTGCATACTACTTCTCAACGAATCTAAACCAGCTTGCTTTTCAAGCATTTAGAAAAGTTTGCTGTTTTTTCAGCTGGTAATCAGATGAAACATGTTCATTTTAAAAATCTTGTAAGTTTTGTAGGATGCCCAACCTATGAGGGACACATAGGAGCAAAGATCTACCAAAGGGGAGCAAATTCATGTCTACCATGTCATTGTCATTGTGGGGTTTACATTTGCAGACTGGAATATCTGGTGTTTCATTTACTTGCTCAGTTTAAATTCTCTCTCTCTCTCAATTGTATGCATATAACTGAATGTAAGCAAGTTAAATACGCATATGATGTAATCTCCAGGGAAAACTCACAATGGGAATGTCTAGGAAGATTTTAAAGCAGAGGTGATGCTTGACCTGAGTTTTGACAGATGAGTAGGAATTTAGTAGATTTCTAATATGTAAATTCTGGGAGAAACATCATAGGCAAAATCATGAGTGGGAGTTTCTGGTATATTAATGAAACTAGAATTAGCTCTCTAGGACAACAAGATGAAGCAAGAAAGATTACAAAGAAGCCAGATCCTGAGAAAGTTCCTTCTTGGGAGAAATCAGAGAGATCCTTTTATCAGCAACGTGAAGGTCAGAAGACAAGAACAAAAGCAGGGACAACTGACCAAGGGGACACTGAGCATGGATGGTTGAGGGAACTAGCCAAGCTTCTGAGATTTGCTCCAGGAAACCCCCTAATCCTAGAACGGGGCCAGTCTCTCACCTGAGTGTCCTTTCTTCTCACTACCTCTTTCTTTAGTCCCTTTACGTCAACAACTATTCTTTTATAATGAAGAATTACCTATGCTTATATACATAACATTTATATATATGACATTTGCATATTAAAAATAAAAAATACATTTAAAAATACATTTAACAATATATAAATATCCATATATATTTTTTTCTCTTAGCTTATTTCTCCTTAGCCCTTTTGAGGTTGCAAGACAAATCAGTGTTTTCTATCTCCTGCCATTTCAAAGGCTGTTAGGATAAGTTCTTTCAGGTCACTAGTGTTTCCCTCAATGTGCAAAAGCATAATCTACGCTTCAGGTTTGCTTATTTTTCAAACTAAATATTATTTATTATTTTGGTCAGTGATATATCGTTAGCTCTCAGAGAACTGGTAGTGTGACTCTTTTTTCACAATTAATTTTGTTATGAACAAAAAGTGGAGTTTTAATTTGGGCATATTATCACCAAAAAATCTATTTTTGAAAGATACATGCAAGTTTTCATTTTTGCCATCTTTGCCAACTCTGGGTATTATTGTGCCAATCTGGTAGAGAGGTGTCTTCTTAATCTAAATTGCTGTCTTTTACTATGATACCATTTATAGTATTTCCATGTGTATCATCTTTGCCTTTCTACTGTCAAAACAACACATTCATGCTCTTAGCCATTTTTATTGGAGTATTTGCATTTTTTTTCACTGAGTTGTAACAATCCTTACACAAAATAAATGATCATTATCTTTAATCTTTGCCTCAATTATTTTGTTCATACTTACATTGGCCTTTAAATTTTCTGTTGTTTTAAGATATATGAGGCTGTGGGATTTATGTAACTTATTTATTAGTTTTTCTCCTTTTTCCGTTTGTCTTTTACATTATACCTTTTCCCAGCAGAAGATTATACAGCCTTATAA
Source organism: Canis lupus familiaris (assembly GCF_011100685.1). Lineage (NCBI taxonomy): Eukaryota > Metazoa > Chordata > Mammalia > Carnivora > Canidae > Canis > Canis lupus. The sequence goes on along the minus strand of NC_049233.1, from coordinate 42,214,863 downwards.
ACAGTTAATTCTTTTCTTTACATCCAGTGCTTTAACTAAACCACGTGGAACTGATTTTAGCCTATAGAATGAAGTAGAAATATAACTTATTCTTTTCACTGGTTGCAACACACACAGAGAAAGGCTGTTTCTGTCAACCAAGAAAAGGAGACTCTGCTCAGTTGTGAGGGGTGCAGTTAACTGCCAGCCTCCAGCTGTGAGCTCCTCCCAGTCCACCTCAACTTTCAAGCCAAGATCCGTCACACTCTTCTTGAGCTGGACCCTGGCCAGTGACCAGGCAAAGCAGTTGTAGAAGGGCTGGCTTTTTCCACTCAGTGAAGGATTCCTCCAATGAGCAACCTACCCTCCATCCCTCTATCGCTCCGCTTTGGACTGTCAGAGACTTCACTTCAGTCAGGTCAACTTCATGGTCTGACAGCTCCCTGGCCCGTCTTGCTTCATTCTTTTTTCCTTCCCAAGTGTTAATTCCCAAGAATCTTTTGCACTTCTAAATCCATCTCAATGTCTGCTACCCAGAGAAGCCAAACAGTACTCTGATTCACCAATTAACTATTTCCATACCCTAGTTAGACGTAACTTCTAACAAGTCAGGGATCAGGTCTTGTCGTTTTTTTTATTCCATGGCACTGATCTATTAATGTGTTCTTTTGACAGTTTCACAGTTCAAATAACTAAATAACTAACTACTAAATTAGTGTAATATGTGGGATCCCTGGGTGGCGCAGCGGTTTGGTGCCTGCCTTTGGCCCAGGGCGCAATCCTGGAGACCTGGGATGGAATCCCACGTCGGGCTCCCAGTGCATGGAGCCTGCTTCTCCCTCTGCCTATGTCTCTGCCTCTCTCTCTCTCTCTGTGTGTGACTATCATAAATAAATTAATTAATTAAAACCTTAAATTAATGTAATATGTAAGTAAATATATGCTGTATATATGTGTATATATAAAATGTTATCCAAATAAAATTTTCTTCCAAATAAAATTTAGACACCCTCAAATTTAGAAAGACCCTTGAGGTTTTGCTTTCTCTGTCCAAGAAAATGCATCTTCTTTACTCATGCCAGTCTTCTACTTCATCTCGTTAAAATGATTTGTAGACTATATATACATATTCCTGCATGTTTTTCATTGAATTTATTCCTAAATATTTTGTAGTATTTATGGCTTTGGAATTATTTTTTAATGGTTTCTTGCTAGCATAAGAAAACCTATTGATTATAGTGAGTTTTTAAATCATCCACATTGCTGAACTTTCTAAAGAACTCTAATGGAGCTTTTGCTTGATTTTCTTAGGTTTCCCATGAAGGAAAAATATTATCTAAAAATATTATAAGTTAAGGAAGTTAATGAGGGGGGAGGCACTAGCCTCTATGCAGCCTCTCAGGAGCAGGTCTACTGCAAGTGACAGCAAAGCAGTAGCCATGCGGAAGTGAGCAGTGATAGGACTCTAGGCAATGTGGGGCAATTGTACCTGTGTTCAGACTGGGCAGAGTCCGACAACACAGGTGGCTTTAAAACAGTGGAAAGGTGACATTAGGCACAGTTTGAGAGAGATAAGTGAGAGAGAATTCTAGAGCAGAAAGAAGGCAGAAGTGTGGGCAGAATTTGTTCAATTTGTTTTTTAAGTTGAACTCTTTTTGGAGATCAAGAAACCTAAGAGAGGAGCATGGCTGACATGCCGCCATTTGGAAAGTCGAGCAATTGATCGAGAGAGCCCTTTGTGTGGTGTGTAAGACCCCCTGTGATCTGGCACCTGGCTTTCTCCCGAATTCTCTTCACACTTCTGTCCTTCATTCTAAAACAGCCCCTGCTGTCCTTTTGCCTGAAATTTTTGTATCTTGGCTAATCACATGGCCCACTCCTTCCTCAAAAATCACTATTCGGCTTGTGGTGAGCACAGCATAATCTACAGAGTCGTCCAATCACTATGCTGTACACCTGAAACTAATGTGACATTGTATGCCATCTATACTTCAATTAAAAAAAAGCCACTGCTTCAGCAAATCAGACCCTCACCAGTTCATGTAGCAGAAATCTCATTTTTTATCTCAATCTCTTTTATTTACTTTAAATTCAGCAGAGCCAGAAATCATGTTACTTTTTATTTATTTGCCACTTTCTTCACTAGAAGATAAGTTTCACAAGTTCAAGGGCTTAGTCTTTTTTTTTTTTTTTCCCCACTGCTAAATCACCTCTACAGGATGGTACTACACTCAATTTTATTTAAAATAAGCAAATGTAGGGTGCATGATTAACCTGAGCTAGGGGATATCAATGTTGCTAATTATCTTAAAAGGTCTTTTTGTTTAATAAGTTGACAATTTAGTGTTATCAAATACTGGTTTGTCATCTTGCACAGTGATCTGTTCCTTTTTCTTTTTTGACTTCTTTAGATGATAAATTGTGTTAACGTATTCTCAAATTTTAAAGCAGCCATGCATTTCAAGAAGCAGCCATGGTTTTCACGCAATATTAATTTTTAAAATACTATTTTGAGTCCAGTTTAGCAATACTGTATTTTATTTTATTTAGGATTTTTCATCTATATTCATAAGTGTATTGGTGGGCAATTTAAATATTATTCTGTCTTTATCAATATTAGGGTTCTTCTAGCTTCAAAAATATATTGTGGAATTTCCTACCTTATTTAATGCTTTTTAAGTAGGTTTTTTAAAAATTGCATTTTTATCAAAGTAATACAAGTGCACCGATGGAAATTTAAATGCTAAGGAAAGGCTTTTAATAACATTCATCCCATCTCCTCTCCCTTTCCTCCTCTTTCTGAATTTTGTTTCCTAGCAGCATCCCCTTTTATCCATTTTTTTTCAGAGTTTCTCAAAGGTTCATCTATATTTCTGAATTTCTATATTCTTTATATTCCTTCATTTGGTAGCTTAGATATTATTTCTGGACTTGTCCATGACTTTGTACGTATTGACCTTTCATCTCCCAGCACGCTCTCTTCCCAGTGTAACTCATTTTGTTCGAGAGCACATACGCATTTTTAAACCAGGGATCTCTGTTTCTTGTTCCATCAGCTAGCATCTCAAGGCCTCCACTCTCATACCAAGGATATCAACACACTCATGCTGCATTTCCTTTCCCCATATTCTCTACATCCCAGTCTCTGTCCTGTCTTTCATTTTATTTATTTTTGTTCAAGTTATACATGCACAAATGTTAGAGTCAATGTCACAATGTTTTTTATGCAAACTAACAGCTCACTATTACCTTATTCCTAATTTCCCCTTTTGGAAGTCTGTGCATTTGCCCCTCTTGGCTAATTCTTTTGGTATTACAACTTCTAAGTAATTTTCTTCTCTTGTTGCTTCATGATTTTTCCATTTGACTTTTCACAAAGAATAAAGGAAATCGAGCTCCATTTTATTCTCATGTTTTCACACTTGTAATATCTTCCCAATATGGTGAGAATAATATTCATTTACTCTATTTTGCCATGTAAACACTTTTCCTACCAGAACCATGTTGAAAATTAAGATTAGCTATCCATTCCAAAACACTTCTTATTTCTCTGTAATTATTAATTATACCTAGTTTCTGGTTTTCTATATAATCACTTGTTAAAAAACAAGTTATCTATGTTTTCGAAGTTCCCTTTCATTAGATAAGTTGTATAAAGCATTCTACAGGTTGCAAATCTTGAAGGAAATCTTTTCCAGAAACTTCTGACCTTCGATCTTTACTCTTCTCCCTCTGTCTGGGCATTTCCTCTGCATCTTGCTTGGTACATAGCTCCAGTTTCCCATATCTTGTGCCTTTATTTTTTAAGTCTATCTTCTTATTTCAGAGGAGCACATAATCTAAAACCTTCCTGAGACACTTGCATAGAAAGCAATATTTTAAAATTTTAGGTTTTTATTTTTAACAAGTTAAAATCCAAAGTTACAGAAAAATTTCAAGAACAATAGTATAAAGGACATTCATATAACCTCTACCCAGATTCATCTATTGTTACAATTACCTTTGTTGCTTTATTTTTTAGTCTCTTTCTCTGATACATATTGGATATTTTAGAAATAAAGCAACAGATAAGCCTAGCATTATCTGGATAGGTTGTCAGCTGATGGCGATTGCCTCAACATGTGCAGGCAGGGCTGGCTCAGCTCAGCTGGGTGATCCCCAAGTGACAGAACAAAGAGAGCTCTAGGGAAAGAATATCTAGCCTACCTGCCCTATTTCTTCTCCAAAGAGTTGTGCTACCATGCTTTCCCACTCACTGCTAATACCTAAGTGTTTTTATCAATTATTCCACTTTTACATTTTTAAAATTCAATTTGCTGCAAGATTCTCAGTTTCCTCATCTTTAAAATAATGTTACTAGTATCTATTTCAATGAGTGGTAGAGAAGATTAAATTAAATCATACACACAGAGAAACTAGAAGGATTAATGCCAATATTAGCTGCTATTTATTCTGCCTCCTTATCTTGGGTTTATTTTCTTGTTCTAGTTTTAATTTAATGAGTTGGATATTTCGTTAATTCATTTTTATTCCTTCCTGTTTAATCATGAAAGTAGTGAGAGTTCGTTTTTTGTTTTGTTTTCTGAGAATAATTTTGGCTGCATCTCAACATTTTTATGTGGAACATTTTTCCATTTTGTTATTTTCTAAATATTCTCTGAGTACATGTTTTAGGTCTTTCTGTTTTAGAAAATGGCTTCATCCAACATAAAATCCATTGACCAAGCCAGAAAGGAGCCTGCTTTCCTTTAGGCATAGCTGAGCTTGCTTGGGCATTTCCTCACTCAGCTGATTCTGATTTGCAGCAGTGATAGGAATTCCCCACCCTCCCCCACTCAGGGCTCTTTGACCTTTGCTTCTAGAAAATAGGAAAATTAATCCACCTTCTCCTCACCTGTCTGCCCTTTGCTTGTGAGACTACACTGCTTTTTTAGGAAAGCGAGTTGTGAGTTGCTTCTAAATATCTTCATTCTACCTGGTTCCACTAGCACTATATAAAGCAGAGATTTTTTGGATTTTATGACCTATGGGCGGCACCTTCCCTAGTTTTCAGTGCCTTTTGGAGTTTCTTTCATTATGAGTATGTTTTTACCATCTGGGTTATTTCTGTCAGTTATAGCCAAAGGAAGTTGAATATTTATGCTTATCTGCCATATTTTTTAGAAGTCAAAATAGAGATTTAAAAACTAAGTAACTACCATCTTTTCATTTTATATGAATTTTCAAACTAATATGGCAAATTGTAACCACAAATCAGTGCTGTTTGTTTTTATGTCATTCTTTATGGAAATGTAAGATACTTTGCTATGTGAATTCTACAAAAACAAAAGATTAGATTGATAAAGAATATATCAGATTGCATTTACAAATATTTAAAAATAAATTTAGTCTGTATTACCTATTCCATACTTTTGAGTATGCTATGAGTAATCTACAATTTCTTTAAAACAATGCTGTTGGCCAAGTGAGTTATATGCTAATTTTCTAAGGCTTTCAGATTTTGTTCACCCAGGGAAAAATCAATAGTTGTGTTAGAAAATATGCTGTCATATAGATTTCTCAGGTTTCTACCAATGGAGTTCACTGTAAATCACCTATACTCTGGTTTTCATGTTTGTAAAAACCATTTTCAGAGGCACGCTAGAAACTATCTATAATCAAACCCCTGCCTTAGTTTGCAACCCAAACAAAACCTGTTGCATGAAAAAACCTGAAGGAAAAAAAGAAAAAACCTACAAGTAGTTTGGAACTAGAAGTCTGAAGTTTTATTCCTTTCTGCAAAATACTTGTGAGGTTTCTTTGCAGAATTCCTTGTTTTCTTTTTATCTATATATTTGTGTATATGTTTTTCTTAATCTGTAAGCAACACATTTCTGAGTAAGTTGTGTTTTTTTAAAGATTTTATGTATTTATTCATGAGAGACAGAGAGAGAGAGAGAGAAAGAGGCAGAGACACAGACAGAGGGAGAAGAAGGCTCCATGCAGGGAGCCTGAAGTGGGACTTGATCCCAGGTCTCCAGGATCACCCCCCGGGCTGAAGGCCGCGCTAAACCGCTGAGCCCCGGGGCTGCCCTCTGAGTAAGTTTTATACATTTCCAGAGAAGTTCGTCCTGTGTGTTTATTTCTTCCATATGGTGATCTCTTACCTCCATGATCTTACCTCCTGGGCAGGGGTGAGGGAGAAGACTGTGCATGTATATGTGAATATCTCAAAGGAACCATATTTTTCAATTAGAAAAAAAAATTAAGATCTGAATCACCTAATATTATTAAAAGACCAATCAAAACCACTTAGAACAGTTTTAAACTCAGTATACATAGTAACCATGAGGCTTGAATAAAGCACATATTCCAAAGTCCCTTAAAAATTACTGTATCAGAATCTCTGGGGAGTGGCTCAAGGTTCTATAATTTTCAGAGGCCTTCTCTGTGATTCTGAAACAGGTAATCTATAGATCTCAAGTGTGGAAAGAGAGAGAGTGCTAGCTAGTCCATTATAACAGGAAATTAAAATGGCTTTGTTACTACAGCTGGGAGCTGAATTTGGAAGCCAATTTCAAAATAGAAGCAGATTAATTTATTTAGTTTCCTTCTGCCTAATATGAGTAGTATTAAAATCTATCTGAAGAAAATGCTTTTCCTGACTGAATCCTAGGGGGATTTACCATGGGGATTCTTACAAAAGGGACAATGAATTGGCAGTTACATGCCCAAGGTTTTAATTTCACTGCTGTAATAGCCGAGGGCATAATATTAAATCTTAACCTTTAGAAGATGTTTCTGTAAGAAGCTAAAATAATCTAGGAACGTTGCTCTCTTGTGATATAACCAAAACAGAGTTAAAGCTGGAGAAATGGATATCTAAACTATGCTTTAAACCAACTCTTTCAAATATCCAATGTTTTAACCAAGTTTTAGGAAAAGACTGGAGAGCAGACTATGTTTGAACTCTCTTCCCAGGGTCCAGTGCACCCAAATTCTTTTGTCTTGGCTGAAAGAAAGCACTGCTTTCCAAGATCTCAGATCCCAGGAATACAGATGACAAAGTTGACATCATGAACACTTGAGGATTGACTTCACGTCTACCTAGAAGGAAGGCCTGCAGATAAGGCCCAGCTTGCTTTTTGTAGTTCTCTAGCTTATACCCCTATCTTCATTTTCCTGTGGTCAGTTATTTTTTAAAAGAAATGTGCCCCAGGGGTTCTGATGTCCTGCCAGGCTGTGGAGGGGAGGTTAAGTGTGTCTCCTTTCCTCCCCGTGATTTTCATCTGTCACAGTTGTTTAAAACTGAGAGTTGCCCCAGGAGTACTGAGGATCTGAGGGGATCTGTGTTCCTTAGTACAGGTTTCTCAGATACCTGAGAGCCTGAGGCATAAGCCCAACTCATTTTTGAAGTACACCTGAACTAATGCTTGACCGCTGACTTCATTTTTTTGTATTTTCTACACGGCCTCCTATCTCAAGCTTTATATAACCAGAAAGCAACAGAATTTTCATACTAAGAAGGAAATAAAATATAATCCTGAATTTGATAAGGGAAATAAGCTGTTTGCCTGGGCTCTCCTGTCATTTGTTCCAGTGAATTGATTCTCTACCTGTGAATGGTACTAGGTAGGGCCAGTGTTGGTGATGTCTGAATGTCCAGCTGCAAAGGAAATATCAAGATGCAAAGAGAGAATGGTATTATGCCTAAAGAGTTAGAGCACCGACGGGCTACCTTTTGTTTGTTATAAATTTTAAATTATAAATTCTTTAAGATTTATAAAATGTCCAAATAGCTGTAGAAAGTTTACATATTTGACTCAAGGTTTTTCCTCATCACTCACTAACTGGGGTGAGAGGGGGAGGGGGAGGGGGGATTTGTACTTAATATAAGGAAGACGGCCTTACCAGCTCAAATTGCTTCTTAAAATGAAAACAAGGTTTTAGTTTGTTTTGTTTTTGCTCTATTTTCCTAGGAATAGTTACCAGTAGAACATAAAATGTATAAGGAAGCATTTCCTTATGCTTCGTTAATACATAGACCATCTTTTTGGAGACTAAGTTGAAAGTCTTCATGTAAATTTGATTTTTCCTCAATTTTTCTGTTTTTGCCATCTCAAATACTTATTAAAGTGCAGATTCCTGTACACAATCCCCAAGAGATTATTTTTCTTTCATTTAAAAATCATTTACCTGTTTTTAAAGTCAATCAGGAGAAATATGTTTCATTCTTTGAAGTTCCTTAAAGTTGGATGAAAGTCCCAGAGAGGTAATTTTAGAAGCATTGTAGATAACGCTCTGTGTCTGGCCATGCATAGCCTATAAAAGGATAAATGAGTCATGCAAATACATTCCATTAGTGACCTTGTTATAAATTCCATTTTTTACCACATTCATGAGAAAGCTCTAATTTTAAAATGCCTTTAGATGGATGCTACCCTCAAAATGTACCCGGAAGTCAGACATAGAACTAATAATCTGATACATACAGGGTTTATTTGGCCTAACCAGGGGTTTTCTATGTCTACTTTCAAAATGTATCAAGTGCAAAGAGAAAAAAGAAATTTATTCAACAACCAAAACCCCTTTTCAGCAGTGCTCACTTTCGTAACAAAGTTATCTGCCAAGTTCAAGTTGCTGGGATTTGACTGTTAGGAACGTTGATACTTGTTGCCTACTTCAAAAGCTGTGACCCAGCATCTTTTTTTTCCCCCTAGCACTTACAAGAATATGCCATTATTAAGTCCTAAAATTTCCTTCACAAGAAGTTAAATCTGATTTTGAAATCAGTTTCAGTTCAGATGTAAATCTGTGGAATCAGCTGGTAGTGATGACTTGGTCCTTAGCCTACTTTTGAAACCTGCTGTTAGGAAGGTGTGGCCACTGGGCCGAGGTGTGTGAGTCCCAATTTAGCACAATCTCAAGCTCTTCATTTTGTCTCTTTTGTAGCAGAGGTCAAGTAGAACACTCACTCCCAGCACAGACCAGTCCTGAATATGTAACGCCATCCCTGGTGCATGTTCACCCACCCTATCAGCTTGATCTGAACACTTTTCCCTGCTCTCTTGATTCTGCCCCCTTCAAAATCAGTACACTTCATCAGTGAAACAAGTATTGGGTTACCTTTTCCTTACATTGACCAGTTTGACTCTTACTTGGTGTAAATCTGAGCAAAGCAACAAGAGAAGTGGAGCCAAGGCAAATATGAACACTTTAGGCCCTAACTCATTTTGGGCAGGTAACTCAGGCAATTTAGCTATCACGTACAGATAAATAGGAACATAAAGCAAAAAGAAACCCCTACATTTTGAGGCATTTTTAGCATATTGGTAGAAATTGCTCTTTGATCATTAACAGAATGGTTAATGGATAGCTACTGGTAGCTAGCTACTGGTTTGGATAGCTCTGGTAGTTTTTGCTTTTACCCTATGCCTAAGTGACAAAAGCTAATGTAAATAAACTCAGTTCAAATAAATTCTTAGCTCAGCTGACTTGGTGCTTGAGGGGTAGCCATTTCTCATACCTGAAAAATTAGAGATGAAGCACAGATAACAGGGAAGGGTTGGAGAGGTATTTCATGATTTCAGAAGATAAGAGGCCCAGCATTTCTCATTTTTAGAAAGGGAATGGTAATTAAAGCATTGCTTGCAATTAGCAATATTTGAAAGAGTTGATAGTTTTTATGACATTATGCACTTTTAAAAAGCAAATAGATATCCTGAGCGCAATTTTGCTTCATATAGGCATTTTTTGTAGATACTGGTATCTCTGTTCTAAGTGTGTTCCTGCTAAATTCAATTATATGACTAGAAAAAGAGGCAAAAATGGGTTTGTCTTACTGGAATGGATATAGGTAAGAATGTGGACTTACTAGTTGTTCAAGGGAACAACTGTTCATAGGGAAGAAATATTTGAAAAAAAAACTAAAAGAAAAAAAAAAGTAGATAAATAAGTAAAATCAACATCATATATTTGTGCTCCCAAAGGGTTTTGCCAGATAGTGTGCTACATAGCATTATGTCTTTTCTAGAACATGAGCTATTTTCAGGAGGTCTTTTTTTGAACTCTTGTTTTTACCAGGTAGCAGCTTCTTAGGCTTTAGGTGAGAAAGTGGTATACATTGATGGTAATGATTTGGGGACATTTTACTGATCAACTTTACTATCAAGGAAGTGTCAGGTAATAGTTCATATTAATCTAAGACAAAGGAAAGCAGACACTCTTGTCTGCCCATGTAAAATTTTCTAAGTTTGTCCTTCTCCGATTGACTTACTTCACTCAGCATAATACCCTCCAGTTCCATCCACGTTGAAGCAAATGGTGGGTATTTGTCATTCTCATTCATTTGGGGAATATAAATAATAGTGAAAGGGAATATAAGGGAAGGGAGAAGAAATGTGTGGGAAATATCAGAAAGGGAGACAGAACATAAAGACTCCTAACTCTGGGAAACGAACTAGGGGTGGTGGAAGGGGAGGAGGGCAGGGGGTGGGGGTGAATGGGTGATGGGCACTGGGGGGGGCACTTGACGGGATGAGCACTAGGTGTTATTCTGTATGTTGGTAAATTGAACACCAATAAAAAATAAATTTATTAAAAAAAAAGAAAGAAAATCTCCATAGAATTAAATGAGAAAGAATACCTTGTGATTGGCTGATCTATCCATCAATATGTTTGTAACTGATGTGTAGAAAATGTGTGATATATATATATAAATATATATTATATATGTGTGTATGTGTCCTGTGTGCATTTACACACACACACAATCACTTAGCATAGCACTTAGCATAAAGTTCATTCTGAGCTCAACATCCTACTATCTAAAAGTAAATGCCTCTTTTTTGACTTGGCACAATTTTGCAATAAATTACTCAGTAGATGCCTAGGTGAAGATAAAATGTAAAATTATAAAATTACTCTGGTACTTTTCCTCTTTTGCACACATACCATTTTCTATATCCTTGCTTCTCTCTGGTAGACAGACAGGAGGTCAAGTTAGTAGGTTTGTGAAATGCAGACCAAATATTAGTCTCTCTTTATTTGCTTTCTTTTGACTAATTCTTCACTGTTAGGGGAAGTACCAGGTATGCCCAAAGATTGGTTTAGTATCAAAGATAGACATTTGTCAAAACACACTGCTTACAAACCTGGTTTCCCTTCTAGAATAAAAGTATGTAAATAAAACCAAGGACTTGAAATTAGCTTGAATATGGTAGGCATCAGGGCATTTGTTTAATAATGTATAAAACTAATTGGTAACCACAGAATAGAAGATACATATATGTGCACACACACACAATTCTATAGCTGAATTTCTTTTTGACATAAGAAATTTTAAGGTAATTATAAACTAGAAAAGGATTTTAAAATATATAACCAAGTATTACTATACTTAATACATGAGTGCTAGAATTCTATAAAACCAAATTTAAAAATTTGACTCAATGAAAAGAGGAAGTCCAAAAATGAAGAAATGTATAATTTTTTTTTGACCCATTAGAAAGCTAACATTAAATAATAATTAAAATTCAAATATAAAATTTTTATCAAAATGATTAAAATTTAATAGATGTACACAGGTTTGTAAGGATATGAAAAATGTGGATATTACATTAATTTTTTTTGGAGAACAACTTAAGTAATAAAATTTAAAAAATTTTCTAAGTTTATTTGCTTTCTCTTAAGTGTGAGGAATACTAATCCCAAATTCAAACTCATATGATGGTTTTGTCTCTCTCTCTCTCTCTTTTTTCTTTTGTCTCTCTTTAAAACAATTTTTTAAAGAACAAAAGATCTGAATTTATGAAGCAGTTCATTTAAAGTTTACTACATGAAAAAGCAATCTGTATCAAAGAGTGATTTAGCTACATGAATCCTATAAATGCAGTAAACATTAGTAATTTGGACTGATTTCAACAGTCTGACTATAAGACAAATTTTAATTATAGAGTTCTTTGAAAAAATCTCAATCATATTGATTTCAAGTAACTATACATTTAGGAAGCAAACATATAAATGTCTCTGTATAGGGAAATTTAGGGAAGATTGCTATAAAGGATATGTATGGAACTTATTACTAGACCACTGTTTGTAGACATATTAAATAATTGAGAGTTTTCACAAGATTATGCTTCTAGTTTTTCCACCACTTTCCTCTTTACAATTTTTGTTTATGAAAAACACATTCTTGGGGGTGATGGATATACCCATAGTTCTAAGTGCCTAACAATTTACTACCATACCAAAATTAGTGCTGAAGCCCAAGATTCTGTCCCTTAAAGGGACTTAGGAAAAAGGCTGCTTTTTGGAAGGTCCCCATTATTCAAAGGGATGACCCAAGAAATGAAACAAAAAAATCATTTGGTACCAGTGCTTAGGGCATCTGTATTTCAGTATGAAATGACTGCTAATGGATGAAAATTGTCATTTTGATGTAAGGTAATATGTAAAAAGAACGGTGAGTGTGAAAATTATCTAAACATTATTACCTGCTGTAGAAATAAATATCAATTAATTCTAAAGCAATATACAAATAAATTGACTCTTTTATCAAGAAGTTACTATATATATTGTTGGACTAGTTAATGCTTATGTCCTTTTGTTATAACATTACATTATTCACTCACTCATTTAACTAGTACTTTTTGAGCCCTGAGCATGTGTCTAGGCATTGAAAGCAAGCTTGAAAGAAGGAAACAAACAACACCCCTAAAACACATCCCTGCTCTCAAATAGGATCAAAGAAGATAAGCAAATAATTATAATACAATGTTACACAACTATAGTAGGTGTTCATTTATTCATTTGTATAACAGATAGTTGTTGAGCTCCTACCATGCAGCAGATACAGGTCTAGGTACAGGGCATATACAGTGGTCACCAGGATGCTCCCTTCATGGACTTTCCATGAAATATTAAAAAAAAATTAAGCTTTAAATAAAGACATGAAGCATGGAGATGTGTTTGGATACAATATTGAAATCACATTCAGGCAAAAGAAAAACCGTGTGCAAAGAACAGCGATATTAATGATCATGGCATAAATAGGGAAATGTGGATGAGGTGCTCTGTGCAGCTGGAGTGTAGGGAATGAGGTTAGGGCTGCAGAGTGGGCCACCACTGTGATAAATGCCAGCACAGTAGCTAGCAGAGAACCAACAATGGGTAAGCCTGGAAGCAACATGATTTAGTTTATCTTTGTGCAGCTGACTTTCTCATTCATGTGCATGGCATATTGAAGGAAGTGAGGAGACCAGTTAGAAAACTGTTGGCAATAGTCAGGGGAGAGATGATGAGCACCTGAACTGTGGCAGCAGCAATAGCAGCCATGATCCATCCCTCTACACTATCCCTGAGTCCCCCATATTTGTAACCTGTATGAGTTAATGATGCCAGAAATACTCATTTTCTGTGTGCTACATCTTTGGTCACTTTGTTTTAACATATCTGAATAACTTAGACAAAGTTTCATAGATGATATGATTTCTATTAACACAACATAACTATAAAATATGTGAATTATTATCAAATATCAGAATCATAGGAGCCATAAAAGGCAATATGACTGTCCAGTATCTTTTAATATCTATAGGCAACTTTCCCCTAGTCATTCATCTTTAAAAATGTTTTGGAGCATCGTGTCCATTATCATAGCATATGAATTTCAGAATCATTTCATCAAACTCCAAAAAATAAGTCTGATCAGAATTTTTATAAGAATCATATTAAAAATAAAATTTGGGTAGATGATATTTTCAAAATATTCAATATTCTAGGAACATGGCACATTCTTCCAATTACTAAAGTGTTCTATCTCTTAGAGTTTTGTAGTGTTTTTTCCCCTGTAAACTTCTGAGGAAAGCTAATCTGTTTACCTTATTTGTTAAATTAATGACCATGGAAAAAGCTTTGGTGATAACCTTAGACTACAAATAATAACTAACACTGCTAGAATGTCTTCTATTCCAGGCATGGTTCTAATGTTTCACACATACCAACTCATTCACTCTTTGCCACAACTCAGTGAAGGCGGTGCTAATATTTTCATCCCCATTTCATATATTAGAGACAGGGATTAAATGATTTTTCCAAGGGCTAAAAAGAGTTATTAATTGTTAGCACCAGGTTCAAACCCAAGCTTGATGCCATTGGTGGCCATCTTTAGAGAAAAAGAAACAGAAACATGCAGAGAGGAACAAAGATCCAAAGGGCAGCCAAATAGTATCTTTTGATTATATGAGACATTCAAATATTATTATGAAAAATTTCTCTCCCCTCTTCTTCTACTCTTTTTTTTTTCTTAAGATTTTATTTATTTTTTTCATGAGAGATACAGAGAGAGGCAGAGACATAGGCAGAGGGAAAAGCAGGCTCCCTTTAGGAAACCTGATGCGGGATTAGATCCCAGGACCCCGGGATTACCACCTGAGCCAAAGGCAGACACTCAACCACTGAGCCACCCAGGAACCCCTCTACTCCGTTTTTTTTTTTTTTTTAAGTTTTTATTTATTTATTTATTCATGAGAGACACAGAGAAAGAGAGAGACACAGACACAGACAGAGGGAGAAGCAGACTCCGTGCAGGGAGCCTGAGGTGGGACTTGATCCTGGGTCTCCAGGATCACACCCTGGGCTGAAGGCAGGTGCTAAACCGCTGAGCCACCGGGGCTGCCCCACTCTGGTTTTTTAAACTGGGTTTAAATGTAAAATGTCTGACCTATGCTTTTGTACTGGCAGCTGAGAGCCCAAGCTAATACATAATTCATGGAAAAAAAGAGTAAAATACTTTTATGAGTGCAATTTTTTGCTTCTAATAATCAGTTCCAGAATAAGCTCTTTGATATTTGTTATAAAATACTACATATAAAATCAGAATAATTGTTTGATTAGTTATACTGAAATATTATAACTCAATCTTGGTTTTAAAGAATAGATTGGGAAACTCTCATCAGCTCTGCTTTTATTGACTTTCCCCCAGAAATTGTAAAGGGAACATACAAAGGTATATAAATAATAGCACGATAGCACAATCTAAACCTTTTAGAATTATATATGTTTAGTAACTACTGAATTCTTCCCTTAGAAAAAAATTTATGTTTTTTAAATGAAACCTTGTATACCATAATGAAATAGTGTTTATGTAAAAAGATACTCTACTTGGCATGAAACATTACTCTTTTTAATCTTTCTTTTTAAAAGTTAAAGCTGGCTTTAGCATTCAGATTTTTTCTACTCCCTCATTCACTTGGTTCCCAATGCTTTTTGAAGCAGCACCAAAAGTAGCCTTTCTACTGCAATGAGCTAGATGGGCATGAATAAACATTCTATTTATCAGCAATATTTTGGAAAAGGGAATGAAGAAAAGATTGACTCTGAGCCCAATGAGTAGGCTTAATGAAAAAGCAAGTCCCTCATGTTTCTAGTTCTGGTTTGAAAGTGATTAATTTCAAATAGATTTTGTGCTTTTGATGAAAAATAGTGGAGTGTGAAAGTTGCAAAAATATTTCTTGGCCTCAGAATCTAAAGGGATGAGTATTTTCAAAACCAGCCCATCAAATGGTAAATTTATTAAAAGTGAGACAATACTTTTTCTGCTCATCACATTATATCCACTACCTAGCAGAGTAGCTCATCATAATAAATGGTTAATAAATATTATTTGTATGAGAAAGTCAAGTATTTACAACGTATCTTCCTTTTATTTTAGGTACTATTATGAGGTCCCATTCAACAAGGTGTGCTATTTGGTGGATGCCTTAGGGGAGCTTCAAATGCCTATGTTTGGATTTGCATAGACTCTTAGTCCACATAGCATATAGGGAATCCCCTAGGTCTTGTTTTTTTCCATAAACCAACATTACGTTAAGCACTCAGAATATTTGAAATTATTTTTAGTAAAGCAGGTACTAAAATTCTCCAGTGCAAGGGCACAGTCTGGTTCCACTGTTCAATGGGATTTTGGATTATCTGTTCATTAGTACCATACATCATTGGACAGAAATAAGCAAGAAAAAACTAGATAATTTTATTTAACTTTTTACTTTGGAAAATGTTAAATTTATAGCAAAATTCTAAAGACAGTCCAGAAAATTCCCGTGTACCTTTCATCCAGCTTCCCCTAATGTTAATATTTTACATATTCACAACATTTTTGTCAAAACTAAGAATTTAACATTACTACAGTATTATTGATTAATCTATAGACTTATTAAGATTTTACCATTTTTTCTCCTGAAGTTCTCTGTGTATGTGGGATTTAATTCGAATCCAGTGTAGTACATTCCACATAGTCTCTGTATCTTCTTGGGCTCTTATGATCTGTGATAGTTTTGAGATCTTGACACTTTTGGTGAACAATGATCAGGTATTTTGTAGAATTTCCCTCAATTTGAGTTTGCTTGATAAATTTCATAGTTAGACTGGAATTATGAATTTGGGAGAAGAATACTGCAGAGGTGAAGCATCCTTCTCATTGCTTCCTATCAGGGAATATATGAAATTAACATGGCTTATCACTAGTGGTGTTAACTCTGATCACTTAACTAAAGTAGAGTCTGCCAAGTTTCTTCACAATAAGGTCCAGCCCACACTCAGTAGGAGAAGAACAAGCCCCACTTCCTGGAAAGAGGAGTATGCCATTGGGGGTTCCTCTGTAAGGAAAATTTGTTCTTTCTCTCCTATTTATATAGGCCAATGTGGACTCATGGATTTTTATTTTATTCTTTGGTTTATAGTAATTAAATAGTATGGTTTTTAATTTTACTGTCAAATTATTCCAGCTTTGGCCATTAGAAACTCTTTTCAGAAAACAAACAAACAAACAAACAAACAAACAAAAAAAGAAACTCTTTTCAGGTTGTCTCCTGGCTTCAGGTTGTGTCTTTTTGACATGACCTCATGCATCCCTCTCCTTGTTTTATGAGTACGTCTGTAATTTATGATTCTGTAAAATGATCCAGGGATATATTATATTTTCCATACCTCAGGCCTAGAATCAGCCATTATCTAAGGAACTATGTTTCTTTTTATTGGAGAATAGTATTTAACCAAAATCTAAGTATGGGTGTGCTCATATTCTATGCACTGTGTATATGATGTATTATGCATATTCTACATGCATATTATAGAATATATATATTCTATAAACTATGTACACAAAGATATATTTATTTTTTAATCTATCTTTTTATATATGTTTAAAAAAACTTCATACTGATATCTCTGGCTCACATTCATTCTAGATGAATGTTTTCTCCTTGTTTGTAATTTTTTTGTCTATAGGGAACTTGACTCCCCCTAAAAGCAATTTATTTACTGATTTGTTCAATCCTAGGACAAGTATAGCTTCAGAATCACTCATCTGTATCCATGTGAGAAAAAAAAAAATGTATCAGCCAGAGCACAGTGTTCATATACAGTTCTTTTTGTCTTTCTCCTTACAGTGTGTGGTCAAATCAACATTTTTCAAGGTTACAATGTCATAGGACTCCAGCTAATATAGGAAAAAATAATTGAAAAGGTAGAATATGGAATGACATTTGATTCAGAGAAAAAACTGAGGAGCCATCAAGCTCTTAATAGTATAAATCA
The DNA here is from genome assembly GCF_011100685.1 of Canis lupus familiaris. Taxonomy (NCBI): domain Eukaryota; kingdom Metazoa; phylum Chordata; class Mammalia; order Carnivora; family Canidae; genus Canis; species Canis lupus. The sequence continues at coordinate 42,197,310 of NC_049233.1, read as the reverse complement.
GACCTTAAGGTCATTCACTAGTCTAACCAGGACTGATGGCCATATATACAGATAGTTTCCTTTTTATAACATAACATCCCTCTTTCCTTCCATTCTTCAAGAGGCTTCTCTCATACTCCTGTGCTTTTCTTTATCACCCTTGCACCTTTTACTACTTCTGAGTTTCTAGATATATAAGACATTAGTGTCTGAAAAAGAATACCGGACAAGTGCACTTAGAAACATGTAACTTTGGGTAAGATATTCAAATTTATCAACTTCAATTTTCTCATTTTTATGACAGGTGTAATAATAATAATCTCTTTGCTATTTCTCCTTCTATTACCTCATAGGTATACTAAATAGGATATGGATATGACATCTCAAAATGCTTTAAATGAAAGGGCTATTAATAAGCCATAATTTTCTTTATCATTATAATCCAACAATTTTGCTACTTGTTTGCTCTACCTGTTTTAACATCTGTGATGACTGCACCAGTTCACATTCCCACCAACAGTGTAAGAGTGTTCCTTTTTCTCCGCATCTTCTCCAACATTTGTGGTTTCCTGCCTTGTTAATTTTCCCCATTCTCACTGGTGTGAGGTGGTATCTCATTGTGGTTTTGATTTGTATTTCCCTGATGGCAAGTAATGCAGAGCAATTTCTCATGTGCTTGTTGGCCATGTCTATGTCTTCCTCTGTGAGATTTCTGTTCATGTCTTTTGCCCATTTCATGATTGGATTGTTTGTTTCTTTGCTGTTGAGTGTAATAAGTTCTTTATACATCTTGGAAACTAGCCCTTTATCTGATAGGTCACTTGCAAATATCTTCTCCCATTCTGTAGGTTGTCTTTGAGTTTTGTTGACTGTATCCTTTGCTGTGCAAAAGCTTCTTATCTTGATGAAGTCCCAATAGCTCATTTTTTATTTTGTTTCTTTTGCCTTCGTGGATGTATCTTGCAAGTTGGTGGGAATGTGAACTGGTGCAGCCACTCTGGAAAACTGTGTGGAGGTTCCTCAAAGAGTTAAAAATAGACCTGCCCTAAGACCGAGCAATTGCACTGCTGGGGATTTACCCCAAAGATACAGATGCAATGAAACGCTGGGACACCTGCACCCCGATGTTTATAGCAGCAATGTCCACAATAGCCAAACTGTGGAAGAAGTCTCGGTGTCCATCGAAAGATGAATGGATAAAGAAGATGTGGTCTATGTATACAATGGAATATTACTCAGCCATTAGAAATGACAAATACCCACCATTTGCTTTCATGTGGATGGAACTGGAGGGTATTATGCTGAGTGAAATAAGTCCATCGGAGAAGGACAATCATTATATGGTCTCATTCATTTGGGGAATATAAATAATAGTGATAGGGAATAGAAGGGAAGGGAGAAGAAAGGGGTAGGAAATATCAGAAAGGGAGACAGAACATGAAGACTCCTAACTCTGGGAAATGAACTAGGGGTGGTGGAAGGGGAGGAGGGCGGGGTGTGGGGGTGAATGGGTGATGGGCACTGAGGGGGGCACTTGATGGGATGAGCACTGGGTGTTATTCTGTATGTTGGTAAATTGAACACCAATAAAAAATAAATTTATTATTTAAAAAATGACAAAAAACATCTGTGATGACTTACCTAATTTCTGCTTTCTTCAATCCTCTTCTTCCAACTTTACATAACTTGAAAATCTGTATTTACGTCTTGAGTTCCCTATATTTCTTAGAGCAAATTTAAACCATGCTTTAAATTTCAAAAGGAATTCCCATTTCTCATCAAAAGTATCTCTCAATCTCAATTTGCTGCATTTCTGATCAATTTAAATGTAATCCAATTGAGACAGGCTAGGAGAAATGTTGTCATATATTTTGCTGATGCACATCAAACTGTTCTAGTTCAATTTTAATGCTCTATAAGCAGATACTGTCTTTGTTGAACAAGGAAGATAACTGATTAATACTTAACATATTTCATTTGTATTAACTTAGATTAAGCTTGAATACACTCAAATCCATAGGCAAAGCAATTGATCCAGAATATCTGACAAAGCTTTAATAGATGAGCAACAACACCAACAGCACTAATAATTTATGTTCTCTGTAATTAAATATAATACTTTGAATCTCTTGGAAGCACACAGTGGAATGGTATGTACTTGGATTTAGAGTTCTAATAGTGAACAGAGAGGGAGGACTAGCTAAGATATGTTCATCAGAATTATATTTGGCTGGCTGAGGTCATCAAATGTATCCAGTATATTAGTTCTTACCATAACATCAGCTGATAATGCCTCAGCCACAGAAAATGCTATATTTGCAAGATTGGAGATGGAAAAAAAAAAAAGACTGATGTCAACTTGTCAATTTCTTTACAAAAATATTAGAACTCTCCATAATTAATACTCTACAAAAATATTACAGCAAAAGATTGAACTGATTGAGACATGACTTTTGTATCATTCAAACAAATACAGTGACTTTTTTAGATTCTCTGAAAAAAATCTGCATGAGTCTTACTTTACTTTTCCAATGAGGTTTTCATTTAGGCACAGATAAAGGGGAGGAGCATGAAAAGGCAAGGAAATTGTTTAGCCCCTGCCATATGCCAGATTCTAGACCAGGTCCTTTATAAATTATGACTTCAATAGCTCCCCTTGCCTACACTGCAAAGTAGATATTTTTATACCCTGACAAATGAGAAAACTGAAACTGAAGTTGAAAATGGAAATACACAGCTCATTCATGCTGGATGGCTGTATCAGTATCAGTGTATGTCCAAAGACTTTGCCGTATATATACTATCATGTTGAGAAAAAAAATGTATTTATTAAGTGAGGAAAAATGTAAATAAGAAGGAAATTTTCCACCAAGATATATCAAATAATTAATGTTAAAGTCAAAGAAGAACAATATTTTCCAAGTATCCTCTGGTTTGGCTTCTACTAGTATTAAACACAGCCTTTGGGTCATGATTTTCATAACAAATGACATAATTAGGTTCTCTCTTCGTGGAAAATCTATGTGTAAATCAACTTCTTTAATTCTTTATTGAGTTCCTCACAAAGACTAGCATGGTTTGAATTCTGGAAAACGGTCAGAAAATGGGCTTGCCACTTGTGACACAACAAAATTAATTTGATGAGGTACAGATGTTATGCTCTTATGTCTACCAATTTAAAAATCAAGTAACAAACCAGATCACATCACATAAATACACTGATTTTATTTATAACAATGTCTAAAATAAAATTCATTTATTCAATAAATATTTATTGTGTAGCTACTATTGCATTATTCTATATATTGGACACCATTACTTCCATTACTTTATATTACAAAACATTTAATATCTCTTAGGGAGGCAGCAAATAAATATATAACATAATGTCAGATAGTGGTATTGCTTTGAGAGAAATAAATCAATGTAAGAGGGGGCACCTGGGTGACTCAGTGGTTAAGCATCTACCTTTGGCTCAGGTCATGATCCTGGGGTCCTGGGATTGAGCCTTGCATCAGTCTCCCCATAGGGAGCCTGCCTCTCCTTCTACCTATGTCTCTGCCTCTCTTTCTGTATCTCTCATTAATAAATAAATTAAAAATTAAAAAAAAATAAAAAAATAAAACAATGTAAGAGTACAGAAGGACTGGAAATGTTCTTTTCAGATCACTGATCTGAGTTTTCTCTCTGAGAAGCTGATTTGGGGCAATGATTCCAAAAAGGTGAAGGGATGAGTGTGTCCGTAACTGGAGGAAGGTAATACCAGGCAGAGAGAATAGCAGGTGCAAATGCCCTGAGAGTAGAGTGTACCTGGTATGTTAAAGGCACAGCAAAAATACAATATGGCTGGAAGAGAGTGAGCAAGAAGGAATATTGTAGAAGATAAATTTGCAAGAGAGCTACATGTTTGTAGTATGTAAGCTGTGGTAAGAATTTGAGATTTTAAGAATTATGGGAAACCATGCAGGTGTTTTGAGTAGGATATTAACTTAATGTGAGTTGCTATATTTAAAAATTACATTTTGGCTACCAAATTGGAAGCAATCAGGGGGAAGACAAGTGTGGAAGTTACTAAGATAGGATTTAATAAGAATTTCCACCTGCCCCCAGTGAAACACTAATCATATGGAAATGAGTATTTTAAATTATCCAAATCCTTTCTTAATCAGTTCTTAAAATTTTGAAATTCCTTGCTTTTTTTTAATTCCATAGATTTTACTTAGACTAGGGACTTTATTGAATACGAACTGATAATGAGATTTCACAATGAATTTTCAAGGCATTTGCTGACCAAGTATTATAAGGACTGTGACATTTGTATTTGCACGTTAAAAATCCTTGTGATGGAATAATATGACAAAGAGAAAAATGTAACATTTTTGAGCCCTTGGAAGCATAGCCTTTGTCTATAGGAAGTTACAGGGTCCCTTGTCCTCTTCGTTGTTTTTTTTTTTTTTTTTTCTCATTAAACTTTTGTTTTAATGGGTCTCAAAATTCTGTGACAGATTTTTGGTCAAGTTGTTTCCATTAAAAAGTACTGATTTTAAAAACTAATAACTTAAAACTGCCACACATGCACACACACACACACACACACACACACACACACACACACACACAAATAAAACAAATGGTCCACAAAACATTCTCCTTTCCTTCTGAAGGTTTTACGATGCATTGTTATCATTAACCAGTCTTTTACTATTAAACTTAAATGGCCAATTGACACAAACAGTTCTGAGACCGTTCTTCCACCACTGATTAAGACTGGGGTGGCAGGTATTGGGGATAGTATTCATTTAGCCTTCTGAGCTTTCTGGGCAGACTTGGTGACTTTGCCAGATCCAGCCGCCTTCTTGTCCATTGCTTTGATGACACCCACAACAACCATCTGTTTCATGTCACAAACAGCAAAATGGCCCAGAGGAGGATAGTCAGAGAAGCTCTCAACACACATAGGTTTGCCAGGAGCCATATCAACAATGGCAGCATCCCCAGATTTCAAGAACTTGGGACCATCTTCCAGCTTTTTTCCAGAACAACGATCTATCTTTTCCTTCAGCTCAGCAAACTTGGAAGCCCCTTGTTCTCTTCTTTGCAGTCTTTAGTTTGTATGTTCCTCTCAGGGATGTTGCTGGCAGGTGATTCTCAGCTAGGTTATTAATATCCAGATATAAAGTGATGTGACTAATCTGGTATCTTAGGGACCCTCACGGAGCCATCAGGTTTTAGAGAGTAGCTTATAAATTATAGGCACTTGTATACATCCTAGTGATTTCTAAGGGAGAAAGGCTTTGAACACCAAAATTTCCAGTTATGCCTCTGATTTACAATCTCAAGGCACAGTAGGGCTTATTTTCTTTAGAGACAACAAAGAGACCCATACTCAGAAAGACTTGGCCTTGAGTGCCTAAGTCACCAGAGAGTGATCAAAGAGGACTCTGGATTGGATGCACCTTCCCTTTTAGTATTATCATAGATATTAAGGAGAAGTGCCTGTTGGTAAAATATGAAAAGAAAATGGGAAGAGAGATGTTGAACTACTACCAAATTCAGATCTGCCTGTTCTGGGAGAAATATTGTGACAATGATTCAAAATGTGGACACTGAGCTAGCATGCTAGTAAAAATAAAACATAGAGATCTTGGATAAATTACAAATAAATACAACTTATAGTACTGTGTACCTATGCAAGAAACAAAAAGAACTTCAGTGCCCCACGCATGCCACAAGGGAATTAAAGAGAGCCTAGAAAAATTAACTCAGGGGACGCCTCGGTGGCTCAGCAGTTGGGTGTCTGCTCAGGGCATGATCCTGGAGTCCCAGGATCGAGGCCCACATCGAGCTCCCTGTGTGGAGCCTGCTTCTCCCTCTGCCTGTGTCTCTGCCTCTCTCTCTTTCTGTGTCTCTCATGAATAAATAAATAAATAAGTAAAATCTTTACAAAACAAAGAAAAATTAACTCAGACCCTACAAATACATATTCAGACCCTAACAAGCTGTATCTCTGACTTTGCTTTAATATTCTTCATCCTGCCTGGCTTCAGAGCTGCAGAGGCAGCTCATGAGACCATCTCCTCCCAATGATACAACTTAAAGCAAACCAAAAGTCCCCTATCCCTGTCGTCCTCCCCTACTGTTTCTCTTGACATGGCTAACAATCCTCATTTAGTCTTACCTAAGTCTGAGGGGTGAATAAGCAATCCAATAAGTAATGCCTCATCCCTGATCCTCTTTTTCTTTTTAGCCTCTTCTTGCATGTTCCCCCTAAGCCAGAGGGATGAAATTTTCTCTTGTCATTTACATTATATTTCTATCGTCTTGAATAAAGAGTCATTGTTAAGCCTTAATGGCACTCAGGAGAAACAGGCAAACCTACTATACCTATAACCTGCCTCTCTAATTTCTTCCAGTTTTCATGGGTTTATGTCTATGCTACCCATCATAGAAGCAATGATGATTCTGCTACACACTCCCAGTTTGGGTGTGGCCTATATGATTCAACATTTGTGTTAATAGATTCTGGGTAATGTCTCTGGAGTAGGGCATGTTTCAGTGGAATAAGAAAGAGAAAAGAGACATCATAAAAAAAGAATAAATTAACTTGCCTGCATGTATTTCTTGCTACTTCAGTATCAAACTACAGCTGGTAGAACTGTAGAGCTCAGAATTCACCTAAATGTGTACCGACTGGGTCAATGCTAAATATTTATTAAGTGTTTCCATTGATAGTATTCCTTCATACCCCATTTTTCTTTCATGAGATGCCATGACTGACTTAGAGTTCTACTGATTTTATACCTAAAAAACACATAATTGGGATATTTTATGAGTTTCAGGAGGGGAGTGAGCAGGTGGTGAGAATTTGCCACTGAAGGGTAGCATAGTCTCACTTTGAAAAATGTAATCATTAATTGGGTATTCCCAAAACACAAATGAAGATAGTTTCCAGAATCCTAGTTCTAAACTGAATAGGAGTTGGATAGGGTGAGGTTGGAGGTCAACAAGTAATGCATGAGGGAGAAAAGTATTGAATTTGAGGAGGCTCAGTAAATTCCACTGTTTTACCCATTCAGGTTGTCTACAAATTGATAAATGAAGCCAAAAGTTAATTTTATACTAATAAAGGTGATATTTGAGAATGTGACTTAGCTCCTGATAGTATTAGGATCTTACCCTCAAATGTGTGCCTAATTACCTTGTCTGCTGGGTCAGGCAGTGCTGAACAATGCAAGCTTCCATATGTGTACAGCATGGATGCCATATAACTCAGAGACAGCATCTTGGCTTCTAGGAAACAGTACAGAAAGGCTCCACAAGCTCTAAAGTTACAGCTTCAGGTTCAATTCCTCCTTCTTTACTGCAACTCCCTTCACATGAAATATTAAAAGCCTTGAAAAATTGTTCCCCACCCACTGTAAGTAACTGTTGTTGAGTGATTCTATCCTTTTTGTTGAAACTTTCACGTTAACACTGAAATTTAACTGTTGAACCTTACCCCACAAATATTAGATATCAGGAGAGGAGAAAAAAGGGCCAGCTGATAGTAGAAAAGACAGAGAATAGCAGTAAGATAAGGCAAAGTCAGATTCAGTGCTAAGGTTGGATTCAGATATATTTGTTTTTCTTTTGTATTTCTAATGACTAGCAGTATGGCACATGGCCATTATGAAGTCATAATTCTGAAGAAGAAAATGTTGAAAAGAACAAATGAAGAAGAAAATAAGTTTTATAACACCTTGATTATATGTTTTGAAATTTATTCCCCTGGGTAAGCAAAGACAATCTTCTGGCATGACTTGCCTTCTTTTGGGGCATAGCATAAATAAATCCTATGAACTGTAATCAAAATGTGAGATTTCTTCTTGCCAAAAATGATTGAAGTGTGAGATATCCTGATTACCAGCTATTGGGAATAGATTCTGTTTTGCTAAAGGGTGGGCCCAAACCACCAGCAATTTTTTCCACATTCTTCAAGTATAGGTATCCCCCACTTTTTGAAAGTTTTCAGTATGCCACTTCACTTTTATGTGAAAGACCTATGTTAGTACCTTAGTACCTGTTTTTGCTAACCAAAAGAAATCTGAAGATTTTCACTTTTGCACAAAAAGCAAAAATAGCATTCACCGTTTCTTTGGCAGTGAGCCTTTATAGAAGCAGAGCACACCCCAGCCTTTATAGAAGAGTGTCACCCCCAAGCTCCTTCCCTGTAAGTACACCAAGTTGTTCAACATCAAGCCACCATAGGTTTGAACCATGTCTGTGAGTATCTGTGCATGATCTCAATTTATTTTGTACATCCATTAGCCTCATGTGTCCTAAGGTATCATAAAAGCCTAAGAGAGGTTATTTTTTTAGTCTAAGACAGCTAAAAAAAATTTAAATATAAACTAATAATAATTGCTTCTTTGCTTTATGCCTTTTCAGCCTTTGAAAAGTTTCACAGGAATGTTCTACTTTTGGATAGCAGAGAAAACATGTACTTAAAATTCTACAAATACACATATTCCAGTATTTTATTTAGAAAATGGATTGATGTAAATGTCAGATACTAAACTCTCATATTAGCAGCCTCAATCTTTATGCAATTCAACTGAAGAAATCTAAAGATTTTCTGGTTGTTCCAGTTTTTAAATTAAAAGAAGGAAAAACTGGACTTATGCCATTATCTTGAACATATTTTAGAAAGTCTGGAGAACATAAGGTTACTATTGAAACCATATATAAAACAAATGAAGCATAATAGCCCGTGTGCTTCACAGTTTCTTAATTGGTGATAGATCAATTTTCAAGCAGTTGCAGTACATTTACCACTTAACATGACATTTCCTAGTTTTAGTTGTTTTATATCAAATTAGATTTAAGTGAAAATATATTATTCTATACAAATTTTGAATAAGATGAATTATAGTATTGCATTGAAAAATCAGTAACAGATTCCATTGGAAATTAAACTAATAATTTCTAGAGGATGAAAAACAGATTGAAACCAGAGTCTGGTTTAGAGAATATGTTGAAGAGGAATAATAAAGGACTAACATATAGACATGATTTTATGGTTCATCGTTATGGAGTAACCCCTGATTCACGGTGGTGTGCGGGTTACCTTGGAAAAAAATGAGCAGGCTATGATGGGCACCTTTAAGTCACAGCTTGGTAACTAGCCAACTAGGGAGAAATCATTTAAGCTACGATTTATGACTTATGTTGCCTGAATTTTTGAACTCTCTAAGAAAAAAGCATGTTTTTACTAAGAAAGAGCAACTTCTTTTTTCTTTTTTTTTTTTGAAAGTGCAACTTTTTAACCTAAAAAAAAAAAAAGCAAAATAGATTTTATTTTTGGCTAATAAAGAATGCCTTTTGGATTTCAGTCAGATCATGTTACTCTTCTCTCCCTTAATAATAAGGGGACACCCGATTGTGCCACTAAGTTTTTCTGCAGAGTTGAATTTACTCTGGTAAATATGGCTGTCCCCTCATCTAACTTCTGAAGAAAATGAACACCAATAAGACTAGATATAAGGACACTAAGATAATAAGATATCTCTTTTCTTCACCCAAGTATTTTTGTGTGTTTTTGAAACTCTTTAATAGAATGAAAACTACTGTCATTGGAGGGAAAAAACAAACTGGTTTATTGTTTTCTGTTCTTTGGATAAAAGTAATTGACTTGCCTTTTTACTTTCTTTTTTTTTTTTTTTTCGTTTAAATAATTAGCCAACACATAGTACATTAGTTTCATATGTAGAGTTCGGTAATTCATCGTTGCATATAACACGTGGTGCTCATCACATCACATATCCTCCTGAATGTCTGTCACCCAGTTACCTCATTCCCACACCACATCTCCTCCAGCAAGCCTCAGTTTCTTTCCCATAGTTAAGAATGTCTGTCTCCCTTTCTGATTTCTTCCCATTCCATTTTCCCTCCCTTCCCCTATGATTCTCTTCACCGTTTCTTAGACTCCGCCTATGAGTAAGACCATATGATAATTATCTCTCTCATTGACTTATTTCTCTCAGCATAATACACTCCAGTTCCATCCATGTTGATATACATGGTAAGATTTCATCCTTTCTGATGGCTGAGTAATATTCTATGTGTGTGTGTGTGTGTGTGTGTGTGTGTGTGTATATATATATATATACACACGTATATATAAAAAATATATTTCCATATATATATATTTTTACACCTTCTTTATCCAGTCATCTGTCAATGGACATCTTGCTTCTTTCCACAGTTCTGCTATTGTGGACATTGCAGCAATAAACATTGAGGTGCAAGTGCCTCTTTGAATCATTGCACTTGTATCTTTGGGGTAAATACCTAGTAGTGCAATTGCTGGGTCATAGGGTAGCTCTATTTTTAACTTCTTGAGAAACCTACATACTGTTTTCTAGAGTGGAAATTCACATGGTGTCAGTCTTTGTGGAGACATATTTCACAATGAACAGTTCTTCCAAAACAGTGCCGTAAGGATTTAAATCTGAAATGTATAGAATTTGGGACACCTGTGTGTCTCAGCTGTTGCGTGCCTGCTTTTGGCTCACGGTGTGATCCCAGGGTCCTGGGATCAAGTCCTGCAATGGGCTCCCTACCAGGAGCCTGCTTCTCCCTCTGCCTATGTCTTTGCCTCTCCCTCTGTGTCTCTCATGAATAAATAAATAAAATCTTAAAGAAGAAATGAAATGTACAGAACTTGATTATTTACAAAGTTGTTTTGTGTCTAGAAGAATCCATGTGCATAAAGAATTTTCTAAATTCTTCACTTGGTTACATAGACATGGATATGGAAGAGTTCATGGAGAAGCTATGATTTTGTTTTATTTTACTTTTAAGATTTTATTTATTTGAGAAAGAGAGAGAGAGTGAGCACACTAGAGACAGACCATGAGCTGGGGAGGAGCAGAGGGAGAGGGATAAGCAGGCTCTCCACTGAACAGGGAGCCTAATGGGGCAGGTGGGGTCCATCCCAGGACCCTGGGATCATGACCTGAGCTGCAGGCAGACACTTAACCTACTGAGCCACCCAGGTGCCACATGATGATTTTGTTATTATAAACTTGTTTTTGTATTCTTGGATGTGAGGGTGATCCATTTGCAATTTCTCTGTGAAGGCCTTCCTTGAGCATTTGGATTGAACCAACTGATCTTTCTGCTGCCCATCCCTCCCTTGTCTCTCCATGTACCTACATCATTGGAAAAGGATATCCTCATTGATTCAAACATGGTTCTTCAGCCCAAAGTATGGGAGTAATTGTGATTCCTGTCATAATCCCTGTGATTTGTTGATCTGTCTGGTTTCATCAAGATGACAAAACCACTACTTCAGTGTTTTGGAGATGCCATTTCCTGCTGCCAAGTTACCAAGGTGCACATGCCTAGCATATTAGGACAGAGTAGGAAATCATGCAGATGTAAGTTCTGCACAAATGTCAGTTTCCTGAAAATTTGGTCACATCATACCTCATGGCTTATCGTCACTATCAGCCTTTGCTCCCAACCAGCCTGTTCCAGAGGGTACCATTAATAAATGAGCTAATTGAAGCTACTTGCCCCTCTGTGTGAACCAATAATGAAGTCACAGATCAGCAAATAAAAAACACTCCTAGCACCACTGCATAGGTTGAGGTGCAGTCTGCTTGTTATTACCCCCATGACCTTCTGAGCCATTAGTTCTTGATCTGTCTCAACTCTACATCAGAAGGCTTTTGCATTTAGTTTTGTCTGCACTAGGCAGACAGTTTGTCTCCACAAACTTTCCCAGTGGGGAAGCCCATTTTAAATACTACTGTGTTGAACAAGCCAGTCTGAATCCCAACTTAAGGCCAGAGCTTCCGCCTCCTGACTTAAACAGATCCCTGCCTCCACCAGTAGACCTAGCTGCATCCCATTTAATTCCTCCTCAGCATTTAATCACCAAGAACTCGGGTCCAGTCAATCCTGATATTTATGTTTGTTACTTGGAGAGGAGTCCTAAAGAGAGGAGGCTAAAAATTAATTAGTTAATCCTCAATTAATTTTCTCCTGCTTTCTGGAATTGTCTATTCTTTCACTAGCCCAGATCATATCTCTCCTTCAAATTTGGCCCTTACCTCACTGTCCATCTTCCCTCCCCTTGTCTCTAAAGCCAGTTCATGGACTAATTCTGCTATACCTTTGTTCAAATTTTGTCAGGCTTTTGGGTTTTCCTCCAAGCTTCACTGTTCAACTCATTTCCCTCAACCCAGGAGTTCTCCAAACTGTTCCTATTATGAATTCAACTTTCCCATGGGTTTGAACATAGTCTGCAGTTATGTAGTCCATATTAACCTTTTATTGGACACCTAAATAATAAAAGAGCTATTTGGGTTAGGCAATTTACCTGGCTTCTGGGTGGGTTTTTTCTTTACCAGAAATTTCTCTGCCTGTACTAAGGCACAGGAAGTTATTGAGGCAGCGAGGAGACTAGTTCTAAACTCTACTTACTAGCTTGGGGCCTAATTTATCACTAGGCTCATTTTCTGTGGGTTAGGCCTGATTCACTTCTCCAACATTCCTGTTTTTGAGGGACTTGTGGAATGGCTTGGAACTTGCTATGGATCTGATAACCTCTGTATCTTTCTATTCATTTCTAAAGACTTACCCCTTTCCATCATTCCCAGAATTAGACAAATTCCTCATACCCATTTTAGTCTGAATCTTCCATGTCATTGTTCAGATAAGCTCTGTGACATGGAATTATTGTTGGAGCCCCGAGCTTTGACTATTTGCTTAATTCCCTGGATTCTGGTTAGTTTCTCTTCCACTAGGTCACCAATTCCTGGATATAGTCTATTTCATTGCTTTTCCCAAACTCTTCTTTTAATTAGGTAAAGTAAACTCAGAATAAGTACTTCTTCCTTCGTGGAAGCTAATCAGACACAATACATTTAAAACTAATCAGACACAATACATTTATTTTCATTAATAAAAATTGATAAAGTTAACTAATACTATTTCTTTCATCTTATTTTATTGGGAAAAACTTTGCAAGAGGCAGCCAAATGATGGCTTTAAGAAATTCCAGAAAACTGCTACTACTCAGCCTAGAAATTCCTAGCAAACTTAATACCATCAAGGGATGTAACTATGATCACATAATTGCACAGCTCTGTTTTCAAGACTTTGTAATGTGTTTCCTAAATTGATAGCATTTGGCAATAGCAATAAATTTATGACAAACCAAAAGGGTTACAATTATGAATTACGGGGTTTGTTCCTAAGGATCCCACAGAAAAACTAAAAACTCAGAACCCTATTTAAGGCAGTAGAATTATTTCAACCATCATTTTTTCCATATCTCAGATCAAATGCATTGTCTGTCTCAAAACTATATAATAATGGTGTTTTAAGGCTTACTCAAATAGCCACAAAAACCTTTGAACAGATGCATAGTTCCAAATAGCCATTATAAACTATGACAGAAATGGAATTGATTTTTTTTATTGGTAATGAATACTTTGTATGGGGTTGATTTTAAAAAAGCTACACAGACCACCCTACTAAAGTAGGTCATCCAAGCTGTTTTTCTTTCTTTTTTTTTTTTTTTTTTTACATTGTCAGGCTTATCACACAGTGTAGTTGTATAGGTATTTTCTTTGCATGTATATTGGCATGTATATTCACCACTAGATTGTAACTTATGTGCTCCATGAGACCAGATACCATGACTGTTTTATTCATCAGTATGTACTTAGCACCTAAGCCTGTTACTATGTTAGATGTTGAATAAATATTTGTTAAATATATTAATTATAAGCATTCAATAACCATTGAATTGTGATGGACATAAATGAGATTATATAAATACTTTCTGACATAAGACAGAGATAGCTAAATTAAAATAGATTCATGTCTGATATATACATCTATCATATATGTCTTAGAAAGGAATACAATCATAGAATATCTATGATATATAAATCATTTATGTATATATATTTCCCATATATCTATATCTATCATCTATCTATGTATCTATCATCTATGTATCTATCATCTATCTATCTATCTATCTATCTATCTATCATCTATCTATCTAATCTATCTATTTATCTATCATCAACAAGTAGAAATGATTTGGTAAGTAATACCTTGGTTTATTTGTTTTTTGTAATAAGTAGATCTTGAGAATCTGAAAATTTTCCAATAATATTTACTTCAATTTTTCCCCCCAAATAACAGGTCTATTACATTTGAGGTATGATGCTTGGAAGGAAAGTTTAAATACTGGAAAAAATGAATCATCATTCATTCTGTGAACCTAATGATTCCAGACAAAATAGATTAAGTTCTATAGATAAATGCATTTAGTTATACATTTACATTTTTAAAAACTAAAACAACTAGTATAGAATGCGAAGGTTTGGGTAAATACCAGCATGGAAGTGTATGTGGTAAGGAGAGAACTAAATGTTTTAGCTGACTTTTAAGTTCTATTTGAATATTTTTGTGATGATTGCAATAAACTAACTAATAACTAACTAATGAATGAATGAAATTTTAGGTTGTATTATAAAAACACAGTGTTTAGAACATGTCCCGCCATGCCTAGTGTATTCTGTTTAATTCAGAGGATCACATTCTAAGAGACATGGGTAAACATGCACTTTTCCAGAGGCAAACACAATGAGAATTCCAGGAACTTGGAAATGTCACTGGAAAGGAATGTTTGCTATATCTAAGAACATGGGCATAAGCATTGTGTTAAATTACGTGAAGGACTTATCCTTTAAGTCTAGGACCTTCATCGATAATAGTGTGCCATAAAGTATATCCAGAACCAGCTGTGGAACCTAGAAAGTGGAAGAATTTGGCTCAATCCAAGAAGGAACTTTTTAGCATAATAATCAAAGTATTGAAATGAGATACTTTTTAATATGAGTTTCATGAATTCTGATAGCTTTAAAGAGAGGGTAGAAGTCACAGAAGAAATTCATTTAATTATCTAAAAGACTGAACTATAATGTTCTAAAATTGAAAAAACAGCTAACATAATGGATCCTTTAGCCATAAGTGGTTTCTATTAAAAATCGTAGGCTTCCTCCCTTAACCTCTGCTCATTTCATTTTATTATTTTAGTAATTTTCTTCCACCCACTAGAGTGTGTGAGTTTATGTTTCCTTTTACTGGGTTTACTGAAAGCATGAGCAATAATCTCAATGACCTATAATTTAAACAAGAGAGGAATTGTGACTTTTAACAAAAAGGGTAACATGTTAACCTGAGGGACACTTTCCATTGTTTACCAGGACTTCTCAACCTCCAACCTCTGCCTCACTTTATAGGACTCAGGGAAGCCGCAATCTGATGCCTGAACTGAGCCAAGAGAAAGAAAAATGTGCAAACAGTTTGTGAGTCACCTGTGATCCATTCTTCTAGGGACTCGGGGAGTGGGGGACATCAGTTACCTTCACTACACAATTGAAGTGCTTTCACTCACAATAGCTCCTGGCCATAGAGTCAGGTAAGAGTATACTTCCAGCAGCTAGCAACTAGATGGGGGTGAGGGTGGGGTAGTGAGCGCTGGTGGAGACAGCAGTTGACTGAACTTCAGGCAGCAGGAGTGTGAGATTTGATGCTGCCCCTGCAACCTTGGTTAGTTTTGTAAGGAAGCATGAAAACAAACAGAGAATGAAGATTTTATGTTTATGTCTTCCAGTGTCTCTCGTAGTGTGGTTCATGGAAGAATCATATAAAGAAATTGACTTATTGAGAACTGCAGATTTCACAACACCACTTTCATTCAGGATTTCACTCTAGTAAGTCAAGGACTGGCTTAGGAAGTCTGCCTTTTTAATAAGAACAACTACTGATTTAAGCAAAAATGAAACTTTGGCCTTTATGTTTCTCAGGTGTATCTCTTGGAACTCAGAGCCAGTTAATAGGGCAAAGGGCTATGGCAAATGTTAATGCAGGGGTTGGGGTGTGTGTGCACTAAGCATTCGAAGTATGATTTACGGACTACTATAGATAGCATAAATTATTAGATACTAGGAAATAGAGAAAAGTAGGGAAAAAGTGTAAAATAGTGTTCCAAAATTCCAAATAGAATTCCAAACTTCAACAACAACAAAAAATGACTCAACAGTAGGACAGAGGAGCTACAGTTTGCTTTGGGGTTAAGTGTCAAACTTCTATGTAATAACTCACAGCAGGATAGACTGTGCAATTTGCTTTGGGGTTAACAACATCTATAAGCTAGAAGGACAGACCATTATCCTTACTATTACCCTGCCAGCCTTATGAGGACAAGGGGGCACATTGTCATTCAAGCTATATACCAATCTAATGCCACCAGTGAGCTTAGGAAGCAGAAGTTATTAAAAGGAAAGTGATCACATAATGTGTGATACAGCTTTTCTGCACTGACTGTCTCTGAAGATTTTGATGAAGTGTTTATTCACCTCCTCCCAACCTTTCCTGGAATAGCTACATTCAATAATGCAAGATCACAAGGGTGATTTGCCTGCTTCCCGCCTCCCCCCATATACGTGCAAAGCAGAAGGGTGTTGATAGAATCATGGTCAGTAACCACTATTTTCTTCATGTTGTTATGTTTTTGCTTTCAAATCTGAGAAGAAAATCATATGAGAACTTCAGTGAAAACTTCAGCTTGAATCATGTCACTCAGGGTAATCTGGATACCAAGAAGCAAACAAAACAGACTGAATAAAAGCAGCCTGAAGCTCATCAGGTTTACTTTGCCTCCACCTGCTCTTAGAGAGACATAAATGTGCAATGCTTGACTGCAGTTTCATATTTACAGGAATGGATTGGAGACAGAAATCATCCTCAGACCTTAATCTCAAGGAAACCTGATAAACAACTTCTTTTTTTTTTTTTATTTAGTTTTTTTTTTTAAGATTTATTTATTTATTTATGATAGAGAGAGACAGAGAGAGAGAGAGAGCCAGAGACACAGGAGGAGGGAGAAGCAGGCTCCAGGCCGGGAGCCCGACGTGGGACCCGATCCCCGGACTCTAGGATCGCGCACTGGGCCAAAGGCAGGCGCTAAACCGCTGAGCCACCCAGGGATCCCCTGATAAACAACTCTTATAAAGCTACTTACAGGATAGCAGATGTGAAAATATGTTTTAGATCAGACAGGACATAATAAATAACTTATAAAAATGAAGTATTTTGGGGATCCTTGGGTGGCTCAGCGGTTTAGCGCCTGCCTTCGGCCCAGGGCGTGATCCTGGAGTCCCGGGATCGAGTACCACATCGGGCTCCCTGCATGCAGCCTGCTTCTCCCTCTGCCTGTGTCTCTGCCTCTTTCTCTCTGTGTGTCTCTCATGGATAAATAAATAAAATCTTTTAAAAAATGAAGTATTTCATTAAACAACTCAAAATGAGCATTAGAAATTTTATGAACTCTTTCTAAAATAAAATACTAGGAATAATGAGCATTTTTGGCATTACCTCATTCATTCATTTCCTTGTCCTTCATTGTATTGGATTCCTATGGTGTTAATTGTACCGGGGAGTTCTCAGTCTACTTAAGGTAGAAACACTCAGTGCCCTGTAGTGGGTGTGCAGGAAGCTAGAGTGACAGGAGTGTTCCTGGCCAGCTGCAGTCACTACTTTTCTATAGAAGCACACAACTTCCTGCTCCTTGTGGGAGATGTTCTGAAATAGTCCTAACTATGTACTCTTTCAGAAATGTGGCCATTTTATGAATTTTTTGGAACTGAACTTTCTTATTTAGCTTATCAGATTACTATTTGCCGTCATTTGTTCTTTCATTTTCTGTAATATCCCAATCTTTGGAATATATAAATGCATTTTTAGCTCTTCTGTTTTCACTGCCTATATTACAGTTTCTTACCTTTGACAAGAAAACAAATTATTAGCTTTTATTTTTTTAATTTAAAAATATAATTAGCATTTATTTATTTATTTATTTATTTTTTATTATTAACTTTTAAAAGGCATCCCTATGTTGTCCTAAAATGATAATGTTATGAAATATTAAAGACATATTAATATCACCACTAGAGCTTTGATTGGTCTTATAAAAGAGATAGAAATTAGAACCTGTAGGGAAATCAAAACAACCTGTTAATAGGCAGGTGACATTTAAGTTGAGCTTTGAAAAAAAGGACATAGTATTCCAAAAGTCTACTTATGGATAGACCCATAATGGCTTAGCAAGAGATACTCTTAGAAATAATGAAATACCAAAATAATTGTTTAGTACGGGTAAGGCAGATAAGTGTATCCATTCACAAATTTCTAGGACTGAGCCAAACCAATGGGGAATGAAGTATTAGCCCAGGAGTTTGTCCTTTACATTGCTCCTACTTTATTACCCAATTTCTCTAAAAATGAGAGAATAATTAATTTTATTAGCCATCCCCTCACTTCCATTTCTATTCTACTCTAACTCTTGTGTCCCATTTCATGGGAATTTGCCCACTCAATAGACAAGGATCCAAAATCATTAATATAATTTGGCAAACTACAGTTTCATTGGGCTTAAAGAAACATAGATCATTCCATTTCACCCTCATTGGAACAATAGTATAAGAAAGGATTTACCACTTCTGCTACTCTAAAGGAATTGGTCTCACTAATATCCTTGGCATGATGGGCATGTTTTTTCCCCACATAAAGGCTGACTTCCAGTCAGCTCCTCTGTTTCCACTAGACAGACCACTAAACTCACTTTGGAATGAACAGAATTTTCATTATGGATTGAAAGGGATCCTTTATCAATAAAGACTTTGGATTCTTGTCAGGACTTTTCCAAGATTAGAGTGACATTTCTCTAGATTGAAAGCTGCTTTACAAGAAACTCAGCAGGCAACTACCTTTGACAGAGATTATAAACACCGCCTTTTCTGTGTCTAATTTAAGATAACTGGGATCCCTGGGTGGGCAGCGGTTTGGCGCCTGCCTTTGGCCCAGGGCGCGATCCTGGAGACCCGGGATCGAATCCCACATCGGGCTCCCAGTGCATGGAGCCTGCTTCTCCCTCTGCCTATGTCTCTGCCTCTCTCTCTCTCTCTCTCTCTCTCTGACTATCATAAATAAATAAAAATTAAAAAAAAAGAAATATTTAAAAAAAAGATAACTTTTAGATCCTTTCTCTGGCCATTTGTTTAAAATTTTTCGAGATTGGAAGTAAAAGAGAATTTACAGAATAGTTTAGTCAAGATATTCAAGCTTAAAAATATGAATCTTTTAGTCACATAACATTTTTCAAGGAATCTTAATATATAAAAATAAAAAAGCAATATTATTAGTATCACTTTCATTTATAACTTCAATTTCTGTAAAGTCAGTAAAAACAAAGAGACACTTGAGAAAATGAATATTTGAAATGGCACAATTCCTTTCCACATGGTTCATTATAAAAGTATTTGTAAGAACATAAATTTAAAGCCAAATTGGTGAAAAAATTTCAGGATATTCTTTGATTAAATAGAAATGGCAGGGCATGCTTTCTTTTGGAGATGATATAAAACAAGATAATGTAGCAGTACTAATCAATAAGTGGATAGGCTCTGATATTGATTGGGAAAAATACATATTTAGACAGATATATTGGTTTTTCTTCTCAACTGTTACATATGTAAAGGAGTGTGTGTGTGTGTGTATGTGTGTGTTTGTCGTTTTTCATGAAGCATATACATGAAATCCTAGAGTTATGTAGAATTTGGTTGGGAAAGCATTTTACTTGTGCTAGCATAGAAAAAAATAAAAAAAAAACTAAGACTCAGGGAAGCATCTCATTCTAGGTCATTTCACAATCTACTGAGAGGAAGTAATTAGATTGTACACTTCTTGACTCCCATTGTGTTCTGCCAATTATTCCCCAATGCCTCTCTCATTTTATTATTGTTGTTATTATTGATATCTATTGATTGCTATTAATATAATTATTATGGTAAAGATGAAACATCCAAGAAATAATATAATCATAAGACGTTAGCACTGGAAGGGACTTTGAAGATAAACACCAACATCATAATTCCCCGAGGTTGTAAGGTGAGGTGAATTACTTGCCTGAAATCACATAAATTGTTAGCAACAGGGACCTGAGATTTCTGACTCGCTGCTCAGTATTTCTTCTTCATTGTCTTGTTGCTTCTTAGTTTATCAGAAGTGTTCTTGAGAATCAGGTTTAAAGAAGAGAATTTGTATCACCTGAAGCAATCATAGCTGATTTTTCATGGTCAATATTTAGTTCATTCCATTGAGAAACAATACTATCTGTGAAACTGGTTAAATTTTAAAGTTTTAAATGCAACGAGAAGTTCTGGTTTAAAACCTTAAAAAAATCCTTATCACTTTATTCTGAGAAATAGAAAAGAATACAACCACTGTAAAACATGTTTCTCCATTTAGACCTAGATTCTTACAACTTTTTAGCCCAATTTACTATACACCTGTTGCTTAGAAGATCAGACATTATTTTAAATGCTGGAAAAATGAATTATTGCCCTATAGACACAGAGAAACCAACAACATATTCATTTATTTCCTTTGTTCTTGAACTTTAGACTATCTATACTCTCAATAGAAGAAAGAATACCACATGTAAAGCATTTTCCATTGTACTTAAAGATGTTGGCTTTGTGAATCATCCAAGACTTCAACTTTCTTTGAATTTACCCTGAAACCACCACAAGCACCTATTAAGTATCCCTCAGCACTACTGAATTTGCAGTCAAAGTGGAAATATGATGCCTTCTCTGGGTTTGAATACCAAAAGGAAAATTTCATAAAGAAAAAATAACATTGCAGTTTGGCTTCTTTAATGAATGCAAGAGATGCATACTGAGTTTGTAATTAAAATACTTTCTGTCATTTTGGGGAATTTAAATGTTGAATGATGAGTATGCTATATTTATATTCACTTTCTTCTCCATTAATAATAAACATTTCCAATTGGGAATGAGTGTGGCCATAACTTTTGCTTGGTCTCATTTGGGATTCCAAGATCTAAGGCTTTTCTCTCTGGCTCTCTGTGTGCCTTGTATTATAATTTCATCACTGTTCTGTCTGCTTTGGGAAAATATTTTATCAATAGTTTTGTTCATATATATATATACACACACATATATATTTAATTTTTAGAAAGACATTAAAATGCAAAAAGCATATCAATTAAACTGTAGTCTTTTTTGTTATAAAAGTTTACTTAATAGACTGTGTTGTGTTTCTTTATCAATTAGATCATCAACCTAAGTTTATCTGGATCTTTATCCAAAAATCAGAGTTTGTTTTTTACTACTGAAATTAAATAAAAATAAAAAGGTGTTTAAAGTATCTTTCAATATATTTTATAGTAAAGAATAAAAAAGTTGGCATTTGCCATCATCTGATGGATTTTGTGATCATTCCCTTTTACATTACTTATTTCTATAGTCTTTATATTACTGTTCTGAGGGTTGTCATCAGGTGAAGGGTCATGCTTTGGCTATAAATGCATTCCCAAATGTGGTTACACAAAAATTTAGAGACAAAAAGTCTTTTCTCATGACACTTTTTTTTTCCTGTAAAATATGTAACACTTTATTTAAGTACCAACTGATTGCATTTCTTACTTTCCTATAGGTAGAACATAGCAAAAAGAGACATAAGCAAGAATGAAACCTACCTACAATGACTCCTTAGGAGCTGCTGTAACTCACTTGGCATTGGGGAGCTGGAGGGGTCGGTCTACAACCCACAGTCAAGCTCCTTGGACATGACCCAGTCACTGTTTCAGAAGTAAGAAAAATGTTTCCATCCCTATTATAGCCTCACTAGATGCACAACTTTTGGTTTTTTGATGACACAGTTTTATAACTTTCTTTTTTTCTTTTTTTTTTTAAAGATTCTATTTATTTTTTTAACAGAGAGACAGAGAGAGCAAGCAAGCACAAGTAGGCAGAGTGGTAGGCAGAGAGTGAGGGAGAAGCAGGCTCAGGAAGCCTGAACATGAGGCTCAATCTCAGGATCCTGGAATCAAGACTTGAGCTAAAGGCAGATGCTTAAACGACTGAGTCATCCAGGTGCCCCTTTTATAACTTTCTTATCATATTTGAGGCAGTTTCAATGGTGAGATATAGTCACAACTTTCTAGCTCTTTGGGACAACTCTTATAAGTTCTTCTTTATTCCTTAAAATTTACAGCAAAAAAAGCTAAAAATATTATTTCTGTACAAAGAAAGGATTAAAGAAATTGTGTATAATTCATATTTCTACATTTGTTACAAACTGTGTAATTATATTTTCTGTGAAGGGATATGTCTTGCTTAAGAAAAATGATCATAGGTTAGAATTCCATTTATTTCCTGTGTAAAGGAAGTAATGTCCCATGTCAAACCTTGATAGTTTGCTCAATAATTTACTCAATAGTCTGCTCCAGAAAAGGATTTTCTGAAACAGCAGGACTGTCCTTGCCTTGAGGACCTAATGCTCACTAACCTTGATGTCCCTAATTGAGACTTCACAAAAGTCTGCACAGACGTTTTATTTTATTGCCCAGTGCTTCCTGTTAGGAAAAATTTATCTTGCAGTCCCATTTGGAACATTGTACTGTGTTACCTCATGGCACTTATTTCTTCATTTGTTGAGAATACTTAGTGATTACATTCAGGTAGAGTATAAATGGCAGAGGTTGGCAGTCAACTGGGTCCATATCCTAGCTCTCCCACCTACTAGACACAAACCTTCATTTCCTTGTCTTTAAAATGGAGATAGTACCTGCCTGTGGTACAATGAGGATGAATTATTGCTCAGTTGTTTCTCAAGGTTACTTTGCATAAGAATCACTTGGTAGATTCGATTCTGAAGATCTGGGGAGAAGCTTGATATTCTGCATTGTTAACAAGCTCAAAGTTGACCCCCAACACTGCTGATTCATGGGTCACTCTTCGAGTGGTAGCAAGATTATAAGCGAAGACTGAATATACAAACAGATAATGGCCAACTATGTATCAAAATAGAAGTCTGACCCAAACCTGCAGCAATCTGCCCAGGAGACCAACGTCTTATCTTTAATAACTAGTCCTATAAGCCAAGTCAAATCTATAGGAAGTCAGACTGCTTTCTCCAGTAAGAAAGTCAAATTCCAACTTCTATAGCAAAATGGTCAGGACTTGATTAATATCTGACAGCTTGTTCCCACTTCCATGTTGGGACCTATAAGAGAGAGCCAAATATGCGTCTCTAACCAATTACATAAGATGCTCCACTTCTAGTTAGCATACCGAAAGTGTCCCCATACCAAAAGCCCCCAATCAGAGCATACCTGAAGCCTTCCCTATTTTCCACTATCTCACCCCTCTTCCTGCCTACAAGTCTCTGCCAGAATGCAAGTGATGGTGGTTGACTCTCTTGCTCTAAGAAGCTCTAAATAAATAGCCTTTTCTTCTTCTCATTTGATAGGTCTTTATTTCTGTAAATGCAGCTTATTAAAGGTGGGAGTTAACAGACACCCTGCCTCATTCTCTTTTCTATGGTAATATCTTCTCCTGAACTGGAAAGACTTTGACTATTTGCTTGGGATTGGGGGGAGCAGTGCTTTATCCTCTCCTTTCATTTAGGTTGCAAAGAAGTTCAGATAATCTCCAGTAAATGTATTTTCTCCTCTGTCTAACAAGTATAATAATAAGCTGAGGATATCTCTCACCTCCTCAGAGCAAAGCCAAGTCATTTCTCATTAGTGAGCCTATTGCTCTGTCTCTTCCTTATCCTCTCCCATATGTCTGGACTCAAAGGTGGTAAAATGATCATATTTTAGGTTTTGGCTGAAAGAAAAGGAGAAAGAGAAGCCTCCTTAAACCTAAATCATGTACTCTGTCTCAGGCTTTTAATGCAGCTATATTTGAGTTTAAGTTACTTCTTAGCAAAATTCAAGTGGCATTTTGCTTTACTTTCCCATTTTCCCTGTTTATATCTCCTTTTGGGACCTCACATGGAGAAGTAGCTGGTGCAAGGATAGATTTAGGCCTTCTTGGCCTTCCTAGCCATTCCAATAGCATTCCAATTTCACATCCTTTTTTGTCCTAATAATTTAATATATAATCAGACAAACACATGTTTACCCTAGAGGTATATTGACTAAAGGAATATTGATATCTTCCAATATGGAAGAGAAGGAAAAGGGTGACTCAGATTTCTACTAGCCTGTGCTCAAATGCAAATTTCTTGGCCCACATTGGCACTGAAAATTCTATTTGGCTCAGTAAAAAGAACAATTTATAAGTGGCTATGCAAAGGAATGTTTAAAACATAAATGTAGCTGGAGATGGCTGTCAAGCACCTGAATTGTTAGAACTGTGTTTACTTCTAAACACGTTCACAGAAAAAGAAAATATATTTTAGAATTTTTATCTTTACCAAGCATTTTCACCATATACTTGAATAAGTTGCAGTCTCAATGGCAGCTTTTTAGTATACTTTTGTTATTTGAAACAATCAAAATGTATGATAGCTCAATGCATTTGTTTTATGAACGCTTTTCAAGTCACCTTACTTCCTGCACAGTGCTCTATGAAATAGAAGAGAGTCTGAAATATTCCTAAGGAGTAGCTCTCGATTTTCCTAATAGTACAAAGAAATTAAAACTTAAAAGCCATGGTATAGTAGAAGATGGGTATTTTTCAAAATACCATTTCTTTGTAGAACTTTCTCAAAATACCATTTCTCAGGCTTCTTTACAGAAGATTTTGATTCAGTAGATATGGAGTGGGGCCCTAGAAGCTGTGTTTTTAAAAGTTCTGTAAGTTATTCTGTAGCCTGCCAGGTCTGGCTGTGGAGTTGCAATTAGATGGATGCCAACTGGCATGATTAAAATACTTCTGGATTGGAAAAGCCTGCAATCCTTTATAAAGCAGAGCAATTTGATTCAATTCAACATTTATTGAATGTCTACTCTGTGTCAGACACTTTGGTGTGTGCTGCAGAAACAAAGGTGAACACCACTCTGTTCTTGTCCTTCATTGGCTCAGAGACTATAGATAGGTTAGTGAGGGAGAGAGAGAAACAGAGGGAGAGGGGAGCAAGAGTGAGAAGGAAGGAAGAAGACATAGAGAAAGGAAGAGAGGGAAAGGGAGAAAAAATGGGAGAGAGAGAAGGGACAAATTAGCCTACCTGCAGTGTGCCAAGAAAGATGACCATTAAGTCTGCTGGAATTGACAGAGGAATTAGGAGGGAAGAAACAGCCACAAGAGAAGGTAACTTTGGATCTGCTTTGGGGGTTCCAAGAAATACAGCAGAGGTTTCTCAACCAGTGTTGAGCCTTGTGTGTGGGCAATTGTTGTGCTTGTGGGGCTGTGATTGGCATTTAAAAACTGCGGAGTGTTCCTGCTTAAGCACTCCTGTGAGAAATCCTGCATGGGTTAATGAAATGGAAGAGAAGTTAAGATCTTAAAAATCACAGTACTAGAAAATGTGAAATAAAAATGTTGGTTTGGATCATTACCATGATATCCTTTGTAATAAGAATAATAATAGAAAAAGTAATTAAGTTGTGTGAATGTTTTTAGGATGACAAATTTTGACTGCTCTGATAATTAAATACCTATCACTGTTTCAATTTGGAGATGTAGAATTGACACTAGTTACAGTGAAAATGCTAAAATAGAATCAGTTTTTATTTATTTGGAAGAAGCATAGAATGATGCCTTCCCTATAGGTCCTAAAAAACTAAGCATTGACCAATGGCTTTATTGCTTTAGCATCTACTATTTCACAAACAGGATAGTGTCCTCTTGAGGGAGTCCTCAAAACTTCAATTTTCACAGATTTTTTTCCTAAATCAATAGCATTTTTGAAATATGCTTTCTTTGCTTGGCTATATATGAAACTAGTATTTTTCTTTTGATTGTAAACCCTATTTCCAGAATTTTCGAACAAACAGTTATCTGGCAGTTTTTCTACTGAGATGGAAAATCATAATGTTAGGGTCAGAACACTTGCAGCCATCTACATGGTGAATGTGTATATCCCATTAAAAGCAGAGTTCAAAAAAGAAAAGAAAAGAAAAAGAAAGAGCTCAGAGAGCATAAGGAAAGTGTTAACTACATATTTGTTAAGACTAACTCATAGGATATAAGGCAACTCCATTTATTTATTTATTTATTTATTTATTTATTTATTTATTTTTTAAAGATTTTATTTATTCATTCATGAGAGACAGAGAGAGAGAGAGGCAGAGACACAGGCAGAGGGAGAAGCAGGCTACATGCAGGGAGCCCAATGTGGGACTCGATCCCAAGACTCCAGGATCACGCCCTGGGCTGAAGGCAGGCGCCAAACCGCTGAGCCACCCAGGGATCTCCAAGGCAACTCCTTTTAAAAATGCATCTGGACAGGTTCTTTTTTTAAAAAAGATTTATTTGTTTATTTTAAAGAGAGAGCATGTGAGGGGGGAGGAGATGGACAGAGGGAGAGAAGCATACTCCCCTGCTGAACCTGGAGCCTGATATGGGGTTTGAGGGTAGGTTTGAGGTGGGGCTTGATCTCATGAACCTGAGATCATGACCTGAACAGAAACCAAGAGTCGCATGTTTAACCGACTGAGCCACTCAGGCACTCCTAGGTAGGTTCTTGAATAGTATTCCTTATATTCCTCCTGAAAAGATTAATTTCTGTTTTTCTATACAAACATTATATGGTCTCATTCATTTGGGGAATATAAAAAATAGTGAAAGGGAATAAAGGGGAAAGGAGAAAAAATGAGCGGGAAATATCAGAAAGGGAGACAGAACATGAGAGACTCCTAACTCTGGGAAGCAAACTAGGGGTGATGGAAGGGGAGATGTGTAGGGGGTGGGGGTGACTGGGTGACGGGCACTGAGGGGGGCACTTGATGGGATGAGCACTGGGTGTTATTCTATATGTTGGCAAATTGAACACCAATAAAAAATAAATTTATAAAAAAAAGAAATTATGTTTGTTTATAGTTACCTTGGTACACACACCTGAATAAAACTGTGACAGTCTTCTTCTTTAAAATTTCAAATAAGCAGTCATAAATAGAAGTAAACAATTAATATTAAGTATTTTGCAATTATTGACAATTTCCTATGTTATATTAATATTATGCCTACTGTATAAGAAAATTTTCTCTATGATAGTATATGAACAATGTGTCTGTATTCTAATAAAGAAACTGTAAGCACGTTTTCAAGACACTTAAAGTCCAAAATCACAGATGCAATTAAGAGCTCTGGAGTTTTGATTCAGAGCTAAGTGACCCACATTTCCCAGAAATGAGCCTCTTCTTCAATATTCATTCCACTTAGATTCTCTAGCAGGGCACAGTCTAATATTAATCAAATATTTGTTTCCAGGTTTCATCAACAGAACAATCACATATTACTTTAAGTCTTGACTTATTATGTTAGGTTTTGATGATGGGCATGACACTTGGCCCATTGCTCTCAAAGGTGATATGAGGCTACCCCTGGAGACTAACTAAAATAGTATTATGAATAAAATAAATTTGTTTGGAATTATTCACCATCCATATCCTGACCCAGGGTCCAAGTTTTAAAACAAAGTTATCTTTCTTTTAGTCATTTAAAATCTATTATAAATTTTGGAACATACCATTGACTTATTTTACCACGCAAACCACTTAATGTGTAGAAGGTCTCCATTCATTCCAAGAGCAAGGCAAGAACATGCATTAAACCTTGGTCTGGACGATTAGATCTGTATAAACAAAAACATCAGAGTCTGAGAGGAGACATTAGAGACCATCTTTCCAACCTTCATGTCAACCAAGGAAAGAGAGATCCAGAGTGTGCAGCTGATCTAACTGGTCTAAACATGAACCAAAGTCATGTGACAGAATCAGGAATAGAACCTGGAGACTCTGACATCTTATTCATTGTCATTTCCGCTAAGTCACAAACAATGCTGCTCTAGTGTTGCAGACACCACCTTCAGATCTGACCCTTGGATGGCTAGTGGCTAACAGGAATTAGGTTGGTACTGTACATGAGTCACTGAAAGTCATTCTCATTTGTGCGGCATAATACAAAGAACACATTCTGCTGATGGAAGGTCAGAAGCGTGACCATCCTGCATCAGCATCCTATTTTTTCTCAGCACCTTTTGGGGTAGAGAGCAGATATTAAGATTTAAACTCTGAATTAATATATATACTTGAGTGCAAGACATCACTTTGTCAATTACAGATATGTGACGTTGAGGAAAAGTATTTATTTTTTCTAATTCTCATTTTTCTTGACCGTAAAATGAATGCAGTAATACTACTACTGGGGCACCTGGATGGCTCAGTCAGTTAAGCATCAAACTCTTGTTTTCAGATCACGTCATGATCTCAGGGTCATGAGATCCAGTGTGAGTCTCTGCACTCACTGAAGAGTCCTTATGAGATTCTCCCCGCCAACCCCCACCCCACCCCCTGCTCTCTCTCATGCACTCTAAAATAAATAAAATCTTTAAAAAATAGTAATAATTTTACTATTATGTGGAATTTTCAAGATTAATGAAATAAACAGCCTATCTTAAATGTTACATGAATGGATTCTGCTGCTATTTCTCTTTGAAGTTCCACATGGTTACTAGTATTAAGAACAGGAAACAGGCTAAGAATCTTAGACATAATTTGGTTTCATATGTAACATTTCTTTCTAGATAAACACACTGAGAAAGATGCACAATTGTATATATAGGAATTAGCTATCCTGAAATACACATAATTTCCTTCTTTTTTCAGGAAAGACATACTCAGACATTCAACAATTCGTGTTATAACTATGTTTACATTACTTAATGATGTATTTGATATCAAAGCAATAAATCAATATGTAAATAGGAAGAAAAGCATACTTTATATTCTATTAACTTATAATGTAAACTCATATAGAATTCATGAAATGCTTTCACTAATTCTCATCAGTCAAAGAGGATCTTCAAAATTCATGAGTGGTATGAGCCTTTTTATAATAAACGAGAAATACCAATTATCTTTTCTTTAGCTCAAAGAGTAAGGAACTTCTTATTACAAAATGCTTTCCTGCGTACCACAAATTTTCATGGGGTTTCTTTTAATATGACTACATAAAGCACAGTAAGTAATTTGTATAGATTATTTAATCATACAATGATTATTAAATGAACTAAACAGAATTATATTTTTTCCTAATGAAAAACTATGTATAAGTACTTTTCCCATTCATCTTACAAAATTGCTATGCAAGCAATACCATTAGAATCATAACAAAGTATTAGCTCAAAGAATGCATAAATCATGCCTCTCTGTTTCCTAGGCCTATGGCCGAATGAATTTTTCATCACCACATCTCTCTTTTTTATGTATGGTGTTTTTTGTGATTACATCTGAATTAAAGATTTTCTAATTTGAGGATGATAGTTAAACATTTATCAAAATAAAGTGAAAGTAAGCCTTTTTAAATTGTGCCAAAGGAAAAGTGGCAGTCCAATAGGGATTCTATCAGGAAGACAATTCAGAGCCATTTTCTCTCTCATCATACTGTTGATTTTAGTCTGGGCTACAGATATGTTGTGTAGCATAGAATTTAACACGGGCAGCTGGGCTCAGAGACCAAATGTATTATCCAATGCATGAACAATGTGTGATATAATTGTGAGAACATTTTTTTTTTTTGAAGAGTTGAAACATATTGTAAGTGGGACAAGTTAGGCTGGCCTAGTTTCATTTCACTTAAAATGCTGTATCTGAAAATTGAGAGAACATTTATTGAATGCCTATTTTATGACAGGTACTGAGTTCTTATATTTATATTTCAAGTTACTAATGAGGCATTCAAATCTAAATCTAAGAGGTCGATCTAGAATTTCATAGATCCACAAACTGATTCTTTCCCACCCTCATCATCTGACCTACTTTTTTGTCTACTTCCTATATTAACAAATATACAAATATATTTGTATATTAACAAATATATGTATTTGTATATTAACAAATATACAAATATATATACAAATATATTATACAAATATAAACCTAGAGACCCAAGACAGGACCTATGTGTCTTTGAAATTCCTTCCTCTCCTTACTCTCTTACACATAACTTATCAGCAAATCCAATTGATTTAGTCTCTGAAAAGCTTCTTGAATTCATCCCCTAATTCATCTCCTACTATCAGACTCCTAGATTAAAAAATGTGGCCCTTTATTTCTGTCCTGGGCTATTTCAATAGTCTACTCAATCTTCCTCCCTCTCATCTCACCAAATTTAATTTCTCCCTGAGCACTGACACAGAGCAGCTTTCTAAAGTGCAGATCTGAGCACAGTAGCACCACACTTCATATCTTTCATTGGATCCCCATTGACTATAAAAGTAGAGCCGTGTCCACATTTCACAGAACCATTGCCCTTGTTCCCTGCCCTCATCTCCCTTTCTATTTATGCCCTAGGCTCCAGTCCCTTCTACATCTGCCAATTAACCATGGGCTTTCAGGTCCCTGTGCTCTCAATGCTCCCCCTTCTTGGAATTCCTTTTCATCACATACAAATGAAAGCAATCTACTGATTTCTCAAGATCCAGTTTAAGGATTACTTCCTTGATAAAGCCTTTCTTGACGTTTCTATTTAGCTTTTTTTTTTTTTTTTGTCTTCATTGCATTCCGCACACATTATTGTAATGGCTCTCACCACAACTACAAATATTTGTTGATGCTTTCTACTAGACAGTGACAGTGGCAAGAACCTTCTAACTGGTGTCTGTCTTCAATTGTTCCTCATTCTAACCTCCCTTCCTCATTGTTTTCAGATTACCTGAACACCTTTGATATTCCTTTGTTGTTTCAACTATGAAGTTCAGCTAGTGGGCATGGTATACTGGGTTTTTCACTCTGTATTCCTGGCCCCAATTCCATCACTCATGCCATGCATCCTACACTCTCGTACACAACAAATCACCCCTAAATGTACTTCTAATTGGTAGTTTATACTAGTATTTATTTTTCCTTTTTTGAGGACTGTTTTTTTCCTTCTCTCCAGACGGTCTATTCTTACTTACTTACTCTATTTGAAAGCTCACAAGACATACAAAATCTCTACAAAACCTTCCCTACACTCTTTGGTGAGCTCATCTACTTCTCTTTCTACTTCCAGAAAATCTTCTGCATAGGGCCGTATGACACTTGGAATCTGGTTAGCAGCCTGTATGGTGGTCTCCTCCTTCTACACTTGTTCTCTTCACTTAATCTTCAGCAGGGTGACCATAGTGATTCATTTAAAAGGAATGTCAAATCTTGTGAGTCTTCAACTGAAAGCCCTTCCCTAGGTCTCCATCACATTCAATGCTGATGAGGCCCTGCATTATATGGACTGTGTCACTTCTCTGACTCACCTTGTACTACTCTCCCATGTGCCCTGCCCCAGCCTTACCAGCTGGCTGCCTTGCTCTGCTCTGGACTCCTCAGACAAGCTCCTGCCTCTGGGAATTTGCACTTGCCTTTTTCCCTACCTGAAATTTTCGTCTCCAAATAATCAGGGCTTACATCTCCTCCCCCTCAAGTATTTACTTAAATATCATACTGTTATTGAGACTTTTCTCAAGTATCCTCATTGACACTGTATTTAAGTCTTTTCCTATCCTCATTCTCTATCCTCCTTCATTGCTTCCATGTTTTTTCACATCAAATATTTTCTTTTTTATTTCTTGTTGCTTTCCCTGGAAAAGAAGTTCCACAGAGGCAGGGATTCTTTTTTTCCTATTTTGTTTTCTGAATTATCCCTAGAGCTTAGAATTATTTCTGGTGTAAATAAGACTCAATTATATATGTTAAATAAATACACACATTCATGCTATAAAGTACTTGAATGGAGAGATCATGTTTGACTCAATCCCATGAATCCATCTGGGAATGATTCCTGGCACATAATCATTAAATCCACAAAAGTTTTTGATTAATAAATGAATGTATTTGCCAATCCTTGAATACAATGTAGAAGAAGCTACTTAAAACATGCAGCAGTTGGATTACTTCCATCTAAATATAGTTATCTAAATAACTTAACCTAGTTGGAAAAATGGTGAGCTATTTTTATTGGCTAGTGATCAGGAAGTTCCTCATTTAACCGAAAGATTATTGGAAGTCAATCCACTGTTCAAGGAAATGGGATTTCTGTTGTTGTTATTGCTTTGTATTTTACCCTTTGATGACTTCATTCTTTTGTATTGTTGAAAGACAATGTTGCTTTTCAACTCTGATTTTAAGGTAGAACACTGGGACATTATGGCTAATTCTGCTGCTACATATACAGAGTCAGGAATTCTGACTCAATTATTTGAAGTGCAGTCTGAACATAAGTAGTTTCCAAAAGTCCCAGAGAAATGAGAATGAAGAATCAGGAGCAGGATCATAATTTAAAAATGGTTGTATCTTAGGCTAACTGGTCAGATCTCAATGGTTGCCACACATCACCTTGCTTTCACCATGACTGGTAAAGTTGAGATAGTATTTTACATAAACTTAACAGATATCAAGAAAAGTATATATGTAGTCATTTTTAATAATGCAAAACTGCTAATTTTTTTTCTGATGTACATGATAGATTACTTCATACTTTTGAAAGTTTTTTTAGTGAGTTTTTGGCTATATTATGTGTAAAATACATCTTTTTTATTCCTTAGCTATTAAATAACAAGTGTGAATAAAGGACAAAAGCTGACATACAAATTAGCAAATTCATTATTTTCTTCTATAAAACTAAATATTATGGAAGGTTTCTTCTTCTCTGTGAATTAAAGTCCTGTGGATTAATTTATCATCAAAACTAGAGTCAACTTAAGAGAGAAACTTAAGAGCCAGCTTAAGAGAGAGAAATGATGTTTTCAGATTAGACATTAAATGATTTTAGAAAGAATTTTTTATCTGCCACTTATTCCTTCCTAACAGAACAGTGAAGAATTGATGGTGATGGTATCCTAGCTAACATAAAATAACCCCATTGGTATGTACAGTGATTTGAATTTATCTCTCTAGGAAATTAAGCAATTAGTTACAATTTGTTATGAATGTAAAGTAAATATAGAATATAGAATTAATTTTATACAATACTTCAATCTCTATATTTTTATACAGAATTGTTACCAGACACACACATTATTGCATATATGCATATTACATACTTATTTATATTTATATATACATATATTTATATACAGAGAGAGAAATGTTATATATGTAGCATTTCTATAAAGAAAATATAATCAGCAGTGTCTAACTTAGAGGATATTATATGTTTCATCTATAGTTTGTAGTAGCTGTGGCTCAAAGAATGGCATTTTTATTTCTTTTTGGTATTGAGTCATTCAAGAGTCTTATAGAGACAGTTGGATTTATTTCCAGTTACAGAGCCTGTATTTTTAGTAATACCTGAGCCTTTGCTTCCTTGTTGAAAATGAACTGTTCCCAAAGCCAGATTGTGTGGGATGAGTTGGAGAAACAGTGACTCTTCTTACTCATCATCAAATGAATAATGACACCAGTGATGTTTTAATATTAGTGGCACCTGAAGGAAAAATGGTCCATCATCATGCCTTCTTCACTGCCCAGTGAAACTATGTACCCACAGCTTCTGGGGAACTTCCAGTTTTACAGCACAATCTGAAACTAGGGTACATCCAGGTTGTAAAAAGAGCTGAAATACTACACTGCTACATTCCATTACTGGGACAAATAAGTCTGGCATGCTTAAGAAGTTCTGTAATTCGGGTTTAATTCACTCTTCCCAGCCCATTGCCTTTAGGTCATTTTGGTTTTCACTTTTAGAAGATGAGTTTTTGATGCTTTCAGGTAAATAGTAGTAGGTGTTTCTCACTCGGTCCAAGTTTTTCTCACTTGGGCCTGTCCATAACTCTCATGAGATAAATAAGTCCATATTTCATGAATTTGCTTGATTCTAAACAAGTAAAACTCTTTATATCCTTTGTCAAGCTCTTAATTTCATTAGAACCAATCTCTATGTACCAGCACAAATAAATAAGAGTGAATTTAATAGAGAAACATATAAATGTGTATTCACCAAGGTTTATTTGTACATAGTTCAATATAGGATAAACTCCATTTATTCTAATGGAGTTTAATGACATGAATTAGACAATTCAAACAGTTCAAATTCCATTTGCTTACCCTACCATTTTTCTTAGATGTGCTTATACCTTTGTCTTATCTTTCTTTAAAAAAAGAAGCTTTTTAAATTAAGACTTGCAGAAAATAAGTGTTCAAAAACTCCTCACTTCTATGATTTTCTTGTATATTTGTTGTTTTATTTAAATTAAGTTTTTCTTTCTTCCCCTTTCTTTTCTTTAAACTCCAAATATTTCTTTGATATAAATTATATTTAAAGTTAACCAATTTGAAGGAGAGACATTTGAAAGAAAATTTTTTTCTCTACTACTGCTTTTGAGTCATCTCAACCCCCTCTCCCATCTCTCAGAATTGAGGGTGTTTTGTTTTGTTTTGTTGTAATAAAATGAAGCTTTTTTAGGGTATAAAATAATTTAGGTAGAAGTCACTGAGAAGTCTTAAAAAAAAGCATGTGGCTTTAGAGTCAAACAGATCTGGCCGAGTAATCTGGGTAAGGAACTGGGTATTTATGCACATCATTTCTATTTTTCATAAAAGGTGAATAGTCCTACCTCACATGCTTTCATGAAATTCAATCTAATTAGAGAACATACAGAGTATGTACTATATTGTAGGCCCTTATTCAAAAATAGAAATTCCAATTCATGTTTCCCCTTCCAATGAAGATGCCAAAATCATTTTTATCTAAGATTTTGTTGATTTCTATACTTCTAAGTGACTGCAGTTATGTTAATGCATAATATAGGCTTAAAAATATGATTTAACTATTTAGTGTCATCAATGACTGCTTCAATGGAATAGATATTCAGTGACCTGAAACAGTTAGTACAGCCACAGAACCAAAAGAATCCCATGCAAGCAAAATTTCAGGTCAAGTGCTTAATATCCTATCAAAGCAAAATCCATAGATTCTTGGCCCTAGAAAAGAACATCTTTAGAACAAAGAGTTCTATATTCAGTTAAATTGCCAGTGATAGTTGTTTTGAATTGGTTTATAGGATTTAACTAAAGACATTCAATTGTCATTGGTGGGGATGGGTGATTCTGAAAGCAAAGAAAGGAAAAAAGGAAACCTGTGTTACATTTAGTGTCTGGATAAAGTAGGTAGGGCGTCTCCTGGACCTATTTTGAGGGGAACCAATCCAGATATATTATCTGTTTAAAAACAGTGTCTCACGGCTGTCAGTGTCTGGGGCTGCTCTAAAAACATAGATTTGTCATAAAACCTGAAATAGAAGGTGTAGTCTCTGGCTGCAGAATGCACCCTGGCATGAGATGTCCATCTCAGCATCTGGTTAGTAAATTACCTCAGCAGAAAACACTCTCCTTTGTTGACAAATGGTCTAGCTGCTTTCTCAGTGAGACTGGAGGATAAGAAACTTCTGGAAACACAGTTTGTATTCAGGCCCTAAATATGGAAATATGTTGAAAAGTCCTCTGATCCAGGTGGAATCATGCTCCAAATATTATTATAAACAAAGTCAATGCTTCTCTTCATTCTTTTCTTTAAAAGCATAACTCAGCTTGAGAACCTAAATCCTAAAAATGCTTTTGCTGCAGTTTTTAAATATCAAAACCAATAAGAAATAAATTTCACACGGCATTCTTATTCAAATAAACTTAAACAATGAGATTTCAAAATGGAACGATTATTTTAAGATGTGTTTATCAAATACTACTATCTAAGACTAACAATTCTTTACTAAGGTAACACTAAAAGAAAACTAATGATGCCCATTCTTTTTTTTTTTTTTAAGATTTTATTTATTTATTTATTTAATAGAGCAAGAGAGAGAGAGTGAGCATGCAGAGTGGGGGAAAGAGCAGAGGGAGAAGACAAAAAGATTCTATGCTGAGTGTGAAGCCTGACACAAGGCTAGATCTCATTACCCTGAGACCATGACCTGAGCCGAAATCAACAGTTGGATGACCAACTGATTGGGCCACCCAGGCACCCCAGTGCCCATTTCTTTCATTTGGACTATGACAATATAAAAAATGAATAAACTAAGAGTTGAAACAGAAAAAAATCATTTAATTAAAGTGTTAGAATTTGAAGAGAACTTCGATATTGTCTAATACAACCTATACACAATACAAATAAAGGTATGACATATGAAGTCTAAGCAGATTTAGAAACTATAAACTACTCAAATCTGTTTTCCTAGTTTTAGATCTAGTGTTTCTTCTATCATATCAAAGATCATTGCCACAGTAAATAGATTTATATGGCCAAAATACAAGGGACATGGAGGAGATGATAGGGCTAAAAAGGCAGCCAATATAAAATTGTGAAGACTGGGATGCCTGGGTGGCTCAGCAGTTGAGCGTCTTCAGTTGACTCAGTGAGTGATCCTGGGATTCCGGGATGGAGTCCTGGATTGGGATCCATTTGGGGAGGCTGCTTCTCTCTCTGCCTATGTCTCTGCCTCTCTGTGTGTGTGTCTCTCATGAATAAGTAAGTAAAACATTTTTAAACAAATAAAAAATAAAATTGTGCAGATCCTTCAATGAGAGGCTGGATAGTAGGGACTTCATTATGTAATAAGGATCCACTGGAAATAGTGTATGGAAGCTATATAAGACAGCTATCCAAGAGGCCCACAGGAAAACCTTAAATCTTCATGTTTATGCTCTGCCCGTAAAGCTCAGAAAACAATCTGTCACCCATTTCACACAGTACACTTGAGTAAATTCCTCTTCTTCACAGTGCCTGGGTACTATGACTATAAGAAGACTGCAAGATGTATATAGGGAGATTCCACTCTCCAGAAATAGATAGCATGATACATATTTGGAGTAGAAAAAAAAAAAAGAAAAGACCTTATGCAAGCCTGTTTCTTTCTCCATTTAGTTCTCTATATTAAGACTGAGGTTCCTCCTTCTAAAAGTCAGTACACCTTGAAAAATGTGGTCAAATACCCACAATTTCTGAAACAATGCAGTGAGAAAGACAGTAGAATAAGTATCGACTTGAAACTAGCAGACCTGCAACAATTTATAACCTCTGGCAAATCTTTTATTTTTTATTTATTATTTTTTAAGATTTTATTTATTTATTCATGATAGACACAGAGAAAGAGAGAGAGAGAGAGAGGCAGAAACAAAGGCAGAGGGAGAAGCAGTCTCCATGCAGGGATCCCAATGTGGGACTTGATCCTAGAGACGCCAGGATCATGCCCTGGGCCAAAGGCAGGGCTAAACCGCTGAGCCACCAAGGCTGCCCATCTGGCAAGTCTTTTAGCCTTAATTTTTTTCATCTATAGAAAGAGAAGAATCTTATTTGCCTATATTAATATTGCGTACCTCAGAGGGTGGTTGTCAAGTACCAATGGGACAATGTATATGGAAGTGCCTAGCCTAATTAGATTCACAACTTTCTTTTTCTAAAAAATTTTAAATTGGACAGGTCATCTTATGGTTCTGAGAATTATGATGATGTGGATATTTATTTAAGGGTCAGACATGGGTCAAATAAACAGAACATTTAAAAATTCACTTCATCTAATCTAATATTCTATCATCAGTAACCATTTAAACAATGACCAAAAGAATCAATTTGCTATCTCAGAAAGTGATTGTGCAAGAAAACATTTGATATTGAAGAGAACTCTTTATTGTGTGGTAATTATTTCTACATCCTAGAACCTTAAAAATATTAGTAAGGAATTATAAAAAATATAATTTGGGACTTCTACTTCTGTTTATGATATAGAAAGTCACAGGATATCATTGCTTTCATCCTAACAACCAAAAGAAGCTGGATAACCTTCAAAACCACAGGGTTCTTTTCTTTTTTTTTTTTTTTTTTTAATCCTTCAGAGGGCTGAGGATGCAATGAAACCTAAATAAACTAATTTCCAGAAAGATGACAAGCCCTTCACAAGAGAGAAGAGTTCCACAGCTGTTCGCTTTTCAGGCAAAGTAGCAGAGGAGAAGGTACCTGCCACAGAAGCGGTTAAGGAGAAACCAGCTAAACTTTTAATGAACTTTTAATGGCTGTGCGTAGGCTGGCATGAGAGATTAGATTTCCAAGGAGCCTAAACCACAGAGCAGATCTGCAACCACCCACCAAATATTTCCCACAAGTCTTCACCTTGTGCTTGAGAGTACTATGCCAAAAAATCTGGAACAAATCAGGAGAGCTGAGAGAGACTGTGCCTCACAGAGTCTCCCCTAAGTATAACACAGCACCCACAGTGGGGGAGGAGGACAATGGCTAGGAGAGCTGAGATATACAGGTCTCTCAGAAAACAGGTTGAGACAGGACAGGAGGAAAACCTTTGTGACATTCCATTCTTTCATAGCATGTAAGACAGCTGCCCATGTAAGGCTGAGGAATGGGAAGCAGGATTGAAAGAGGTCTCCAGAGTTGAAATCAATGATGGCACTGCATGTCAAAGTCTTCCTCCCAGTTAATCAGAAAGTTGACAGCTAAGCTACAAAGCAGAAGTATACTGTTTCATGGTACGGAGAAATAGTGGCTCAGTTCCAGAGTACAAAGAAAACTCCTGAATTTAACCAGTGCTCAAATCCAAAGCCATGCTCAAAGGAAAGTCTAGGTCCTTCCTTAAAACCTGGGAAGCCAGTGATGAAAGTCAGCCCAGTCCAACTGCTTATCATACTGATATAATCAATCTTTCACTCTAGCATCGAAACAAACAAACAAACAAAAAAAAACAGGGGTAACCTTTTTTGGAGGTTAATATTATTTTAGGCTCTGCTGTTCTTTTATGCAAAAGGTCTTACATACAATAAAAAAAATGGTGAGATTAAAAAAAAGCAAGATAAGGGGCCCATGGTCAATAAAGGAAAAAGTCAATAGAAATAGACACAGAAATGGCCCAGATCAGATAGGGACTTTAAAATAGCTGGGACAAAATTTCTATAAGATATGTTGAAAAAAGATAATTAAAGGCAACCTATTATTTTTGAAGATGGTAAGTATTGTAATAAACATAAGTGATATCACAACACATATGAATAACTGAACTGGTAAAGAAAAAAAGCAAGATTTGATTTAAGAAGTATCCTTTCAGGGGATGCCTGGGTGGCTCAGCGGTTGAGCGTCTGCCTTCAGCCCAGGGCGTGATCCTGGAGTCACAGGATCGAGTCCCACATAGGACTCCTTGCATGGAGTCTGCTTCTCTTTCTGCCTGTGTCTCTGTCTCTGTGTGTGTGTGTGTCTCTCATGAAGAAATAAATAAAATATTTTAAAAATGAATTATAAGTTCAGTTGTATCTTATAGTCTATTTAGAAACAGAAAAAATAGAGAAAGGCACTCCAAGAAGATGGAATAGAGAGTACAGAGACAAGTAGTTATGAAATAGCTTGTGTAGCTATAAAGCAATGAGAATTTCCAAGTCATAGGAACAGATAATTCTAGGTGTGGGGGTCATGGTAAATTCATGGGTGTGTAACCTGTACATGTACACAGGACTGGATATCCCAAAGAGCCTTTGCTTGGTTTATGCTTTGTGATGGCCAAACTGAAATGCTTAATCTTTGAAAAGAAGACATCACATTTTTATTCTGCATCAAGACCTGCAAATTATGTAGCTAGTCCTGAGAAGAGGTGTGATTGTGAAGGGCTTTGAATACACCATTAGACAAATTAAGGTGATCACACATCACAAATTCCCTAGAACAGGCCCAGTTTATATTGTCTCTTCATAATTTTTCCTATCACTTTATAGTTTCCTGATTTGAGTATACATCGTATGGCCACACTAGGGTGCATGAAGGAACCTGGGAATATTTTTCAACAGTGATGTCTTTTGAGTATATATGTTTTTCAAGCATACTTTATAGGTTTCAGTATGAAGAGTAAACTGAAGTATGAGGGAAAAGCCTCATTAGAGCAGTCAGGGGGCTTTTGTAAGCCACAAATAGTGGTGATCAAAACCAAAGGAATGGCTGAGGGGAAAGAAAGACGTAGATTATATCAGATTTGATAAATTTTTGGAAAAGAGAAGTAATGGAAATAAAAGGATAAAGGATGATATCCCAGTTTTCCAATTTGAAAGATCGGTAGAAACTGATGCTCTCATGCCAGATTTCAAGGCAATGGAAGAGATTTTTTTTTTTTTTTGACATGTTGAATTTAGAATGGCTGCAGGATAAAGATACAAGTGTTGGATTAGACAAATGAGAGTATACTGGTCTAAAATTCAGACTAGAGGTCAAGACTGGAGGTATGGATTTGAGAAACATGAGGCTGTCTCTTCTCCCCTGGGTTTATTTGTGGCTATGAGTCCTGGTCTTGTCAAACAGGAACTTGTTTATGACAAGATTACCCCCAAAACTGGCACATGACAGTAAAGAAAAGTAGAGGGGGGAAGTCTTAAAACCTTTTTCAAACTCTTCCCAGTGTTGGTGCTAAAAGTAAGGTATCATTTTCAAATGTAGTATCACTCAGTAGCTCTCTACTATCTTGCCTTTTTGCCCTTTTCTATCTTCTTTATTTTATTACAGAGGCACTTACATTATCAATAAATACCTTGGCATGCTTGTTCTGTTTTTGTTTTTGTTTTTGCCCTTTTGCTCTAAGGTATGCTCCTTGTCGTTTATTTTCTCCTTTCTACTTTGATTTATAACCTACTGCTTTAATCTTGGGACAGTTGCTTCTTTGTCTTTAATTATTCCCTTATAATATTTTATTTTTCCTATTTAATCATAAAATTTTCCTTTCTACTCCTTTTACAAAAAAATGAAATGCTTTAAATGATCCTTTAAATTTAAACTTCCAAGTTTAACTTTATTTTTTTTAAATTCAAATTTTGTATAGAGATCAATGAATATTCACATACAGTTGTAAAAACTAATGCAGAGATTTCTCCAAGCTCAGATAGTTTCATTTTACCAAACATTTAAAGAAAAATTGATAGAGGGGAATTATGTCAACGTGATTAAGAGGAATCACAAAACACTACAGCTAATAATGATATTTAAATCAATAATGGTAAAAGAACGAATGCTTTCTTCCAAAGGCTAAGAACAAAGCAAGATTGTCTGTTTTCACTTTTATTTAATATTGCACTGGAAATTCTAGACAAATCCAATTTCTTTATTTATTATACTCCTATTTAGATCGCCTATTTCATCTTAGTTGAATTATGGTAGTTTGTGATC
The DNA here is from genome assembly GCF_011100685.1 of Canis lupus familiaris. NCBI lineage: Eukaryota > Metazoa > Chordata > Mammalia > Carnivora > Canidae > Canis > Canis lupus. The sequence goes on along the minus strand of NC_049233.1, from coordinate 42,156,112 downwards.
TTCAAAGAATTGGTTAATTTCTTCTAAATTGTTGAATATTTGAGTGTAAAGTTGTTCAGAGTATTTCCTTATTAGCTTTTTAATGGCTGTTAAATCTATAATGGTATTTTGTATTTAATTTTTTATATTAATGATTTGTGTCTTCTCTCTCTACTTTTACTAGTCGTGCTAGAAGTTTATTAATTTTATTGATTTTTCATGAAGAATAGTTTTTTAAATTGAACTCTATTATGTTCTATTTCAATTTCTTTTTTTTAAAGATTTTATTTATTTATTTGAGTGATAGAATATGCACATGTGAGAGACAGTACAAGCAGGGTGGAGGGATGGAGAAAGAGGGAGAAGCAGGCTCCCCACTGAGCAGGGAGATTGACATGGAGCTCCATCCCAGAATCCTGGGATCATGACCTGAGCAGAAGGCAGAGGCTTAATCAACTGAGCCATGTAAGCAACCCCCCATTTCAATTCATTGGTGTATTCTCTTATCTTTATTATTTCCTTCCTCTGATTCCTTTGGGTTTATTTTCCTCTTCTTTTTCTAGTTTCTTGAGATAGCAATTTAGATTATAAGCTGTGTTTTCATTTTCAGTATGCATATATTTAAGCTTCTTCTGACCCATGGATTGGGAGGGGTGTTCCACATGTTTAAAGATTTTCTTATTATCTTTCTGTTATTGATTTCTAATTTTATTCTATTATGGTCAGATAACATACTCTGTATTATTTTAATTTTAAATGTGTTGAGCTTTGTTTTGTGTCTCAGGATATGATCTGTCTTGATGAATGATCCATGGGCACTGAATGCTTTCTGCTATTAGAGGTAGTATGTTCTCTACCTACCCATTAGATCCTATTAGATGAGTATTTTGTACAGAACTTTTCTATCCTTGTTTTCTATTAGTTCTATCAGTTGGTGAGAGGGGACATTGAAGTCCCCAACTATAACTGTGAATTCACCTATTTCTCTTTTCAGCTCTATCAGTTTTCCTTCATATATTCTGCGATACCACTGTTTTGTGCATGCACATTTAGAATCATTATATCTTTCTGATGGATTAATCCTTTTATTGTTATATAATGTTTCTCATTGTTTCTAGCAGTTTTCTTTGTTCTGAAATCTACCTTATCAGATATTAATGTAGCCATACATACTTTTATTTGATCAAGATTTCTATCATTTTTTTCATCCTTTTAATTTTAACATAGTCATGTCATTGAAGTTGTACAGCATATAGGTGGGTGATATTGTGTACCCATTCTACTGATCTCAGTCTTTTGGTGCATTTGACATGTTTACATTTAATGTCATTATTATTGTGTTAGGGCTTAGGTCTTTTATCATTGTTTTGCATTTTCTTTAGGTTTTCATTTTTCTATTTCTCTTTTTCTTCAACCCAAAGAATTCATCTTGATATTGAATATACAGTGTTTTTGAGTGTATTTCTTTGTACAGTTTTTACAATGATTGCTCTGGGTATGACAATATATGCATGTGACTTATAACATTTATCAGTATCAACATTTTACCACTCCAAGTAAAGTGTGGGCTCCTTCACAATTTTGCTTGCTCATTTCACAGTATTTCTTGACAGAATGTGGAAGTCTTAGTAATGGCAAGGAAGACAAGTGCTGCTCCTGTCTGCTTATTACTGACAGAGCTTCCAATCCATTCACCTGCTCCCCAATGCCCTCCGGGCATGTGGACTCACCCAATTTTGTCAGATTTGTGCTTTACTTGGCAGCTAAAAGCACCTACCAGGGCTCTCTTCTTTCAACAGGTTGAGCACTGGGAAATGCAGAGTCTGGGCAGCAACCTTCTGTAGGGCAGAGTGTCACCATCCTGTTCTTCTAAGCCTGGGATCTCAGACCAGCTTACCTTTTGTAGGTGATTCAAGGAATCCAGGGCCTGATCAAAGGAAGAGATACGACAAGAGGGTCAGTAACACACAAGCTTTATTGGGTGATGCTTAGATAGTGTTGCATGAGAGGGGAAGTCCCTAACAGTTTATGGTAAGCAGGCCACCATCTAGAAAGGGAAAAGGGCAAGGCAACTCCCAGGGTAGCGGAGCATTGAAGAGGGAGCTTATACATCTAGGTGATGTCACTCAGTAGTACAGTGGGAGTCTCCAAACAGCAGCAGTGACTTGGAGCCTTACAACCATAAGGCCCTATCTTATCTGTAGGTAACTTGTTGGGTGAGGCTTTGTGGGGCATGCAAAGTAGGCAGGCTGTATTGGCTAGAAATTGTTTGCTTGACCTATTTTTAAAATGATTGGATATGTAAAACTTGAGTTTGGCACTAGTCCACTTTTGAGCTAACAAGTCTTAGCCTGCAGTGAAGAAATAGACAACCTAGGTGTCATCTTCAACTCATTTATAGGATGCCTCTTTACCACCTTGCAGAGTTCTCCCTTGGTTGTTTCTATTTTTCTCAGCTTTATTTAGATACAATTCACATATCATACAATCAATCCAATTAAAATGTGTAATTCAATATATTTTAGTATATTCACAGAGTGTTGCATCTATCACAACAATTTTAGAACATTTTCATTACTCCAAATAGGAACTCCAAACCCCTTAGCCATTCCCTACCAATCTCTTCCATTGACTCACCAGCCCAAGTTAACCACTAGTCTACTTCTGTACTTTCTGTGCCTATACTGGAAATTTCATATAAATAGAATCATAAAATATGTGGTCCTTGGTGACTGAGTTTGTTCACTTAGCATGTCTTCAAGGTTTATGCATACTATAGCAGTACTTATTTTTTATTGCCAAATAACTTTCCATTATATTGATATATTTATCCATTCATCATTTCATGGATACTGAGGTTTCTACTTTTGGCTATTATGAATAATGCTGCTATAAATATTTGTGTACAAGCTTTTGTGTGAACATACATTTTTCATTTCTTTGAATATACGCCTGGAAGTAGATTGCTGGATTAATGTTTACTCTATGTTTAGTCATTTGTGGAAATGTCATATTATTTTTCCAAAAGGGTGCACCAATTTACGTTCTCACTACTACTCTACTGAAAGTTGCAACTCCTCCACACCTTTCCTTTATCTGTCCTTTTTTTTTTCCTTTTTGATTATAGCCATCCTGCTGCATGTGAAGTGGTATCTCACTGTAGTTTTGATTGCATTTCCCTAATGATTAGCAGAGTTGGGCATCTTTTCTCTGTTTATTGACCATTTTGTTTTGTTTTGTTTTGTTTTAAGGATTTTATTTATTTGACAGAGCAATCAAGAGAGAGAGCACAAGCAGGGGGAGCAGCAGACAGAGGGAGAAGGAGAAGCAGGCAGGGATCCCAATGAAGGGCTCGATCCCAGGACCCTGGGATCATAGCCTAAGCTAAAGTCAGATGGTTAACCGACTGAGACACCCAAGCACCCCCTTATTGGCCATTTGTATACATTTCTGGGAAAATATCTATTTGTTCATTTTTAATTATAATTTTATTATTGAGAATTCTTTATATATTCTGGATACAAGTTCCTTATCAAGATTTTTTCTGTATAAAACCATGTTATCTGCAAACAGAAATAGCTTACTTCTTTCTTTCTGACCTGGATGGTTTTTATTTCTTTTTCTTGATTACTGGTTAGAACCTCCAATACGATGCTAAGTTCCTTACCCAAGTCCACTTATCATCAGAAACCTACCCCATGGTGTTTCACTATATGTCTTATTTCCTGTGCATCTTGCTTAAATGCTTACTTAATTTTATACCTTGGGATATGCTAATTTCCATGGGTAATAGAAAATACAATTTATTAAAGTTATATAATCTGTAGAGGTAGGTTATCACTATGTCAGTTCTAAATCAATGTTCCATAAACATTCTTATGTTGTTCAGTTTGTGCATTTTCTATTAAATTTGCCTCAGGTGAAAGTCTCTATGTGTGTGAATATTGATTTTTAGACAATTTAGAAGAGGTTAGAACAGGCTAATAACATCATTTTTTAAAATCCATTTGAGTTTCCTTAAAGATGTCCTCTGTAGAATGAGAATGCAATGCACTTGAATTGCCACAGTCATATTTTGAAAAGGTCATGTAGGACTATCGGTTATAAAATTGATGAAACCATTGAATTTTTTATTTTACTACAAAGAAAAAATAATTTTGGCATGGCCCATATACATCTCCATGACTCATAACTGCATACACAAACACATATATTTAATGTTTATTGTGTACCTACTATATCATTGTATATAGTGAAGTGAAATATTGAAAAAAATATAAATCTCGGATTCTAAAAAATTAAGAAAACTTCCATGTTAAAGGAGATCAAAAAATGAAAACTAAACATAATACATGATCCTGGACTGGATCCATAATCAGAAAAAAAATTATTGCTATAAGAATCATTATTGGGACAACTGGTAAAATTTGAATTATAATTAATACATAGTGTATCAATGTTAAATTTTTTGATTTTGTAAGTCTATTATGGTTATAAAAATGGATGCAGTTAGGGGTAAAGGGGCAGGAAATTTGCAACTTTCTCTTAAATGGCTAAAATGGCAATAATGATGATGGTGATGACTGTATCTCTCTGTATATAATTATCTCTGTCTAAACATATGTATATGGACACATAGATGTAGATATCATATACAGATATGAGAGACAGAAGAAAAATTAATGACACAGCAAATGTGACAAAATGCTAACAATCCATAAGGGTAAAGAATACACTGGAGTTCCTTATCCTAGTTCAATTTCTGTAAATTTGAAATTATTTCCAAATCAGTAAGTTAATACATAAACTGTTTTTTGCGGTCTTCAAGAAGTATATAGTCAAGTTGGGGTTATAAGACCTACTATAAACATGAAGAATGTGTAAATTCAATTGGTAAGAAGACAGTACAAGAGATCATGTCACCAAATTAGTGACAGTGACATTCAGTCTCTACTATGTGCCAGTCACCATGCATAGCCTCAGGCTATGATAATGAAAACACATAGACCTTCTCTTCAAATATTTCATGGACTGATGGGAGAAAGAGACTCCTAAACAAATATTTCCACCTGGGAGAAGAAATGTACTACCAGAAGTATTTGTATGCTTCAAAGGAAGAATCAGCTCTCTCCATGGGTGTTGTAGAAGCTTGAGGAAGATGTTAATTATGTGTCTACTTTGAAGGAGGTAGCAGCATGAGAATAGGCCTGCAGACCTGCCAACCAAAGGAAGCAACTGAACTGTGCCCCAGCCACTGAGCTTTGAAATTCATCACTCACCCCATTTCCAGAGGCCAGGCTCCTATGGGGCAAAGGACTTGACTGTATATAGCAGGGAACTGAGGTCAGCTTTGGATCAAGGACCCCCAGAAGAGTTTCTTGACTGCTAGGCATCCAGGGTACTTCCACCCAAATTTCTTCTTTCTTTTCCTCAGACTTACACTGGAGTCTGATAAGGTTCCCAGCTTTACCCGGCCCCTCCCCTCCACATTTCCTTTTTCTCAGACATTTTCTTTAATGCAAATTTAATAGCATCCTTCCATCTGAGACTTCATCACTATGGCATTTACTGTCCGTATTTCCAATATTCTATTAATGACCATTAGGTATTCTCTAAGAAGACTGAGGCTTTCTTCTTTTCTCTTTATTCTCTATAGTTCTCCTCTTTTTATTCTGTGCCCTAACTAGAATCACCTTTAAGCTTCTGTCCATGGGCAGCCCGGGTAGCTCAGTGGTTTAGTGCTGCCTTCAGTCCAGGGGATGATCCTGGAGACCCAGGATCAGGTCCCATGTCAGGCTCCCTGCATGGAGCCTGCTTCTCCCTCTGCCTGTGTCTCTGCCTCTCTCTCTCTCTTTCTCTCTCTCTCTCATGAATAAATAAAATCTTTAAAAAATATATTAAGTGGGGTTTTTATTTATTTTTTAAATTAATTTGTTTATTTTAGAGAGAGTGTGAGAGAGCATGAATGGGAGGGGCATAAGGAGAGGAAGAGAGAATCTCAAGCAGACTGTGCTGAGTGGGGAGCCAGACATGGAGCTTGATCTCAAAACCCTGAAATCAAAACTTCAGCTGAAACCAAGTCAGTTACTGTGCCACCCAGGTGACCTAATCTTAAGTGTTTTATGTTTTTGTTGCTTCCATATAAATGATAATTTCTATTACAGATTTACCTAGATATTGCTAATATAGAGAGCTTTTTTTCCTAATCTTATCACTTGACTGAACTTTTTCAATAGACTGAATATTTTTACTTTTCTTTCTCTCAGGTTTTCTTGTCATACTTTTATACAGCCAAATACTAATAATTTTGTTTACAGTCTATTTAGATAGTATCTTTCTTGTGTAATCGTATCTTTTTCCTTTTGTGTATCTCTCTGGAGTTGTGTGTGTATTTTGTGTTCATTTTATGAAACTATTTTGAGCTTTTGAATCACATGCCAAGAAACTGGTTTCTGTAGGTTGAGAATGAATGACTTCCATGAGGGAAAATCTTGTAAATATCTTCAGCAGCAACAATACATGTTCCAAAATCTTATACAATATCAATGATCTATTATTTTCTAAGTAATTGGAAAGAAATTGTGATAACTCTCCAAGAATCTTTACTTGCTCTTAGTGATACATTAGAAACGTTTAATGAGCTCTTTACCAAATTTGCTCCTAAGGAGACTACCTAGATCTTTCTTTATAAGACTGGATGATTGCTGATTTGTGGCTCTTCTGTGTATCTCACAATCGTTTGTTTGTTTGTTTGTTTGTTTGTTTATTTCCAAAGGAGGCCATATGACACTTCAGGGCATTTTGCTCTTGTGATTACCAATGTGCTTTGAGGCAAAACACAAAATCAAATTGCCTTCTTTAATCATGTTTTTAATAGACCTTTGCTTCATTTGTTGGACAACTAATTGAGAAGGAGGGAGTGACTCTAGTTTTACAGGTTGGAAAAAAGAAAACAACTTCACCCAATTATTTACTAAGAATTGACATGTCGCTGGAGTTTCTGAGAAGTCTATTTCCTACCACAGAATTCTACTGCATCCAAGTCAGAGTTTTCATCCTTCTGGGAATGATAGAAAGTCTTTTCAATCCTTTTTAGTTATACCATACTGTGTTTATTTTTTTTCTTTCTTATACAGTATAAGCACAAGCATTACTGAAGTCTATAAAGTGTTGGCTTTACTGGAGCTGAAAACTGCTGAATCATCACATAAATCCTAGTTGCCAAGAGGAGAGCATTCTTTCTGCACTTGAATAAATCCTGTAAATTTTCAGAGGCATATTTGAAGAAGTGTACCAAAGCTAAACATTTTTTTCCTAAGGAACATAATTTTTGTTTGTTTGTTTTGCAGTTATAATTTCATTTTTCTCAGGTTTTTTTTGGGGACATAGGGACTATACAACACAGGTTTTGTAAATGAGAACATTGTTCTTCCCCAAACCATCTACAGTCAAAGTACATGGTGAAAAATGTGTCCTGTATTTATTTCCACCCCATGTGATAGCTCTCAATTATTTAATGGCTCTGCGGGGCTCACATGAGCCACCAAAAACTGAAGCACACTTTTCACCAAAATTAAAGGCTGTCAGTTCACCTCATGATTCTAAAATTGTTCTGGACTCTGAATCCTTTCTTACATACCTTGTATTGAGAAACTACTGGTACTAATATGTGAACTGTCAGTTCCCTCTTTGTGAGTCTTTTCCAAATGTAACTGGAAAGTTACATCTTGTTAAATCTACTATGACATTGCTGGAGGAAAATGTCTATAGGCTTTGGTTTACTTAGAGTTACAAGTAATTCATTCAACATTTATGAATGCTTATCATGTTTAGATCTATGTAATAAAGAATAGAAAAATGAATACCACAACATCTTTATCTAACACATGGATCATTGTGTGCTTTCATAGGCTAAGCAAAAATAATTTTGACAAAAGTGGGCCCTGTGTACAGAAGCTTGATGTCCTCCATAGGCAAAGCATGGGCTTCCAGGCCATGCATTAAAAAGCAAGTGAAACAGCACTGCAATAAATGACAAAAGAACAATGGAGCTGTTCCAGAGACCTGTTTAGAAAAGTTGCTGTCTGGGCAGTTTTTGTTCAGTAGCTGCATGCATGGTTAATGACCCATGGAATCATGGACCTTAACAAAGTAAACAGTTTCTCAACAATATCTCTGAAAGACTAGACAGATTTGTTCAACTTCTATAGCTAAAAGCAGAATTTGAGTGGTATAATATTATCTGAGTAGTATAGATTAAGACTTTCACAAAATGTAGGTCTAATTTCTCAGTAATCTTTTGTAGAACATCGCAAGAGAAGGGTACATTCACATCCTAGCCTGTTCAACCTACAAAATAAGAGAACTAGATGGCACGATACAATCATATAAAGAATTCCATTCTGGAAGAGTAGTAATGAGATGAAAAAGACATAAAACTGCTGGCATGACCCTGAAACTGTCCCCTGGGCACTGCTGCTCTCCACCCCCAACCTGTCCAACTCAGCACAATGACACAAGTGTGCAAACCCTTCCTCAGAAATGGCCAAGCAACTGAAATGCTGTTAGCATGTGTGTATCATTTAGTCACAACTTCCCTTAGAAGAAGAAAAAAATAACATAGTTGTAAGTATATATTTCTTCATTCCTTTCTTCCCTTCCTTCCCTTTTCTCTGTTTTTATTCCTTCTCATGCTTCTTTGGTATTATGTGTCAGATATAGTCAGAGATGGTGAGGTGGGGTTGTGGGCATCTGGAGAGATGCAGAAAAAGGGAAAAAAAGACATTAAAAATGATATAAAGATACTAAAACAATGAATAAGTTTGTCTTATTCATCACATAATACAAAGTTTCATCAGAGAGACAGATATAAAGCAAAACAAAGAACCCTGTAAGTGGACAAAGTAATAGTATATATCCTGTGAGGGCATAGAATGTGCCGTGATAACCAGGCAGGTAAACAATTGGATCATCAATTTTTGTAAAGCCTTGCCTGGATTGTGTGAAATGAGGAAGAAATCATTGTGTAATTCAACAATGGAGAACTGGACACAGGAGTCAGCAGGGACAGGACATCACCTACCATCTTTCCCTGCCCTGTTCGCATGCCCTCGTAACCTCGCAGCATTCTCTGATCAGGGAACTCACTTCCTCCAGGGCTCTTCTGCAAAGTGTGTCTTGCTCCTTCTCATTTTCTTAGTTGCTGAACCTTAGTTTTCTCACTCTCCCCTAAGTTGTCTTGCAGAGCAAATAAATCCTCACTAATATGATAATGGGGTATAATGAATCAACATGTAAGAGCTGTGAGGTAATACGCTTGCATTTTAAGGGACATTTTGGAGATAATGTCCCAAAGGAATGGTGAGAAATTTTCTGGGAACACCGCAGGCCAGTGGCAGAAATATTTTTGGATAAGTCGGTAGAGGTCTTTCAAATCTTACCACATCAGTAACCACTTTTTCTGCCATCATGCAGGGCTGTTCCTCTAAGTATATTTACCTTTTAAAAAAAGAAGACCAACTGTAGAAGACTCTGTTATTTAACTCAAACTTAGTTGTGATACCACCCACAAAGAGCTTTACACAATTTCCCTTATGCACCCACAGTCTAGCCCTGTGTATTTTGTCTTTTAGGAAAACCAGAAGTGACCTGTAATTACAAGCACCCATCACTATTTTATTTCATATTCATGTCAAATGTTTCTTTTACACTTTAAAAAGAATGATTGTATCATTAAAGCAATTTCTTTGGGGGCTTAGAACTTCATTCCCCCCTCCCCCCCCGCCCGTTTTTCAGATAGGAGTCATCTGAAGAACTATAGGGCACTCCTCCAGGAGGACCTGGAGCATGGGTGGCCAGACTTAGGTCCAGATGTCACCAACAAATCCTTTGATGCTCTACCACTCCCTTTTAATGGCCACCAGCTCCTAAAAGTTCTAGATGCCATATTTTCTTTCATTTTTAAAATTAAGAAAACGGAATATTTTGTTTTGAATATTTTAGAAGAATTTTGCAATGCCTTTTGAGAAAATGGCAGTGCTTGGTATTATAAAATCAAGGTGGAAGATAATTGACATAGAGGCCAGATGAGGGATATATATATATATTTTGCTTAATTGTAAGCCCCACAATAATTTCTTCTCAATTATCACATGTAATTCTTATGCAGGGTCTGTTTTCTAGATATACAGCTATCAATAAAAATGATATGTGAATGCTAAAGACGCATTTCATGCTTTCTTGCCAAAGCATTTCACCGGCTGGAGAAAAGACCAGGGTAATATTTTTATTTGGAAATGTCAAACCCTTATTTGGAAACCCATATGTGTCAGGTTTTAAATTCTTTATTTTTTTAACTCCCCTTACTCTTAACACAGACCTTTGAGATTGTTGAAGTCTATAGATTTTCACCTGCCTGTTAGGGCAGCTGATGTCAGAAGGGGCATTCCTTGTGCTGACGGATGCAAGTGGACACATTGATGGCAGTGTCCCATCATTTCCTCCAACAGTTGGGGAAGTCTCAAGCTGGTTTTGCAGCTTTATGTACACTTTACCGAAAAATGGACGGAAAACCTGGGAAGTTATAAGAAAGCTTCAAAATTTTCCTGGCTGACAAAATTTTAGCATCAAATCATTAGTTTAAAAAAAAAAAACCACAAACTCTTCCTGTGTTTGCTCTGGATTTCTTCTCCCCATTCTCCACCAGTCACTGGAATGTTCTTAAAGGATAACTGGCTAGACCATTAAAATGACAATCAAGGAGACATTTGTGTTGTGACCTTTTGGGAGGATACCCTGTCCTGACAGTAACTCTGCAGTGACAGAATTTTTCTCCCCCTACCTTTTCCTGCCATGGAATAACCCCAAAGAAAAACTGAGAAAGATCCCACTTGGATAAGTCCTGAGTGAAGTACTTCAGCTGGATGAGGCTCACTTCTCCCTTGCTCTGTTTCTCAATTTGTTATTTTATTTTGTCACAGTAGTAAATAATGCCATGTGATAATTAATTAGGGTTCATCCATTTTTGCCAACTCACCTCTTCAGTCAATACATAGGGGACTTAAAAGGTTGTCAAAATATAGTCAAATAAGCTTATAACTTCAACTGTCAGACTGAAATTTTAATCACTAAGTGTTCAATATATGTACAGAGGTAAACACACACACACACACACACACACATCCATACACGAAAACAGCAAATAAAGAGTGAACTGTAGAACAAGAATACATGGCAGAATTTTTTTCATGATAGAGAAAATTTGGTTGCAAGGTTTGACACCAGATTAAGCTTTAAAATTAGGGAAGTTGAAATTGGAAATCATTTAAAATTAATCCTGTAAAATTGTTTTCAAATGCATATATTAGACATAGTTTCTCATATTTAAAAGATTTAAATTACAAACAGAAAAATACATCTACCTGCAATGATAGCCATAAATACGATACAAATTTTGATCTGAGTCTCTTTAACATTAGGTCTTCACAAGAATACTTTATGAATGTGGTGAGAAAAAACACCTATGAAAGGAAAATATTTTGGTATTCAAACTTTTTATAGCAGGTATTTTTTTAACTAAAAAAGGAGGAGGAAGAGAGGAAGAATAAAGGGATGGAAGAAGGACTAGAAAAGCACGGGAAAGAAAGAACTGGAGGAAGTGAGAGAGGAGGGGAAAGAAGAGGATGAAAACAAAGGAAGAGGAAAGCAGGGGTGGGAGAAGGAAGGGAGGAGAAAGAGCTAATGAAAGATTTTTTCCAATCCTGCACTGTGATGACCTTTCGTAATTTGACATTCATAGCATGTCATCCTGAGTTAAACTCAGCATCACAGTTTAGAGATATACAATTAGGAACAAAACAAAACAAAAATATTTTAGCGATTTGATAAGTATCAAAATTCCTGGACTATATTTTTCTCATTATGGAAATAATTCTATGTGTCTTGGACATCTTCAAACCATTCAGCAATTTATGGATTTAATAAATAAAATAAAACTTGAATACTCTAAATGCTTCTCAAAGTCATAGAGAGAATATATTCTTCCTTGGGTTTGGATATATGTGAAAATGTCCCCATGTGGCATTATTTACAGTGGCTGTATTTTTTAGATTGTTAGGATATTATTAAAATCAGATTTGAAATTTTTAAGCTTCATGATGCTATCTGTTGGTTTCAGGAAAAAATAAGCACTACTTTTTTCCCATCTCATTTAAAATATAGGAGCATCGAACTGCAGAAACTAAGCTAAGTCAGAAATGCATTATGAAGCAGTCACCTTTTGCATTCTGAGAGGAGCTCTGTGTGGGGGGCGGTGGGGGGGGTTGTTTTTGTTTTTTTGCAGTCCTGAGCAATTGTTAAAACAAGTCACCCGTTGCCTGTCAGGTCTGAGATGTACGTTCAACCAAACACTTGAATTTCAAATAATTAGCTTAGCTGGCATTTGTTTCTATAGCCATTATTTCCTTTAGCAAAGATCAAGTGGGTGGTTTCAAATCAGAAAAAATCTTTCATTTATAAAATTAAACAAGAATTTCAAAAAGACAAGATGCCAAAGACTATTCAAAAGTACACTTTAAGAATAGTGGTGTTAGGCTATAGCCTGATTCTTCTGTTTGAAACTCTAATTTTCCTACTGCATAGAGAGATGAAGATTCTTGTAGTATCTATTTTCAAAAATGTGTTGTAAAGAGTGTTTAGTCCTGGTCTAACACAAAATTAGATGAGCATAAATTTGACAATTGTTTTAATTACAGATATCTTCTGGTCAGCAACAAACCCTCAGAGGTACAAAAGCACACTAAAATTCCATTAATTATCTTTTCTTTATACCAGTTCATTAAATTTGTATCTTAAAATTAAGTTTCCGCTGTGTTGTGATTTAGAAAATAAATTTGGAGATTATCACAAGATCTTACTTTTAGACAAAAGTTTATTTGAACACTGATTATCTCACTTAATTTTTCTCTGATAATATATTTGCACTTGATATTGTCATTATTGACTAAAAGTTACTAAATTAACAAAAACATTTAATTTCCTTAATTAAATTGAAGTAACATTTAGTAAAATTCCAGGTACAGAATAAAGTAGATGTGATGGACAAAGGTTAATTTATAGTATCTTAACATTGGAAGGGATGTCAGTGATCGTTTAATTTAAACTTTTTCCCAAATCAGAGAGCTCCACAAATATAGGCTGACATTCACTGGTCCTCTGTTTGCTTAGCTTCAGGGATGGAGAGCTCATTTCATCACAACACAAACATTTATATTACTGAACTTAAGCGTTATCTGTCTTCTTGCATCTCCTACACCTTGATCTTATATTTTCCTTTTCAAACAGTAGAGAAAATAAGTCTGTTCCTTCCTGCATATGATAAACCTCCTAATATTAAAAATTCTATTCTGTTCTCAATTAGATCTTCCCTTTCTCTAGTTTTCCAACCACTTTTTTTATGGCATGATATTCAGACAAGATTCTAAACTATCCCACCTAAATTATTCTAAATTCTCTTTGTGTCCCATACCATATCTAGAACTATATTCAGTATTCTAGAGTTGTCTGACTAGTGCTGAATATATTGATGGAGAAAATCTCAACTGATTTGAAAAATATTTTTTCTCTGAATGCAACATAAAAACATGTAATTGGCATGTTGGAGAAAGGATTTGGTGGTGGTAGCTATTGTTAGGTGACATCATCTTTGGTTTGGTTTTTGCAATCTGTGGTCAACTAAAGCACTCTGATCTTTTTCAAGTCAACTACTGCCAAGACAGTCATTTTCATTCTGTTTTGTGTGTTCCTTATTTTTGTTGTTATTGTTTTTAATCTCCAAGCAGGAATCCAGTGTTGATCCTGTTGAAAAGGCAACATTTTGATTCTGTCAAAGCCATTTTGAATCTTTAGTTCATTCTCTTATACATGAGCTATCACACACATGCTTAGAACTCTGCAAGTTTGATAAATAAGCCCTCTTTCTTTTCACAAAACTCATGGATATAAAGTTAGACACAACAGAATCAGGAAATTCTATAGAATTCTACATGTCTATAGAAGTCTTGTAGCATATTATGAAAGATCCTTCTCTAGTCCCTGATTAACATACCTGAGCATGATTATGATCATTCAAATTAGTTATTACCTTGCAAGGAACTTCATCAAATGATTTCAGAATCAAGCAGCAGAGTGAAAGGTGATACAGACAGCATGGAGGTTAAGTTCAGGCCCCAGAGTGCCAGGGTTTGAACCTGGGCTCTGGTTCTACCAGCTGTTTGGCTTTGCTTTTGTTACTTACCTTCTCTAGATTAAGTTTCCTCATCTCTAAACTAGAGATGAGGTGGAAGAGGAAAAAGAAGAAATAAAGTATACATAGAGTTGTTTTAAGGATGAGTAAATAGATATAAAGTATTAAGAAAATACTTGACATATAATAAACACAACATTGTGACCAAAACTAACCCTACATTTCACGGCATTCTTTTGACTTATCAGCTTTTGTAAACCATACACTTACTAATCATTGACTTAGTTTTTCAAAGGTAATAAACCATTCATAATTTATTCTAAAAATTTATCTAAAATAAAAATTAAGCCTACTGTTGATAATTTTAAAATGAAATTTTTCATTTTTCAAAGTGAATAATCATGATCTAAAACAGTGTTTCATATATTATTTCAAAGGCTTCTCAGAGAATAAAAATTTTAAATGACCTCAGTCTTTTATATGTATTTGAGACTATTTTAGTAAAATATGTGATTCTAAATTAAAGCAAAGAAAGTATGCTTAATCTTGATTCATTATATTAAACAGAAAATTGTATTGCTTCTTGAACATGATTGTTTGGAATGAAAACTGACACATATATACCCAATAGTTTTTAAATTTTAAATTTAAGATTATTACCTCCTTTGTTCATGTTATTTCACTATAATATTATCAATTCTAAAGTATCTTTTGCTTAAAAATACTATCCAAATGAACTTATAGTGAAAACTGGCATTTGAAACTTCTGTTGAAAGATTTATGAAAATCCCAGCACTTCTGGGTAATTTTGTAAACTAGAAGAATGTACTGTTCTTGTTGAAAAGTGCTTGGATTAACTTCAACTAACAGATTTCTTGGAGTCAAAACCAAAACTTTTTCCAGTTGTATGAATTCAGCCTACAGTGACAGAGGTCAGTAAAGGTCAGAGTCAGGCAAGCAGGGGTGTACTTCTTCCTTGAAGTGTGACAAGGAGGAGCTGATCTCAAAGCTCTTTCTTCCTCTTTTCCCCTTGCTTGTGAAAGCAAGCCAGTAGAAAGCACTAAAACAGTTCTTTGCCTTCCTTTCTCCTCTTCTTCCGCAATCCAAGTAATTCAAATACCCAAATTTGGAATCCCCAAATCTCCAAACCTAAAGTGATAGTTTGTATAAGTATTATCATAATTTTGTTGTTATTTATTTCTTGAGTGAAATGAATAGGGGTACATCGATATGCCTTTGTTATTTCTTTGATTGTTAAATGACTTCTCTTAAATGGTTACTTCGTTGATGCTGTGACGACAGAGTTAATACTGTCTTCTTAATCGTCATTAACTAAGAAGAGCTATAGAGAACGTTCATCTGTCAGATCAGCAAACACTCAGCTTTGGGTGGAAAACTACAGAGGCATAGAGGTAGTTTATCAGTTAGTTTACATCAAAACTGCCAACACTGAGGTCTAGCTCTCAATTCTAAACTGCACAGGAGCATTAAAATTAAACTTCCATCACTCCTATATTTTTCAATAGCTAATTTTTCCTTATCTTGGTTCTCTGTCATCTTGAACTCATTTTTCTCTCATATTTGTAATTCAAATAAGGAAGAATGAAGGGCACTGCCTATAATGAGATAAGGAATAGAGTTAATAGGAAAAAAATATGTGGGTACATAAGGCTATTGACTTTTAGCCATCTAGTTGATTTAAAGGCTAACGAACTAGGGGTGGTAGAAGGGAAGGAGGGCGGGGGGTGGGAGTGAATGGGTGACGGCACTGGGGGTTATTCTGTATGTTAGTAAATTGAACACCAATAAAAAATAAATTAAAAAAATAAATAAATAAAAATAAAGTCTATGTCTGATAACATCAAAAAAAAAAAAGGCTAACAGTAGAAGCCAAAAACAAAGTGTTTTCTCCAATAAAGTATCTGGTTTTATGTTAAAATCTATGGAATTCTCCCCCTACATATCTTCCCGCTCCCCTACATATCTTTAATGTGTTTGTTAGTCTCATCTGGATAAGTATTTCCTATATTGTGCTGAGGTAGATCAAGGGCAAATCACACATGGGGACACATCAGTGTGCTATAAACAAAACTTAAAAATGAAATGATAGTAAAGATATGAGTTTTGGGTCCACATCTAGGCAGTCTCATGTGCACTCCTAACTCTGTCAGATGCCTGGTGAGATTGAATAGTTCTTATCCTTATTGAAAGTCTCAGCTTTTTTCCTTCTTTCTCTCTTTTCTCTATAAAACAGGTATACTCCCTACTTCTCAGGATTTTGATGAAGATTTAATTAACTAGCATATATAAAATTTCTAAAATCACTAGGTACTTGATAAGTGTGTTCTGCCTTCCTCTGATGTTTTTAGTAAACAGTTATATTGAATAATTATTCATTAAAATTACATTTTAGTTATATTACATTTTTTGCTAAAGATTTAGCCTTTGGTTTAGAGGGTATGTATTTCATTTCACAATATACAAATCTACATGAAACAACTGTTTCTGGTTCAAAGTTAATGCTGGACACCATCAAGCTAAGAGTAACAACATTAATAATAGCTATGACCTCTAAGGTAAAAATTCCAAAACTATATTATCTCAGTTATGGGTATTTACACAGAAAGAAACCTTTCTTTTTTTTTTTTTGCTTTATATTTCTTTCTTGTTGATAATGAGGGAAAATTACTTAAAATTCATAGAAATAGAATGCTGTAATGAAAGTGTTAATAAAAGTTTAATAGTGGAATGGATCTGCTTGTGTATTTTTTACCTAAAAACATTGATTTTTCATTTCAAAACATTGACTTTAAATAGCTCAGAAAATAACAACTTAAACTGCAAATTATTTGAGGTCCAACTTAAATTCTTTTAACTGAAATAAATGCATATCCCTTATTTCCTTATTATGGTTGCATTAAAACAATGTTGTGGTACCAAGAAAATATGATTTTTTTGTGTTTGTGCTGAATAATATATCCATCACATCTCAGATAATCCAATAAATGCAACCAGATTGCAACATTGTCAGAACACCAAGTTTTAGAATTAGAAATGGGACAAACTTGTTTGGAAGTCATTGAATATCTTTAACCAAGGATTAATGGAAAATAAGGAGGAACACATGAAGTCCCAAATAATAAACTTAGTATTTACTCTTTTATAATTACTTCTCACTGGATGTCCTACCATTATAGTAACTGAGATTCAAAGTGTTACAGAATTGTTTTGCATAAGATTAAAATGAATGTTATATCCATTAATTAGTCAAAAAATCAGTAATGAGTTTCATATTGTGTAACAAATTCTTTTATACATAGTGTAGTAGGAATGACAGTTCTTTTCACCTTTGTCTTTTGAAAAAGAAAAAAGGAAAGGAAAACAGAATTTTTTCTTTTTTGAAATAATGCTCTTAAATGATTTGTACCTAGAGTAAAACTAGCCTAACTTACTTTTATGAACAACTTCCACAATAATTTCTTATGAAATTCAAATTACTTAAAAAGTTATTAAATAGAAGGAATGAGGTTTGTGAAAACATTTTAGAGAATTTTGAATATTGTTTTTTAAGAACTTGCTTCCCTTTTGCTTAAATTCCTATTCATTTTTGGAGAGAAACACATTAATCTCTCAACCACATGATACTTGGAGTCTGTAGTTACACGCCCCAATCCCTTACCCCACCACACACCACTTTAATCCTAATAAAATAGTTACCTTTAAAAAGTGAAGTTTTATAGCAATACTTTGGAACATGAGTTCCTTTTTCATGAACATAATAGATATTAAATTTTGAGGTTAGCTCACTATCACCTATGGAACCAGTGTTATATAGGGAGACTATAAACTCTGGAGACTATGGCCCCTTTCCCAAGGGCAGAAATACAGGATGAAGAGATGCATTGGGAGGCTGTTGTTGGTGTCACAAGTGGCAAAGATGATAGAACATAAACCAGATTAGGTGAAGCTTTAGACACAGCAATCCTGACTAGCAGTTACTAAATACCCTCTTAGGTACTACTTTTGATGACTCTATGTATTTTATATATACTCATATAGTTGATCCTTATAAAATTCCTGTGAAGCAGATGCCATTATTGTGCCTGTTTTCCAGAGGAAGAAATCAAGACATACAGGAGTTAAATAACTTACCCAAGATTACACATCTGTAAAGTGTAGGGCTAGAAGTGAAATCATGATAGCCCAGTGCCAAAGTTCACACTCTTAACCACTACACCCTAACACCTAGATGCATCGTAACAAGCACCACGATCACATTTTCTTCTCTCCCTCATCAGTCAGGGTCACCAGAAGTATGCTGATCTACACCTTTACAGTTTCTCAAGAGGGCAATCATTCCTCACCTCTAAACTGGAGAACTTCAGGTATGTTTTCTTCACATAAGATGTGGGCAAATTCTCTTTGTGCCAATTTCTGTGTAGGTCAAGTATTGTAGTCAACTGTTATTAATATATATATACATATACATATGTATGTATATATATATGCATATATATGAAACATCTTAATAAAAATGCTATTATTTGGTGTTTACTATGTGTGATACATATGACTTAAGTGGATTACCTTCTCTTATTAAGTCCATTTAAAAATGTTTCATAAATACTATTATCTTGTATTGAGTTATTCTTTCAATCACTTCAATCAGTCACAAGCTTTGCCATCTGGAAGCTATGTCAGCTTTTGTGAGTTAGGGTTATACAATGAATGTGGCATAGTTTCTGCCTTCAAGGAATCTACACTTTAGTTATAAAGATAAAAACCTCTAAAATAATATATACTGGACAGAAGGTAATGAGTTTTATAAGAAATATGCATATTAAATGCATATTTACACTTTAAGAATGAGCTCTTGGGCAGCCCTGGTGGCTCAGCGGTTTAGAGCTGCCTTCCACCCAGGGTGGGATCCTGAAGGCCTGAGATCGAGTCCCATGTCAGGCTCCCTGCATGGAGCCTGCTTCTCCCTCTGCCTGTGTCTCTGCCTCTCTCTCTCTCTCTCTCTCTCTCTCTGTATCTTTCATGAATTAAAAAGAAGAAGAAGAAGAAGAAGAAGAAGAAGAAGAAGAAGAAGAAGAAGAAGAAGAAGAAGAAGAAGAAGAAGAAGAATGAGCTCTTGTTCATGCCACAATACACTACTGTCACTGCAACCTTGGGAACTTTTTCTTGCTACAACTACCTGGGCCCCACCAGAGAAAATTCTTCCTAGTTCCTCTTTTTTGCATCTGTATCTAGAAATGGAAAAGGTAGAGATTACCACAACTGTCCATATTTATGCTGCAAAGGGAAAGAAAGGCAACTATCTATAATCTCTTTCTCTCCTGCAATGGGAGGATGGCTGAGCCCCTTGTGAAGACTCCTAGGGTGGTCAGATGCCGTATCATCTAGAGTGGCCACAGTTAACCAAAGGTTAAGGAATTAGAGAAAGCATTCAGATAAACCTGCCTGTGATGTGGTCAGAGAAATGAGCATCTTGTGGTGTTTCTATAGCATAAAAGTCCATGGAAAGGGTTGAAAGGGGTGGTAAGAAAGCAGAAAAGACTAAAATGAAAACTAGGTCAGATTATAGACCTTGTTAAATATCAAGTAAAGGAATTTAGTGTTTTTTAATACTCGAGATAGAGAGGCATGGAGGCTTAGAGCAGGGGAATGATTTGGCTTGGCACAAATAAGCCTTATTGCTCTGTCTTTGAGAAAGAGAAATTTATTTGACACTTGGTTCTTTTTGATGCTAATTTCTGCTGTGAGAATTTGCATTGTGAAATGCTTTACTCTCTGAATTTCTAACAAGATAACTTGGAGATTTCATCTTCCAATATGATTTTGATTTTGAATAATACATGATAAAATATGATATAAAATCAAACATTTTCATATCCCATGTCTCATGAGATGTTTTTAAAGAAAGTCCTCATGGTAAGTGACATTTCAAAGAATTTGGCTGGTCTGAATATTAGCAGATCCCTTCCTCCCCAAAAGTAAGACCTAAAAGGGCACGTCATCAACTACTATAAATTATAGTTTTCATGTTGTTTTTTTTTTGGTCTCTTGGAAAATAGCTTATCTATTTCACTTTTTCTTTCTTCTCTTTCCCTTCTTTCTAACATTAAATTAAATTTGAATGTGGTCACTCTACATTCTTGCTGAGCTCTAGTTTATTACCCATTTAAAAATTTGTTCTTCTTCAGTTTATGTGTGTTATTTTACTTCAAAAATGTTTTGGAGGGAAATATTGACTGGAAGGCATATCTCAGGTCAGTAAAAAAAAAGAAATGGAAGGGATAAGAAGAAAACATAGTGCTCAGCCTACGGAAGAGATGGTTTCACTCTGACCCAACTTCCTTGAATTTAAGGCAGAAAGAGAAATAGTGAAAGAGATTCTCACCCAAATTGAGCTTTGTAGTTTTGAAGAAACATTTTCTAAGTATTAAAATTTCAAACATGTGACTTTCTATGGGGATGTTTTCCATATCGATGATCTCGGCCCCATTTGATTTCATTGGATGCTAAAAGCACTAGTGCATTGAATGTAGTTTAAATTGCTAGATTATAGAGTTCCCCAATAAGGAGTACTGTTAACTTTTACTTTACTGTGGCAAAATAATCAAAGACAAACATGGAAATAGTAATGTGGCTACACTTTTTCAAGAGAAAGGGCATTTTCAACACTTAGAGAATAGCACCTGTCAGCAGTCCTGTCTATATTTAATGTTTAATTCCAAATGAAAGTTCATATCATTAACCACAATCATTACCTTTTAACAAACTCTAAATATGATTATGTTTGGCCTCTTATTAGTCTCTTACTGTTGGGGTTGTTTTCTCTAAGTGACTTATTTCACTAACTGAAGCCCAGTGCAGTTTCCTATTTATAAAGAGCTTAATTAATGGAGCAGAATAGTCACTTAGGTTTAGGGATTTATTGTCTTAGAATGATAACCAAATAAATTAAGCTTTACTGGCATTGCAAAAGTAATTAATAATATCAGCTGAGTTTTTTAAAAATAATTTGCATATTTTTAAAGACTTTTATTTATTCATGAGAGACACACAGAGAGAGAGAGAGAGAGAGAGAGAGAGAGGCAGAGACACAGGCAGAGGGAGAAGCAGGCTCCATGCAGGGAGTCTGACATGGGACTCTGATCCCAGGTCCCCAGGATCAGGCCCTGGGCAGAAGGCGGCACTAAACTGCTGAGCCACCAGGGCTGCCCTGATTTACATATTTTAATCAAAGCAAGCTTCACCACCAAATTCAAACAATTCTAAATGAGTACAAAAAAATATAATGATACATTCCATATTGTAAAGGATGTGTGTGTGTATGTGTGCGTGTGTGTATAATCACCACATTGAAGTTGAAAGCTGGTCATGAAATGAACCCTAACGTGGTCTGTTTCCTAGCTCATAAAATACTAATGACTATCTTACACATAATAGCCTTTTAGTGTTTATGCATTTACTAGAGCCTGAGGCCTTTCAATGACACATACTTTAAGTACACAGTTAGTTCAGACCACTTTAGTAAATATATTCATTGTAATCACTAATCTCTACATATTCTATGTATTTATGTGGATTGTATAGCATCACAGATTGGCACAGATTGGCATTATATATAAATATGTTATATACACTTATTTTATAAATATAAATAATAATATATATTATAATGTATGTATATTGTATAATATGTATACTGTACAATATATAAAATATACATATAGAAAAATACATAGATATACATATATATTTAGAATTCTATAAGTGGTACAGGATATTATTGGAAATTCTCATAGATAACCAACAGGTTCTTCTATAGAAGAACCATGCAGGCACATTCTAGGGACTGCCACCACTCAAAAGGGTTAATGCCAGAATGAGCTGGCCTAGATGCTTTAGCAGACAAAATTCAGGAGGGGGGAACTGAGGGCTTTCCAAGCAGGATTTCTGTTATGGGTCTAAGAAACTGCTGGCCAATTTGTAGTGGGAAGGAGACAAGAGTAGACAAAGAATGTCCAAGAACTAATTGGAAGTATGAAGAATTAAACTAGGATAATTTTAATATCAAGGTGGGCTCAGAGGGAATATCATCAAGGGATGTGACCTCCAAACTCAGAACTGAGGTTCCTACAACAGCTGATAAACCAGATGGACAGATTAGGGCTCTGAAGGTAAGGCTCTCAGAACCTGTTTTTCCTGTTTTTCAAGTGCCCCAATCCCTAGGGACCTGGTCAGGAGAGTTAGGCCCAACACCTGGGAAACTGACAGTCTATGAGTAAAGAATGCACTTTTTAAACAATCAGGTCTTTGAATGCCTTCATGGGAGATGATTGATGGTTGTTTAACTGATTAGAGAGATCAAGTTGTTCCTAGCATCAGGGCTTCTTTTACTTTCAACTAATTATCAACTCAATTGTA
Source organism: Canis lupus familiaris (assembly GCF_011100685.1). NCBI lineage: Eukaryota > Metazoa > Chordata > Mammalia > Carnivora > Canidae > Canis > Canis lupus. The sequence goes on along the minus strand of NC_049233.1, from coordinate 42,133,455 downwards.
CCCTTATTACAAAGATAGCCGTTACCATTTTTTCTCAAACAGAAGATAAATGAATTTAAACTGTGTTTCAGATGAACACTTTGGTAGAGTACAGTTTTCAGTAACATCAAGGATTTCAAATTTTCAGTAATATGGAAGATTTTCTCACTGAAGTGTTCATTAGTGATCTGTCTACCAATGTGTGCCTGCTCACCATTATTTATTTCTGCAGTACCTAAGATGTATTTTATAGGCTCAACAGTAAGTCCTGTCTGCTGTGTCAGCAATGCCATTCCTACCAAATTGCTCTACAGGCACACCTTCTGCTAATGTGATGACCAGAGTGACCACAGTGCTGCCCTGCCAAGGTGGGCATCTCTGCTAAAACTTAGGAAGTGTTGGCAGGACAGCAGAGGAGGTATTACAGTTAGTCAGGAGGAGGAGGCATGACTGTTTTGTGGAGCTGCACTATGCCATAATGCCACACCACCACCTCTGCCACCACTGAGCTTGGGATAGTACTTTGTTACATGCCCTTGTTCTGATACCGCTGAGAGATATTTTATGGACCCTAACCCTGTATCTCCTTAAACTTTTATTGAAGAGTTTCCTGCCTTTAAAAAAAAATTCTATTTTACAGATGAAAAGTGTATAATTTGAGGAACTTGCCAATGGTTACATAATATGAACCATACGAATTAAGAGTGTCTGTGTTTGAACAGTTATGCTGCTTTGTTCCAGGTAATCTGTTACTGAGCCAAGTTTCTCTGTGGAAATCTCTCTTCTCTTACAATGATTTCTTTCAGTCCCTCAGGAAAACAGATTCCTGATAAACCAGACCGACTTTAGAATACCCAGAAATATCCAAGCAGGGCTTGATTTTAGTAATTCCAATACATGATTATCGGAAAATATTACCACCAATCCATTTTGGGCCTCTCTCTATTGGGCTTGTCCCTGCAGGAGGATCATACTTCCTGCCCTTTGATGTCAATATTAGTCATGTGACCAGCTTTGGCCAATGAAAATTAATAGAAATTATGCTATTCCAGAGCAGAAGTTTGAAGAGTCATCTCTTCATTTATTTTCCCTCTGCTTCAAGACCAGAATGTACAGATAGAATGTACATCCTGGATCCCGGAGTGAAAAGGATATGGACCAGAGCTGAAGTTGACCCAAAAAAGACAAGTGAGGAAAAAACTTTGTAAGGAGTGGAACTTTGAGGTTGTTTATTATCAAGCATAACCTAGCTTAAGCTGGCTGAGAGAGAAGTCAACACAGCATGGGTAAAGGCTTAGATCGCTGGGAAGGTCAGCAGTTGCCTGTCTTTTTTTGGATCTGATAAGGGATCATTCCTCTGCTATACAGCCAAAAGCAATCATCCTCTCTCTGAAAATATAGCTTAGCCCCTTCTTCAGATAAACTTAATAGGAAAGAGTAACTGATTTGTTGTGGTACAGTGAAGTAGAGGAAGAAGTCAAAGATGCCTTCCATATTTACATTGCATGCTCAATTACTAATTTGCCTTCTCCCCCCTCTCCTTCTTGGTCAAGTCCACCGCAGTTTGGACCTTCAGTTATATCGGTTTGTCCCTGAAAACTTTGTATTAACAGACCTTTGACCATAAAGTTGTAAGAACTAGGGAAAGCTGGATCCACAAATTGCTAGCTTTGTTACCTTAAGAATGTTAGATATTGTTCAGATCCTCAAGATTTCCAACCTGGACTATTGCAATAACCATGTTCCTTATCTTCATTTCAGCTCCCTCTAGTTCCTCTCATTTCTTGAGAGGTTTGTCTTTGTAAAGAACACATCTGCTTATATCACTTATTTGTTTAATATCCTTTAATAAGTCCTTATTGCCCACTAGACAAAGTCTAAATTCTTTAACAAGGCACACAAGACTTCCATGGACTGGCCCCTACCTATTTGCAGTTTTATGTCTTGATGTTCCCTATCTGAACTTTGTGCACTAGCAGTGTTGAACTACTTGCATTTCCCTCTGCCACCTTTAAACCTCTCTATATGCTGCTTCCTCTGGTTTGTCTGCCCATCCACTCAAAACTCCTGTCTTCCTGACCTTCAGGTATGTGATCTCAGCCAGAACTGTTTCAAGCATGTGGAAAATCCTCTCTTGCTCCTTATTAGTGAGTGTATACAGGATTGTGTTTTCTTAAATAGAGTGGGGGGATCCAAGATTTAAGTATGAGATTAAGGATGATCTTTGCACTGTGAAAAGAGGTAGTCTAGACTTGTCTTTCCAGACAAAAGTAACGCTCCATGAAGTTCAATCAAACTCCCTAGTATCCTACATTTAGTACATATTTCTTTAACTTTGTGATGCATATTTCTATCAAAGACTTCAAGAAGAAGAAAGCTGGTGCTCTGACTGTTACACACTTGTGGTGAAGTCATTCTTAATCTCACCTAAACACACATTAAATTGTTTTGTACTACATGGTTTGCAGGCCTTCCCTCCATTGTAAACTGTGATGAGCTTCAAGTTACTAAACAGCATCTTTTCATCTTTGGAACCCTAGTGCCTAGCTCACTGTAGGTTATTTATAAATATTTTATTTTGATCCATCTCCAGAATAGAGTCAGATTCAGATTTGACTAATAATTACCGGATGCTGTTTACTAGACACACTGTAGTAAGCATTTTGACATGTTATTTTTACAAAATTCTTAGAAGTTATATTATGATTTTTGTTTTGTAACTAAAGAAACAGACTCTTTAGAGTATAAGTTAGACAGTGTCACATAATAAAAACAGCCAGAATTTGAACCCAGGTCTCTCTGGGTCTGTGTTTTTACTATATTATGGCCTTACTTTATTACCCACACAAATACCTTGTGATCTTATCTCTAAAAGGAGGAAAAAATAATTAACAGTTCAAAGTATACTTCAAGTTTTTTAAATAAATGTGAAACATTGGCTTATCAAGCTAATGCTCAAATCAAACTTTCAGTGAAGCCTCAAAAATTAAAACAGACTTTCAGGAAATGCTACTTGAATATTTACAAATTCTATGGCTGAGCTGAAGCAGAAGGCAGGAAGACAGGATCATCACTTAATGGGTTGGCTCCTGCCTACACACTTAGCCATAATTGTCCCTGTAGCATCAGCATAGATAAAACTCCCTTGCCTTCATTTTTACCATGGGATAGCACTCTGGAATATTATAGAAATATAAGATTCTCAAAAAAGCATGGTATTTCCCCCATTGTTGCCTTTCCATCTGTCCCTTATGCCATCTGTCTGCTTAGGAGGTGGCTTCCTGTATGTGAACCTAAGAGCATTCATAGGTGACTATCATTCAGTATACCCTGAATGATGAGAGGACCCCTGTGGACCTCTTATGTGCTCCAGTGTGTCCTGCTATAGGCCTGAGAACCAAAGTAGACACAGACAACTCTATCAGCAGTGGGATCAGTCACCTGGACAACAGATACCCATGCTGACATGAGGGGCTCAATAGGATCAACACAAAAAAGCCTGAGATACAGAAGAAAGAGAATGGCCTTGGGGTTCAACAGAGTCAACTTTCACTTTAGGGCTGCCACCCATTAATTGTGTGACTGTGAGGAAATGCCCAGAAGGTTCATTCTCAGACAAGATGAAGGCTCAGTGACCTTGGAATCACCTGGCTGAAAAGATTACACACAGCCCACCTGAGACAACAGAAACCCTGATTATATTGCCAGTATTAACTTGGGTGTAGTTTTCTCTGATGGAATTTTCATTCTCTGTAGAAGATCCACCAACAAGAGAAAGTTTACTTAGTGGTCTTTTCCTAAAGACAATGATTGAAAGTTAACAGAACAGTGTCAAGAAGGGCAAGAATGTTGAAGCTCATCAGGAGAAAACGAAAAAAACAAAACAAAACAAAACAAAACAAAAAACAGAATAAGAACTTAACATTTTGTGCCTTATAGAAAGTCAAAAAACTATATGCCAGGCACTAGGACAATAAGACAGCAAAAATCTTCATAAACTTTGTAGACTGCCCCATTTATTCATTTGTTTGTTTGTTTTTTGCCTTTCCATCATGATTCACATTTAAGCCCTTAAAATCTGAAAAGGAAGTGGTCTCCTAGGGGAACAAAAAGAAAGGAGTCAGAAACATGGCAACTTGCCATTTCAACACAGTCTAACTTGGAAGAGAAGAATCTTTTACAAGTGAGACATCTACAGAGAGGAAGAAGAAGAGAAGGGGATGGAGACCTATAAGAAGGAAAAGGAAGATGAACTAAGAAATAATGAGGCTCATGTGAGACAACCAGGCAGTGCTCCTGCAAGATTACGGCTGCATTTTCCCTTTCTTAAAATGGGAATAACCACTCCTACTTCATAGGGTTTCTTTGCTGTTAATTGGTTAACATGTCTATTGTACCTAGAATTATTCCTATTATATAGTAATTCAGAGTGGACGTGGCTTGGTGCAGTCAGTAAATATTAGTTCCCTTCACTACAGTGAAATGTTTTGTTTTTTTTTTTTTTTTCTGATTTGCTTATCTGTGGTGATGACACTTGCTTATTTTAAAGCTCAGGTCCTAGTGGAGTCTTGTGATTTGTCTTTCAAAGAAAACACACAGACAAACAATAGACTGCCACTGTTGTTTTGCTCCTATATGACTCTTTCTCAAGACCTTGTCTAAACCCATATCCCTCAAGATTCTTAGGAAAGAAATGAAGTTTTTTAGGAAATACATGGAGCGGTCTCTCTTTTCTCTAAGACCAGTACAAGGGTACAAATGGAAGTTCACATATCTTACACCTAAACACTTAAAATTCATGAACAGCCAACAAATTATCTTATGAATTATATTCTATCATCTCTCCTTGACAGAATATCTTCATAATGAAAAAAAATTAAATGCATTAGGCAATGATTTTTACTCTATTAAAACTAATAAAAATATGTAAAACTACTGAATATAATTTTTATTGCACATGTCTGGATGTTTTGTTGATGAGGCATTGATATTCAAATGAGTAACTTCAAAAAGAAAAACATAATCATAATTTATTAGGATACCTGGGTGCCTCAGCAGTTGAGCATCTGCCTTTGGCTCAGGGTGTGATCCCAGAGTTCCAGGACCAAGTCCCACATTGGGCTCCCTGCATGGAGCCTGCTTCTCCCCCTGCCTAGGTCTCTGCCTCTCTTTCTCTGTCTCTCATGAATAAATAAATAAAATATTTTTAAAAATCATAATTTATTATACATTTGTTCCATAAAATTTATTTTTACTGCCTTCATTTTAACAAAATCACTAATTATGTTGGTAAAAATCAAGATTTTTATATAATTTGTGTTCTACTGATAGCAGTGCCCAACTAGGCAACCATTACTAAGTCACTAAAATTCTAGGATAATTTTGTTTAATGAGCTTAGGTTTAGAGAAAGTGCTTTGTTCACACAGCCATACTTAAATTTGAAATGAACACCAACAACAACTATATATATATATATATATATATATATATATATATATATATTATTTATTTATTTTAAGATTTGATCTATTTATTTGTCAGAGAGAGAGCACAAGCAGGAGGAGTGGCAGGCAGGGGCAGAAACAGGCTCCTTGCTGAGCAAGGAATCTCAATATGGGACTTGATCCCAGGACCCCAGGATAATGACCTGAACTGAACGCAGACGCTTAACAGACTGAGCTACCCAGGTGTCCCTGAACAAAAAATTTTAGATATCATTTTCAAACATGATAATGGGGTCATATATGATAAATTGTTGGTAAGCGGAAATACTATGAGATACTTTGACTTCATCATTTAACTTTCTATAATATTTTGACTTCTGAGGACGCCTGGGTGGCTCAGCAGTTGAGCCTCTGCCTTCAGCTCAGGATGTGATCCTGGGATCCTGGGATCTAGTACCTCATTGGGCTCCAGCAGGGAGCCTGCTTCTCCCTCTATGTCTCTGCCTCTCTCTCTCCCTCTGTGTCTCTCAAGAATAAATAAATCTTTAAAAAAATTAACTATTCTTAAAAAAGAATTTTGACTTCCATAAATTCCTAAAGCAATATCTCCATTCATACATAATTAGTACTATACTTCACATATGTTGTCAAGATTATATATATGCATAAATATACATAGACATGTACAAATACATACATAAAATTTTAGAGTAATATGAATTTTTTAATATTGCAAACTGTCAACTGCCGTTTGTAAAATTATATCAATCTGTGAGTATCTCTGGAACAACAAATTAGAAAACAAAGTAAGAAAATGGATGCTTCTGTACTGCTTGTTATATTCCACAGGGGAAGGGAGGGAAAACTGAATGGGGAGTAATCAGAGAGGGAGACAAACCGTGAAAGACTCTTTAACTAAAGGAAACAAACTTGAGGGTTGCTGGAGGGGAGTTGAATGGGAGGATAGAGTAACTGGGTGATGGACATTAAGAAGGGCATGTGATGTAATGAATACTGGATGTTATACGCAACCAATGAATAACCGATGAACCCTACATCCGAAACTAATGATGTACTATATGTTGGCTAATTGAATTTAAATTTTAAAAAAGGAAATAGATGCTTCCTATCACTAGAAAGATATATTTCTTTATGCAAGAAACAGTATTCATGGTATTTAAAAAAAAAAGATTTGACCAGTTAATGAATTTGTCTTTTCTCTTATTTGAGTGCTTTGCTCATCTGCTCTGAAGCAACATCAGTATCTGATGGTTTCAGTGACTCAACACACAAACTTTCAGCTAATTCAGACACAGCTACAGAAGCTACAATGGCGCTTGTCAGAAGCCTAGAAGTTTAGGTTATCGGTCTTAGTGTATGAGCACTAATGCTGGATTCTGAGTGACAAAGAACTCATGGGCATCTCAACAAATTTATTTTGTGTGTATTTATGATATGTGGGGCCTTCTACAGTAATGATTCCAAGATAGGGATCACTGGGAGGAAGAGTGTTATAATGTTAAAAAATGGTCAAATTAGCTCATTGGGAAAGTATTGGGGCAAGAAAGTTATAAATAGATGGAGTGAAACATGTGGCTATATGAGGGAAGACATCTGAGGCTGTGGGAATGACCAGAGATAAAGCTGTGAAGCTGGAAGTATGACAGCTGTGTTGATGGATTGGTTTGAATTCCAGTATGGCTTAAGTTTATGAGTGAAGAGAGTGGTAAGAGAAGGGAGGCCACCAGAGGGTTCAAAGCAGAGGATTGTTCAGATTATATTAATGTGTGACATCAGTAACCAGAGTCATCTTAAAACACAGTTCTGATCATCCCACCTCTTCTCCAATCTTTAGAAATTCCCTACTACTTAAAAAAAAAATGAATAAATAAATGTTCGTTCTTTCTAGGCTACCTCTCAGGGACTTCCACAATCTAGCTCTAATCTATCGCCTGCTATTAACAGTCTCAGAGAACTATTTAAATTCAAATATTTGTTTTTTCCTAAACACTTGCAGATCTTTTGCCTGTGTGACTCCTCTCAAGGCATTTCATCCACTTAAGAATGTCCCATGTCTATCTCCATTCATGTCCTCCTCAAACTTGCCTCCTCTACTGCAATCTTTTCTGAAACTCTCAGTCAGAAGCAACCTCCACCACTCAGAAAGCTCTGCCTTTGCATCTGTCCTATAGTAATAATCACCTTCTAACTTTATGAGAATCATTATATTCATGACTCAGCTCTTGTACTATTGAGCCAAGAATGCTACTTTATTTACCTTTGGATTTCCTTCAATATGCTGCACCTAATATATACTCAATGAATGTTTCTGAGTAAGTGAATGAATGAAAAATCTTTTCAGTTTAGCTCAAAATGAAGACAAGATAATAGCTAATGCCTTTGAATGCAGGAAAATGTATGTGAAGAGTCTAGGTCTAGAGTCCTGATTCTAGAGTAAGGATTCAAATATAAAATCTCTTTTGCATTTCTAAGAATGTGTCTCAATATGTGGAAGAAAATCTGTTATAGAATTGAGAAGGCTATGTGTAGGAATCCCTTTTCTTTTCTCAAGTAACCTAAACTTCAGGATTTGGTGTGCAGTAATAAATGATAACACCACATTTCATCCAATCATGTTTTAATGCTATAAAAATATCTTAATGCAAAGTAAACTATAGGTATCTTTCATGAAACACTATCTTGCATTAGTAAATTCTAAAATACATTAATGATCCATTTATTAATGGAATTCAGTCTCTGGAAGAGCTTTTTGCCTATGGCCTTTTAATGGATCTTATTTTATGAATTGTTTTTCTATACAACTAAAGAAAAATAATTCAATTAATCATTTTGTATGTTCAGAACAGTGTTAGGTTAATAACTGCTATTTTATTATACTGAGACATTTAATAGGACACAAAATTAAATCAGCCATCCAAATTTGATAATTTATTACAGTTATGGATTTAAATTGAAGCATTACATTTTAACTTGCAAAATTTTATCTCTCCAATTCCAGACTTTATATTTATTTCTTTAGAATATTGACTATTTTTTTCTACACTTGAACTGAAAGTCACTTATGTTACCCACACAGATTTTAATTCCCTCACATCCTTTTTTTAGAAAAACAAATTAGTCCAGTCCATATGCATTGAGATTTTGTTAATGAAGTGGAAATGTGTTTCATTGTTCCAAATAGTATATAAATTGTATCATTGTGTTTATTCCTCTACAGATAATTTGCCTTAGACACCATAAACTTGTATAACACTATTGGTGAGAAACCAGTATTATGCAGTTATTTCAATGAAGTTGAATGCTTGGAAAACACAAGACCTAAAAAAAAAGAAAAAAAACAAGACCATTAGTTATTTAAATACTGACAGATGGTAGCAAAATGACATCCAAAGTGATGGTTTGTTTCTGGTGAGGAATAAAGTGCACAATTCAACTAACAAGAGAAATGCCACAAAAGAAGAAGGTTATAAAAAGTCAAATCGTCAGAGGGAAAGAGCAAATGTAGTATCAAAATAATGAGATAGTTCTTAGAGACAGCAATATCCACTTCTGCCAAGCTGAAAATTTTCAGCTATATACAGCAAGATACAGTAAGAATTTTAGCATATTTATGAAGAGTTTATTATTATTATTATTATTATTATTATTATTATTATTATTTATAGTCTATTAGCTGCCTACTATTTCAGTCGAGAGACCTTTGTTCCTGCACCCCGATGTTTATAGCAGCAATGTCCACAATAACTAAACTGTGGAAGGAGCCTCGGTGTCCATCGAAAGATGAATGGATAAAGAAGATGTGGTTTATGTATACAATGGAATATTACTCAGCCATTAGAAATGACAAATACACACCATTTGCTTCGACGTGGATGGAACTGGAGGGTATTATGCTGAGTGAAGTAAGTCAATCGGAGAAGGATAAATATTGTATGTTCTCATTCATTTGGAGAATATAAATAATATAATATATATATAATATATATATAATAATATATATAATATATAATTTTAACATAATGACATGTTAAAATTCACATATATATATAATATATATAATAATATAAATAATAGTGAAAGGGAATGTAAGGGAAGGGAGAAGAAGTGTGTGGGAAATATCAGAAAGGGAGACAGAACATAAAGACTCCTAGCTCTGGGAAACGAACTAGGGGTGGTGGAAGGGGAGGGGGGCAAGGGGTGGAGGTGAATGGGTGACGGGCACTGAGGGGGGCACTTGGCGGGATGAGCACTGGGTGTTATTCTGTATGTTGGTAAATTGAACACCAATAAAAATAAATTTATTATAAAAAAAGAAACTAAGCAGTTTAATAACTTTAATTTTTACATTGAATAATCTTTAATTTATTTTTTAGTATATTTGGTGTAGCATATTTATCATGATCTTTTTTTGAGATGAATATATGCATTATTTGTGTTAGCTTACCTTACCAGTTTTATTGAGCTGTAAATAACAAAAAATAAACTTTACATATTTAAAGTGTAAAAAAAAAAAAAGAAAAGAAAAGAAAAGAAAGAAATAAAAATGCCACTTTCACTTGGGTGTGGTTATGGTGAAGGCTGAGAGAAAGGAGCATAAGTGAATCTGATAGTGTAGAACAGGTAATTGACCATTGTTCAATCTATTACTACCGTATTAAAACAGTTCTGAATAATGGTATAGAGCGATGATTTATTTTCCCTGTGTAGTTTCCAATGATCCATACATTCTCTGTTGTGTCTTTCCCTTGTCCTCATCCCACACTGGCTTCAAGCTTTTTAAACCTTTTGCTTTCCTTGGGGTCTTGATTCTTAGAGTCCATTATTTCCATTTGGGACTGGAGGCCCCTGAAAAGAATGTGGAGCAGATGGAATTGGTGATATTTCAGATCCTCCTGCATCAGAGTGAAATATTTACAAAGTTAAGTACATGTCTTCTGTGCTAATACTCTCATGGCATATTTGCAATGTATAATTATGCTAAGTCAATCTTCTTTGCTTTTCTCCATTGGAGTACAGATTCAGTTCTATTATTTTAGCATTGCACAGGCCAGGACTTCAGAAGGAATATAGAAAGGGACTTCACTCCAAGATGGTGAGAAAAAATTATCCTACCATATGTCTTATTAAATCCATAGTGATTAAACAAAAATTATTTGCAGTCCCTTTAGGGTAGAGAAAATAGCTATGAAAACTTTCAGCCACTATTTAAGTCATTTTAATACGGTTATAGAATATTCTAATTTTTAATAATGAAGCCATCGAATTGACTAGCAAACTATCTTCACTTTGTGTTTAAATGTAGCCCCTGCCTGAAATACATAGACTTTAAGAAATAGAAAATAACTTCTAGCAATCACAAAGATTGAAGCAGTTGTAAACTGCTTACCACCAAGTCGTTTTAAGAAAACCGGCTTCTACTGAAATGCTTTACGAATGTAAAATTACATATTGAAATAAATAATACACTGTTTTCCAAAGAAGAATATGCTTTTCATTTTGTTTTATGTAACATGGTGTTTTATATAAAGTGATGTACCAGGAAGATATGATGAAACATGCAGTGAAGTTAAACGTAGGGCTCTCAGACTCTCCTCCCTATCACTGTCCTCCCCACCCTTCAGGTTGTTGGTCACTCTCAACACATCAGTCCCTTACACTGAAATGAAACAGTTATTGCTTTCTTGGCTTTGTTTTGGAAATTTAGTTTTCCATTTAAGAATCTCAGAATGCGGGATCCCTGGGTGGTGCAGCGGTTTATCGCCTGCCTTTGGCCCAGGGCGCGATCCTGGAGACCCGGGATCGAGTCCCACGTCGGGCTCCCGGTGCATGGAGCCTGCTTCTCCCTCTGCCTGTGTCTCTGCCTCTCTCTCTCTCTCTCTCTGTGTGTGACTATCATAAATAAATAAAAATTAAAAAAAAAATTTGAAAAGCACAGCTTTAGAGCAATTTAGTTTAAAAAAAAAAAAGAATCTCAGAATGCTGAATGGTGGGGTACGGGAAGAGTAACAGGTTGAATAGACGGTTCAATCCTACCATCAAAAAAAGCAGCCCCACTTTACCCTTGTATTTTGGGACTTCACTTATGATTTTGGGGGGAAAAAATTCCCCTACTAAAAACTGCTTACACACCACAATTCTCTTTATACTTTAAATTTAGTTTACATCTATCTTTATTAGTTAGCATATAACATTGATGTGTGATAGACACAAACTGTGAAGGTAAAACAACCGAAGGCAGATAGTAAAAAACCATTTCAATATAAATGAAGAATGAGACTTTTAAATATTTTTTCTGACAATTTTATTCCATAAAATGTTTTCATGGTCAAACAAACTTAGAAAATTTCTCAAAGAGATTTACCATGTACATTAACTTATTAAAGACCCTGGTATGTCTTTTATGCTTTGTTCAACACAGTTACCAGTCTTATTAGATGACAGAACTTCATTTTATCTTTTTTTATTTATTTTTTTTAGAACTTCATTTTAAAATGCATATCTGTTACTCATTTGTGGAAACATGCTGCCATAGGGAAATAGAAGTGAGGCAGAAAGAAGATACTTTATTTTCCACTGTCTCTATAGCCAATACTTGGTGAAATCATCCAGAACATTAGTGAGCTTTACATTCTCTTATTTTCTGACATGGATATCTTGGGTTCTTGCTACAGCATCCAAGCCAAATACTGCCTGACATACTGACACAGAAGCTTCCAATATTGGTTAAAGATGACTTAATGCAGAATACATTACACAGGACTATAGACTGAACAAATAATTGTGAGTTTCTTTTCATGTCATGTCTTTTTAATAATAGGAATGGAATCCATTTACAGACAGGAAAAATATTTAGTTGCCATAGAAATGATATGTGTTTCTTAATACAGGAAAATCAACTAAAAGCTTCAGATAAGAAAACTCCATTAATTAGTGGTTTCTACAAAGTATTGATTGGTTATCTCAACTTGAAAATATTAACAGCATTTAGCTATTAGTCTAACTGCATGTTATTTTAATCAAGGTTGCTTCTTGTGTATATGGTATGCAACAGCATTATTTTATGTAAACTAGCATAAATTATTTTGGTAGTGAATTAAATTATCCTATTGTAGCAGAAGAAGCAGAAGGGAAAGGAATCAATTGCCAGTTCAAGAAGTCACAAATGTGATTCTTTTGGCAGTCCACTATTTTATACATTAGTAATAAATATCCAAATAAGAAAAATATTTGAAAATACTTTATTTTAGATATACTATGCAGATTATCAGAAGAGATAGTAAAAGACATTAGATTTTTCCTATCATAATTTAAGGAAGAAATTATTTATTATTTTTCAAAATTGCTTAAATTGAGATATAGCATACATAGAGTATGATGCTCAAAGCTTAAGCATACAGCTTAGTGAGTTTTTAAATATGGATGCACCTGAGAACCACCAATGAGAGGGCTAAATGGAACATTTCCAGCACCATAAAAGCTTCCTTAGGGCCCATTCCTAGTAGATACCCACCTACAACACCAGTAAAATAGAGATAATAATTATTCTGATTTCTGTAATCATGGATTAATTTTGCCTGTTCTTGAACTTCATATTAATGAAACCATGCAGTATCCCATATAGACCTATATTTATTTCTGTCTGACTCTGTCACTATGTTTGTGATATTCATTCATACAAATATTATGAAAATTTTTTAAAAACCTGCTATATACATTCCTAGACATGTCTTTTGTAGAACACCACTTACATCTCTTGAAGTGGAATTTCTTAGTCATGGGTAGACATAAGTGTAGTCTTAGTAAATAATGGCAAATACTAGTTTTAGTGGATGCTGCAGTTTTGTTAGGAAAAAGACCATGTGAATCAATGTTAGCCCATTTAAAGGTTCTTACAAGCTCATATAGATTGAACCCTTATATTAATTAATTGGAGATGACCCAGGGACAAAGTGACATGTTAAAATTCACATAGCTCACAAATGCCATATCTTGGTCTGAAACTCCCACATCTTGTTCACCACCCCTTCATTTCTACACTTCTCCCTTTGAGCAACAGCCTACACGTAGATAGAACTTGAAATTCAGTCAGGCAAGGCTGGATTCAAATCCCTTTTCTGCAACCCTACATCCCCACTCTTGATCACCACCCAGTACTTGATACAACTTAACTTTGAAGTTGCTTTTAGAATTAAGTGAGTTAGGGGTCCCTGGGTGGTGCAGCGGTTTAGCGCCTGCCTTTGGCCCAGGGTGTGATCCTGGGGACCTGGGATCGAATCCCACGTCAGGCTCCTGGTGCATGGAGCCTGTTTCTCCCTCTGCCTGTGTCTCTGCCTCTCTCTCTCTGTGACTATCAAAAAAAAAAAAAAAAAAAAATTAAGTGAGCCTGAGGTATAATAGGGTCTCAGAATTATTTGTTCTTACTGTTTCTACATTCTGCTGCTTCCTGAAATATATCCTTAGGCATATTACTTAAGGATTTAGAGCCTGTAATTCTTTATTTTTAAAGTGGCCATAATTCTATCTCCTCTGCCAATTTCATATAACTCTAGTGAGGATTAACTGATAATATAGTAAAAAAAAAAAAAATTCTCTTACCTCATGCAATAAAGACTCACATTTTGGAAATAGAAATTCCAGGGAGGAATTAAAAATTATATATCAACTGTGCATATTTTATTTAATGTAAATTTAAATCTGTATTTATTTTTCAGGCTTTAATTTCAGGTCAGGACTTTTCCTTTGGCTAAGGGTCTACTTTGGCATCCAGACTGTCTTTGTTGTGTAGAAAATACCCACAGAGTGAAGTCAGTGAAAATGCTGCAGTAGGGACATCTGGGGACCATTGCTCCCCAGAAACACCTAAACACTTGTCATAAATTGTCAAAACTAACCTCACTGGAATGCAGTTTGCAGCAAGTGAGGATGCATAACCAGGAGAAATTTCACTGAAACAAGATCAGATATTTTAACTAACTTAGAACCATCCCCTGCTCTGGTGGACCAGTGATCTTGCAGATGACAGGCTGTCTCTACTGTAGGCACCTGGCTCCAGAAACAACAGAGTGGACTTTGTTCTCATTGAATTGTGCTTATCTGGTTTTACCTGACTGGGAGTTTCCCTTTGTTTTGTCTAACTCAGAACTCTACAAGGCTGAACAGTGACATAGCCCTTAAAAACAATAAAAACCAAATGAACAAGCTACTGCTGCCTAGTATGAAAAATAGCAGGAAAGATAAACAATAGGCATGCCAAAAGCCTAGGAGGAAAAACTGAATAGTGAAGTTTTGGGGGAGAATAGGAGATTTGAAAAATTGCCACATATGCAGAGGAAACTACAAAACTACATACATGCGCAGAATAGGACACATACTCAGAAAAGATTTGAGGAAGCTATGAGCTTTCAACTGTAGCTGACCTTTAGGATCAGTGCAAACCAGAAGTCCAGACTAAGAAAAAGCTGAAAATGGCCTGGAGAAGTATTTAAGAAATGTCACAACATAGAGCCAATATGAAAAGACTTGGAAGGTGATTTTTAAATTTCTTTTTTTATTATTTTTTATTTTTTTATAATAAATTTACTTTTTATTGGTGTTAAATTTACCAACATACAGAATAACACCCAGTTCTTATCCCGTCAAGTGCCCCCCTCAGTGCCCATCACCCATTCACCCCCATCCCCCGCCCTCCTCCCCTTCCACCACCTCTACATCATTTCCCAGACTTAGGAGTCTTCATGTTCTGTCTCCCTTTCTGATGTTTCCCACACATTTCTTCTCCCTTCCCTTATATTCCCTTTCACTATTATTTATATTCCCCAAACGAATGAGAACATATAATGTTTGTCCTTCTCCAATTGACTTACTTCACTCAACATAATACCCTCCAGTTCCATCCACGTTAAAGCAAATGGTGGGTATTTGTCATTTCTAATGGCTGAGTAATATTCCATTGTATACATAGACCACATCTTCTTTATCCATTCATCTTTCGATGGACACCGAGACTTCTTCCACAGTTTGGCTATTGTGGACATTGCTGCTATAAACATCGGGGTGCAGGTGTCCCAGCGTTTCATTGCATCTGTATCTTTGGGGTAAATCCCCAGCAGTGCAATTGCTGGGTCATAGGGCAGGTCTATTTTTAACTCTTTGAGGAACCTCCACACAGTTTTCCAGAGTGGCTGCACCAGTTCACATTCCCACCAACAGTGTAAGAGGGTTCCCTTTTCTCCGCATCCTCTCCAACATTTGTTGTTTCCTGCCTTGTTAATTTTCCCCATTCTCACTGGTGTGAGGTGGTATCTCATTGTGGTTTTGATTTGAATTTCCCTGATGGCAAGTGATGCGGAGCATTTTCTCATGTGCATGTTGGCCATGTCTATGTCTTCCTCTGTGAGATTTCTCTTCATGTCTTTTGCCCATTTCATGATTGGATTGTTTGTTTCTTTGGTGTTGAGTTTAAGAAGTTCTTTATAAATTTGGAAACTAGCCCTTTATCTGATGTGTCATTTGCAAATATCTTCTCCCATTCTGTAGGTTGTCTGTTAGTTTTGTTGACTGTACCCTTTGCTGTGCAAAAGCTTCTTATCTTGATGAAGTCCCAATAGTTCATTTTTGCTTTTGTTTCTTTTGCCTTCCTGGATGTATCTTGCAAGAAGTTACTGTGGCCAAGTTCAAAAAGGATGTTGCCTGTGTTCTCCTCTAGGATTTTGATGGAATCTTGTCTCACATTTAGATCTTTCATCCATTTTGAGTTTATCTTTGTGTATGGTGTAAGAGAGTGGTCTAGTTTCATTCTTCTGCATGTGGATGTCCAATTTTCCCAGCACCATTTATTGAACAGACTGTCTTTCTTCCAATGGATAGTCTTTCCTCCTTTATCGAATATTAGTTGACCATAAAGCTCAGGGTCCACTTCTGGATTCTCTATTCTGTTCCACTGATCTATGTGTCTGTTTATGTGCCAGTACCACACTGTCTTGATGACCACAGCTTTGTAGTACAACCTGAAATCTGGCATTGTGATGCCCCCAGATATGGTTTTCTTTTTTAAAATCCCCCTGGCTATTCGGGGTCTTTTCTGATTCCACACAAATCTTAAAATAATTTGTTCTAACTCTCTGAAGAAAGTCCATGGTATTTTGATAGGGACTGCATTAAACGTGTAAATTTCCCTGGGTAACATTGACATTTTCACAATATTAATTCTGCCAATCCATGAGCATGGAATATTTTTCCATCTCTTTGTGTCTTCCTCAATTTCTTTCAGAAGTGTTCTATAGTTTTTAGGGTATAGATCCTTTACCTCTTTGTTAAGGTTTATTCCTAGGTATCTTATGCTTTTGGGTGCAATTGTAAATGGGATAGACTCCTTAATTTCTCTTTCTTCAGTCTCATTGTTAGTGTATAGAAATGCCACTGAATTCTGGGCATTGATTTTGTATCCTGCCATGCTACCAAATTGCTGTATGAGTTCTAGCAATCTTGGGGTGGAGGCTTTTCGTTTTCTATGTAGAGTATCATGTCATCGGCGAAGAGGGAGAGTTTGACTTCTTCTTTGCCAATTCGAATGCCTTTAATGTCTTTTTGTTGTCTGATTGCTGAGGCTAGCCTAGGACTTCCAGTACTATGTTGAACAGCAGTGGTGAGAGTGGACATCCCTGTCCTGTTCCTGATCTTAGGGGAAAGGCTCCCAGTGCTTCCCCATTGAGAATGATATTGCTGTGGGCTTTTCATAGATGGCTTTTAAGATGTCGAGGAATGTTCCCTCTATCCCTACACTCTGAAGAGTTTTGATCAGGAATGGATGCTGTATTTTGTCAAATGCTTTCTCTGCATCTAATGAGAGGATCATATGGGTCTTGGTTTTTCTCTTGCTGATGTGATGAATCACATTGATTGTTTTACGGGTGTTGAACCAGCCTTGTGTCCCGGGGATAAATCCTACTTGGTCATGGTGAATAATTTTCTTAATGTATTGTTGGATCCTATTGGCTAGTATCTTGTTGAGAATTTTTGCATCCATGTTCATCAGGGATATTGGTCTGTAATTCTCCTTTTTGGTGGGGTCTTTGTCTGGTTTTGGAATTAAGGTGATGCTGGCCTCATAGAACGAATTTGGAAGTACTCCATCTCTTTCTATCTTTCCAAACAGCTTTAGTAGAATAGGTATGGTTTCTTCTTTAAATGTTTGATAGAATTCCCCTGGGAAGCCATCTGGCCCTGGACTCTTGTGTCTTGGAGGTTTTTGATGACTGCTTCAATTTCCTCCCTGGTTATTGGACTGTTCAGGTTTTTTATTTCCTCCTGTTCCAGTTTTGGTAGTTTGTGGCTTTCCAGGAATGCGTCCATTTCTTCTAGATTGCCTAATTTATTGGCGTATAGCTGTTTATAATATGTTTTTAAAATCGTTTGTCTTTCCTTGGTGTTGGTAGTGATCTCTCCTTTCTCATTCATGATTTTTTAATTTGAGTCTTATCTCTCTTCTTTTTAATAAGGTTGGCTAATGGTTTATCTATCTTATTAATTCTTTCAAAGAACCAACACCTGGGGGATCCCTGGGTGGCGCAGCGGTTTAGCGCCTGCCTTTGGCCCAGGGCGCGATCCTGGAGACCCAGGATCGAATCCCACGTCGGGCTCCCGGTGCATGGAGCCTGCTTCTCCCTCTGCCTGTGTCTCTGCCTCTCTCTCTCTCTCTGTGACTATCATAAATAAATAAAAAAAATAAAAAAAAAAAAAAAAAAAAAAAAAAGAACCAACACCTGGTTCTGTTGATCTGTTCCACAGTTCTTCTCGTCTTGATTTCGTTGAGTTCTGCTCGAATCTTTATTAACTCTCTTCTTCTGCTGGGGGTAGGATCTATTTGCTGGATTTTTCTCTAGCTCCTTTATGTGTAAGGTTAGCTTTTGTATTTGAGTTCTTTCCAGTTTTTGAATGGATGCTTGTATTGCTATGTATTTCCCCCTCAGGACTGCTTTTGCTGCATCCCAAAGATTTTGAATGGTTGTATCTTCATTCTCATTAGTTTCCATGAATCTTTTTAATTCTTCCTTAATTTCCTGGTTGACCCTTTCATCTTTTAGCAGGATGGTCCTTAACCTTCACGTGTTTGAGGTCCTTCCAAACTTCTTGTTGTGATTTAGTTCTAATTTCAAGGCATTAGGGTCTGAGAATATGCAGGGGACGATCCCAATCTTTTGGTATCATTTCAGACCGGATTTGTGACCCAGTATGTGGTCTATTCTGGAGAAAGTTCCATGTGCACTTGAGGAGAATGTGTATTCAGTTGAGTTTGGATGTAAAGTTCTGTAGATATCTGTGAAATCCATCTGGTCCAGTGTATCATTTAAAGCTCTCGTTTCTTTGGCGATGTTGTGCTTAGAAGACCTATCGAGTATACAAAGAGCTAGACTGAAGTCACCAAGTATAAGTGTATTATTATCTTAAGTATTTCTTCACTTTGGTTATTAATTGATTGATATATAAGGCAGCTCCCACATTCGGGGCATATATATTGAGGATTGTTAAGTCCTCTTGTTGGATAGATCCTTTAAGTATGATATAGTGTCCCTCTTCATCTCTCACTACAGTCTTCGGGGTAAATTTTAGTTTATCTGATATAAGGATGGCTACCCCTGCTTTCTTTTGAGGACCATTTGAATGGTAAATGGTTCTCCAACCTTTTATTTTCAGGCTGTAGGTGTCCTTCTGTCTAAAATGAGTCTCTTTTAGACAGCAAATAGATGGGTCCTGCTTTTTTATGCAGCCTGAAACCCTGCGCCTTTTGATGGGGTCATTAAGCCCGTTCATGTTCAGAGTTACTATTGACAGATATGAGTTTAGTGTCATCATGATATCTATTCAGTCCTTGTTTTTGTGGATTGTTGCACTGAACTTCTTCTTAAAGGGGAATTTTAAGAGTCCCCCTTAAAATTTCTTGCAGAGCTGGTTTGGAGGTCACATATTCTTTCAGTTGCTGCCTGTCTTGGAAGCTCTTTGTCTCTCCTTCCATTTTGAATGAGAGCCTTGCTGGATAAAGTATTCTTGGTTGCATGTTCTTCTCATTTAGGACCCTGAATATATCCTGCCAGCCCTTTCTGGCCTGCCAGGTCTCTGTGGAGAGGTCTGCTGTTACCCTAATACTCCTCCCCATAAAAGTCAGGAATTTCTTGTCTCTTGCTGCTTTAAGGATCTTCTCTCTATCTTTGGAATTTGCAAACTTAACTATTAAATGTCGAGATGTTGAATGTTTTTTACTGATTTTAGGGGGGGATCTCTCGATTTCCTGGATCTGAATGCCTGTTTCCCTTCCAGATTAGGAAAGTTTTCAGCTATGATTTGTTCAAATACATATTCTGGCCGTCTGTCTCTTTTGTCGCCCTCGGGAACCCCAATTAAATGTAGGTTTTTCTTCCTCAGGCTGTCGTTTATTTCTTCAAACTATCTTCATGGTCTTTTAATTCTTTGTCTCTTTTTTCCTCACTTTCCCTTTTTGCCATCAACTTGTCTTCTATGTCACTCACTCTTTCTTCCACCTCATTAACCCTCGTCGTTAGGACTTCTAGTTTGGATTGCATCTCATTCAATTGATTTTTAATTTCTGCCTGATTAGCTCTAAATTCTGCAGTTGAAGTCTCTTGAGTCCTTTATGCTTTTTTCTAGATCCACCAGTAGCTGTATAATAGTGCTTCTGAATTGGCTTTCTGACATTGAATTGTAATCCAGATTTTGTAACTCTGTGGGAGAGAGGACTGTTTCTGATTCTTTCTTTTGAGGTGAGGTTTTCCTTCTAGTCATTTTGCTCAGTGCAGAGTGGCCAAAAGCAAGTTGTATTGGGAAAAAGAGAAAAAGAGAGGAGAGAAAGAAGGAAAGAAAAGAGAAAGAGAAAAAAAAAGGGAAGAAAAAGAAAAAAAAAACGAAAAAAAAAAAAAAGAAGAAAAAGAGAAAGAAAAAGGAGAAAAAAAGGGGGTGGGGGAAGGAAACAAATCAAAAAGCAAAACAAAACAAAAACAAAAACAAACAAACAAAAAAAGAACCACCGGGGAGTATCTTCTGATTCTGTGTTAAGTCCCTTGGCTTCTCCTGGAACTTGTCCATCTAGCTGGTCTTCTGGGGGAGGGGCCTGTTGTGCTGATTTTCAGGTGTTAGCACTTGGGGGAGCTGCTGTGCCCCTGCCTGGTGCAGGGCTTGGTGGGGGTTGTTTACCCCGTGAGGCCGCAGGAGGAACAACCGCAGTGGCGGGGCCAGCTCTGGAGCCCTGGGTTCAGCCCCCGCAGGAACTCCGGAGCTCTCCGTCTGCAGGGCCTGGAGGCTCCGGGCGGGGCCGCTGATCTGCTCAGCTCGGGGCAGGAGCGTCCTTGCTGTCCTGGGCCCTCCCGGCCTCTGCCTGTCCCGGGGGAGGCCGGATCCTGGGCTGTGTCCCGGCGCCCTGTGCTCCAGGGCCTGCGATGTTGGATTCGCGCTCCCGCCCCGCAGCCCCCTCCGCGGAGCCGCCCCCGAGCCCTCCGAGCTGCTCCCGCCCCGCAGCCCCCTCCGCGGAGTCTCCGCCCGAGCCCCCCCAGCTGCTCCCGCCCTGCAGCCCCCTCTGCGGAGCCCCCCCGAGCCCCCCGAGCTGCTCCCGCCCCGCAGCCCCCTCCGCGGAGCCGCCCCCGAGCCCCCCCGAGCTGCTCCGGTCCCGCCGTGCGCGCGCTGCAGCCCTTAGGGGGCTCGGCGCACTCTCCCGGGGCGCAGGTGTCTGTTAGTGTCCCAGGGAGCCCGAGGGCATCCCCGCCCTCCTGGGTCCTGCTCCACCTCCCTGCGAGCCCCTTTCCGCCCGGGAAGGTCGGTGCAGCTCCTGCGTCTCCGGGACGGGGCTCTCCTGTCCTGGGGACACTCGCCCCGGCTTCAGCCCGGCTCCTCCCAGGGCCCCTCCCCCTTGGAGGCCTTTTGTGTCTTTATTTCTTTTTCCCCGTCTTCCTACCTTGGTAGAAGCGCGAACTCTTCTCACTGTAGCATTCCAGCTGGTCTCTCTTTATATCTCAGGCCGAATTCGTAGATTTTCAGGATGATTTGAAGGTTATGTAGGTAATTTGGTGGGGACCGGTGATTTGGGGACCCTACTCTTCCGCCATCTTGCCCCTCCTCCTTTTTTTTTTAATTTTTTGTTTGCACATCATAAATGTCCACTCTTCAACAAAAAATTATGAAGTATGCAAAGAAGCAAATATGGACCGTACACAAGAATAAAAGAATTGAACAAAAACTGTCTTGACTAAGCACAGATAATGGGTGGAGTAAACAAAGACTTTACATCAACTCTTTTAAGTAAGCTCAAGTATTTAAAAGAAATAATGCACATGTAACTAAAGGGTTGGGAGAACAATGGTTCATCAAACAAAGATTAATCAATAAAGAGAAATTATGAAAAGGAATGCAGTAGAAATTATGGAGCAGAAAACTATAATAGCTGAAATGAAAATTTCACTAAAGGGATTCAACAACATAATTGAGCGAAGAGATGAAAGATTTAGGAAAGATGATGGTAGGTCAAATGATATTATCCAGCTTGAGGAGCAGAAAGTAAATATGATAAAAAGTGAACAGGGGCATCTGGGTGGCTAAGTTGGTTAAGCATCTGCCTTCAGCTCAGATCATGATCCTGGGGTCCTGTGATTGAGTCCAACACCTCATGTCTAACTCCCTGCTCATTGAAGAGTCTTATTTTTTTCCCCTCTCCTTCTGCTCCTCCTCCCAGTCCCCCACTCCCAAGTCATGCTCTCTCTCTCAAGTAAATAGATAAAATCTTTTTTAAAAAGTGAATAGACTCTATGACACCATCAAGCATATGGGCATATACATGAGAGTCCCAGAAAGAGAAGTGAAAGAGAAGGGATTATACTACTTAGAGAAATGATTGTCAAAAACTTTCCACATTTGCTGAAAAAGACATCCATGTATCTCCAGAAACTCGGGATAAAAGGTAGGATAAAAAGAAATCTGCACAGAGACACATTATAATCAAACAGTTGAAAATAAGAAAGAAAGAAAAAATATTCAAAGCAACAAATGAGAAACAACTTGTAATGTACAAGATATTTTCAATAAGATTAACAGATTCTTGGAAGAAACCATGGAGAACAGGAAATAATGGGATGACTTAGTTGAAGTCCTAAAGTGGCAAGGGAACTGTCAATGAAGAATTCTAAATGCAGCAGAGGTATGCCTCAAGAATGAAGGAGAAATTAAAATATACAAATGAACACTGAGAAAGTTAATTACTAATAGATTGACCTTAATAGAAATGTAGGGAGTCCTTTGGGCTGAAGTGGAAGGACACTAGGCAGTAACTCAGAGCCATGCAAAAAAATAAAGAACACTTCTAATGGTAAATACATAGATAAATATGAAAATAGTAAAAAAAAAAGAAAAGAAAATAGTATTATGAGAGTTTGATTTATAGCTTTTTTCCCTGTATTATTTAAAAGGCATATGCATAAAATAATAATTATAAATCTTTATTAGTGGATACACAACATCTAAAGATATAATCTGTGGCAATAATAATACAAGTGGGAAGGATGTGGACATGTAGCAATGAGTTTTTGTGTACTGTTAAAACCAAATTAGTTTCAAACTGGGTTGTTACAAATTTAAAATGTTAATTGTAATTCCCCAAGTAATTACTAAGAAAATAAGTAATATACAAAAAAGGAAATAAGGAAGTCAAAATGGCACACTACAAAAATAAAAATCAGTTAAACACAGAAGAAGGCAGTATGGAGATATTGAGAAACAACAACAACAAAAAGATATGACATATAGAAAACAAATAACAGTGACAAGTGCTTCCCTGTTAGTAATTACTCTAAATGTGTATGCATTAAAATGTCCAATGAAAAGAAATAAAATATGATCCATCTATATGCTGTCTGCATGTGACTGACTTTAGATCCAAAGACATAGAGATTGAAGTTAAAAGGATCACAAAATAAATTCCATGCACATAGTAACCAAAAAAGAGCCAACTGAGTTTCAGACAAAATAGACTTTAAGAGAAAATTGTTGCAATAGATGAAGAGGGACATTACGTTTGATTAAAAAGGTAACTCTGATAAGAAAACATAAATATAGATACACTAAAAAAAGTCCCAAAATATATGAAGCAAAAATGGACAAAAATGAAAGGATAAACACAGTTCTATAATAATAGTTGGGCACCTCAATACCCCAATCTAAATGATGGACAAAAAAACTAGACAGAAGACAAATGAAGAAATAAGAGGATTTGGGGCACCTGGGTGGCTCAATCAGTTAAGCATCCATCTTCTCCTCAGGTTGTGATCTTGCGGTTCTGGGGTCAAGCCCCACATCAGGTTCCCTGCTCAATGGGAAGTCTGCTTCTTTCTCTACCTTTCCCCCTCCCCCTGGTTGTGTTCTCTTTATCTCAAATAGATAAATAAAATCTTAAAAAAAAAAAGAGGATTTGAACAATGCATATTCCACCCAACAACAGCAGTATTCCCTCATGTAAACATAGAATATTCTCAAGGATAGTCAATAATGTTAGGCCAAGAAAAAATTTCAATACATTTTAAAAGATTAAGTTATACAGGGATCCCTGGGTGGTGCAGTGGTTTAGCGCCTGCCTTTGGCCCAGGGCGCGATCCTGGAAACCCGGGATCGAATCCCATATCGGGCTCCTGGTGCATGGAGCCTGCTTCTCCCTCTGTCTATGTCTCTGCGCCTCTCTCTCTCTCTCTCTCTCTCTCTCTCTCTCTGTGACTATCATAAATAAATAAAAATTAAAAAAAAAGATTAAATTATACAAAGCATCTTATCTTACTACATAGACAAATTAGGAATCAATAACAGAAGGAAAACTGGAAAATTCACAAATATGTGGAAACAAAATACACTCTTGCACAACCAATGAGTCAAAGATGAAATCACAAAGAAGATAAAAAATATCTTGAGAGGAATGAAAGCACAATACAACATATAAAAATTTAATGAGATGTAGGGAAAGCACTGCTCAGAAGGAAATTTATAGTTGTAAATGCCTATAGAAAAAAGAATGAGAGGTCTCAAATTAATAATTTTATTTGCACTTTAAAGAATTAGAAAAAGAGGGGCAAATTAAACTCAAAGCTAGTAGCAAGAAGGAAATAAGAAACATTAGTGGGGAGATATATATAAATAGAGAATAGGTAAATGATAGAACATGAAGGAAACCAAAATTTGATTCTCTAAAAGATCAACGAAATTGACAAATCTTTAGCTAAACCAACTAAGAGAGAAAGAATGAAGGAAGGCACTGATAACTAATCAAAAATAAATGTAGGAACATTACTACAGACCTTACGGAAATAAAAAGAATTATAACACCATCAACAATTTGTCACCGAGATTAAATGGACAAATTCCTAAAACCGCATAAACTACCATAACTGACGCAAGAAGAATTTTTTTAAATATGAAAATACCTGGGATCCCTGGGTGGCGCAGCGGTTTGGCGCCTGCCTTTGGCCCGGGGCACGATCCTGGAGACCCGGGATCGAATCCCACGTCGGGCTCCCGGTGCATGGAGCCTGCTTCTCCCTCTGCCTGTGTCTCTGCCTCTCTCTCTCTCTCTGTGACTATCATAAATAAATAAAAGTTAAAAAAAATTAAAAAAAAATATGAAAATACCTAGCAAGTAAAAAGATTGAAGCCATAAAAAAACAAACAACCAAAACAACAACAACAACAAACCCATGAAAAACTGCCCCAAAAAGAAAACTCCAGAACCAGAGAGCTTCACTGGTGAATTCTACCAGATATTTAGGGAATAATTAACACAAATCATTCTGAAACTTTTCCAAAAAAATAGAGGAGAAAGGAATATTTCTTAACATATTTCATATGTTCAGTATCATTCTGATCCCAAGGAGCAAATGTTTATGATGTTGGATTGACTATTGTTCCTTAGATGTGACACCAACACATAAGCAGTGGTTTCTCAGTTATGTTAAACATACAATTACTATATGACCCAGTAATTCCTCTCCTAGAAATACACTCAAAAGGATTGGAAACAGGTACTCAAACAAATAATTTATACACAAATGTTCATAGCAGCACTAATCATAAAAGCCAAAAGGTGGAAATAACCCAAATGTCCATCAACAAATGAATGCATAAACACATATGATATATCCATACTGTAAAATATTATTCAGCTCTAAAAAAAGAATGAAGCACTGATATATGCTATACATGAAAGAGCCTTGAAAACGTTATGCAAAGTGAAGGAAGCCAACACATAATAGACCACATATTGTATGATTCCATCTGCATGAAATTTCCAGAATAAGCAAATCCACAGTGACAAAAAAAAAAAAAATGGATTAGTGGTTACTAGGTTCCAAGATGAGAAGATAATGGGGAGTGACTGCTTCATGGTATGAAACATCCATTGAGGGGTGATGAAAAACGTGTGAAACTAGATATTACTGAAGATTGCACACATTGTGAATACACTTAATGCCACTGAGTTGTACATTTTAGACTGGTTAAAGGGTCAATTTTATGTGATGTGTACTCTACCACAATAAAAAGAAATAAAGAAAAAAAACATAATGCATCACTTTCAACTGGTAGCTTTGTGTTTTGTAAAATAATGGGGAAAAAAATAGAGAAACTTGGTAGGCAATTTGACAAATCATTCTAAATATTTTCTTTCCGCCAACCTTTTACAGTTGTTTTGCTCACACATAGTTTGACTACAAAGTTGGAAGCAATCATTCCAAAGCATTCCAGTTAGTTTTTAATATGAACAACAGTCTCTTTCTGTATTTTTATTTTATTCATTTTCATAGAATTTAATTAGAATATTTACTATGGTGTTAACAAACATATTTATAGAGATGTGTGACTACAATACGTAGCTTGGCAAAGAAACAAAACTGATTCTCGGTAAGCAGCCCAGCTCTTGGAAGCAGAAGTGAGTAAGTATGTTGAGGAGCATGCTACTACCACGTTCTGGGCACCACAGGCAGCTTTCACTACATTTTTACAGAGAGGATCAGGAGTGCAGATAACTCATGAAGTTGGCCAAAGGAGCTTCAATTATGCTTAATATGTGCATAGTGAACTTTGGTTCACAAAACCTTTTTCTCCTCTGCTATGTGAACTTTAAGAATGCAGAGACCTTACCTACATCATTCATAACTGGGCCTTTGGTGCCTATAAATAGTGCCTGGCACATAATCAGTTTCAGCAAATATCTATGACCAAGAAATTACTCAACAAAAGTGTTTTACTCATTTAACAAGAGAGGATAAAAAGTATGTTAAAGTGTTTGAAAATTTGTACACTCCATATAATATGCTTTATATTTCTTTGCACTTTGCAGCCCATATCTTCCTGTAGTGTATACTTGTTTAGAACATGCACTCTCAATCAACAGTGATTTATAAAGAACTGCACAGTTCTCTAAGAAAACCACAAGACAAAATGAATGGCACTTTTCATTATTTTATAAGCTGGATTATAGGGCCAACATTTTACAGGGCAATAATAAAATGAAAAAACTAAAATAGAACTTACACACATTATCATATACTTATGTGTGCCAACTTGCTTTTGGATCTCAACGTTGCTTTACAATCTCAGCTTTGCCTAATGATTCTGTTAAGCCTGAAAGCAGTAAAAGGGGGTTGATATGGGTATCTACAGTCTAGCTTACGGAAGGGTAAGTGATATACTTATTTTTAAAAAGTTTCTATCTTATCCTTGCTTTCAGTTACTTTGACTTCTTTAAAAATGCTTGTTTTTCTTGAAATGTTGCTTGGGTGGTTCAGACCAAGTGTAAACTGTCTTCAGGGCAAGTAGGGAGGAAAAACAAAATTACTTCAGCTATTTCCAAGTAAGGAAAACATATACTATGTTTATTATCTTTTATTATAATTAAATTAAGGAGAGACATTTGAGGTACCCTCGGCAATTTGAAAGTCATCCAGTGTGCCTATCCTGGAGGCAGTGTGGATGGTGGAAAAAAACAGGAGCCTGAAACCAAAAAATCTTGATTTCAGTAAAAATGTTGCCACTTTGTGGCTATAAGAACTTGGACAAGTCTTTTTACCATGCTTGGCCTTGCTTTCCATATTAGTAAACATGGAAAATAATAATACCCTTGTGAAAGTGGTTAAAATAGTCATCTGATAGCTTTACAAGGTAACAGTGATATTAGTTACTATTTTGTAAAGTTCTCATATATGAACATTAGTAACATGCCGACTTCATACAGACATAGAATACTAATTTTTTTTTTAATTTTTATTTATTTACTTATGATAGTCACAGAGAGAGAGAGAGGCAGAGACACAGGCAGAGGGAGAAGCAGGCTCCATGCACCGGGAGCCTGATATGGGATTCGATCCCGGGTCTCCCGGATCGCGCCCTGGGCCAAAGGCAGGCGCCAAACCGCTGCGCCACCCAGGGATCCCTAGAATACTAATCTGAATCTCACTCTTCACCTCCACAAAGTTTAACAGCTTTTAGTATGGTGAGATAGCCATTATTTTCCAAGTGTGGTAAGTTCCGAGCATTTTATGCTACAAATGATACAGAACTATTAACTCTTTATATTCAGAATCTACCCGTATTTCAAATCATACTGTTTAATCTACTCATCAATATCCCAGAGGTGGGGCTGTATTGCCTCATGTTTAGGTCTGCTGATCTCTTTATAGATCATTTACCTTTCCTTCTGGTTGTGTTTTGTTGTTGTTGTTGTTGTTGTTGTTGTTTACAAAAGCTTCAGCCTACATTTAGGTCCTGGACTCACTGACATGTCTGGAAACTCCAACTTGTCCAAGCTCTGAGCTGTAAAACCTTCCATAGATTGATGCTTGTTATTCATTTTCAGTCTTGCTTTGCCTACTAGTTTTGCCACCATCATCCACCATTTAGCTATGGCTGCAGCCTTTCCCACATACACAAATATAAAAATGTGGTGGGTTAACCAAACCTCTATGTAAAAATTTTGCATATAGATGGTCCCTGGCTTATGATGGGTCAATTTATGATTTTTCAATATTATGATGATGCAAAAATGATTTGCATTCGGTAGAAACTGTACTATTCCAGAATTTTGAATTTTCATCTTTGCCCAATACTCTCTTGTGAAACTGGGCAGCAGTGGCTTCGAGTCAGTCCCTTGATCACAAAGGTAAACAAATGACTAATGCCAAACATTAGTTGGCATTGTGTCTCTATTTTTCACTTTCAGTGCGATATCCTATCAATTATATGAGCATTCCACCAATTCATTTATTATAAAATAAATTTTGTGTTAAATTATTTTGCCCATAGGCTGATGTAAGTGCTCTGAGCACATTTAGAGAAGTATATTAGATGCATTTTCAACTTAGAATATTTTCAACTTGCCATGGGTTTACCAGGAGCGAACCCCATCACAAGTCAAGGAAGATCTATATAAAGATGTTTCTTCTCACAGAAAGACCACAAATATAGCCAAGTTTTACATAGAATTGGCTCTTAAAAAGTATACGAGCTTTATTTTACTTTCTCCACAAGAGGACAGCTCCCTTTCTTTCCGTCTAGCTACTTTGACAGAGCATGACCTCTTCACATCCTTATGACACACAGACATCGACTCATTATGAGTCACGGTCTTCTATGGATGCCAAGAAAGAACTCCATAAAATAACACCTTTTTAGAAAAAAAAAAAAAAAAAAATCCAGCACAGTGGAATTTTCAGCAAATTATTTGACCTCATTTTCAAAGGACTATTTAAATTCTTCATAGAAGTTGTTTGAGACATTACCGTTTTGAAGAAAGACATACCAAAACAACTACATTATTGAAATGGACTGAGTTTTAAGGTTGAAATTTACTTTACTAGGGCAGAGTAAATGAAAGGAACAGACTTTAGTCAGAACATAATCCAATATCCATAAATAAAGCACTACTCCAACCAACATTATGGAAACAGAACGAGAAGGAATTTTTACATTCAGAAAATACTCAGACTTTCTGCAGCAGTATTCTTCTTGGAATAGATGACAGTGAAAATCAAAAGTGTGTTTCTACAATGCTCTGATTTGAACATGCAATTGTTTTGCTCTGTGAAGATTAAAATATGTTACATCCTTACAACTGAGCATTCGTTTTTATATACCTAAAATGGCTGACTTTAAAATATCATGTTATTGAAACTTCTTTCAGAATATCACCAGGGAAATTAAATATTTAACAGAAACCCTATGTTCCTATGAATACCTTATGAGAGAGCCTCAAGCTCTTTCCTGTTTCTTGCAGGAGAAATAGCAAGAGAAAAAGTCAGCTGGAACCAGTTCACTGCATCAAGAACACTAGACACCCAGATCAAAGAATATCTTACTATCTTCTAATCCTTTCTACAATTCTCTTTGGTTTATGAGAGTTAACTCCTTTGGTTTACTGAACACTTCTTCAGCAGACAATTTATTCAGAGAAATGCAGGTTTGCTTACAAATCAGAGATAGGAAATTACAGACACTTCAAATGTGATGGGGCCAAGGGGTGACTCCAACTTTATTCCCCATCTAGTTTTATTCTGGGTGGGAGTAAAAATGTGGGAAAAGGCAAGAAATTTATCAAAGGACAACACCAGCTCATATTTCTATAAAAGAAGATAATCAGCCTTTTGCAGTGAAGAAATTTTGCAACAATCTTAGAGCTAAACTTTTTAAAATTAAAGATCTCAGTTGGAAAAGAGAGAAGATTCTATCATTGTGGTGGCAAACTAAATAAATTTATTTTTTATATTTAAAGTCCATGACTACAACTTTGTCAGATCAAGACATGTCTCTATGAAGAATCACAAGGAGGAGGAATATAAAGAGAAGGAAAGTAGGTGAAGGAGGAGGTAATTGAGAAAAATGTGCTTGTTTTCTTACTTAAAAGTAAATAAAATACAAAGGATTGCTTCACATGAGGAGAAAAACAAAGCAATGAAAATGAAACCACTTTTACTGTGATTGTGAAGCTGAAAAAGACAAATTTGAGGATAGTGAAGTACAAAAAAATAATGACGGAATCCAGTGGCCAGTTATGGAAATGGCACTTACCCTGAAGGAATGTCTGGAAAAGTGTTTCCAGTAGAAGCTGGTGAATGGCTGTGCCCCTAGTGAAAATGAAAGTAGGGAGCTATAGCCAGCCAAGGGAGGAGCATCAGAGGGAACATTCCGCTGGCCAGGACAGATGATGAAAGCTGAGCAGCCACACTCAATGCCAGGTCTGGGACAGTCTGGAAAGAGAGGAAGCCAAGGTGGAGTCCAAGCTGGTAGGAAAAAAATATCCAAATCCTGAGTTATAAAAAGCAAAACCAGAAAGGTCACTTAGGTACCTCTTACTCTTTAGCTTATGGGTATAACTGTGGAATACTAAAGTAATGCATAGGGAAAGCATATCTTTGGTGATGTGACCAAAACTATATTGAAGGGAAGGAAAGTTACTCCGAGCACTGCATTTATTCAAAGAGCAGTCACATGGAGCCCATCTCGGCTAGTATAGGGTGGGTTTCAGGAACACAAAAATGAAAAGGGAGTCAGGGCAAGAATGGGTTTCAATAAGGAGAGACAGGACCACCATTATTAAATCCCATAAAGAAATAAAAAATGTCCACTAGATTTGGGAATTAGAAAGTGATGGATGGTGTCAGCAGAAGCAGTTTTAGTGGATGGCAGAGACAGAAAGATTGTAATAAATTGAAAAATAATTTAGTTGTAGGTTTATTAAAAAGAAGAAGAATAAGTATATGTAACTTTCATAACTTTCCCATGTTCCTAGTAGAAAGAGAGAAAAACCCCTAGCAGAGATAGAGGGGCTTGGGGCTCATGTAGTTTTGGTGTTACTAGTATCGTATTGGTGTTTCAAAGGCAAATAGTAATTCAATTGATTGTGGGTTTTTTTGTTTGTTTGTTTCTTTGTTTTAAGATTTAGTTTATTTATTCGTGAGAGACACACACACATACACAGAGAGAGAGAGAGAGAGAGAGGCAGGGACACAGGCAGAGGGAGAAGCAGGCTCCATGCAGGGAGCCAGAGGTGGGACTTGATCCAGAACTCCAGGATCACGCCCTGGGCCAAAGGCAGGCGCTAAACTGCTGAGCCACCCAGGGATCCTGATTGTGGTTTTTGATATGATATTCGGTGTATTCATATTAGGAATGATAATTTCGATCTGGAAAAAAAAACCCTAGAGATCACTCAAACCATTTTTTAAATTTATTTTTCACATTCCATAGATGAAGAAACTTAAGGACCTGAAAGTTGTGATATTCTAGTCATTCATTTTAAAACTTTTTCCAGTAGACATCATCCGTGCGATGACTCACTCCTTCCTTCCTTCCTTCCTTCCTGCCTTCCTTCCTTCCTTCCTTCTTCCTTTCCCCCTCCCAAGATTTAGAAATTCCTTCTCATGGTATCCATTCTAAATAAAGAATATGATTGAAATTATTATCCAGATAAATTAAGGTGGAAATATAAAAGTATACATTTTATATAGCCATATGTTTAAGCCATATAATTATAAGAAAAGCACATTTTGGTATGATCTTATTATAGCCCACTTCTACATTTTACTTTGCTTCTGTGGACGTGATGTTTGTATAAACCATTCTTATAAAAAGCAACTTGTTTTAAAAATAAAACAATTGAATAAAAACTGGACGCTTTTCCTGTACAACATTTTAGCAATAATTTTAAAGTACTATCATTAGAAACTGTAAATCTAAAAGAAAAAAGAAAAAGAAAAAGAAACTGTAAATCTTATAGCTGGACTCCCCGCATTTAAAGTGTCAATAAAAATAATGGTAAGCTGTAAGAATGCCTCAAACCCTATGGTAAATAGTAGACATTTTGTAGTTCTGAAAATTTTAGCATTAAAAATATTTAGTCTTTAGAAGCAGACATTATGTGCACCTAGAAAAAAATACAGGATTTAAAAACCTTATGTGACCTTCGGCTCTAATTGAGCCAAATACATGAATTATAGTACTGCTGAATCTGGAGGAGGAAATGGCTTATTAGGTCATCTAGTATTTCCCCTGCTAAATTTGAACAGTTCCCTACAGCATATTTTCTAACACTAAGTCTGGTTTTGGAAGTTTCACGTGATAACACTTGTCGCCACATCCTTAAAAAGCTATTAATCTAGTGGAGCTTCAAAGGAGGTGTCTAATCATGTTGAACTAGAAGCTTTCTTTTCTTAACATGATTCCACCAGCTTCCCTGCCTGGCATCCATCTCCAACAGACAGACCTTCCTTTTTCTGAGTATTTGAGTTGTATGGAGCCAACCTGAGGAAACATGGAAAAGTGGTAGGACTTTGCCAATAGTGAATCCCTGCTTCTCACTCCCTATCCAAATTCAGACACTGACAGTGAAGCGTCATCCTTCATACTGAAAATTATCTTGCCCTCTTCCTTTTTTCCAACTGTAGTGTTCCCTGAAAGAAGGCTAGTGTCTAAAATTATATTTATCGTCCTTTAGAGATGGATTTTCTTTCATTGTTAGCACTGTGTTTTTCCTAGCCTGTGTGCAAAGCAGAGACTCCATTATCGCAATTCCTTCAGAATGAATACAAGATGACAAACTGATAATAATCTTAGCTAATTTACCTTCTCTAAATTACTTGAAAGAATGGAGAAAAACTTTGGGGTTCATACCTAAAGAGTGATAAGTCATTAAATTTCATTCTAATTAACAACTGTGGGGATCCCTGGGTGGCGCAGCGGTTTGGCGCCTGCCTTTGGCCCAGGGCGCGATCCTGGAGACCCGGGATCGAATCCCACGTCGGGCTCCCGGTGCATGGAGCCTGCTTCTCCCTCTGCCTGTGTCTCTGCCTCTCTCTCTCTCTGTGACTATCATAAATAAATAAAAATTAAAAAAAAAATTAAAAAAAAAAACAACTGTGGTAGTCACTATGCAAGTGAACTGAAGGACAATTTTGGAAATTTGGGTCAACACTTGCAAAAGTGTAAACCCAGTTATTCAGAAGGTATTTAAAACACTTATACTGATATATAAGGGCTTTTATGTGCTAGGACTGACACAGTGCAGATAGTTAAATTTTTAGAATTTTTGTGAGCCAGTTTGATACACCGATGATTAAATACTAAATTATATGAACTAATAAAATTATATTAAAACAAAGACAATACATTCTAAAAATTCATCATTTCCTATTTTTTACCACATTTCAGTATTATCAATGCTCTTGAAACAATTTATGTCTATTGCCTCTTTATGGTGGAAATACCATAAACTAGTATATGCTCCTGAGCATTTCTTTCCAAGACTGTGTTCAGTGGCTTCATAGCTTGAAACCATTAGATTCCACAAAGCAGGGCTCTTTGGTCCCCCAAAAGCTGGTCATTGTGCATTTGCCATCACATCGCTATTGACAAGACTATAAAACAACTCTATTTTTAAAAACCCTAAACACAGATAGGTAAGGAAAAGGGAAGACATTGAATACCTCTCAGAAATTTTATCAGTTGTATGTTATCACTCTGATGCCGCTACACCTTTTAGCTGAATTCTGTGATTGATTTATTTTACTAACATCCTTTATGCTAGGATAGAACATTTAAGAAAATAAAACATAAGAAAATTAGAAATGCAATTAAAATAAAGCTGACTGGTAGAAGCAAATTCGTGGATGTCACTTTGTAATGTGAATAGGTTAATTTTGTAAGTACTGATTTGGTTCAAAATTTTCTAGAAGCAAAATAAAAATGGAACTCAATTAATTGTAGTGTGCTTTTTATCTGAAGAGACACTTATTTTTCTTGCAACAGAATACAAGAAGTGATGCATTTTATGTGTCATTAGGAAATAGATATTAATTAAATATTTTTAATGTTGTAAGCTTTAGGGACACTAGATAAAACCCAGTATATAGGCTCCAGTATATAGCTTATATAGGCTATAAAAGCAGACTATGTAAAGTTAAATTGATTTTTTTTCCTGATCCCTTCTATGTAAACCCAAAGTGTAACTTCTTCAACGTATTGAAAATACTTCACTGCTAGAGTTAGAGCTTGAAAAACAGAGAAGTGTGGATTTTTCAACAAATGTTTATTACCTTCTGGGCCCAACAGACATAAAGATTTTATGAAAAAGATATGTTTCTGGCTCGTGAGACCTAAGACATGAAGTGGGAGATTTTTACTATCTCCTAAATTATTGATTGAATTAAGTCCCCTCTCATTAAAACTTGTTTGATACAAGATACATAGTAAATAGGTATGATGTCTGAAGTGTACCCAGACAGTGTGGCATCAGAAATCATCTGTTAGATGTTGCCATCAGCTGCCTAGATCAAGTAGACACATTCTCTTTTCTGACTGAAAGGAGATTGATAGGCCGAAGATATCAGGTATGTAAGATGAAAAGCTGACAATTTTGATAGAAAATTTCACATAGCAACTTAATTTTTGCTTAGATGATTAATCCAAGCTTCCTTTACAAGGAGGCTTACAGCTGTAACTTAGAAAATAAATAAATATTTATCTATAAAATAAGGACAACTATCCTAGAGGCCATTCAACAGAAACCTTACAGACCAAATTAAACATTTGAGTCACACACACACACACACACACACACACACACACAAACACACACACACCTCAAGAGCATAGATAATGCTAAAATGTAGTAAAATATTGGGCCAATATTTTCAGATTCACAGATTTGCTACTTTGATCCATCAAACTTTTATTTGTTTTTGCAGGATATAAACTCACCTATACTGACTTATATACTCTCCATTTACCTTATGAAGTTAGCAAAATTTTAACAGAAAAATTTTATACCTAGCAAATGTACAAAAATAAAATTATATATCAGCCCCATTACAAATAAAAAGGCATTTCTTGAAATAAAATATTACTATACAGTGTAACAAGCTAGTAGTATTTTAAATAGTGCTCATTTCAGTAGTTCAAAGGACTCATTACTAGAAATCTATTAACATAGCTTATTAAATCAAATAATTAAAGAAAAAATTCCATAAATCATAACAAAAGCTACAAAGGCATTTAATAAATTCACCTAGAACTATAACATTCAGTAGTATGTATAGAAGAAAACTAGTTAAGTATAATAAAAATTAGTGTGGTCCAACTCATATATGTGTTTAATTAATTCTCAAAGTTGATTTCGTATTCAGAAAAAATATATTTAAAATAAGTCTAAAGTACTTTCATTTTCAAGTGTCAAGAAAAATATCACAGGAAATTAAGATATAAGTGCTCCACAGGATCCAGATTTTTAAATGAAATGTGAAATCCGGAAATATTACTGAAAGATCTGTTTTTGGTGTGTGTGGAGAAAATATTTTTCTGGGAAACCATGAAAGCCAACTGACTTATGTTATAGAATATTTTATATCAGAAGTATGACTTCTGCGAACTGTTCCATGATACTTCAATTTCTGCCCAGGATAAATTTCAGCATAGGATCACTTTTGATTTTAATCAGGAATTTCAGCTGCCCAACCCGTCCTGCATCCATGTGCTATTTCTGCATAAATCCATCAGAACTCAAACCTTCCAAGCTTATCTAAGAATCTTGTCTCAAGCAATCAATTCCATGCAATACACACTTCACTATTTCACATGGGAGACAGGGGATGACCTTAAAATTATATATCCCTCAGCAATGTATGTAAACAACCCCGAAGTTTTGACAGTTCTGAGAAATGCTCTCTTGGTGGTGTGGCCAATGGCAGTGTAAGTTATTTTACCTTAACCATAAATACTTTTCCTACACTGAGCTCACTGGGCTGGTTTATCTCATTTGCATGATACAGAGCCTCTTCCTCCAAACCTGCATTGATAAAGTTAACATGATTGTATCTTCCAGTTCAAATGACCTACCTTGCTTATGATGTTGGTCCAGCCATTGTTTTGATCAACTGGAGTCCAGATAGGGCTTTCTCACTTGCAGGTCAATGAGGCACTATTTTAAAAGAAGATATTAAAATCAAGGACTCTCCCAAGTGGGAATTTCCAAACTAAAATTTTCTCTATAGCTTTACAGTATAGCATTAAAGCCTACACAGAATTCTCAGACAGTCTTTGGTCTGTCTTTGTGTCAAAAGTGCATCGAGTTTGCAGAAGTACAAGGACATCAATTCTCTACCAAGTTAAATTGGGAACACATCAGGGTGTGCCTGCAGAGAAATTTTCTTTACTGATTTCTTGATTCTCTTTTCAGAGTCCTTCTGACTCACATTTTGATTTTGAACAGTCAACCTCTTTGGGCCTGAGTCTCATTGTCTGAAAAATAGAAATAACCTTCAGGAGATTGTTGAAATAAGTAGAAAAAATACATATGAAGGCCTAGCACATAATAGATATGTAACTAAATGCCAAATACTTATGATAATTATTAGATGAGGTTATGAGTTCAAGTCTTTGATCTTTTACTGAAAAGTAATGACACCTAGAGCATGAGCTGTAAGTTTGTTGCTATATCTTAAAAGTTTAGCAGTTTGTCTGGAATGTCATTGGCAACAAAAAGACATAACAAAACAAAATAAAACAATAACAATTACTATGTTTTGAACTCTGAATGGATTCTGATTCTTCTATATCACAGCTGGGACCTAATTCACCTGCTTTTATACCCTTCTAGTTGTGCTAAATAATTTTACAAAATAATTATTTAGTAGAAAGGCAGCATCAAGGCACAGATTTCTTACAAAGATCAGCTTCAGGTTAAATTTTACAAACATCCTTATTTCTGTTTCTGTGATGTTATTGTCCAATTAAATTCTTACAGAGAATCAAGTCCGGATTCCTTAGCATGGCATATAGAATCAACAAGGGATGAAATAACACCATGGTTATTCTTCTAACTTCATTTCCTGTCACTCTCTTTGACATACTACATCTTCCAGACATATGGAACTACTTAAAATTTCATATATCTATGCCTTTATGCATTCATTCTTTAAGAGATTATTTTTAGAACAGATTCAGATTTACAGAAAAATTGAGTAAATAATAGAGTTTCTAAATACTCCAAACCTAATTTCTTCTCTTATTAATATCTAATGTAAGTATGATACCTTTGTTACAATTAATGAACCACCATAGATACATTATTAACTAAAGTCTTTCATTCAGATTTTCTTAGTTTTTACTTAGTGTTCTCTTTTTACTCCAGGATTTCATCCAAGATACCACACTACTTTTGGCAGTTACAGTTTCTCAGACTTTCCTTGCTTTTGATGGCCTTGACAGTTTTAAAGGGTACTGGTGAGGTATTTTGTAAAATGTCCTTCCAATGGGATTTATTTATTTTTTTTTTAATTTTTTTTTTTTGGTGTTTTTTTCATTATGAGGCTGGGTTTATACAGTTTTGGGAAGAAGTCCAGAGAAGCAAAGTGCCACTTTCATTACCTGATTACCTGTGCTCTCAACTGGTCACTCTGTATTTTGGGCATTTTCCCAACATGGTGTTTATGTTACTGTTGGTGTTTGTTTGTCTGTCTGTTTGTTTGTTTTAGACTTCTCACAAGATGTTCCAGGTTCATCTTATTTATTACCTGCTTCAACCCTAAATTCAGACATTTTCCCAAGAGCCTTGATTCTTTCTGTTGGAGAATGAATTTAGGAGCCAAGATCTTAGAACTAAATGTGCTTATAGCTACTGGGATGTCCTTTCTTCTAGGCTCTTTCCACTGACAGAGCAAGGATGTATGTGTATGTACATTTTATAAGTAAAAAATAAAAGTAACCAACAAAATCCTGGTAAATAAACTTCTGGTCCCAGTTTAAGAATCCTTTGCTCTGGGAAATCCTTCACTGACTCAGCCATGAAAGTTGATTATCCCTCCCTTTGTGCCAAAACTTGACTATCATAGCAAGTACATTGTAAATTGAAATGATTTTCATATTTTTCTTTTTTTTTAAGATTTTATTTATTTATTCATAGAGATGCAGAGAGAGAGGGGGGCGGGCAGAGACACAGGCAGAGGGAGAAACAGGCTCCATGCAGAGAGCCCGATGTGGGACTCGATCCAGGGTCTCCAGATCACGCTAAACAGCTGCGCCACTGGGGCTGCCCTTATCCCTTATATTTTTTCTTCTACTAGATTTGGCACTTTTTGTGTCTACTAAATCATAAACCTTATAAATGTGAGGAATGGAAATTGAAGGGGTATGTCCCCAAAGCTAATTTAAATGTCTAGCACATAAAAACGTGTTGAATTAGTATATTAATCAACTATGTATTTTTATGATAGCAACTTTATGTGGTTGATAAACTTTTCAAATTATATAGATCAAAAGTGTTTTAAGTATATAAGTTGATGAGTTGTTTAAAGTCAATATGTCTATGTAAGCACCAGAGCAACCAAGACATAGAACATTCCCATCACCTCAGAAAGTTCTTTTATGACCCTTTCCAGAAATCCTAACTTTGTCTCAATGGGCAACCACGGCTAAGATGAAATTCCGTATAGATAAGTTTCACCTATTTTGAATTTTTTACTTATTTATTTTTAAAATATTTTATTTATTTATTTATTTATTCATTCATTCATTCATTCATTCATTCATTCAGGAGAGACACAGAGAGAGAGGCAGAAACACAGGCAGAGGGAGAAGCAAGCTCCATGCAGGAAGCCTGATATGGGACTTGATCCCAAGACTCCGGGATCATACCCTGAGCCAAAGGCAGACTCTCAACCGCTGAGCCACCCAGCCATCCTTATTTTGAATTTTTAAAAGGGCTTATATGGTGGATCCTTTTAGAGTCTGGCTTCTTTTGTTCAACATAAAGTTCTGATATTCTTTCATACGTTTGCCTGCAATTAAAAGCTTATTCTTC
This sequence comes from Canis lupus familiaris, assembly GCF_011100685.1. Lineage (NCBI taxonomy): Eukaryota > Metazoa > Chordata > Mammalia > Carnivora > Canidae > Canis > Canis lupus. The sequence goes on along the minus strand of NC_049233.1, from coordinate 42,094,136 downwards.
TTAATTGTTGAGTAGAATTTTGCTGTGTGATTATATTGGCCATTTCCTGAATGATGGACATATGACTTGCTTTTATTTTATTTTATTTTATTTTATTTTATTTTTTTTAGTGAAGTAAGACTGCTTTATTCCCTTTTTTAGTTTTTTTTTTTTAATTCCTGTTAGTTGGCATACTATAATATTAGTTTCAGATATACAATTTAGTGATTCAACACTTACATATTTGTTTTTAGTTTTTGGCTTATTATTAATAAAGCTGTTTTAGTATTTATATGCAGGTGTTTTTATTTCTCTTGGGAACAAACTTGGAGCAGAATTGTTGAGTCATATGATGGGTGCACATTTAATTTTATAAGAAACTCTGAGTTTTTCAAAATGCTGGTGACTGTCTTACATTCACATCAGCAGCGTATGAATTTTCAGATCTACATCCTTGATAATTTTTGATGCTTTCAGGACATTTAATTTTAGCCATTTTAAGGGGTTTTAAGGGAAGTTTGACTATGTGTTTTCCATGATTAATAATGATGAAGATTTTAGGAGGTGCCTCTGTGGCTCAGTCAGCTAAGCATCTGCCTTCAGCTCAGGTCATGATCCCAGGGTCCTGAGATCAAGCCCTGCCATCAGGGTTTCTGCTCAGAGCCTGCTTCTCCCTCTACTGCCACTCTGCCTACTTGTGCTCTCTCTTTGTTAAATAAATAAATAAATATATTTAAAAATGATGAAGATTTTAGATGAGGAAATGATGAAGACTTAGCAGTCATTTCTATATCTTTTTGTGGGCATATGAACTATATATGCAAGGTTTTTATGAACTTTTGAAAATCTGTTATTTTGATCATTAATTAGATATATTTTTATTATTAGACATTCATCACATATTCTGGACCTAAGTTCTTATTTGATATGCATGGGGTGAATATTTCCTTCCAGTCTATGGACTAATTTTTATTTTCGCATCAGTGTCCTATGGTGAGCAAAAAATTTAATTATTATGATTGCCAATCAACATTTTGTCTTTCATGGTTAATGTTGTTTTATCTCATTCAAGAACTCCCTGTTTACATTGAAGATATGAAGATGTTACCTTATATTTTATTCTAAAAACTTTGTTTCTGGCTTTTACATTTAGGTCTATCACCTGCCCCAAAATAGTTTTTTGATTATACAAAGAAGTAAGGATCAAGGTTCATATTTTTTCATGTCTCTTCAGTTGTTCCTGCACTATTTTTTGAAAAGACTTCTTTTCCTCATTGAATAGGCTTGGTGTCTTTGTCAAACATTAACTACTCATAGATGTTTTGAATTACTTGAGTAGTTAATTTGTTTTATTCATCTATTGTTTATATATTTCTTTAAAACTTTATAAGTATAGTTGACATACAATGTTACATTAGTTTCAGATATGCAACATAGTGACTCAACTTATGTGTATATTATGCTATGCTCACCACTGTGTAGCTACCACTATTACCATACACTGCTATTACAGTATCATTGACCAGATTGCCTTTGCTGAGATCTTGCCATTTGTGAAAATATGGATGAACCTAAATGGTATAAAACTAAGCGAAGTAAGTCATATTGAGAAAGATAAATACCACAGGATTTCATTCATACATGAAACCTAAAAAACAAAACAGATGAATAAATAAACAAGGAAAAATAAGAATCAAACCTATTAATACAGATATAAAACTAATAGTTGCCAGAGGAAAAGTTTGGGCAAAATGAGTGGAGGGGAGAGGGAGATAACAGGCTTACAGTGATGGAATGAATCAGTCACAAGAATGATTGTCTATATTTATAAAAATACCATAATTGCTATAGCACAATAAATCCTTAAATAAGGTACTGTGCATTCTCTCTACTCTTTTTTTCAATATTGCTTTAACTATTATAGATCTTTCACATTTCCACATACATTTTGAAATCACATTGTCAATTTGTTAAAAAAAAAAAAGCTGGGTATTTAGATTGATTGTATTGGTCTTAAGATCAATTTGGAAAGAATGGATTACATAGGCAGAAGGCTTCTTCTAAGTCATTGACATGACATTTCTCAATTTATTTAAGTCTTCCTTACTTTTCCCTCTTTTTCTTAAGTTTTTAGAATAGAGAATTGCACATCTTTTGTTAAATTTATCCCTAAATATTTTAGGTTTCTGATGCTACTGTAAATGAAAATTTTAAATGAATTTTCATCTTGACTTTCCAATTGTTTGCTGCTACCATATACAAATATAATTATTTTTGTATATTTACCTTTATCTAGTAACTGCCAAATTGATTCAGTCTAGGGGTTGTTTTTCATATAGTCAGCTTTTTATATGAATAATTACATCATTTATAAATAAACACAATTTTATTTCTTTAATTCCAATATTTACACTATTCTATTTTTCTTATTTTATTTGATTTACTGGTAAATATTGACTGGAAGTATGCAGAAATTTTTGCTTTGTTCCTGTATTTCTTTATTAAATTTCATGTTGGCTGCAGTTTGTCATGAGTAATTTCACATTGAGAACATATCTTTCTATCCCTAGTTTGCAAAGAACATTATTTTTATTTATAAATGAAAGTCTAATTTTATTAAATACTTTTTATGTATCTATTTAGGTGATCATATAGTATTCTCCTTTATTTTGTTATATGCTAAATTACTAATATTTTTAAAACCTTCCAATGAGGATAAACTTCACTAGATCATAATATAATATGATACATTAGAATTTTTTTCTATTTCAAGTTTTTATTTAAATTCTTGTTAGTTAACACATAGTGTAACATTAGCTTCAGGAGTAGAATTTATTGATTCATCACTTACATGTAACACACAATGTTCATCACAATAAGTGCCCTCCTGAATACTTATTGCCGGTTTAGCCCATCCCCCCTCCACCTCCCGTTCAGCAACCCTCAGTTTGTTCTCCATAGTGAAGAGTCTCTCTTATGATTTGCTTCCCTCTCTTTTTTTTTCTTTCCCCTAGATTAATCTGTTTTGTTTCTCAAATTCCACATATGAGTGAAATCATGTGGGTTTTTTTTAAAGATTTATTTATTTGAGAGAGAGAGAGTGGGGGGGGGGAGAAGAGGGAGATGGGAGAGAGAATATCAAATAAAGTCCCCACTGGGCATGGAGCCCCATGTGGAGCTTGATCTGAGGACCCTGAGACCATGATCTGAGTTGAAATCAAGAGTTGGACACTTAACAGACTGAACAACCCAGGTACTCCAGTATTTGTCTTTGACTAACTTCTTTAGCTTAGCATAATATATTCTAGCTTCATCCATGTCATTTCAAATTGTAAGATTTCATTCTTTTTGATGGCTGAGTAATAGTCCATTGTATATATCTACCACATCTTCTTTATTCATTCATCTGTTAGTGGCCATCTGGGCTCTTTTCATAATTTGACTATTGTGGACATTGCTGCTATAAACATTGGGGTGTGTGTGTCCCTTCAAATCAGGATTTTTGTATCCTTTGGGTAAATACTTAGTAGTGCAATTGCTAGGACATAGGGTAGCTCTATTTTTAACTTTTTAAGGAATCTCCATATTGTTTTACAGAGTAACTGCACCAGTTTACATTCCCACCAACAGTGTAAGAGTGTTCCCCTTTCTCTGCATCCTTGTCAACATCTTTCCTGAGTTGTTATTTTAGCCATTCTGACAGATGTATAGTATCTCATTGTGGTTTTGACTTGCATTTCCCTAATGATGAGTGATGTTGAACATTTTTTTTCATGCTGTTAGCTATTTGTATGTCTTTTTTTTTTTGAGAAATGTCCATTCATGTCTTCTGACCATTTTGTAACTGGATTATTTATTTTTGGGATGAGTTTGATGAGATTTTATTTTAAAGATTTTGGATACCAGCCCTTTATCCAATGTCATTTGCAAGTATCTTCTCTCATTCTGAACGTTGTGGTTTAGTTTTGCTGATTGTTTCCTTTGCTGCACAGAAGCTTTTTTATCCTGATGCAGTCCCAATAGTTTGTTTCTCTTGCTTCAGGAGACATATCTAGAAAGAGGTTGCTGCCTGTGTTCTCTTCTAGGATTTTGATGTTTTCCTGTCTCACATTTAGGTATTTCATCCAATTTCATCCATTTAATTTATTTTTGAATATTTGAATATGGTATAGGAAAGTGGTCTAGTTTCCTTCTTCTGCATGTTGCTGTCCAGTTTTCCCAACACCATTTGTTAAAGAGACTTTTTTCCATTAGATATTCTTTCCTCCTTTCTTGAAGATTAGTTGACCAGGTAGTTGTGGGCCCATTTCTGTATTCTGTCTTCTGCTCCTACGATCTATGTGTCAGTTTTTGTGCCAGTACCACACTGTCTTGATGTCTACAGCTTAGTAATATAGCTTGAAGTCTGGAATTTGTGATGTCCCCTGCTTTTATTTTCTTCTTATGAAGAATGTTGATTTTTGTTCTAGCAAATGGAGGAATTACTGCCGGATTACCTTAAACTTGTGAAGGATAGATCTTTTGGGTTTTATCTTACTTTTAGGATGACTCTCTTAGCTCCAACATGTTCTATTTCTATAATGTAGTCATTCTGGGACTTACATAGGGAGTCACAGTTATTTATCAAGGCTAACAATGCAGGACTCAAACTTTAAACCCCAATCTCTATTCTGTCTTCTCACCCTTTAATTTCTGCTATTCCCTCCATACCCACAAGCACACTTTCATTTCAGTCAAGGCTTTCATGGGAGTTTAGATGCAATGTTGAGGTCTCCCACTCTGTGGCTGTCTTCTTTCCTGATTATTCCCCCTCCATTTCAGGTTTTACTGGAAGCTCTAAAATCCATTCTTTGACAGCTTGAGCCAGATAGCTATGGCTCTCTTCTTGAGTTCTAGCCAAACTATAGTACATGAACTAAAGACTGTACTCAGGAGAAAAGTCCTATAAATGTGGAATTCACCCTGATCAGTTCTCTTCTTTCAAAAGTATAATCCTCTCAAGTTTCTGCCTAATACTGAAAGTATTTCATCCTGACACTAATGTAAAATATTCAAAGAAGTATAATCTAAATATAGTAAATTCAAATAAAATAAATAAGTTGTATTATGTATCCATTGGCTTCATTTACTAGCAAAACAAGTTCTAGTTATAAAATACATATCTTGTAACTAATTATAAATAATTACATTTAGGTCTTTTATCCAATTATTAATAAATAAATAAGTGAAATTACAATACAAAATACTGAAAGGTTTTGTATCGCCTTTATTAAGCTTTTTTGGGTGGAGATTTTAAAGATATTTAATTTAAATTCAATTTGCAAATATATAGTATAACATCCAGTGCTCATCTTATCAAGTGCTCTCCTTAGTGCCCGTGGGTGGAGATTTTTTTAAAAATTTTTCCTTGTAAAAAACAAATTATTAAATTGTGGCAACTAAAACAGAATTCTAAGAAATTCAGAAGACATAACAACATAAATTATTAGGAAGAATCAAACAGTTGTACAAAATGAGCTTTGAATGTGTTTTCCTTTTAGTCTGATTATTAAATATTTGACCATGACAAAAGAATTACATTTGTTAAAAATATCCAAACTCTTAAGGAAGCTTCGTCTATAAATGCAGAGCCTATTTGCCATGTAACATTACCTTAGGTCTCAAACTTATTTCCCTTGTTCTGTAAATGTGGTACTCTTTATTTCCCTCCACATAAAGCTACAAAGTCATGACTTTGATGATATTTATATTGTTTCTTGTCATCTAAGACACCTACCTTTAAAAAACAATAATCATCATCAGAGACATATGAACAGAAGGTAAAGTCAACAAATGCATCCCCAGTTTCACAAGATGCCTCAGAAAATTAATCCAACTCATCAGAATCTCCTATGATGAATCATTAAATCAGTAAATGATGGGCAGTCAAGGCTTTCCTAATAGGTATTTCCCCTCCAATATATTGACAGAATGTGTTGTGGATGAAAGATGGAAGAAAGCATTGATGAAAGAATGTAAGTCTCAAAGGAAATTTAAAGATAGCTCTTCAGGGACCCTGAGTGGCTCAGTCAGTTAAGCATTTGCCTTTGGCTCAGGTCCTGGTCCTAGAGAGCTAGGATCGAGATCTAGGATCGAGTCCTGAATCAGGCTCCCATAAATCCCGTTCTTCCCTCTGTCTCTCATAAATAAGTAAAGTCTTTTAAAAAATTGCTCTTCAGACATAAGATGACTCCAGTTATTGAGACACAAAGTTAACAATGCTGTAATTTCTTGTGACTTGAAATAAGATGTACAATATTGAAGATATATTTTTAAATAATCTCAAAAAGTAATTTGCTCTTACATCAACTTACTGTAACTTGGATAGTCTTTTTTGAATATTCAGTATTAGTATAATTAATTTAGTAGATTCAATGTTAATATCAAAAGAAAAGTTAAAGTGTTCATGTTAAAAAAATCAGATAATTCAAGCCATTTAAGTGAATATTTGTTATGCACTTGTGTTATATAAAGCTCACTTTTTTTTCTATGGATAAACACAGATGGGAAACCTATTCTTTATGTTCTCAATCTAATGATGAGGACAGAATGCTCAGCTTATTGAGTGATAGGCAAAATGTGTTAAGTGCCATAGAGTGCAAATAAAATGTTTGAAATCACAAACAGTAGTAAAAATAGTGATAGGAGAGGAATTGTGGAGGAGGACAGAGAATTATTTTGCTTTGGGGTAGATTCTGTGCTAAACATCTTATACACATTATTTCATTTAATCTTGTTAACAACTTTATGCTATAAACACTATTGTTACATCATTTTTTAAAATGAAAACCCTTTTAAAATGAGGCTCAGTGGGGTTAAGTAACACTTCTCCAACTGGAAAGCTCACATACTCAAGATTTTTTGGACTTTAAAAGCTCCTCTTAAATACTGCACTATACTGCCTCCTAGGGGAAAGTGTCATGGAGATGGTGTAATTATAATCTCATAGGAGGTAAAGATGAAGATAAGGATGTTCTCCAAAGTCATGAGAATGAGGGAACAGTGTTCAGGAAATGCTTACAGTATAATTGGCTCAGAGTATCACATAAATGACTTTGGGCAAAAAGTATTATGTATATGCTTAATAGAGCATACAGAGTAAGACTAGACTAACAGAGACTCAAGTACCAGGAAAGAAGCCTGGACTTGACCTTTGTACATTAAGACTCCTTTCATATAGAAAGAACAGCATTAGAATTAACTCTTTGATAGATTTCAAGTCAGTAAGTATCTCCCCTTTTTCTAGATCTCATATCCACATTTCCTTATGGTAATTACAGCATTTCAGAACATCTTAAAATAATTAGTCTTTTCAATTTTCCCAAAATGGATTTGATAAACATAAAGAAGTGGAAATAAAGAAATTGTCATACTTTTTTATTAAGAATCCTTTGCCAATGATTAATATATGTAATTTGTTGAACATAGTTCATTCAATATTAAAAATATTTCCCACAATGAATTAAAAAAAAAGAAACCTGCCTCAATGGCTTTCACAGTAGCACAGTTTATCTTTTGTTTGTGCGAAAGTCCAACTGATATAGTTTTTCCAAGCAATATGTGGATGGTTGAATACATCAATGATTAAGTAGTTTGTTAGTTTTTCTGTTTTCAAATTTCTGTAGAAATCCCAGCAGCACCAGGTACTCTACCAGATGACAGTAGTGATAATTTAATGAGATTGATGATGTTCCAACTCCAGTTTTTGCTTTTCTTTGAGGATAATGGAAAATAGAAATGTTACAGTTTTCCAGCTGATTAAGCACCAAAAAGTCCTGCCCATTTCCTGAGTTACAGCATTTTCTAGTATCTTACATTGCTTGCTGATTACTTCAAGTCCTTTGTAGAATTATCATTCTCCTGTTAGTCTGCTTGAGAATCACTAAATTTGAATTATATGTGACTTATGAACTCATCTTGATCCAACTCCATCATTTTAGACATAATGATATTAACTGATGGTCAGAAAGATGAAATAAGCCATAACTTCCCAGTTGGCCAGCTCACCTGGAACTTGAACTTGGGTTCTCAAGTTATACTATGTTACAATCCCCTTCAAACCTCCTGCCCTTCTTACAGTGCACTATCCAATCTTTTATGCTATGAAGGTTTGTTGTTGCTTCCATATCTTGGCTAATGTAAATAATGCTGCAATGAACATAGGGTTCATATGTCTTCTCAAATTAGTGCTTTTATTTTCTTCAGTTACATAGCTAAAAGTGCAATTGCTGGATTGTATGTGATATATGTATATATACACATATGCATATATACATATATATACCACGAATATTACCCAACCATATAAAATAATGAAGTCTTGTCATTTGAGAAAATTTGGATGGACTTAGAGGGTATTCTGCTAAGTGAAATAAGTCACCTTCACTTATAAGATGGAATCTAAAGAGACAGAACAAATGGACAAACAAAACAAAACAAAACAAAAACAGAAACAAACTCATAGATACAGACAACAAATTGATGTTTGCCAGAGGGAAGGAGTAGGGACAATGGACAAAATAGGTGACAGGAATTAAGAAGTACAATCTTCCAGTTATAAAACAAATAAAAAACAGGATGTATACAGCATAGGGAATATAATCATTAATACTGTAACAAATTTGTATGATGACAGATGGGAACTAGACTTATTATGGTGACCATTTTATAATGTATATAAATATCAAATCACTATATTGTACACCTGAAACTGAAATAATACAATGTTGTATGTCAGTTGCTTTTTGTGTAACATTTTTAATTTTAAAAAGTTTGTGGTTGAATATATGAAGCAAACCAGAAAGTAGCTCATTTTGCCCAAAATTTTTTTGAATATATTTAACTTACTGTAAAAATGTAAGAAGTATACAATAAACATACATTCACCTTTTACCTGGGGTCATCAATTCATTTTTTTTGCATTTTCTTTCTTCCTTTCTTCCTTCCTTCCTTCCTTCCTTCCTTCCTTCCTTCCTTCCTTCCTTCCTTCCTTTTTCTTTCTTTCTTTCTTTCTTTCTTTCTCTTTCTTTCTTTCTTTCTCTTTCTTCTTTCTTTCTTCTTTTCTTTCTTTCTTTTCTTTCTTCTTTCTTTCTTTCTTTCTTTCTTTCTTTCTTTCTTTCTTTCTTTCTTTCTTTCTTTTCTTCTTTCTTCCCTCCCTCCTTCTCTCCCTTCCTTCCTCCTTCCTTCTTTCCTTCTTTCTGTCTCTCTCCCTTTACCCTCTCCCTCTCTACATACACATATATACATATAAGAAACATATACATATATGTTTACATATGTACACATGTATATATACACATGTATATTCTAAAGTATATATACATATAATACATTTTTTTCTGACTCTGAGAAAAAGTTTCAGACAGCATGAAAATGCACCTCTAAATACTTTATTGTGTATCTCCTCCTCCTTCTTTTCCCAAATTCACCTGAATTACCATAATACAGTTATTACATTTGTAGAGTAAAATGTAATACAATACTATTATCTATTTACCATCTATATTCAAATATCACTTTTATTCTACCAATGTATCTTATATCTATTTCTTTTTCCTTCCAATTCAGGATCTAGTCAAGGATCAAAATTGTTTTAGTTATCATTTCTCTTTAGTCCTTTTGAATCTAGTAAAATTCTACGATTTTTAAGTTCTTCATGACATTGATATTTTTGAAGATTCTAGACCACTTGTTTTGTTGTTTGGATTTGTCTGAGTTTTTCCTTATGACTAGCATCAGGTTAAACCTTTTGGCAGGAACACTACCAAAGTGGTACTGCCATCTTTCTCAGTGCATTAATTCAAGAAGCACATGATGTCAATCTAACCTGTCATTGGTGATGTGATGTTAAATCAATCACCTAGTTAAAAGGATTTCTAATTGACAAAAGCTTGTTTGTTAAGCAGTTAAATATTATCTGGATTCTAAGTTTGTTGTACAGCACCTATCATATCATCTATACATTTCAGTTTTTATATTCTATAAATGTTAAAAATTAAAAACATTGGTTACATAATGAAATATCCTATTTTTAGTATCATACATTGTACCTTGTGGCTAAATTTTTGAATCTTCACCTCTTTTCTTCATATCAAAGCTTTATACAATCTGAAATTTTGAATTCATTATTTGTGTGCTTTTGCTTTTTAACAAGATTTTTCAGTATTTATTTATATGCTTTTACTTGCTATTATGGTGGAAGCATGACCTTCAAGGTCATGTATTTGCATTATTAGTTCTACTAATCCAAAAAAACTCAAACATCACTAGAGGGCTCATATATTGACCATTGCTGCAATTATAACATATTAGGATTCTCAGCCCACTAATAATATGTTTTCATAAATATAATATGCAGAATATGCATAATGAAGTAAGTTGTTTTTGTTAATGTTGCCTTAAACATTGAACAATTAATTAATAACATTATGTTAAACTGTGAGATTTTGATTAACAATTAGCATAGGCATTGAAGACACCAAGAATTATAGCCCTCTTTTTATAAAGTACAAATACAAACACTTTGATATCTTCTGAAGTATTTGCCCTGGGGAATTAATTATCTCTCATCGGTGTTTTATTTTGACTTGTACTTAGTCTAACTGAATTACATTCACTTTAATCTGATAACTTGAAGTTTTGATAAAAGATAGCTCTTTAAAGCTACTTGCAACCTCATTCCAATACCATGTAGCCTTAGATAACCTTGTTTGGCAGTATTTCATTAGGAGTACCCATTTGGACAAAAGAAAGTTATTAAAAAAAAAAAAAAAAGGAAGGCATCCCTAATAGCTTTGGTGTTTAATCTTGCATCACACTAATTCTTTTGCCAAGATAACTACCTTTCATTCAGGCTGCTTGCCATTGTACATTTCAGGTGTCAGAATGAATCTACTTCTTCAACACTGACACAATGTTCTTGATCTTAGAGATCAGTCGAGGTTTTCAAATAGTACAAGAAATTAATATTTTTTCAGAGTTGTAGTTTTCTCTTTTAGTAAAGGCTGTATGGAACTCTAAAAAGGACTCATTTCTAGTTAAATATGGCAAATTCTGTCTTTAAAAGGTTTTGACCAAAAAAAAAAAAAATTAAAATACCACAACTGGAATGTTTTGTCCTGTGGTTTCTAAGTAAAAATTGCCAGCAACTCTTATTTTCTATTTATTTATTTATTTACTTATTTACTTATTTATTTATTTATTTATTTGCTTGCTTGCTTTCATCATCCTCCTTGATAATATATCTCATCAAAGGAAGGACATTAAGTAAGGCCATATCAGGAAGCCACTCTGCTGCATGCTTCTTATTTTGCACACAATGCCAAATACAACGCCATCCCCAATCGTCACATTTCCACATGGCTACCAGGAATGCTCATCTGTGTATGTTAACTAAGGAGAAATCACCCTGACCACATCTTCTTAACAACCTTGTCATCTTCTAATACACTATTTCTAAAATGTAAAGTTCCCATGTGATATAACCCCATAAAAGAATTGAAACAGTTTCAGAATAATTTAATTTCCTAATTTGGAAGGGTTATTTAGTCTAATGTTTCTTAACCTGAAAAGTAATCAGAATCATCTGGGGAGCTCTTTTAAAATACATGTTATTCAACCTCAGACCTACTGTATCAATAACCCCAGGAACCTGTGTTTAATTTGTAAAATTTGTTCAGCCTTCTAAGTAGGTTAAGAATGACATAAGATCTAGCTCAATGTGCACAACCTTTTCCTACATCATAGCTCACACAGAAAGAAATTTAGTATTTCATCAAGAAAGTTGGGATAGGGAAGGGGGAAGGGCTTGGGCCGATGTTTGCGTGGTTGGTGGAGAGCTAAGGAGAGTGGAGGGGTGGAGCACCTTCCAGGTATTGAAGGCAGGTTTCAGGTTGGCAGAGGTATAAAAAAGGTGAAATATGGAGATGGATTGGAGCAAGGGTAGGGGAGAAGGAGGTTTGGAAGCTGTGGAGATTTGGAGAGCACCATAAAGGTTGTGCAGGGGCGGTTCACAACCAGTTGACAAAACAACCAAGGAGTGGAAAAAATTCAATAACGGATGGGAAGGAAGAAGCGTGCAGCTGAGAAGCGTAAGCGAATAAGAGCTCAGGTAAAGTCGCGAGGAGTAGGCTCGGGATAGCAGGGTAGGAAGTGGGGAAACCCAAAGCGAGAAACAGGATAGGAGAAGTCGTTCGGAGAAGGTAAGGGGGGAGGGAAAGGAGGGAATAGAGAGGGAAAAAAAAACAAAAAGTCAACATAATCAACAGAGACCCCCATAAGGATAACATACCAATAAATATTTAGAACATTTATATACATATATCTTTGGATATCAATCTTTCTGAAGCAAACCAGGATTTAGGTGAACTGGAAAAGCCTAGCTGTAGAAAAACAGTACGGAATAGAGAGAAAGAAGTAGCTGTAGAGGATAGAAAACAGTTTTGTAGAATTGTTAGATAGAAAAGGAAAACAGTTGAGAGTAGGCTTAATCAGGAGAAACTTCTCCAACTCTAAAAATTGCTTCTCTTTTCTTCTTTTGCCCTCTCCCTAAGGGAATGCTATTAAAAGGATCAAAAATCCCGGATTCCAAGAGGAAAATTTAGAATTCTTCCCTTTAACAGTGGTTTTTGTGTTTATGTTTTTAAAAGTAAGAAGATTAGGGTTGTGGTTTTGAGTAATATTTGATAAGTGTTGATAAAAACACTAAAAAGTTAAATTTCTTTTTAAAAAACACGCAGCTCACATTTCCAAAATTAAAAAAAAATAATAATTATCGGATTCTAACTATATCTATTTGGATCTGCTTTTCACTCTTTGAGGGGCTGCTTCTTTTTTTATGGGCTTTTTCCCTTTCTGTTTTTTGCATTGATTTATTGCATTTTTGCCTTGTCTCTGTGCATTTCCAAAACAGGCCTCTCTGTATAACATGACGACGTGGGGGTGTCCCTGCTTGAACGCTCTCCTTGACCTGATTGAACTGACTGTTTGAAGAAGCTCTTAATATGAGAGGTGAGAAGGGCAATGGGGGAGAGAGATCGAGAGAAAAGAGGATGAAGAAGTCGATTAAGAGAGGTAGAGCAGAGTGCATGGTGGGAGAAGAAGTGATGCCCATACTAAAGAAATATTAAATACTCCACGGTATGTTTATACTGACTAAAGAATATGTTATTTCTCATCATTTGATACCAGTTTAAGCAAAACAATGTGGCTAATAAGGAAAGCATAAAACTGTCCTTATGTTCTAGATACAAAATGGATTGGGTCCTAGAGCAGCAGTTGCCTAGAGGAGGTTTCTCACTCAGAAGATTTAGACTCTGCCAATTCAACACAAACCTTGGGATATTGCAAGATTAGGTTATATGTATTATCTATAGTATTACCATAAATTAATCTGTGCTTTAAATTTGTATTTATTTCATATAATTTTTTTATCATTAGTTTTTAAGTGAGAACATTTTTATTATAGAAATAACAAAATAGTAAATGTGCTATATGCTTTCTGAAAAATCTGGTTTTTTGGACACAAGGCTGTAATCAAGTAATTAATATTATCCTTGTGGCTACTCACCCCAGTTAAAGGCAATTTACAAGAAAGAAAGAAAAGAAAGACAAGAAAAAGAAAAGAAGGAACAAGAAAAAGAACTCTAAGAAGAAAAGATAACCCGGAACGAAACACGAAAGAAATATAGACTAAATGCATACCGACCAAACGTAATACACGAATAGAGAAAAGAAAAAACCGAACAAGACGAAACCCCAGAGAAAGGAAAGCCAAGAAAGCAGCGAAAAAACAGAAACGAACCCAAAAGAAAGGAACAGAAAGAACCATAGACATTGAAAAAGTATAAGAAGACAAGAACACGCAAAAGAAACGACCAAAAGAGTGAGCAGACCGACAAGACAAGCAAAGACAAAAGCGACATAAAATGCCAAAGACCAAGAAAAGACCAAGCAAAGAATCTCGGAACAAGAAAAATGAAAAAGAAACCCTCACCAAGACGAACCGAAAAAGAAAAAGCAGAACCAAAACTAGATAAGAACTATAAGATATCCGGGAAAACTAACAAAATAAGAGACTACAAAGACAAAAGAAAAAGAACCTAGCGAAAATCCCAGAACAGACAAGAAAGAAAAGTAGAAAAAAGAATAAAAGAGGAGAGAACAGACAACGAAGAAAGACGAAAAAAAAAACAACACCAAGACGCAACACGACAAAGAAAAGACACAGAATCCCTAAAAAGACAACAGAAGCGAAGGGGGGGGGCAAAGAAATCATAAAGAAACGAAAAGATAAGAACAAGAAGGAGAATACACACACAATAGATAACAGAGAAAAAAAAAACCCTCTATCCCAACCCCGTTCGCGATACAGAAGACGGAATCAACCAAGCCCCACACCCGACACCATGATTAACTGCAACTAGAAAGACGAGACACAGCGGGACACCTACGCAAAGAATCCAAAAGGACCACGGCAAAGACAGAGCCAGAGTTCAATCATACGATCTCAAGAAAGCAAGAATTTAGACAGTAAAGAGAACAGAGCGAACAAAAAAACGACAACATAGAAAGAACAGAAAAATCAGTTAAAAGAAAGGAAGCCAATAGAACAGAATAAAAAAAGAAAGAAAGCAAAGCAATAAGACGACCAGAAAGGATCTCTAAGAAGATCAACCCCATGAATCTTCAAAAGGCAAAGAAGCACAGTAACAAATGAAAAGCCTGTAACCGAAGAGACGCACCAAAGATAACAAAGAAACACAGAAAAACACTACCACAGAAAAAGAAGAAAATCAAAGGAATACTGAAAATAAATAACACCACAGAAGAAACCCCACAAGAAAGAGAACGAAAAGAAACACAGCAACACAAACAAGATAGATACCAAATCTCAAACATAGATAAGAGCACTGACTTCATAACAGAGAAAATTAACAGAAAAAAGAAATGACCAAGCAAAAGCCAAGAGAACACTATTTACCTGACGAATACGAAATGCAACAAGAAAAAGGACACAAGCACAAGATCAAAGAAAGAGCAAAGAAAATCTAAGAAACGGAAAGGAAGATCGAAAACAACGAAGACAAACTAATCAAAAACCCAAAAAAGTTAGCACCCCAAGAACAAAGTAAACCAGACCCAACAAACATAAACGAGAATCACAGTCAGAAACTCAACACAGAACAAGAAAGACACACGCTCTAAAGTAACCGATGCACCTATCGACACACGAAACCCGATCCACACATAAGAAAGAAGCAAACGAAAACGAAAGAATAGGAAAAGACACCTGCAACTCACAGAAAGACACCTAAAGAAAAGGAACGAGCAAAGAACAGAATAGAAAGACTAAATACAAGAAAAAGAAAGAAGGGAAGTTAAGAACACCTAATGACAACGAGAAGAAAACTTAAAAAGAAAGAAAGAAAAACCCAGCAAGAAAGCGAAAACCGAGATAAGAAACGAGAAGAGCTCGAGATACACCAAATAGAAAAAAGAAACCCAAGATAAAAAATGAAGAAAAGCAGCATAAGACAACCACAAGAAAAGAAACAAAAGAACAGACGAAAAAGAAAGAAAAGAAAAAGAAGACCAAAGAACAAAGACAACAGAGACGGAGCAATGAAAGAAAAATGCAAAGAAAGAGAGGAAGGAAGAAAAAGACGAAATAGAAGAAACGCAAAGAGGACAACAAGAAGGCAACAGAATAAGACAAAAAAGGAAAGAAGAGATACAAAAGAAAGAGAGACAAAGAACAAAGAAAGAAAAGAAAGAAAAGAAAGAAAAGAAAAGAAAAGAAAAGAAAGAGAAAAAAGAAACAAGAAAGAAAGAAGAAAGAGAGAAGAAGAAAGAACAGGAAAGAGAAAGAAAAAGAAAGAATAAAGAAAAAGAACAAAAAGAGAAAGAGAAAGAAAGCACCGAAAGAAAGAAAAGAAAGAAGAAAGAAAAGAAAAAGAAAGAACGAAAAGAGAAAGAAAGAAAGAAGAAAGAAAAGAGAAAAGAAAAGAAAGAAGAAAGAAGAAAAGAAAGAAACAAAAGAAAGAAAAAGAGAAGAAAGAAAGAAAAAGAAAAAAGACAGCAAACGAAAGAGAAGAAAAGAAAGAAAGAAAGAAAGAAAGAAAGAAAGAAAGAAAGAAAGAAAGAAAGAAAAGGAGGAGGAAACACTGAGGTTTATGAGAACTACTTTTACATACATAAATGTGATGTGGCTATTAGACATTACTTGACCTGGGAGAGCCTTTGCTGGACAAATAATCAAGATGCTTTTAACAAAATCGTTATCATAGGTCACCAAGCCTGGAAGACACCACCAGGAAACTCCTAAACTCATCAGACCCTCTTCAAGGGCACAGCCTGTACACAAGAATGAGAACAAATCAATGGGCACTTAATGAATCAGAATTGTCTCAGTTTGGTTTTTGCCATGACAATCCTGTACAGAACAATACCAAGTATCATTTGTATAAATTTATCTAATAAGATAGAATACCTATGATGACTCACAATGCATTAATAAATTATTCTTGATTTGGGTTTACTTTGTATTATACTGAGTTTAATTTGTATTTTTAGAGAGACTTGTATCAATATTTATGATGACTTCTATGATGACTTCTTTTAGTTTATCATTGTTACTTGAAATATCTTTGTAAAGTGCATACCAATTCAAAATGCTCTTACTGAAACAGTACCAAATACTAGTATCAAATACTAGTGAGCTCTTTTAAAATTTCACTACTGAGCCCTCCTTTGGGTATTTCCTGTGGCACTGCAGATTTACTTGGCAGATTCAGAATCAAATCCCAACTAAATGGCTTTGGTTAGGTCATTGCCATTTTCTAAACTTCAGTGCCTTCTTCGATGAAATGTGATCCACATCCCCCCCCCCCCCCAAAAAAAAAAAAAAGAAATGTGATCCACAGTTATAATAACTAAAATGTTAACCACATCATAGGATTGAATGAATAAAGTTATATATTATCTAAATCTTGTTTTGGTATCATGTATGCATTACTTTTAGACATTGATGTTATAATAAATTCTATAAATATTCTTGAAATAAGGCCCCATCTAAAAAAATCAACATATATTTGAAGATATAAAATATATCTTTATTTTTTATTCCACAATTTCATTAATCTTTAAACACAATGCTTTAGCAGTTACAAGTCTTTTCACACAATGTATTTATTTATGTTATTCTTCAAAAATCCCATGAGACAACTACTCAGGAGAATGGGATAGGCAAAGATTGAATTATTTTTCTCATGGTCATTCAGTTTGTACAAGTCACATGCTGCTATTACTGCATGGCTCTATCACCCAATTGTAAGACACTCTCGAGAGTCCTACTCTCTCAAGAGAATCCTACAGTTTCTCTGAAATGAAGCAACACAGATCTGAGAGAGGTATCATCATTCCTGTTCATTAATCCAATACTATCACATTATATTATAATGGAGAGCTTCTCTTCAATATTTTTTCTTAAGATATGTTAAATATGTTAGATTTCCCTGGTTCATTTATTAGTGTCTAGTCACATTTACCATGAGAATATTTTTGACCTTGTTTTATCTTTGGCATAATCTGTATTAGAACTGCATTAATATTTAACTGCATTACTATTTAACTTGGAAATATTTGGAATTTCCAAATACATTTTGGGAAATACCAATTAAGTTTAATGTAACATACAATTAAATTCAAAGCTGCATGTTGACTACTTTATAAAATACATAATAGATAGATATTTTGAAAGACTTAGTGTTAACTGAATCACCTCTTGAGGAATTAAAAAAATATATAGGGACAAAGAATAGAAGTACAAAAAGAGATTAATTTTAAAACAACAAGACCTGGAAGGCCTACAGAGGAAATACCATGAGTTAGTTGTGCAGTGACAAAAGAGAAACTTGTTTATTCACTTATCTATTCATGAAATATTGATTAACATATACTATATTTCACCATTCCTTCATTCACAGTATCCACTGTGGCATTTATTGTCCCAACCACTCGGGATAAAGAAATGAACAATGACATAATGACTTTCTCTCATGTATCATGGATTACAAGGGGGCAAAAGTAGAAAATAAATACATAAGTGAATAAATATAAAATATTTTAGATAAAGAGAAATAGAATATAATGCCAGATTCCTTGGAGAACAATGAAGTAGATGAAGTGGTCACAGATGTTGAATATGGTTCTCAATCTTGACTGAACTGAAAGCTACTTGAAAATTTTTTATTTTTATTTTTTCCAGTTTTATTGAAATATAGTTGATATATAACTTCTTCTGTTTAAATATTCTATTTCTTCTTTTTTTAATTTATTTTTTATTGGTGTTCAATTTACTAACATACAGAATAACCCCCAGTGCCCATCACCCATTCACTCCCACCCCCGCCCTCCTCCCCTTCTACCACCCCTAGTTCGTTTCCCAGAGTTAGGAGTCTTTACGTTCTGTCTCCCTTTCTGATATTTCCCACACATTTCTTCTCCCTTCCCTTAGATTCCCTTTCACTATTTAAATATTCTATTTCTTAAACTGAGTACTAAAGTAGTGTTATTCTTACTATGTCTTAGCACGCACAAATATTTCTGTATACTTCAAAATAATTTCATTTAAAGATTAGTCTATAATTATTTCTATTTTGTTTTCAGTATTGTTATTGTTTAAATCCTAGGGAAAAGGATAGATGAATGTCTCTTAGATGTTTTCCTTTTTTCACAAAAGTATGTAATTTTTTCATCATAGCAGATTTTGGCAGGGCAGCTCAAGTGGCTCAGCAGTTTAGGGCTGCCTTCAGCCCAGGGCCTGATCCTGGAGACCTGGGATCAAGTCCCACGTCCCCTGCAGGGAGCCTGCTTCTCCCTCTGCCCATGTTTCTGCCTCTCTCTCTCTCTCTCTCTCTCTCTCTGTCTCTCAGTCTGTCTCTCATGAATAAATAAATAAAACCTTAAAAAAAAAAGAAGATTTTGGCAAATAAAGATGCAAAAAACTGAGTCTTTTTTTAAAAAAAATATTTTTATTTATTTATTTATTTATTTATTTATTTATTTATTTATTTATTTATGACAGACACAGAGAAAGAGAGAGAAAGGCAGAGACACAGGCAGAGGGAGAAGCAGGCTCCATGCAGGGAGCCCAATGCAGGACTCGATCCCGGGACTCCAAGATCAGGCCTGAGCCAATGGCAGGCACTAAACCATTGAGCCACCCAGGGATCCCGAATTTGCCTTTTACTATGTGACTTATTTTATGCCAATACCATACTGTTTTGATTACTAAAGCTTTGTAATATAGTTTGAAATCAGATGGTGTTATACTTTCAGGTTTGTACTTTAACAGAATTGCTGTCTATTCAGAATCTCTTGAGGTTCCACATGAAATTTAGGATTTTTTTTATATTTCTGTAAATAAATGTCACTGAAATTTTAATAGCGATTGCACTGAATGTATAGATGACTTGTGTAGTATGGACATTTTACAATATTAATTCTTCTATTCCATGAACACAGGATATCTTTCCATTTATTTGCATCTTTTTCAGTTTCTTTCATGAATATTTTATAGTTTTCAGCATACAGATCTTCATTGCCTTGGTTAAATTTATTCTTAAGTTTTTATTTTTGATGCTAGTATAAATGATTTTTAAAAATTTCTTTTCCAGGGTGCCTGGGTGATGCAGTTGGTTAAATGTCTGACTCTTGGTTTCAGCTCAGGTCATGATCTCATGGTGGTGAGATCAAGTCCTGCGTCAGGCTCCTCATTCAGCATAAAGTCTGCTTGGGATTCTATCTTCTTTTATCTCTTTCCCTCCCACTCATGCTCACTCACTCTCACTCTCTCCCTCTTTCAAATAAATAAATAAATCTTTTTTAAAAATTTCTTTTCCAGATAGTCCATTGTTAGTACATAGAAATTCAATTGATTTTTTTTCTTCAGTTGATTTTTGTGTGTTGATTTTTGTATCTTATAGCTTTACAGAATATATTTATTAGATCTAACATTATTTTGGTGGAGTCTTTAGATTTTCTCTATATAAAATCATTCTATCTACAAACAGGACAGTTTTATGCCTTCCTTCACAATTCAGGTGACTTTTTTTTCTTTTTCTTGCTTGATTGCTTTGACTAGGGCTTCCAATACTATGTTAAATAGAAGTGGTGAGAGTGAGTATCCTTGTTTGGTGCTTGATCTTAGAGGAAAAGCTTTCAACCTTTTACCATTGAGCATGATGTTAGCTGTGTGAGCTTGTCATTTACAGCCTTTATTGTGTTGAGGTATGTTCCTTCCATACTCAATCTGTTGAGAGGTTTTATCATGAATGGATATTGAATTTTATTAAATGCCTTTCCTGCATCTGTTGAGATGCAGAATTTTTATTTTTTGTTCTATTGATGTTTGAATTCCATTTGTTGATTTGCATATGCTGAACCATCCTTGCATTCCCATGATGAATTCCATTTGATCATGGCATATGATCCTTTTAATATGCTGTTGAATTTGGCTTGCTAGTATTTGCTTGATAATTTTTACATCTATATAAATCATGGATATTGGCCTATAGTTTTTTGTTTGTGTGTTTGTTTGTTTTTTCTTGTAGTGTCCTAATCTGGCTTTGGCATCAGAAAAAGACTGGATTCATAAAATGAGTTTGGGAGTGTTCCTTCTTTTTTAATTTTTTGGAAGAGTTTGAGAAGGATTGGCATGAACTCTTCAAATGTTTAATAAGATTCATCAGTGAAACCATCTGGTCCTGGAACTTTCCTTGTGAGGAGGTTTTTGGTTATTGATTCAATATCCTTACTCACTTTGATCTGTTTAGATTTTCTATTTCTTCATGATTCAGTTTTGGTAAGTTGTATTTTTCTAGGAATATATTCATTTATTCTAGGTTGTCCAGGCTATAGGCATACAGTTATTCATAGAAATCTTTCATCTCTCTCATCATCCTTTGTATTTCTGTTGATCATCATTTTGTTTATTTATTTTCTCATCCAAAATACCAAAAACTCTATTAAAAACAAACAAGCAATACTAAACCCCTTTCTAAAGTCTGCTTAGGCTGTTGGTAAAGTAATAGAAATGATAGAAGGCCAGAAATTACGAGAAAGCAAGACACCTTAGAGGTAAACCAGTATTATAATCTGCTTTTGCTTGATGTACCAGCCAACCGTAGAAACTAGAGTCTATTTTAAATTAGCAACTACAAAGAAGTGACAAGATATATCTTTAGTTCTAGGAGGATGGAAGATCAGATTCATGTCTTGAATTAAAACCCTGGATTCCCAAGAGTATGGAGCAATAAGAGCCTTCATTCACTGTTGAGGAGAGTAAAAACTCATGCAACCATTTAGGAAAACTGTTTAACATTAACTAAAATCTGATAATATTTATACCCCACAATGGAGTATGATGCCTCTTACAAATTTACCCAGGGAAAATGCATAATAAGGACATATAAAATAATGTCCATAGCTACACTGTAGTTTAACAGCCCCCTACTTGAAACACACCAAATGTCCACTAGTGGAAAATGAATGAATAAATTGTTCTATATTTAATGCCTTGATCCTTTTTCTATTAGTGTTAAATAAGTGCATATTGATAGATGTCAGTAGCAATACCAATCTTCCACCACATAGAAAATCATTACAAACAAATTGGAATTTGTGAAATATATATAAAAAAAAGTAAAAGCAATTGGTTAGGTGTTACCACGCTTTTCAAGTGCTGGTAAGGTGCCAAAATTCTTGTTAATGTTCTGATTTTCTTTTCACATTCATATTGAGAAATGAGTCAGTGGAGTCTTCTTCCTCATCACAATTACCAATTTTCCTTCAATCCCTTGCCTTAAGAGTTCCTGTAAGTATGACCTTTAAGTAAAAGATGAAGACAATTTAAGAACTTGGGAAAATTTTTAAAGGACCGTGGAGAGTTTGTGATGCAATTTCTTAGCAGGAAACCTCAAACTTTTGAAGTAAATTACAAAGAAAACCATCAGTAAGTGAATTTTTCTATGTAAATGACATTCTCCATAATATCTTTGGATATAAAGTCAAATATTCTTAACTGTATAATATACCACTCTTTACATAGATACTATTGGGTGTTTTTTATTTTTGGTTTTGGTTTTTTGTTTTTTTAGTCTAGACTCCTGGCTATTCACTACATCTCCCTTTTTAAAAAAAGATTTATTTATGTGTTTGAGAGAAAGCGAGAGAGCATGCATACAGTGGGGGGAGGGAGAAGCAGAGGAAGAAGAGAGAGATAATCTCAAGCAGACTCCCCATTGAGCACAGAGCATGCAGGGCTCAATACCAGGACCCTGAAATCATGACCTGAGTCAAAAATCAAGAGTCAGACACATGAGCACGTGGGTGGCTCAGTGGTGGAGCGTCTGCCTTTGGCTCAGGTCGTGATCCTGGAGTTCTGGGATTGAGTGCTTCATCAGGCTCCCCACAGGGAACCTACTTCTCCCTCTGCCTATGTTTCTGACTCTCTCTGTGTGTCTCTCATGAATAAATAAATAAAATCTTAAAAAAAAAAAGAGAAAGAGACAGTCAACCAACTGAGTCACTCAGGTGCCCCCATCTCTTTCTCCTCATAGGGTCTCTAACACCTGCTTTCCCCCCTAAAGTTATCAATGTCTTCTTGGATTCACTTCCCTCTGTAAAGAACTTAGATTTAATGCTCCATCACTTTAAACATACTTGAGTCAAGACATTTCCTTCACTAACTTACCTCATAGTACATCTGTGATATTTGCCTGTCAAAAATAGAAACCTACATCAATTTGATTCTCCTGTCATTCTGAGGGCTGCTGAAGAAGTCACTCAACCAGGCTCAATTTACTGAAAATAGCTGGTTTCCAGCTTTGACCGAACCTTCAATTCTATTCAGCGATAATTTATATTTTCCTAGTGAAGTCCTTCTCAATTTTCCATACTGACAATTTCAAATCTCCCATTCTTCCCCAACATCTGAACCCACCCCTTCATTCATAGCAGATGACCTTGCCCCTTAATAAGAGACTATAGAATACATTAGATTAGAATTCTCTCTCTCAACCTCTGGCAATTATAGCCACAAATTACTTCTATCTTTCTAACTCTTTTTTTTTTTTTTTTTTTTACTTCTCTTACGACATTTATCAAGGAAAGTAGTATGATTTCTCTTGTACAAATTCAATTCCCCTGTGCTCTGGCTCCCACCTTCTCCATCCAATTGGGTAAGTGAATTCAATCAATCACCAACTCTACCACCACCACTCCTCCTTCTTATATCTCTAGATTCTTTTTTATAATGGATCCCTCTCTTGAGTATGTGGGTTAGTCATCTTTTAAAAATATATCTTATTTTTCATTCTCATATTCCTCCTTCAGCTAATGTCAGCTTTCTCCTCCACTGAGAGTCACATTTCTGCATTCTCTGATTCCCCAGCTCTTACCTTCATCATCGTTCTTTGGTATTCCACTAACTTTTTACTTCTTTTCTCTATATTCTAAACATAAGTACTCTTAGAGTGCTATCTTGGTTCCTTTCTTTCTACTCCATTCTCTTGCTTCTGTGATCTCTTCTTTCAGGGCTTTAATAAGCCTATAAATAGAGATTATTCCCAAATCCTTAACCTAAATAAAACCCCGTACCTTATTTCTAAATCTCTCTATCTGGAAGACCAAGAACAGTTTAGCCCCTCCAAAATTTAATATATGCTCAAGCAAACCTGATTTTTCATTTTTTCCCTCAGGGAATGGTATCATACTCTAACCAATTATCCTGGTGAGAAATTGCTCATCTCTACAGCCATTCACTAATACAAGTCATTATAATTTCCTGCCAGAATTATAGATAAAGCCCTTGGCTAGTTTTTATGCATCTGGTATTGCCCTTCTTCCTACATTTACACTGAAGCCAGGATGATTCTAAAGAGCACATCGACTCCCATCACTCTCCCAACTGAAACCTCTAAATGTCTCCCTACTGACTTCTGATACAATCCCAACTCTTTTTTCAGAGTTTACAAAGTCCTGAGTGATGTGATTCAGGCAGCTTCTTCTCACACTACCTTCTCTTTATAATCAACTTTTAATTTTTCATTTCTAAGGTGTGTAATGTATCCCTTTGCCTCTGAAGCTTTATAAACTATTCTCTGTGAATTAAGTTTTCTTCAGTGACCCACAGAAAACTGGCCTTCCACTCTGAAAGCACATATTCCATTGTAGAATTACCTGTTTTCTTGCCTTACCATCTGATAAAGTTCCTGGGACAGAAGCTGGGCAAAGCTTGTTTAACTCCATATCCCTAGCACCTCCCAGAGTGCTTGTCATATAGCTGGCCACTCAATATAGACTTGTAAAATGGAATCTAACTTCTCTGGTTCTTTCTACAACACCATATTTCTGAGTTTAAATGGACGTATTAGCAATAAATAAGTAATTTTTGAATGGGTGCTATTTGAAAGTTCTTTTTCTAGTCCAACTCTGAAATAATTTACCCTGTTCTTTCTTCCCTTTTTTGTTTTTCTCACTTCAGGTTAGGGTCATAACATTTTTCCTTAAGCTAATTCATACGCTGCCAGACATCTCATCATCTTTTCTTTCCTTGTGCCACAAAGAAAAGATATATACTTTGTCATGTCAAAATCTGTGCAATCTAATGTATCTGTTTTCCTCTTTTTAGATGAATTCTGTTCTTGATAATTGGGTGATCCTAGTCAAGTTAACTTTCAAATGAAAGGAAGACCAATTCATTTTTAAAGTCTCCCTAAGTTCCAAAGTCTAGATTCTATTATATCAGCTCTCTACAATATGATCTCCCCTGCTTTGTAATTTAACATTTTCTATTGTACAGCACCAATAAAGGAGGAGGAAATGTTCATGAAACAAATATTGTAGTAAAATGAATCTATTATGATTTAATCAGATTAATTTAACAAAGTCTTTTTTAAAAGTGAAATGTTGAAATCTTCAAAAATATTAGAACTTAATTTGGAACAAACTGTTTTTCCACATACAATATAACAATACAAGGGGTTCTGAATTACTGAATTTATTTTAGAGAGGCATTTATTCTAGTCTATTCTAGTAGTAGTGCGATGTAACCCTGGGAAGCACCTTCTCTTGTTGGCAGGGAAACGAAATCACCAAGATGTTAGTTTACAATTGTGAGCTTGAAGAAATGGTAGGGACATTCATATTCTGAGCAATCCCCAGGGTAACCGTGGATAAATTGAATATACAGACATCCACAGAGTTGCTAGGTGTGTTTGGTGGAAAATGCATCTTCATGTCGTTTCTATGGCAATCATAAATAAATCTAACTACTCTGAAATCAACACAGTAGCTGCCCATACAAACAGATCTGTTCAATCTGGAGAGTTTCAGCATTCATCAGTAGTTTGGTTCTAGGCAGGCTTGTTTACAATAACAGAGTAAGTTGTTCAGTAACATTCACTTCTTATGTCAACTCCTAAAGCTTCCTTTTAGGTTTGGCTTTTTTCATTTTAAAGAGGGAACTAATGAGGTTAATTTTCCACATAGAAGGGCTGGCTCAATATTGTCTCCAATTACCAATGTAAGAAATAGGGGAAAAAAATGGATTCTTTAGAAAAAAAAGATAATTGGTTCAGCACTTGTTTCATTGAACACAACAAAACAACTATTATTATTACTCTTGTTATCATCATGTTAATATAAGGCAAACATTATGCTAATTGCATTATAGCTATTATTTTTTCCTAGGCCACACAACAACCTATGAATTAGATAGTATTGTGATTCCATTTCATAAAGAAAAGAATAGGCCCAGAGCAATTAAGTGATTTGTCCAGGTAGTTAGAGGAAAGCTAGAATTTGAACACAAGCAAGGTTTTATAATTTTTGATTGAGAAAGCCTATTCCAAGTGGTACATAAAAACTTAATGCTAGAAAAGAGAAGTTGTACATTTGTTTACATAAGACTAAAAATTGGTTTGTATAATAAAAACAAAGTAAAGTTTAAAGAAAACAAAGAATTGTGAACAAATATTTGCAGCTTACAATGAAGGGTTTATTTCCCTAACATATAGAGTATTTATTAGTCAATAAGAGAAAATATCACACATTCAATGGAAAATAAGTAAGAGATATAAATAGACAATATATTAAAAAGAAACAGCTCTTAGATATATGAAATGATTCAAATATCACTCTTAGAGAAATGCAGATTAAAGCTATAGCAAAAGCTTTTTCACCTAACAGATTGGCAAAGATCAAAAAGGAATAATACAGTGGATTGACAAAGGTGTGTGGAAAAGACACTCATATGGTTGGTGAGAACATGAAGAAGTACAAATCCTATGAGCAATAAACTGGCAATAACTTACAAATTATTGACAAAATTTGTCAAATTTTGACAAAAATTACAAATTCATTGACATTCTGACCCAGCAATTCTAGGAATTTATAGCAAACATATGTACATGTATACATCAGTTTCTCATTCTAAAAATAGAAAATATTGGATGCAGCCTGAATATCAATATGGAGACCGGCTTGGATGAATTACTATAAAAGCATACAATGGGATAGTATATCTAATACTTTGTAACCCTTAGAATTACTATTCCTGGTGTTGCTTGGAGCACCAAGGGTGGGTACTGACTTGACCTTATTCTGTTGTCTTCTCATTGATGTCACCTGATTTCCTGCTCCTCACGGGACGTGAGCCCCATCTGTAACCCTAGTCCATTTGACCAGGCCTTGATATTCTGTCCATTTCTTTTCTGTAGAAGATGCGTCCTCTTCTAAGTCAAAGCCATCTCCATGGATGTGACGAGAGCATGCAAGCCAACTTGAAATGGTGTTCAGCTGCAACACACCCCAGGCTCATCACCTGACAAATAGGGCTATGGTGTCTTTTTAGGACACTGAGTGCCATAACTCTCCAAATAATCAATTTTCATTTTTTCTTCCTGGATGCAAAGTCTAAATCCCTTCACATATATTGTATAGTACTAGATTTGTTCTTCAAAAGGATTATTTTAGTTTTTATTTAAATGTGCAGAAAATGTTGATTTCATATTCATGTATTCAACAAACCTTTATTGCATACTTGAATATAGCATATTATAAGGCATGGTGCTAAATTGGGGAATACAAAGAAGGATAGTATAGGAGTTCCTATTTCCATGACCTAGCAGTCCAACAGAAAGCAAGGATAGTACAGTGTGCACTATAATTGAAGTGTTCCAGGACAGCAGAAAAGGAGGCCTAATCTAATTTAGCAGGTGGGCGGTGGGACACCAAAGGCTTCAGAGAACAAGTGAAAGTTGAGCAGGGATTGAGAGCAGGAAGGTAAATGGATAAGAGAGAGATTAGAGTAGCCTTTCTAAGATACTTTCATATAAATTACTTAACAGAATGTTTAAAGGTTTAAGAGATTTCTTGTTGCTTAAATGCAGTAGCTGGTGACATATAGTAAATGTTATCTGCTTAGTTATTTTAGTCTTCAAGAGCATTCAC
Source organism: Canis lupus familiaris (assembly GCF_011100685.1). Classification (NCBI taxonomy): domain Eukaryota; kingdom Metazoa; phylum Chordata; class Mammalia; order Carnivora; family Canidae; genus Canis; species Canis lupus. The sequence continues at coordinate 42,066,605 of NC_049233.1, read as the reverse complement.
ATTGGAGCAAAATGAAACCTTTGTTCTTTTTAGAGCATAATAGAGTGTTTGTTGATACTGTGTTTCTGTTCTTTTTTTTTAAACTGATGACAACCATGAATAAGTTCTCTCGCTGAAACTGCATTATCAATTTTACGTAGACAAAAACGTAATTACTGAAGATGGATTTTAGCCAGGCCACCTGAATTAATAACCAGCCTAAATCTGCTTGCTCTGGGAGAGGGTGGAACAAAACTGTTTATTGACCACAAATGGTCATGACCTTTGCTATCTTCCGTACTCAAAATACCACAGGAGGAAGTCATCTAAAACACCATGACATTTAAACCAAGTGAGAAATTTGTGTAGACAATTTATGAGGACAAGCTAACACTTCTAACTTGCATGACTATTTTTTAGATACTGAAATTAAAATAGGTCTTTTAAATTTTTCCTGAAAAATATTTTTTTTCCTTTTTGTTATATTACTACTACCTTCAATCCATTTTTGCCTCTCATGAAAATTTACCTCCTTTTGTTTTTTTTATGATTTTTTTTTTAATGCCAGGTGGACATAAAAGAGAACATGCCCAAATTCTCACTTTGCAGTCATGTATAGTGGCTACTCATACTTGGCTGAAGAAATGTATTCTCAATAGGACTATTCAGCCAGTGGTCTATTCACAACTTTGGTTATATTTGCTACTGCTAGGGCCAAAATGACCAAGAAGAATATCCTTTAGCATTTGATTTAACTCTACTTTGATTGGAACACTAGAAAACAATTCAAAGTAATTCCAATAATAAAGTAATTTTTGGTTTGCTTCACCAAACCATTATAAGAATAAAGAGTTCCTGGTCTTGGGGAAGTAGAAACAAGGAGTTTGAATGCCATCAGGACTCTTTCTTGGTCTGTAATTTCTATTTTCCTTTGCAATTCAGCTTTGTCATTCAGCCAGGCATGTCCATGTGACTGGGTCTATGGGTAGACAGGAAAAAACTATCTCTTAGCTTCATTTAGAAATATCCCAAGATAGGGCATTGATAAGCCCAAGTTGGCTCATAACTATCCAAATATTAGGTCAGAAAACTCAGGCTGGATCAGACAGGGAAAAATAGTTTGCAAACAGAAGGAGATGCTGTTGCCATGAGATGCAAGAGTACTGAGCAGACAAAACTGTCAACAGTCTGTGTGAGTTAGTCTTATTACACATCAAAATTGCATTTGCTCAAACTGTGAAAATAATTCTCTTGGATTTTTTTTATTTTCATACGCAAAAAGCACTAAGGTTGCAGAGTTGCTTGAGGACAGATGCATCATTCAGGACAAAACCCGTTGATTTGCTGTTGATGGAGGGATATTAATTTCTCTGCAAAGCATAATGGCACATGTTAGCGTGAACACCAAGAAATTGTAGAAAACCATAAATTGTTTTCACATTTTTAGTCTTCTGGTAGTTATTATCTATAAAAGCAAACAAATTTGAAAATATACAGAAAAGAATAAAAGTATTGGAGGAAAGACAGATTTTAAAACAAAACTCACTATGATGAGTCATTCTTTACCAAATTCCTTTCTAAAAAAAAAAAAAATATCTTACAAACAAGTAAGTCAACACTTTATTTACTGGGAAAAAAATCTATTCACCATCAATTTATTTATAATTGAGTAAGTATTTGTTGCATAACCATAAAGAGATAATCTTAAAACATAGAGGTTTTTGCCAAATGAGTATTTGGAGAAATATGGGCAATTGCAATTCAAATGAGAATAAAACATACCTATAGCTAGGAGGATCAAGGAAGGCTTTTATAAATAAATAATATCACAATTGCTGTCTATGGTAATTTTTACGTTATAAATTTTCTTTTTATATTTAATCTGAAGAAATTGCCCACCAAAGTAAAGGAAGAGCTGTGAACATCATTTGGACACTCAAGTCATCTTTGACAGTCCCATTGTTCATATTTCTCTTTCTCTGAACTTCTGTTCTTAAATAATTGTCATTAGTGATGAAGAGTAAGGGTGGGAATATCTTTTTGGTATCTGGAATTAGTATTTGGAATATGGAACAGACCTCCCCCTGCCCTTCTGAGGGCAGAGCGTTATATGGGGCTCAATACCAGGACCCTGAGATCATGCCCTGAGCCAAAACCAAGAGTCAGATGCTTAACTGACTGAGCCACTCAAATACCTCTTCACTTGGTGGAATCGAAAAAACTTTTCAAGCTCAATTCACAGAAGCATACATAAGGCTCTAAATAGGCATTATCATTTGTTCATGAAGTAATTAATGAGAAAGTACTACATTTATTGTTTTATTCAAATCAATAAATATTCAATGAGGATTTGAGAATATGCTGGCAAATAAGATGAAGTTCTTGATCTCATAGAAATTACAGTCTTGTGGGGGAAACTGGCATTTACAATGCTGTTGGCATTCTAGACAGCAAGTAAATGCAATATGAGAATTGTCCTTTGAAGACAATAAAAGCAGCCAAAGGATAAAGAGTACCAGAAGAGGGAAAGTCTCTAGTATGGAGCATACAGACCAAAGAGTCTTGAGGATGAAACAGAAAAGGAAAAATCTCTGTATGTGCTGTGTTCCATCAGGAGACACTATGCTAGTTGCTAATATTTATAAAAAATATGTGTTTGGCATGGTCTTTATTTGAGCAACCAGAAGTTTTCAATTTAATTGGAAAAACAGGACATATGCATAGCAAGTAATCATATAGAATAGTATACACAAGGTTGGATATGGGTATGAATTATCTGAGTGCATGCAATCAGGTAATTCAAGGACTGGGAAACACAACTCATTATTTCATGAACATACTTGATTATAAGTGGCTGAATATGAAATTAGTACCCAAGCAAATATTCCTTCCAGTTAACCTCATCATCATTTTCTGTGCCAGTAGATCTCTTGCGTGTTGTTGAAGCTTACACTCATGCAAACTTAGTTCTTCCTCTGTGATTCCCTATCTCAGAAATCACTCATTATTTCATGAACATATTTAATTATGAATGACTGAATATGAAATTAGTACCCAAGCAAATATCCCTTCCATTTTTTTAAAGATTGATTGATTGATTCATTCATTCATTCTTTCTTTCTTCCATTCATTTGAGACAGAGAGAGAGAGAGAGAGGTAGAGACACAGGCAGAGGGAGAAGCAGTCTCCATGCAGGGAACCTGATGTGGGACGCGACCCTGGGTCTCCAGGATCAGGCCCTAGGCTGAAGGTGTCACTTAAACCGCTGAGCCATCCAGGCCACCCTATCCCTTCCATTTGAGACCAAATTCTTTATCATAGTCAACACTCCCCTTGGCCTGACCCCTTCCCTGCCTATGTCATTTCCTCTTGCTGCCTGCACACCAGCCACATTGGGCTCCTTTCAAATCCTAGAATATCTGATGTTACCTTTTGCCACCAGACTTTGCCAGGAAGTGCTCTTCAGATTTTTCTTTTTTACCCATCTCTGCTGTCCCTGTCTGCTACACCTTGCATTTCTCTAATGCCTGCTCATCTTGTATATATCTCAGATTGTTTCCTTTCCTCAGGAAAATCACCTTTGACCACCCCACCCCCACCCCCACCAAGAGTTGCTGTGTACCTTTCTCCTAAGATGTACTTACACTTAAATATTATCTTTGTTTCCTATAATTATTTTATTAATATCTAACTTACTTTCTAAGATCTAATTAGAAGACAGACTATGTTTGCTTTGTTAACTTAAAAAGCAGAATGCTTCTTATACTGTGTTGAATGATTAAAATATCATTTTCTTTAAAGCTCTGTTCAATTTTGTCATTCCTGTATTATAAGGGTATAGTATTGGATGCAAAAAAATAATAAACATTTCAAAACAATTGAGATACTGACTTAATATGATTGAGAGATCTAAGTTTATCTGAAATGAGAAAATGATAACCTTTTAGTACTGTAGTTTTCTGATGAAGAAGACATTTTATTTCCTCCAGTGTCTTTTGATTTACTTTGAAGAAAATAAGACACAAAACCACAAGTTGTATGTTACTTCAAATACATTATTTTGTACGTGCTAAAATGAACCCAAATAAGCATTTCTGAATGACTAGACTCAAATAATCACACCATTTTTTTCTTTTTTTTTTTTGCCTATAGAAACAAATGATGCATTTTCTATTGCCAAAGATGTGGCAGTTATCTTCAAGCCTCTCAAAAGTTGGAAATAATTCTAGAAGTGCAATATATTTATATGATTCAGACAAGTAGAATGGGTTCCAATTATTCCAGCTAATTCCAATTCCAAAACTCATGTCCCCAAACTGCTGCTTCTTTCCAAGTGCTCCATCATTATATTTACACTCATTCTACATATGACCTCAAGGACTTGACAAAAGCCGTTCTTACAAGGACTCAATTGCATATAAATTCTATTTCTCCAAAAGTCATGTAGATCAACTACCCATTGTAACTTGAACAATGTAAAAATCAATGAAATTGCTTTTCCATTTATATCTTTTAAGAATTCATTAGCACCACAAAAGAGAGATTTTTAGTAATTCTCTGACTGCAGTAATTGCTGGAGATTTTTAAAAAGATATCTTAAAATACGCAAATATACAAAAAGTATTTCCTGGTTAGTCCCACCTAAGCGGTAGGATGGATCCTATGATTTGATGCGAGCAGTGTCAATGTTAAATTCTTAGAACATATGTGATGGAAAATGTAGCCTACTCTTAGAAAATACATACTCTGCTCTTTGTCCACATATTTTATATCCCTTTTATATGCAAAAACAAAACAAAACCAGTTACCTCTCTCTCGAGAATCTCAAAGTCTCATCCCTTATTGCATCAACTAAAAGCTGAATGTGTGAGGGGACGCCTGGGTGGTTCAGCAGTTGAGTGTCTGGGTGGCTCAGCAGTTGAGTGTTTGCCTTCAGCTCAGAACGTGATCCCAGAGTTTCAGGATTGAGTCTCGCATGGGGCTACTGCATGGAGCCTGCTTCTCTTCCCTCTGCCTATATCTCTGTGTTTCTCATGAATAAATAAATAAAATATTTTTAAAAATTAAAAAAAATAAAAGTTGAATGTGTCATTATATAAATCAGGATCAATTACAGATGATAATTCTCAGGTATAGCTCCTTAGATTGTATTCTTCTTAATCTAAAAATCCATAATCCAGTGAGACAAATTATTTACCCATCAAACACCCTTTTTTACAATGGTGCAAAATTATGAATAATTGCTAGTCATGTCCATTCCAAAACCAGAAAAAAATGATATGCACACAGCAGACATTGGTCATAGTAATTCTGAAATCTAGTTGGTAATATATTGCCACCTTCTTGAAAATGGCTCAGTCCTACTTCCTAAGGATTGTTCTCCATGGTCTTCAGCTTTGCACTGCACTTGGTTCTCGTTGCCATCCTGAGTCATTCTTCAATCTCCTCCATGTAAAGTAGGTGTTCTCTGTAGCTGAGTTTTTCACAACACCAACAGAAATTTTGTATTTTCTTTGTATTATCAGGTCCAAATTAGAATATTTATATTAAAATCTGTTTCTTTTGTATCAACTTATAACTCACTCCATTAGAAAAAAGTCACACCCACAACCCTCTTCTATATCTTAGTCTCCCTGTGAAATTGCTGTATAACAACATGCTTAGGATTCTTAAAAATCCCATTATTAAATAGAATCTATAAGACATATTGAGGCTTCTTAAAGGGGCTTTCAAGTGTTTGGAAATTTCGATGCGGTATCCGCTTAACAGTTTCCACTATCTTAACAGAGAATTTTATTTTCCCTGGATCTGATCTTTCTCTAAAATTTTTTTGTAATTGAGGATGATTGTTATATAGAGCTGCTGAGAATGAGAAACAGTTTTGCTTTTCAACTCAAAAGCTTCCAGTCTCTTTATATTAACAATTTATTATTTAGTTTATCTCTCTTGCACTTTAATCATAAGTAGCAAAATGAAGCCAGATGTCACTTTAGTCTTCTGCTGGGAATTCTCCTTAGCTAGATTACTGAGTTAGTTAGTTTCCTTCTTTCTGCTTACTGCAGAAACAGTGCTGCTGAACTTCTGGCACAGAGTAAGCCCTCCTTCCCTGCTGACACTGATAAAATTTTTCTTGCTTTCCTTTCCTCTCCTGTCTCATCCCCAGCCTCTTCTTTTTTAATGAGTGTTTTTTTTCTTTTTATTTTATTTATTTTTTTAATTTTTATTGATTTATGATAGTCACAGAGAGAGAGAGAGAGAGAGAGAGAGAGAGGCAGAGACACAGGCAGAGGGAGAAGCAGGCTCCATGCACCGGGAGCCTGATGTGGGAACTCGATCCCAGGGTCTCCAGGATTGCGCCCTGGGCCAAAGGCAGGCGCCAAACTGCTGCGCCACCCAGGGATCCTGATCCCAGCCTATTCAAGTCTCCTTAGGCTTCCCTTGACACCTTCCTAAAAGACCTGTGTAGGCTTTTCTTAATATCTCTTCAAAGTTCTCCCAGCTTCCACAAATCTCTTGATCTTAAAGCCAAGACTACGACGTTACTTTTTTTCTTTTTATCCTGACATTTCCATTTGTTTGTATCAAATTTGTTTTATTTTTTTTAGGTCTGTTTCCATAATTTATCAATCTTCATGTAGACTAAAATCTTATTCAAGTTTAAGATTTTCAAATCAGGCTATTCTCTAGATTAAAGATTCAACTCTTTCTTGGCTAAATATCTGTGTTTCTGATTGAACTGATTTCCCCCCTACTTTATAATCACTTCCTAAAATGCTATTGCTTCCCAGAAGTAATTTTTTCTATATAACACCAAACAAGATCACTCTTATCAGAGTTGCTGTGCCTTTAATAATTCTATCAGAAAGTGTATCTTGAGGTTTTGCCGTATGCTAAGCATTTGGTTTTAGGTGCTGGAGATAAATAGGTAAATAAAACAAATGTATTAGACATGAGTCATAATCTGCTGACCTAGGAGGGCAAAGTTTGTTAAAATTTATTTATTAATTCACTGAAAGTAACAGTAACAAGCCTCATTACGTGTTAATACAAATAATGTGGTTTATGAAAAATAACTTCTTCCAAACAGAAAGGGAAAACGTGGCTATCTTAGTCTATTCTGGCTGTTGTAACAGAACACCATAGACTTGATATCTTATGAGAAACAAACATTTATTTCTCATAGTTCTGGATGATGGAAGTCCAAGATCAGGAATGCCTGGGTGGCTCAGTGGTTGAGCATCTGCTTTCAGCTCAGGTCATGATCCCAGGGTTCTGGGATTGAGTCCCACATTGGGCTCCCCACAGGGAGCCTGCCTTTCCCTCTGTCTCTGTCTCTGCCTCTCTCTCTCTCTCTCTGTCTCTCATGATTAAATAAATAAAATCTTAAAAAAAAAAAAAAGTCCAAGATCAAAGTGTTGGCAGATTCAGTGTCTGATAAGGGTCTCTCTCTTGGCTCATAGACTGCCATCTTCTCACTATGCCTGTACATGGCAGTGAGGGGAAGAAAGCTCTCTGGGGTCTCTTTCATAAGGGTTCTAATCCCATTTATGAGGGTTCTGTCCTGATGACCTAATTAATTAGCTCCCAAAGGCCTACCTCCAAATACCATCACATTGGGTTATAGCACGTGGATTTTGGAGAGTCTCTAGCATTCTGGCCCTGGCTCCCAAATTCATGTCCTCTCATATCAAAGGCATTCATTCCATCTGAACAGTCACCAAAGTCAACTTATTCCAGCAACATTCCAAAGTGTAAGTCCAAAGTCTCATCTGAGTATCATCTAAATTAAATATGGGGGAGACTTGAGGGATGAATCATCCTGAGGCAAATTCCTCTCCTCCTATAAAGCCAAACAAGTTATGGCTTGGGCATCCTGGCCCACCTGAACTGGAGAGGTATCACCATCCTGTGAGATTGTCCTATGCCTGGGGTCCTTGCATTCTGCCTACCCGTGGAGATGGCACTGCACAGAGAAAAGCTCCTGGCTGCTGTCGAGATGGCTGAACCATAGAGTCTCTCTATTAAATCATCACTTGGCCACATTGTTAGTATTCTCATTTTTTAATTTGTTTTTGGTAATTTCTAAATCTTTAGGTTTCAATTCCTTTTAACTTAACAACCCTATATTTAAGTCATTTTCCTCCTCTTGCATTTTACTATAGGCAGTCAAGAGGAGCCAAGCCATACTTTAATATTTTGTTTAGAAATAGCTTTAGCTAAAAATTCAGTGTCATAATGTGTAAGTTCTACCTTCTACAACACACAAACACAACTCAACCAAACTCTTTGCTCCTTAAGAGGGATTGCCTCTCTTTAGTTTCCAATAGCATATTCCTAACTTCAATCTGAGACTTCATCACTATGGCATTTACTGTCCGTATTTCCAATATTCTGTTAATGACCATTAGGTATTCTCTAAGAAGACTGAGGCTTTTTTTTTTTTCTCTTTCTTCTCTATAGTTCTCCTCTTTTTATTCTGTGCCCTAACTAGAATCACCTTTAAGCTTCTGTCCATGGGCAGCCCGGGTAGCTCAGTGGTTTAGTGCCACCTTCAGCCCAGGGCCTGATCCTGGGGACCTGGGATCGAGTCTCATGTCAGGCTCCCTGCATGGAGCGTGCTTCTCCCTCTGCCTGTGTCTCTGCTTCTCTCTTTCTCTCTTTCTGTGTGTGTCTCTCATGAATAGATAAATTTTAAAAATCTTAAAAAAAAAAAAAAAAAAGATTCTGTCCATGGCAGTCTAAGCTTTTCCAGCACGTATCTCAAAGCTCTTCCAGTCTCCGGTTTCATTACCCAGTTCTGTAGCTGTTTCCACATGTTTAAGTATTTGTTACAGCAGCAACCCCATCTTAGTGCCAGTTTTCTTCTCAGTCCATTTGGGCGGCTATAAAAACAAAACAAAACAAAACAAAACCAAAAAACACCTTAAACTGGGTAGTTCAAACAATAAACACTTATTTCTCATAGTTCTAGAGGATGGGAAGTACAACACGAAGACACTGATAGATCCGGTGTATGATGAGAGCCTGCTTCCTGATTCATAGATAGCTGTCTTCTCACTATAACTTCATTTGGAAAAAGGGTGAGTGGATCTCTCTGGAGTCTATTTCATAAGGACTCTAATCCCATTAATGAGGCCTCCACCTTCACAATCATATTCTGAAGACGCCACTTCCAAATACCATCACACTGGGGATTTGAGGTGGACCCAAACAGTCATTCTATAGGAATTGTTTATATATGTACTTTAAAAATAAATCCTTAATTTTAACGCGGTTTTACATTTACAGAAAAATTGAGGAGATAGTACAGAGAATTTCAATATACTCTGTATTTAATTCCCCAATTATTAACCTTACAATCGTATGGTACTTTTTTATAATTAATAACCAACATTCATACATTCCTACCCCAAGTCCACATTTTATTCATATTTCCTTAATTTTTATTTAATGTCCTTTTCCTATTTCAAGATATCATCCAGGATACCACATTACATCTAGTTGTGACAGCTTCTTAGGCTCCTTTAGACTTGTGTGATAGTCTCTCAGACCTCCTTTGTTTTGATGACCTTTGACAGTTTATTCTTTAATTTGTATATTTCTGATATTTTTCTCATTATTAAAGTAGGGTTATGCATTTGGGGAAGGAAGACGACAGAGACAAAGTGCCATTTCATCACATCATATCAAAGTACATTCTATCAACACGTCATAACAATTCTTATTAACTTTTATCACGTGGTTGAAGTAGTGTTTGTCAGGTTTCTCCACTGTAATATAACTCTCTTTCTCCTCTTCCATATACTGCGGGAGTAAGAACTTGAGGAGTAGGAAATTATGCTCAACCTACAAGAGGGTAGAATATCTACATGGGATTATTTGAATTTTACTTTACATGGGAGAATCGTCTCTTCTCTCCCATTATTTATTATTTAATTATTTATTTATATCAATATAGATTCATGAATATTTATGCATTGGTTATAAACCAAGACACTTAATTTTTTGACATTACACAAATGTTTTAGCTTTCGCTACTGGGATTCTTTCAGTTGGATCCTCTGTCACTTTGACATATTCTTTTTTTTTTTTTAGCCCTTTATAATTTTTTGGAACCAGAGTGCTCCATGATCATTTTGTGTATTTTTTTGCTCCAGTTCTAGAATCATCCATTTCCAAAATAAGCCTTGGTTCCTTCTATTGGAGAGTGGTATTAAAAACTAAGATCTAGATTCTAAGTATGCCTATTGCTTTAATTGTTGTACCAGTTCACATTCCCACCAACAGTGCAAGAGGGTTCCCCTTTCTCCACATCCTCTCCAACATTTGTTTTTCCTGCCTTATTAATTTTCCCCATTCTCACTGGTGTGAGGTGGTATCTCATTGTGGTTTTGATTTGTATTTCCCTGATAGCAAGCGATGTGGAGCATTTTCTCATGTGCTTGTTGGCCATGTGTATGTCTTCCTCTGTGAAATTTCTGTTCATGTATTTTGCCCATTTCATGATTGGATTGTTTGTTTCTTTGCTGTTGAGTTTAATAAGTTCTTTATAGATCTTGGATACTAGCCCTTTATCTGATAGTCATTAGAAAATACCTTCTCCCATTCTGTAGGTTGTCTGTTAGTTTTGTTGACTGTTTCTTTTGCTGTGCAAAAGCTTCTGATCTTGATGAAGTCCCAATAATTCATTTTTGCTTTTGTTTCTCTTGCCTTCATGGATATAACTTGCAAGAAGTTGCTGTGGCCAAGTTCAAAATGGGTGTTGCCTGTGTTCTCTTCTAGGATTTTGATGGAATCTTGTCTCACATTTAGATCTTTCATCCATTTTGAGTTTATCTTTGTACTTGTCCTCATAGATTTTCATAATGGAATTTACTCAGAAAATGAAAACACTTGATTTTTAAAATGTCATTCTTGGGGGTGCCTGGGTGGCTCAGTTGGTTGAGTATCTGATTCTTGATTTTGGTGCACATCATGATCTCAGGGTCATGGGATCCAACCTTATGACAGGCTCCATGCTCACTGTGGAATCTGCCTAGGATCCTCTCCCCCAGTCCTTTCTCTCTCTCTCTCTTTCTCTCTCTCTCTCTCTCTCCCTCTCTCCCTCCAATAAATAAATAAAATAATTCTTTAAAAGTAAATAAATTCTGTCTCCCTTTCTGATATTTAAAGACTCCTAACTCTGGGAAACAAACTAGGGGTGATGGAAGGGGGGTGGTGAGGGTAAATGGGTGACGGGCATTGATGGGGGCACTTGATGGGATGAGCACTGGGTGTTATTCTGTATGTTGGCAAATTGAACACCAATAAAAAATAAATTTATTATTAAAAAAAGTAAATTAATTAATTAAAATGTCATTCTTGGAAATACTCTTTAGGCAAGTTGTTGCTTTGTGCTTCTCATCAACAGAAAAGGAGGTATGTAGAGTGTTCTCAATCTGATCATATTTTAGTGGTGCCATGCATTTTATCTATCTTTATTTTTCCCAAAATTATGGGGAAGAAGATCTTGGCATTATAGCATTTAAGCTTCATGGTACCTATACAGCAGGTCAATCAACTGATTGATGATAACTCACTATTGTGCATTTTCCTCATTTTTACAAACTGATTATGACAATGACATTTATAAAGAGAAGCTGTGTCATTAATCACCAAAGTGTGTCATAATTCTATGTGCATTTTGTAGAATTTAGACAAGCTGGACTTTAAAATTGAAACATTAAGGACCTTCACATATTTTACAAAAGTCAATTGTCTATATTAGGGATGAAATAGCATTTAATAATTGTACAATATAAAATACATAGCCAGAGAGAGTAACTTCCAGTACTTAGATCTACATTGTGTATATTCTTAAGAGCTTGTTTCACAATATATGAAAACATAGCACAAAACTTTAGTTATCAAAACAGTTTACAACAAATACATTAGAAATTAGAGTAAAAGAAAAGGACAAGGGATGCCTGGGTGGCTCAGTGGTTGAGCATCTGCCTTTGGCTCAGGGTGTGATCCCAGAATCCAGGATTGAGTCCCACATTGGGCTCCCTGCATGGAGCCTGCTTCTCCCTCTATCTCCTCTCTCTCTGTGTCTCTCATGAATAAATAAATATAATCTTTTAAATAAAATAAGTAAATAAATGATAAAAGAAAAGGACAAAAAAAAAAAAACAAAAACATTCTTGAAATAAATTCTTGCTATAAATATTTATAGGATTAGGGTTACCCAAATACCAAAACCAGAAACATGTATAACAAGAAAATAAAACTATATTATGAAAAAAATCTTAACAGGTAATGTGTATATAAATATATATTTACATAAGAATAATATATAAATGCATATACACACTAATATAAATATAAATGTAGACATACAAGTATGTATCTCACATCATAACTGACCAAGTAAGAATTATCTGAGCAAAGCAAGGAAAAAAAGACTCTCAGCAAGCTAGAAAGACAAATTTTTTTTCTCAAACTAATAAGCAGTAGATATGAAAAACCTATAGATAGCATCATAGGTAATAACGAAAGACAAACTGCTTTCCTTCTAATGTTGGAACAAGAGAACAAGGCAAGAATATCCACTCTAACTACTTTCCTTCAACAAAATATTGTTCAACAGTATATATTTATTCAAACTATATAATCATGTACATAGAAAATTTTAAGGTATTTGCGAAAAAATTACTGGCATCAATGAATTTAACAAAGTTACAAAGTATAGAGTCAATATGCAGCAATTAACAATAATTTATATGCTAGAAACTATCATTTGGAAATTAAAAATTTCAAGTGAAACTATAAGAATCCTAGAGGAGAACACAGGCAGTAATTTCTTTCACATTAGCCATAGCAACTTCTTTCTAGATATGTCTCCTGAGAAAAGAGAAACAAAAGCAAAATAACATGATTGGGACTTCATCAAGATAATAAGCTTCTGCACAACAAGGGAAATAACAAAACTAAAAGGCAATCTGTGGAATGGGAGAAAATATTTCCAAATGACATGTCTGATAAAGGGTTAGTACCCAAAATACATAAAGAAGTTACACAACTTACAGAACACAACACTCAAAAACCAAATAAGCCAATTTAAAAATGGGCAGAAAAAAAATTTAAAAATAAAAATAAATATGGGCAGAAGACATGAATAGACATTTTTCTGAATAGATACAGATAGCCACAGACACATGAAAAGATGCTCAACATCACTGATTACCAGGGAAATACAAATCAAAACTACTGTGAGATATCACTTCATTCCTGTTAGAATGGCTAAAATCAGTAACAGAAGAAACAAGGGGTATTGATGAGGATGGGAGAAAGGAAAACCCTGTTGCACTTTTGGTGAGAATGCAAACTGGAGCACCACTGTAGAAAACAGTATGGAGATTCCTTAAAAAGCTAAAAATAGAACTACCCTATAATCCAGCAATTGCACTACTATGTATTAACCCAAAGAATATGAAAAACACTAATTCAAAGGGCTACATGCACCCTGATGTTTATAGCATCATTATCTACAATAGACAAATTATGGTAAGCCCAAAAATCCATCCACTGATGGATGGATAAGAAAGATATGGTATATGTATATATATACACACACAATGGAAAATATATATTTAATGGAGTACTACTTATCCATAAAAAAGAATGAAATCTTGGCATTTGCAATATTATGGATAGAACTAGAGAGTACTATGTTAAGTGAAATAAATAAGAGAAAGACAAATACAATATGATTGTACTCATATGTGGAATTTAAGAATCAAAACAAATGAGCAAAGAAAAAAAAAGGGAGAGAGAGAAGCAAACCAAGAAATAGATTCTTAACTGTTAGAGAACAAACTGATGGTGGAGTGAGGATGGGTTAAATACATGATGAAGATTAATGAGTACACTTACAATATGGAAGTGTTGAATCACTGTATTTTAAATCTGAAACTGATATTAGACTGTTTGTAACTAACTGGAATTTATTTTTATTTTTCTTTTTTTTACTAACTGGAATTTAAATAAAAACTTTTTAGGGATCCCTGGGTGGTGCAGCGGTTTGGCACCTGCCTTTGGCCCAGGGCGCGATCCTGGAGACCCGGGATCGAATCCCAAGTCGGGCTCCCGGTGCATGGAGCCTGCTTCTCCCTCTGCCTGTGTCTCTGCCTCTCTCTCTCTCTCTCTGTGTGACTATCATAAATAAATAAAAATTAAAAAAAAAACTTATTTAAAAAAAAAACTTTTTAAAAACTGATGTGTGTGTGTGTGTGTGTGTGTGTGTGTGTGTGTGAACTGGCAAAGTGATTCTAAAATTCATGTGGAAATATAAAGACATAAAGTGCCAAAAAAAAAAAAAAACCTGAAAACAAAGAACAATGTCAGGATACTTTATATTACTTGGTTTTAATATTTATTTTTAAATTACAGTAATTGAGACTATAGTACAAATATTAGAATGTTTCAAAGATTTCTTGTCCAATATTTCTTCAGGTACTGTTTCTGCCTCATTCTTTCTTTCATTTCCTATAGGGATTCCAAATATGGCCCTTGAGTTTCAGTAGAAGGCTTGAGGTATTTACCAAGACCCTATAACTTGGAATTGAATTCTGAACTCTCTCCCCAGCACTAGTCAGCTGCCAAAATAACCGATTAGTTCTTTTAGCATCTGTTACTTTATGGATACCTTGGAGACTTGCTTTACCCATATGAATACGAAAATAAAAAAAAAATCAGTATAAGATTTGATAGAATGTTTGTATTTAAAATTGGGGCTCTCTCTCTCTTATCTCTTCTACTTTCCTCAATTTTCCTGCTCAATCTCCGGGTACTTTGGTAGGCAACCTGGAACTCTGCCCTCTAATTCCTCAAACAAGACTACTGATTTCTGTTAGAGCTTTGTTCTCTGTGGAATACAGAAGATAACTGTCATCAGGTCAAAGGTATTTTCATGTGGATCTCACTCACTGTATTTGCTTCTTCTAAGGGTCTTATTCACTTAGTTACTGCCTGTTTTTTCCAAATATAAGAAGGAAAGAAAACTGCTAATACAAATGAGATTGTTGGCCACAGGCTAGTGATATCAGTTGGTGTGGATTCATTCACTGAAACACTGACTATGCGTAGTTATTTTTGTTTATTGTTTCCAATTAGGGATTTCCTCTCCTTCCGCAAATAAAATGTTTCTCTGATATTTGATTCATATCTTAGCAAGCCTGTTGCCGACAAAAATCTTTTTCAAGATGTATAATTTTTCAAAATTTATAAAATCCTCTAGGGAACTTTTCATATAAGATCTACCTCCATGAAGAATGACATAGTGCATACAAACATGAGTTTAGGGGAAAAGCCATTTATAATTGATAGGAAGTGCAAGGAGTTTCTTTGCTAATTAGTTAGTGAGTTATTATCATGCTTCTTTCAGTCCAAAGCAAATATCTAAACCAAAATCTTCATAATTGTACTCAAAAAAAGACTCCTATTTTATAATCTGTTGAAATGAGATTAGCTCCCAGGTGAAAGATTTGTTTTGAAACTCCCATATTCATATCTGGAAACTTAGCCATACAATTTAATTTTCTCTTTATGAGGGGATTTGCAACTGTCATGAAAACACTAAATCACTGGAAAGAAGGGTCTCCAAGATATGTCAAAATGAATATTGGTGCATGAGTGCAGAGGTCCAAGTGGGAGGTAGAGTTGGTGGATAAAAAGTAGTCATTAACTAAAGATATTATTCTTCATATTTATATAAGATTGATGAAACTTCAGCTGTTCGTATAAACAAATGGATGAAAAAAAAAACGGATGAAGATGAAGGTGGTGGCTAAGCCATGTGTAAGCCCCTTTTTGATGCTGACATCATTGATAAAAAATAATCTATAGACACAATATCAATATCTCACGAGAGGATAGAGAACTGTGATCTCCCTGAAAAAAATATTTATGTATATATTTTAAATTTACATATATGCATGCATATTTACATATATTTTGTTTACATATATACATATAAAATATATTTTATTTACATATATACATATAACAATATATTTTATATTTACATAAATATAGATTATTATGGTCAGGCTTGTAAGATTTGTGTTCCAGTTCTAGTTCTATTATTAACTGGTAAATCATTCACATGGCAAAGTTTTGCATCATTCGGGATTTGAGATTTTTTATTATGTTTTATTTTACTAAAGTGAGGATATTAGGGGCAGTTCTGGTAGTTTAGTGGTTTAGCGCCGCCTTCAGCCCAGGGCCTGATCCTGGAGACCCGGGGTTGAGTCCCATGTCAGGTTCCCTTCAGGGAGCCTGCTCCTCCCTCTGCCTGTGTCTCTGCCTCTCTCTCTGTGTCTCCCATGAATAATAAATAAAATCTTAAGAAATAAATAAATAAGTAAATAAATAAATAAATAAATAAATGGAAGATATTAGAACACAAGGCATCTAAAACCTACTTAATGATAATTTTATAAGTGAAAGAAACATAGAAAAGATTAGGCAAAAATAAATTGTCTCAGGAACATTCTTTACCTTAGCTTTTGGGTAAGTATTGATGGCCTTTGAGCAAAGATAAAACAAAGCCAGGTGTGCTCAAAAGGTCAAGCTTTACTCAACTGGGTAAAGTTGTGAAAAGACCTCTCACGGCTATGATGATAAGTTATTGGCAAATTTTTTAAAAAGGGGGCCTTTGATGTGAACTGGCTTGATTATTAAAGCAGTAATGATACAAAGTTGCCTGAGAAAGATGATTGGTTTAGAGATTAACAGTGTTAAACTGTCCAATATATTGTTTATTAAGTTTTTTTTAATTTTATGTTGCACAATAACCATATAAAATAAGCATTATTGATACCCCTACTTTATAGATGAATAAATTAAGATATACATTGTTTAAGTAACTTAAATAAAGTCTCAGAGTGAAATCAGGCTTCTGCTCCTCAACAATGTGTGATACTTCCCTCAAAAAGCATACAAACAAAAAACAAACAAATACAAGCAATAAACGAATGAAACCAATAGAATAATCATTAACTATTAGACTGTTTTCTCTATGATGATATTTCTAACATAAATTATCCAATCAAGAATCTCTTTTGATTTAAAATAAACTTAACAGTGTGGAGGTAAGGACCAGATCCAAGTGACATGGTAGGGTTAACCACTTGTAGAAAACTGAAGAGGAAATTAATGGAAACAAACCTGTAATCAATGAAGAAGACACAGTACCTTAGGACTGCCGGGAAAGATGTCCCAGCTCTGAGTGCTCTACTGGAGAAAGTAGACAGAGGGCAAGGAGCCACTAATAAAGCTCATTACCTTAAGTGTGTCCTTGAAAGCCCTTTGATTTCAGATCTTTCAGTGACGTAAGAGAAGGAATTTTCACTGAGATGGCATGAAATTGAAGAGAAGGAACTTAAAATAGACCACTTGCTCTGCCTGACAGAATGCCAAACAAAAATTCCAATAACTAGTCTTTAAGACAGACTTTTTAAAAAGCTTTAACACACTGGAAAATGGAATGGAGCATCTTAAATTGCTATTGATCATATACATATGAGTTAATTTTTTTTCTTTTAAAGGTATGTTATTGTTATTCAGATTTGAAAAGAAACCCGTGAAGCTCTTGATATTTGAAACAGCTAAAAATAATCAGGCTCCTTCTGCCAGATGACAGAAAGGTCATATTTGTGACGCAAAACTTACAATTACATGAAATTCAAAGTTCACAAATGGAAGGGTCATCATAATCAGTGATAGACATTTATTCATGCAAAAAAATATAGATTAATATGTCTTTTTCAAAAAGACTGGACTTTAAAATACAAATCCTAGAGATTTTGACAAAAGGAATATTTTATGTTACTGCTAATGTATTTAGCCACTTTCCAGTAGAAAAGGAAAAAAGAAATTTGGTTTGAGTGTGTAAAAGTTAAATATACTCATGAAGCCATTACATTTTAAGAAGGATTTCTCTTTAAAACTCTTAATGTTTGATTTCCAACTTAAAGGAAATACACAGGATTTCTAAAGATTTCATAAATGTCTAGACCCCAGCTAGGCCATCATTCTTAGGTTACATTCAAATGTCTGAGTTTATTTTGAAACACACTGTCATGGGGGAAAGATATTATGCTTAATAGTATATCTGTTTCACTATTTACTCATTATGCCATCATATACACAAAGTGCCACGTATATAGTGGATCATTACAATATTCTGCAGAATGTTAAAACCTTTTAAAATCCCTATAGACTTTATTTTGACAAAGAGCAGGGGATTTTACATGGTCTTGTGTTAAGGTGATGAATGTATGTTTCTGTCATTCTCCTGTAGAAGTGAACTGCCTTTTTTTTTTTTTTTTTTTTAAGCGGACTGCTTTTGATTTTCTTTATTGATATATTCTGGGACCCCATTTCCCAGATCAATAACTGCAAACAAAGTGTCCATAGCTGTGTGGATTATCTCAGCAAAAACATCTTATTATTATGGCAGCTGCAATTGGGGCTAGCATTATATAGGGTTCATGATTGTCTACCATCAATCATCTTGATCAATCTGATTTTGTAGAAGACATGTTGGTGAATTTAACTGAGAATTGGTAGGGATAATCTTCTCTGCATTCTTTAAGAGTTTAATAATTCCTCCTGCAATTTTATTTTTTCTTAACTGAAGGTTGGGAAGAGGCTCTCAGAGTACAGATAAAAGAACAATTATAAGCTTTCTGCCAGTTAGTGCCCTTATGCACTTGGGATAAGGAAAATGAATATAAGGTAGATTTGCTGACTATTGGACTCATTATGAATTGGACATATTAGTTATGAAAGACCTTAAAAATGTAGTCTATTTCTTCATGGAAATAGAACTGTATTTTTAACACTTGGTCTGCACTGAGATATAACCTGACTTGTAGATAATGGAGGATGGCAAAGATGATCCTGAGGAGGGCAAGTATTATTCCTTAGGTAAGTGCTTTGCAGGGTATTTAGGCAAGCCAGAGCTTTCTCTACAAAGGAATAAAATCTGCTTTTCTTGATCAAGAAAATCCTGGGAATCTGTGGGTAAAGATTCCCAGGATTTTCTAGCAAAGCATTATTTCTCAGATCTCAGATTCTATATATTTTATTAGGGTCACACAATACAAGACTAATCTACAAAAATCAACTCTATTTCTTCAGATAGCAATAAATAATTGGAAATAAAAATAAAAACAGTGCAATTTACAAATCACCATACAACATAAAATACTTAGGTATAAATGTAACAAAATATGTATGAGATGTATACACTGAAAACTGTAAAACACAAAAGATGTAAGAAGAGCTAATTAAAAAGAAATATATCATGTTCAAGGATTGGAAGACTGGCATTTACTGTTAAAATGCCAATTATCCCCAAACTGAACTGTGGATACAATGCAATCTCAATGAAAATCTGAAAATTTTTAATAGAAACTGAAAAAAATGATTCAGATATTAAATGGGAAAACAAAGGAACTTGAATTACCAGCATGTTCTGGAAAAATAGAACAAAGTTGGAGGCCTCACAATCCTTGATTTTAAGACTTACTATAAAGCTAAAGTAATTGATATTGTGTGGTATTGGTGAAAGGAGAGACACAAAAATCAAAGGAACAAATAAAGAGCCCAGAAACAGATGAACATATGGATGGTCATTTGATTTTTGACAAAGTTTCTAAAGGCAAGTCAATGGAGATAGGATAGTCTTCTTCAAAAATGGTGTTGAAACCACTGGTTATCGATTTGCAAAAAACAAACCTTGACTATAATTTTTACCATATGTGAAAAATAACTCAAAATTGATTATGGAGCTAAATATAAAATCACAAACTATAAAATTTCAAGGAGAAAACAGTATGATCATGAGTTAAACAAATATTTTTTTAGATACAACACCAAAAAATGATTCATAAAGACTACCACAATAAAGTTAGTTAACACATCCATCACTTCACATACTCCCTTTTTTTGTGTGTGAATGGTGAGAACATTTAAAATATACTGTCTTAGCAACTTTCAAGTAGTCACCATGTAGAATATTAGATACCCAGAAGATACCTTATAGCAGAAACACTTTGATCAGAATCTCCTGATTTCCTTCACTATTTTCTTCCTCCTATTGTTGGCTCCTTCATCAAATATTATTTGACTGTATTTGAATGGGTTTATTTCTGAATTCTCTATTTTCTTCCACTGCTCCATGTATCTGTTTCAATGTCAGAACTATACTGTTTTTGATTACTAGAGCTTTATAATATAGTGTGAAATCAGGAAGTACAATGTCTCTGCTTTGCTCTTCTTTTTCTCAGTTGCTTTCGCTATTTAGGGTCTTTTGCGGTTCTGTGTGAATTTTAGGATTTTCTATTCTATTTTTGTGAAAAAAAAAACAACAGTAATTTTGGTAGGGATTGCATTGAATCTAGAAGGCTTTAGGTAGTATGGACATTATAACAATATTAATTCTTTCAATCCACAAACATGGATCTTTCTATATATTTGTGTTTTCTTCCATTTCTTTCATCAATATCTTGTAGTTTTCAGTGCATGGATCTTATATTCATTTGGTTACATTTATTCCTAAGTATTTTACCATTTTTGATGCTATTTTAAATAAGATTGTCTTCTAATTTATTTTTGGATAGTTTGTTGTTGGCATATAGAAATGCAATTGATTTTTCTATGTTGATTTTATATCCTGAAACTTTACTGAATTTGTGTATTTATTAATCCAACAGATTTTGTTTATTAATCTAACAGATTTTGGTGGAATCTTTGGGGTTCCTATATATAAGATTATGTCATTACAGAGACAATTTTAATATTTTTCCCATTTGAATAATTTTTTTCTTTTTCTTGCTTGGTGGCACTGGGTAGGACATCTAGTACTATGTTGAATAGGAAGTGTGAGAGTGCGTATTCTTGTCTTGTTCCTGATCCTAGAGGAAAACCTTAAAGCTTTTACCATTGAATCTGATTTTAGCTCTGTGTTTTTCATACATGACTTTATCATGTGAAGGAGTGTTTTGCCTATACCCAGGTTTTTAGGAAATTTTATAGAAAAAGCCATGAATGATAGAATTATATATATTCAAGATGGATTGATGGATGACCTTACAGAACAGATAGCTGTTAGAACATAATTCAAAACCAGAAGTGGGTTTGGAAAGAACATCTGCCAGAGATCATAGTCCATATGACCCAGGGTCAACTTTCATCTGACCCCTCCAGGTTCTCATTTAAATTCCAGGGTTTGTTCCTCTACCTCTTTCTCCAATTTAAGGTTGTTTTTATGGTTGATGTAATAGAAAAGTTCATGAAATGAAGATCTTTTCATTTTGCAATACCTAGACAACTCCATGCATACTTTCCACCAATGAACTTTTCAGGAGTACTGCATCATTAAATAGCAATGAGAAAGTCTATTCATCAAAGATCTTTCTTTCTTCCCCAACCCTACACCATGAACATGACAGTAAGTTATCTTCTGGGATAATTCAGCTTTCAAACAAACCTACTAGGACATCTAGACCATCAAAACAAACTAAAACTTGCAAGACTCTTAACTATAAACCAAGGGCTGTTGGAGGTGCACTGGGGACAAATGGGGGTTAAATGAGTGATTGGTACTAACTAGAGCACTTAATATGATGAGCACTGGGTTTTGTATGTAAGTGATGAATCACTAAATTCTACTCCTGAAACTAATATTACACAATATGTTAACAAACTGGAATTCAATAAAAACTTAAAACTAAAAGGGGAAAAAAAATTTAGAACCAACTCTCATTTTAGTTTAGGAAACTACTCTTAGATAAATGATTATACTTTTGTTCAGCGGGAGCTTCTAAGAATTGCAACCCTTAGGATAAAGTTGATTTAATACTATTATATAATGTTAATAATATTATAAGAATTTTTCATGTGGATATCTTTAAGACTATTTTGTTACTAACTCTGCTTCATTAAAAAAAATGCAATCCTACTTCCTTAAGTATAAGGAATTAAGATACAAAACAGGATAAACATTAGAGAAAGATTAATATAAGGAATTGCATTCTGGTTATGGATCTATTCATTTCAATTAGGAGAAGAAAAGCATGTCTTTGATAACTTTTCAGACAACTCAGACTTTTATTTTGTCAATGTGCAAACAACCAATTTACTAGGAGTCTTATTAAATTTTTTTCTTTGTTTCAGCTATAAATCAGTCATCCTCGAGAGTTGGAGCTCCTTTTAGTGCTGATAACATTTCATTTTAAAATACTAACTTGTAAATGGTATTTTTCTCAAAATATCCTTTCTGGTGATATTCTATTTTCCTATTATCTTGTTCTTTAGAAGATTAGTGATATTTGAAGGTCATATTTTCAGGCCACGGAGCAGATCATGGGATAAATTTGCATTTGGATTTGGTGAACTGTTGCCTGTGTGGATGATAAAAAGACAGAAGCTTGATAAAAACGTCTTCACAAACCTAAGAAACATAAAGAAATGAAATAGAAAATGTCAAATTGGCATTTACACCTTAATTTTGAATACCTTAATTATCCTTTACTTATCTTAAGCATGTCATTTTACATTTCCTCTCACTATATCTCAACACAAAAGGTATGAATCTGTTCTTCCACAATATCTATAGGGATTCATTTTCCTCCTGAAAGCAATTGTAAATAGCTGTGTGACATCTCAGAATCCCTGTTTTATGTATGGAGTAGAAAATTCTGAATTTTGAATATATTTAAGGATATGAAGATTTTATAACAGAGAAAACGTATAAACTATATTTCAGATTTTTTTATCAACAAGATAACTTTAAGAAATTATATCTTCCCATTATGGTTTTTAAAATAATAAAAATATGAATTAAAAGTGTGATTTCCAACCATAGTAGTAGAGCACTCACACACTGTTTATAAGATGCTAATAGATCAAGGTGTTTTTTTAATATCTTGATGATTTTTAAGTATTTTACATAATCAACCCATATGAGGCAAAATCTGGTAGAACTGCAAGGAGAAATAGATAAATCCACTAATATAGTAGGGGGCTCCAAAACTTCTCTATTAGTAATTGATAATGGTACAATGAAAATTAATTAAGGACACCAGTGACTTGAACCATCAATTAACCTAATCTAGTTGACATTTCTAGAAAACTACACCTTACAATAGAATACAAATCCTTATCAAGTTGTCATGGCATATTCACCAAGAACTACATTCTTGAACATAAAACACACCTTAAAAACATTTTTATAAAAAAAATTAGAAATCAAAATATATTCTCAGATCTCAAGAGAATTGAACTATCTATAGTTCAATATATATTTCAATATATATATTGAAAAATCTATAGTGAAAGGATAGCTGGAAAATCTTCAAATATTTGGACATTAAAAATAATTTCCAAATAATGCATAGGTCAAAGAAGAAATTATAGGAGAAATTTGAAAAATATTTTCAATTAAATGAAAATGAAATATTGGGATATGTGAAATCAGTTCTTAGAAGTAAATTTATAGTATTGAGCACATATATTTATGAAATAATTAAGTTCTAAAATCAAGGACTGAAGTTTCTATTTTAGGAAGGTAGAAGATGAAGAGAAAATTAAGCCTAAAGCAAGAGAAAAAAACAATAAAAATCAGAACAGAAAACAAATAAATCAAAAACAAGATTCAATAGATAAAAATAATCAAAACTAAAAGCTAGTTCTTTGAAAAGATCAATAACATTGATAAATCTCTAACTACACTAATCTAGAAAAAAAGAAAGAGTACACAAATTATCCATATCAGTAATGTTAGGGAGATCATTACTGCTAAGTCTGTGAACATTAAAATGATAACAAAGGAATATTATCAATAACTTTATGCCTACAAATTTGATAAATGGGATAAAAATGAATCAATTCTTGGAAAGACACAACTAACAAAACTCTTACCAGGATAAATCGGCAACTGGAAAATCTACAGTAAGCAAGATAGTGTGGTAGTGATTTAAAAAAAAAAAAAAATAGGCACATAGCACCATGGACAGAACTGGGGCCCCAATATAGATCCACACAAATATTGTTGACTTTTTTTTTTTTTTAACAAAAGCACAGAAACAATTCAATGGATAAAGGATCATCTTTTCAACAAATGGTGCTAGACTGTTGGAAAATCATATGTGAAATTTGAATTTAACCATAAGCCATACACCTTACACAAAAATTAACTCAAAATTGTAGATATAAGTGCAAAATACAAAACTGTAAGACCTTTGGAAAGAAACATAGACAAAAATCTATATTTACCTAGGTTTTGGTGTTGAAATTTTAGATACTATACAAAAAAACATACAATCCATAAAAGAAAAAACACATGTTGGACTTAATAAAATTCAAAACTTCTGCTCTGTGAAAGTTACTAATTAGAGACAAGCCACAGACAGGGAGAAAACATTTGCAAAATATGTATCTGAAAGGACTTGTATTCAAAACATACCCCCAATTGTAAAACAATAAGAAAACAAAGTAAACAAAGAACATAACCAAGAGATCTGAGCAGATACTACATCTAGAAAAATATACAGGTCACAAATAATCATATGACACAATTCTCATCATTTGTCAGTAGGGAATGGAAATAAGAACAAGATATGACTCCATACCTATTAGAATCTCTAAAATCCAAAACCTAATAGTACTGATTGCTGATCAAGTTTAGGAGCAACACCTGTCATTTAATACTAATGGGAGTACAAAATCATATAGCCATCTTGGAAAACAGTTGGAAGTTTCTTATAAAGCTAAGCATAATCTTATGACCTAGTAATCATCTAAGTATTTACTCATCTGATATGAAAATTTATCTCTACACAAAATCTTGCATGTAAAAGTTTATAGCAGTTTTATTCATAATTGCCAAAAACTGGAAACAATTTGCCCTTCAGTAGGTGAATATATAAATCATCTGATACATTCATACAATGAAATACTATTCAGTGATAAAAAGAATAAAGCTATCAAGGCAAGCAACAATATCAATAAATCTTATGCATGTTGACAAATGAAAGAAGCCAGTTGGAAAAGGATACATATGAATATTATTCAATTTCAATGACATTTTGGGCAAGGAATAATTCTGTAGATGGTAAATAAAGGGTTCAGTGGCAGTAGTGTTGAAAAAGTAAAGCAGAACGGCTTTTTTTTCAAACTGAGAAATTATTCTGAATGGTACTGTAGTCGTTCACAACACCATACATGTATCAAAACCCTTAGAATTTTATGGTATCCAAGTGGACCTAATCATGTGCAAAATTTAAAAAAAAAAAAAGCAACTAGGAGGTCAATAAATGAAATAACCTTATTGAAGGAGATATGGGGGAAAAAAGCATTGACCCAGGTAACATTGATGAGTGGAGACTATAAGACTAAAGACAGATCTCTACATAAACATTTTACTCTAATATAAAGTCACTGCCCATGGAGGAACAGGTTAGCCATTTCTAAAACCACTGTGTATGTATATTGGAATTGAACATTTAACTAAATGAATCGGGGATAATGAGATCTGGGTTTTCTCACTGATGTTGGGAGATTTTAGACCAGCAAAGAGAGAAGGCTAGAATGATCCAAATGGTTATGGAGTAAATGTTGGAGACCTCAGTATGAAATCATGTTTTAGCTTAAAATAGGGGATGACATATAGAAATAATTATATATATGTGTGTATATACAGTATATATGCATATACTTCCTTGCTCTGTCAGCTGAAGAGGGCCTAGAAGAATTGATACCTCTTTAGCAACAAGGAAACTTAGAACCACGCGCCTGAAGTGTGTCTAAACATAGCAACTCACTTTCAAAAATTATGATATGGAAAGGGGAGTAAAGAGTAACTTTATCATGGGAAAACCTGACAAACACTACCTCAGCTGGGTGATCAAGGTCAACATCAACAGTGCTAAGTAACATTGATATGTATACTCTGGAGGTAATGTGATAAGTGTGGAACTTTAACTCTGTGGTCTTCCTCTTAAAAACCCATGACCTCAGGGCACTTGGGTGGCTCAGTGGTTGACTGCCTTGGGCTCAGGTTGTGATAATGGGGTCCTGCGATCGAAACCCGCATCAGGCTCCCCACAGGGAACCTGCTTCTCTCTCTGCCTATGTCTCTGCTTCTCTCTGTGTCTCTCATGAAAAAATTAAAAAACAAAACAAAAAAACCTATAACTTCAACCTAATAATGAGACTATACAGGGAAATTCTACAGAATATATAACTAGTACTTCTCAAAATTGTTAAGATAATAATAGAAAAAATATATCCTGGATTAATGTTGATTATATTTTGTTGTTGTTGTTGTTGTTGTTGTTGATTATATTTTAAACTAATCAGTTTCCTTTACTTAAAAACTCTGATTTGATTGTGAAACCTTTATTAATAACATTTAATGAGAAACACCAGAACTAAATTTCATAATATTCTAATTTTACACATTTCGTATTTTATAACACAGACAATTCAGATACTATTTTGTATATACTTATATTTTCAGTTAAGAAAGCACTAGTTAACTTAGTTGCTGCTCTTGGACTTAAATTATATGCAAAAGATAATACTGATTTAACAAAGGGTATTTTCTTCAGTCATGAAATATTCTACCATTTTTACAAAATTGGTATAATTTATGTGTATTTTCTTATCTGTAATTAAGTGTGGACTTGATCAATAGTGAAAATATGTAAGCTGTAATATATAAAAATCAATTTTTATATGTTAAAAATTCAGCTTTTTTATGAAAGTTTTTCTCTGACTTAATTATCTTTTCCAACACTTGAAATATTATTAAAGTAGCACATGTAAGTAATTTAAAGAGTACTTCAGATTCATAATAAAAAACAGCTGTTCTGTGTCACTTTCTTTATTCCTAAGACCAGTTCCTTAGAAGTAAACAGTTTCAAATCTTCTAGGTGTTTATTCTAGAATTTTAATACATAAAATGTGTACAATGGTATCTTTGATCCATAAATTTAAACATCTCTATCGATTTTTGCATTATGTAAATATTGTATATTGTTAACCATGCACTGTCTTATATTTTCATCCTTTTTAATTTTTGTGTGTTTTTCATGAGTTTAATATCTACTTATTTTAATTTGCTTAGTTGTATTTTAATCAGAACCGTGGCATTTGGGACGCCTGGGTGGCTCAGCGGTTGAGCTGAGGGATCCGGGCCTGGTATCAAGTCCCAAATCAGGCCCCCTGCATGAAGCCTGCTTCTCCCTCTGCCTGTGTCTCTGACTCTCTCTCTGTGTCTCTCATGAATAAATAAAATCTTCAAAAAGATATATTTTTAAAAAAGAGAGAACAGTGCTATTTCCTTTGGTAATACAATTGCTCAGTAGTGGAATTTCTTGGATAATTGATCAGTTTCATTTTAGATAGTCCTCTATCCTCTTGCTCAGATTTGATTTGCTTCATGGATATGAGATCCTGGAGTTTTCTTTCACTATTATCCTAAGAATTATTCTTTTTGTTTGTTTCCAGTGACTGTATGTTGGATATCATATATTTTCCTCTTCCTTGTTTTGTTCCATTATTTTGGTGGAACATATTATCAGGAAAAGGTAAATAAGAGGAAAACTTTTGTAGACTGTGCACATATGAAAATAATCTTTTGATGCTTGATTAATTGTTTGGCTGGTAATAGAATCTAGGTTGGAAACAAAGTTTACTCTAAATTCTGAGGACACTTGTATTGAGAAGCGTAATGTCATTTTGGTGTCTGATTCTGTATAAGATCTGTTTTGTTCACACATTTTTCTGACTCTGGATATTTTGTGATGGTGTGATTTGATAATTCTCTCTTCCATAGGATTTCCATCAATTCTTTTCATCTCATATACCATCCTTTTCTTAGGAAATAAGCATCTTTAAGTTTTAAATCTATTTGGTTCTGCAGCATAAATAGGCTTGCTGCTGGTTAGTATCCTCTTCCACAGTCATTTGAAATTCTGTTTGCTCAGTTAGGTTAAAAATCTTACTGGTTTTTTATTGATCCCAAATTAGTGATATATCTTTTCCTTTATTATTTGTCCCCTTTTTCTCTTTGTCCTTGTACAATTATAACCTTTTTCTCTTTTAAATGGCCTTAATGAGGAAGGGAGAAGACATGAACGTATATCTTCAATCTGCCACATTTAATTGCAAGTTTATTCAACTACTTTTAAATTTACTTTATTAATATAATTATTATAAGATGTTCAATTATTTTTTCATATCTCCTGTTAAGTTGGTATTTTTCTGTTTTTCCTTTTGCCTTTATTTAAACAAATAAATTAGCTCCAGACTGAGCTTTTGATATATAAACAAAGTTTATCCTTTTTAAGGTTTATTTATTCATTATTTAAGAGAGAGCAGAGAGAGGGGCAGAGGGAGAGAGACAATCTCAAGCAGACTCCTGGCTAAGTGTAGAGCCCCTGCAGGGCTCCATCTCTCGACCCTGAGATTGTGACCCTGAGGTCTTGACCTGAGCCACAATCAAGAATCAGAGTTTAGGGAGTCCCTGAGTGGCGCAGCGGTTTGGCGCCTGCCTTTGGCCCAGGGCGCGATCCTGGAGACCCGGGATCGAATCCCAGTCGGGCTCCCGGTGCATGGAGCCTG
This sequence comes from Canis lupus familiaris, assembly GCF_011100685.1. Lineage (NCBI taxonomy): Eukaryota > Metazoa > Chordata > Mammalia > Carnivora > Canidae > Canis > Canis lupus. Next base: position 42,037,949 of record NC_049233.1, on the reverse strand, counting down.
CTTCTCTCTCTGCCTCTCTCTCTCTCTCTCTCTCTCTCTCTCTGATGACTATCATAAATAAATAAAAATTAAAAAAAAAAAAAAGAATCAGAGTTTACCTGATTGAGCTACCCAGGTGCCCTAAACAATATACTTATTCACATATGTGATAGCTATCATTAATCTGGTAAGACCAAGCAAGAAGCTATTTTGACAAATGACTAATTTTAGAAAATGAAAGGTTATTTTCAACTTGAAAATTGGTTCATTAATTTTTGGTGGAAATCTTCCTAAACACAGTGCTCATTTACTTTCTATCTAAAACAGATCATGTATGTTAAGTACTCTTTCAGCTATTGTTGATGATCTTTATTTAACAAAAACTAGTTGATTTACTCAATAGCAAGAGTAACGTTTCGGGTGCAATTGAGATACGTAGGAAAGATTATGAATATACTCACAGAGCACCATTACACTGATATTTGTTTCTCCTGCCTTGCTGTCTACTGTTATAGTTCTTATTTTCACTCACTTAGGCTTTTTTAAGTCTATAACATTCTGCTAGAATTTATCAACTAAAAAAATCAAATAGTAAATTTGTAAGTTAAGACATTTATTTTACTAACAATTGAAGTTTGTTATGAGGGCACTCATGGCTCGTGTCTATAATTATATGAAACAGAGCTATATGACAGTTGTTTTTCTTTTTTTCAGAGACTTTTTTTCCTTATTTCTTCTGAGTTCCTAGATGAATTCTGATTATTTTTCAGTAAGATTTACCTTTATCTCTATTTCTTGTCTGGATATTATAGTTGTCAATATATTATCACTGGATGAAATTATTACATTGCATTTATTAAATAAAATGTATCTATCATATTTACTGAGGTATTATAAGCAGTATTTCTCTTAGTGATCAAATAAAACATTTTAAATTAGTTAAATAACTTACTGAGTGCTTACTACAAAATATTAGTTAAAAGCATAACTGTACTCCCGTCTTCGCTCCACTTCTCATTGGCTGGTGCAAGATATTTAATCATTCTGAATTTTAGTTACCTCCTTTTTAAAACAAAGATAATAATAATTTCTTCCATGCAGGGTTCAATAAAGTTCAAATCACATAGTGTGTGGCACCCTCCCTCATTGTGGAAAAATCCCCATAATCATTAGCTGTTAGTATATTAAAGTTTTATGCCAAGAATCTAAGTGCTAGTGATAAACAAAACAGTTACAATCAATGCCTTAATAGTATAATTTCTTCGTTCTCCATTTCAAAGCAGAAAGTGATATTTAATTAGAATCTCTAATAATATAAAATGTAATTAACGCTAGGAGAGAGGATGGTGATAGATATACGTGGTTTGCATGCATACAGACTGATTTGGATTGGAGTTTTGGTTCTGCTATTGTCTGGCTATCAACTTTGGCAAGTTATTTAACTTCTCAAAGCCTTGGCTTCCTTAAATGTAAAATGGTTATTTATTTTGAGTTTTCTTTATGAAGTATATTTGACACACAATGTTACATTAGCTTCAGGTGCATAACATAGCCATTTGACAATTCTATACATTGCAATTCACCATGAGTGTGGCGACCATCTGTCACTGTACAATGCTATTATAATACCGTTGACTATATTCCCTATGCTGTACCTTTCATCCTGCGATTTATTCTTTCCATCACTAGAAGCCTCTACCTCCCATTCCTCTTTACTTATTTTGCCCATCCCCACCCCCTCTTTTCTGGCAACTATCAGTCTATCATCTGTATTTATGGGTCTGTTTCTGCGTTTGTTCATTTGTTTTTTTTAGATTCCACATATATATGAAGTCAGTTATATGGTATTTGTCCTTCTCTGACTTCTTTCACTTAATTTTAATAACACTTTCCCCATGGGGTTGTCATGGGGTATGTCATTTATATGAAAATGGCCATAAAAGGAACAATACTGTATATTTCACAAATGATTGCATAATACACTTAAGTACAATAGTGCTAATATTTATTTGAATAGCTAAATGCAAAATTTTAGTTAATGCTGTATAATTAATCATAATTTTCTATTTGAGAGTTATACATATAGAAATCTGATTTGTACACACACTTTGTGAACAATATAGCAAATTTAAATGTTTGTTATGATTATATCTCTTTTTAAAATCATATCTTCTAAGAGCAGTCTTTTTGGGGGAATGTTTCAAATAACACGGAAGGATTCTATTTTTATCCACCAATTCAAGAGGTTTATCTTGTACTTCTGACAAGAAAACTATTTAGCAATTTTAGGAAGATTCTGAGTTTTATTCCTTTGTCTGAGACATAGATTTTTTTTACTAACAAGAAATGTAGAGATTCTCCACTTTGCTCCTTTCATTTCATTTCTCCTAAAAATTGATGTCCAAATTAATCTCCAGGAACATACAATAAAGTTGGTATAAATCTTTCCTTATTGTCATGAATCACAGCAACCTATTTTTACTATTTAACCTCTAAGTGAAAGCGAGTGTCATTTTTACAAGATTAATGATGTGAAATTATTATTTGCACCTCTTTCTCTGAAAGTAAACATGTCCAACATTCATGCTCAGTTTTCTACATGATATAAACATAAAAAATAAATGAATTTGATTTGTGAAAGAAACGTAATCAGATTAATGATAGCATATTTTGAAGACCAGATAATTGTTAATTGAATTTTTTATTTTTATAGCGTAAGTTTGCAGCATTACATAGAAATATAATAGGAACAATGATATCCTTTAAATATTGGGCATTTTAATAGAGCTTTACAACTGAAGATCATATCTTTGAAAATGCAAACTATCATTACTTTCCATGTCTATAACATTATATGATTTAGTTGTGAGGATTCTACAAAATAACCTAGAACCTAATCAAATGAGATTTTAAAACTGTAATAAAAACTTGAGTATTTAAACAAAATATTCTAAATTTGGGCCATTTCCCATCTAGAGAACTAACTTATATTAGTTCATATAATAAAAAGTAGCACAAAAATAAAAATAACACTCAGTGGGGTAGGAGTTAGAGACATCTCCATCCCATAATAGACAGGAATTTGTGAACAAACATATATACAAGGAGGAATGTAAGAAAATAGTAATGGAGAAAAGAATAAATAATACATAAATTCTCAGAAGATAATGGAAGAGTATGAAAAACTTTTATAAGTTTCCCTTTATATTATCTTAATATTTTTGACACAGCTAAAGTTTTTTCAGGTTTTGGCAAGTAGTGCCATTATCAAATAGCAGTAAGGATTATGTAAACTATGTTTCAAAGTTGTTGGAACTTTTAAAAAGTTGCAGTATTAAAAATAATTACTATATGCAAAACTCAATGAGGTAAATTTAAAGATCACCAGCTGAAGTCTTATTTTACAGAAAAGCAAACAGACCATCAGTGTTAATTGAAGTCGTGGAGATCATCCTGTGAGTTACTGGCTGATATGGAGATGGAACTCTCACGTGTTCAGGTTTCTGTCTTCACATCACTCCATTGCCACACTAAAGTAAAATACCTCCACTCATCTGCTTTTTAACAAATGTTTACAATCTTTTTCCTTCTTCAAGCTATTTCTTTCAATCTGCAGCAAAACTTCTTCAGAAAATCATCTGTATCAGTTGTCTCCCAAATAGGGTGAAAAAAAAAAAAACTGGAAAGTTTATGGAAGACTAGTCACTGCATTGCAAGAAAACACAGTAGAATTTCCACTTCCATTTACTTTTATCATAGACAACCAAGAATTATACTTTCCAATGTATATCAAATATCACAGTCACATATATTGGATTACAATTCCTCTCCGTTTGCTCAAAGTAATCATAGTTTGCTCCTGTTCCCTTTTCCTTATAAAACTGTCCCAGTTTAGGTGACAGGTTATATGATCCACATAAAATTTCTATATGAGTATACATAAAAATGCCCTGATGGGAGTTTGACAATCTGGAAGTGTCCACTCAGTCACTCTTTCTCATTTGATCATTTCAGTGCATTTTAACACATTACTATTAACCAAGCATCACAAAAATGGCAAGTTCCTGAAAAATATTACTGCAAAAAAATCTGTAAATCAATATTTATGAAAATAATGTAAGCATGGAGAAACAATCAGAAAATGACAGAAGGGAGACCTCAACCCTATAGTTCTATGCTGTTTGTCAACTGTCATTATTTGTCATAATTCATTTCATTATATAATGAAAGCTGAAAAAAATCAAGTATAGAAATTCTTAAAAAGATTTCTTGAAATATGAAATTATATCCATTATCATTAATTTGAACCTTGCTCTAGAAAACTATATTATCTGATTTAAAAACTATCATGATTAGCAAGATATTTAAAATTAAGAAACCAAAAAATAAAGACATCACTTCCAATTGTTACACAACAATGCTTAGCAAATCAATGCATAATCTAAATATTTTACAAAGTATCACTAAATATCACTAATTTCATTAAGCTTTAGAATCTTAATGAAAATACCATTTTTGAACATTCAGTATGTCCCAAGATATGTTCTAATATTTAACATGTATTAATTCATTTGGTCTTTAAAACAACTCTGTAAGGCAAGTATGGCTATTATCTACCCTCTAATTGATGACAAAATTTGATTATAAAGATGATTTTTTTTAGGAGTTTTATTTATTTATTCGAGAAAGAGCGAGCCCAGGAGGAGGAGCAGAGAGAGAGGGACAAGCCGACTTGCTACTAAGTGTGGAGCCTGACGTGGGCCTCTATCTCAGGACCCTGAGACCATGACCTGAGTGGAAACCAAGAGTCAGATACTCAACTGAGTGAGCCACACAGGGACCCCTAAATTACAAAGATTTTTAAAAATTTTCCCGAGGTCACAGCTATTATTTGTTGGAAGCAGTCTGGGAAATTTTTAAAAATTATATTATTAGAGTCGTATATTGATATAATTCATATAAAAGCATTTATAAATGAAAACATTTTAGATTAACTCTGTTTTTGGTCTGTAGAAAAGAAAAACAAGAACAACCATCTCTATTCTTAGAATTTAATCTATAGATTTATTTGAAGATATAGGAAATGATAATATATATTTATTCATTGTAGCATTGTTTGTAATGGCAACACTTGGAAATAAATCAAATGTCCGTCATTTGAGGATTAGTTAAATTATAGCAAAAAGTAAATAAGATAGACCTATAAAAAAACTAGGACATCTGCTTATAGGTATATTGTTAAGTGATGAAAAGCAAGATACAGAATGATGTTTATAGTAGACTGACTTTTTATAAAATGGTGGGAAATGATCTATATTTATAATTGTATATTAAGACACTCTGAAAGTAAATAAAATGGAAGGGAAGAAATAATAACTGTTTACTCTGGGCAGTATTAAGGAACTGCACTGGCTGCATGGAGGGAGGGAATGGAAGAGAGATTTTCACTTTTTATTTGGGGGTTCTTAACTAGGTCTCATTTCACCTATTCAAAATTAAATTAGCTTAAAACTTAAAATGCTGTGAAAGCTATTGTATCACAACTGATCATAGTGGCAAAGACAGGTCAAAAAAAATCCAGAAAATAATTTGCCATAGTAGAAAATTAAGAATGAGAGAAATAGGATATAAACAACATTTTTCCTGTTCTAGTGGCTTAAATGTCAGGGCTACTGAAGGGAAAGTAGAGGAATGGAACATGTTTTGTCATGAAACGACAAAGATTATTTAACTGCCGGCCAGTGCATAGGCTCTAACAAGAGAGTGAAATGCCCACTCTCCATTTCCAGTGAAATTAAATGAACATGAGAAAGTTAATCATTTTCCATAAAGCATGAGTGTATTCATCATTTTACATGGAGCATGATTACAACTCCAGGTTCTAGTTAGTATCTTCATATTGGTCATCTTAGATGATCTTCAGACTATTATCCCTACTTCTGCAAAATCTATATATGAACATCTCATCAATATCTTCCATTTATATAATTTCCCAAGTTAATTATTCTTTCTCAGCAGTACACAAAATTACTCTTGCCTCTGAACTTAAGAATTTTTGACTCCTCAGAATTATCTTTTCATCCTTGAAAGTCATCAAGCAAGTAAACCTTGCTGTTTTTTTTTTCCTTTTATCTGTTCCACCTCACTTTCTTCCCACTAAATTCTATTTTAGATATCCTTATTACAGCGTATAAAGAGTACAAATTTTCCTCAAATTTTTTTCTTTTAACATGTCATTCATTTTTTTTTTTAAATTCCCAATAGTCCTAACCTCTTAATAAGGCTTAATGATGAACCTATGTCATATTACTGATTTAGTGTGATGGCAGTGCTGTGTTTACATATCAGATAAATCAAAGTTATAGAAAACTTATCTCTGTCCTCTGGTTTCATTTTTGTTATTTTATGCTCAACTGACCATGTGTTATTTTCAAATAAGTGAACATTGAACATTATGATCTTCAATAGAACTTTCCAAATACAATAGAAAAAATAATTTAAGAACAGGTATTTTGGGAAAAAAAAATAAATTGAGTAGAGGAATGTCAGTTGTTAACTAAATTGGGTACCTGAAGGCCAATGATTCAGAAGTAAAGGAGAAATTGAGAAACCATTGTATATTCATAGTAAAGACTTCCGAGATCCCTATCCTCAGAGTCCGGGTTGTCTGCCTTATAGGTTTTATTAACAAGGTCCTTTGGTCCTCCAGTAACTAAATTTCCTTAGGTGATACCAAGGAAATACACTCCTTATGCCAATTTCTGATCCATGGCACACAGTGCTACAATAAGGTATGTTTTGTATTACCAGAAGCAGTGTATTACCAAAGCATATTAACTACTACAGAGATTTGCAATGTGCACATTGCACATCACAGCATGACTTAATTGCACATTTGCCTTTACTACACTGCAAAAATAATTTTAAAATCTTGAAAGTAGAAGTTGGATTTTGTTAACAAAAGAAAATAACAAGTGGAAATCAAGTTCTCTTTTTTTGTTTATTTATACTGGAACAATGATGACTACTCTGAAATTAACCAAAAATAGTCCTACTTGGTAGATAATATAACTTCAATATGATCAAAGTGACATTTAGTGTTAATATGGAGCAAAATGAATTGCAAATGAGTTTCAGAATTGAAGATATATTCTATTGTTTCAGGCACGTTAGGGTTTACTTATCAGTGTTCATTAGCAAGGAAGCTTATATCAACTCTGAAAATAATCATAGACTTCAGAAAGCATGTTATTATATTTCTGAAAATATTTCAAAATTAATGCAAGTAGTGAGTGTACCAATAATTACAATGGAAAAGGGGCATTACCATTGTAAAAGAGTCCTCGCATATTGGTTGAGAATCCACTGTTAAGTGCAGACACGCTCTTTGTTTATGGAAAGCATTTAAAAATTATTTTCTTCTAATGTACCTTTGATATTGTAATAATGTACCAGAAGTATTCATTGGTGTAGTAGAAATCAGACATAATTTAAATTTAATTTTAATTTTAATTTAATCTAGTTTATTAAGGCACTAGTTTATTCTTTGAATGAAAATCTGGGCAGATTCCATGATGTCTTTGCTGTCCTATCAGCCATAAAATGACCTTAAGTATAGGTAGTATTGGTTCAAAAAATTCAGATATTCAATTTCATTAATAATCAAATCTTGAAAATTCACTTAAATATACTCTTTTTTCTCTCAGTTTTATAAAAAAAAAATGAAATGGCAAAAGGATGTATTTGGCATCTTCTCTTTTTCCTTGAATGGGTTCTATCTATTCTTCACCTTATCAACTGTGGGGGAAGGAATGGAGGAGAGATGATATCAGGAAAGGCCATATTTGGCCAACACCATCCAATATGGCACTGGATCACTCATCCCCTAGCACTTGGCAGTTGTTTAAATTGCTTCTTCCTTTCATGAGGAAATTCACGATCTCTTGAAAAGATTTTCTATTACTCAACATCTTTTACCTGCAGGTCTTTCTTTTGATGTAAACAATTGGATCTTCTTTTAGCTGGGTATTTATAGCTTCATGCTTAGGTTCTGGAAATCCAGAACTCTTTCATCAACATTAGTGTCAGTGTTTCCCTCTAGTGTCTAAGAATAGCATACTTGTCTGGGTGTCACATGTGGACCATGTATAGACTTTGGGAAGAACTCAAATTTTCTGCAACACTAAAATCTTAAAAAAAAAAAAAAAAAAAAAAAAGGGCAGCCCCGGTGGCTCAGCGGTTTAGTGCCGCCTGCAGCCCAGGGCGTGATCCTGGAGACCTGGAATCGAGTCCCACGTAGGGCTCCCTACATGGAGCCTGCTTCTTCCTCTGCCTGTGTCTCTGCCTCTCTCTCTCTCTCTCTCCTGTGTATTCTCATGAATAAATAAATAAAATCTTTAAAAAAAAAAATTTCTGCAACACATTCCAGAAGCCCCAGTGCAGGACCCTTTCTGTGTTCACCATCAAAGAATCCAGTCAGGCAGACTCTGACCTTTTCTACTTTCCTGGTACATCAGACTGTTCACTATGTCCATAAAATTGTGAGGCCATATATTAAGCTCTCCAGCTGGTTCCACCAAGTCCCACTGAAGCCCATTTTCATAGGCTGATGAGAGGAAAAGCATTTCCTATGTTACCCCTGAGAATGGAAGCTGTGAGCAGTGAGACTAAAAAACTCATCAATTTTCTTTAGAAACTTCTCTTAACCTCCAGTTCTGTTATTTTTTTCTTCAAACCTATTGTATAGACTGAGGATTTTCAGCAAAATGTCACACAAAATGTCCTCCATATTTTTCTAAATCTTGCATGATGGCCTCCCCTTAAATTGTGGTATCTATTGTCATGGATCCTAAGTTGAAAATGAGGCAGTCATTCTCCATTTTTATATCCTGTTAACCTTGCTCAGCTTAGATCCATGCAAATCAAATGCACAGAGTTCTGACTTTGGTTTATGACTGTGATTTCACTTGATAAACTTGAAAAGACAGTGTGTTCCACTGTAATTCCAGATACTGCTGATATGTTTTATAGAAATGTCTGGGAATATTTTTTATCTGCTAATTATAAATTAATTGTAAACTATTTTAATATATAATAAATAAATACTATAAGACAGACATACAAAATGAAAGAACACATTTTTACTTTTGTAAGGTATTATAGGGAAATAAGATAATGTGGCTTTTGAGGACTTTATCTGAAATTCATTCAAAATTGTCTAATGGGATTTAGATTGTCCACCCCTGAGAGGCCATTAAGCTAAGTGTTATTCTGAGCACAAATGAAAGACTGGTTTTCTGGCTGTCTTTCTTCTTGACTAACATTGATGGAATGATAAAAATAGTATCTGCCTGTTCTCCTACAGAACATTATGTTACCATCAGGTTTGGGTCACAGCTACTTGGAGATTATTATCACTGTTTCCAAGCCTAGATAAAGATCCTTGGCAGCACCAGTAGCTCAAACATCTTTGAGGTTCCTAATCCTTTGCTTCAGCCACATATATATGATATGTATGGATGTCATTTATTCACGTCTTCCACATTCTTATCCTATTGATTTCCAAGTCCTTTTGTTTCTGCTGCCTATGTATGTCTTAAAATTATCTACAAGTGGAAAATACAAGATTTGCCCCTGATTTTTCATATGTAGCATCAGAAGCTATAGTATAGTCAAATAACAGCAACAGATTTCTGACCAAAAAAAAGCTGTGTCCCTAGATAACATTAAATAAATTGATTGAAAGAATCAAGAAAATTACTTTCCCCTTATCACATCAAAAGAAAATATTTGAGAATACTCTGTAATATAATACTAATCAGCCAGAACAGAGAATTCAAGATGGAGACAGGCATTCAAGATGGAGAAAGGCAAAGAGTGAAAAGGAATGGTAGAAAGTTCATTAAAACACAGACTCAAAAAAACAAAAACAAAAACAAAAAACCACAGGCTCCATGAAGGCACAGGTATTTGTTTTGTTCAAGGCCGCAATCCAGTGCCTCACGCAGTCACGTACAATGAGCATTCTATAATTACTTGATAGATGAAGAGATTATTAATGATGTATAGTGTATCTCATTTAGTCTATATAACATATAATTGCATATAAATGGAGAATACCAGATTTTCTGTTACCATGATGGATAACATGAGAAATTGCTACTATAGAATGGATAAAATATCAGAAAACCTTATGTCTTAGAGTCAGATAAAGTATTAGTAAGTATATTCTTAAATTCTACCTAACAAGTGAGAATAAGGGAGAAAGGTGTGAAATGGAGATTATTTGAAGGGTTTCTTCTTCTTACAATGTGAGGGAAAGCAGTGAGAGGAATTAGTATTAGATAAAAAAAAAAAAAAGAGTTGGCATCTTGTTTTTATATAAAGAGTAAAATATTTTTTATTATAAATCCTTAGGAAGGGAAAGTAAATAAACTCCTAAATTTACAATGGAAAAAGTGGAATGATCAAACAAGTAATAATGTAAAGACATATAAACATGATAAAGGAAAAAAACAACTGAAATCAAATAATTATTCCTCATACTAAAAGCAAATAGGCTTTATCATTAGAAGATAGAGATGGCCAGATTGAATTAAAAAATCAATTATCTGTGCTATTTACAGAAATACTAATGTAACTATATAGATGAAAATAAAGGAATGAGCAAAAAGAAATGAGGAAATGCTCCAAAGGGGAAGTAGTAGTAGCAGTCTTATTAATACCAAACAAAGGAGAATTTAAAAAGGATTATCATTATGTACTGATATGATTTTATGTGAAAAATATCACAGCAAAACCCTGTAACATAAAAATAAAGCTAAATGCATAAAGTAAAAACTGGTATAAATGCACAAAGAACAAGCAAAACATACAGGTTTTTGTTTGTTTGTTTCCCACCAAAACATACAGTTGTATAGAAAGACTTCAATTGTTCAAATTAGGTACTTCTAGCAGCCAAGGTACAAGTGAGGATATAGGAAAGTGAATAATCATTAATATGAGTGTGTATAAAACATTGCCTCTTTAATAAAAAGAGGCATATACATATACTATATATATATATATATATATATATATATATATATATATAATGTGTATATATATACACATTCTTAGATCATGGAACATTGACACAAATTTAATTAGCTACTTGGCCACAAAGAAAACTTTAACAATAGTCATATGGCCTGCATTTTCTGGTTAAGAGACAAGACAATTAGAAATAAATAGTGTTGACCAAATGTACAAATTAAGAAACACACCACTAAACAACCCTTGAATCAATTAGGAAATCATGAGAGAAAATTATGCACAACTTAGGAACAATTTATATTAAAACCTAGTGATTGCAGACAATTCAGTATTTAGGAGAAAAAAAGTATAACTTTAATTACTATAGAAGGAAAGATTTTTAAAGGCACAGAGTGGTAACTAAAAAATTAAAAATAAGAAAAACAAAATAGACCAGAATATTAACTAGGATGATGATCTAAAAGTAATGAACAACACACACACACACACTTAATAAGATAAATAATTCCAAACGCTAATATTTTTATTTATTTTTATTTTTTTGTGTGTTTTTTTTTTATTTGTTTTTGTAAAATAAACTAAGCTACTGGATAGAACTAACTAAAACACTTTAAAACGAACTGACAAGATAAAACCCTGAATGGCTTAGAACTTAAAAATTACAGAGTCCATATTATTATTTTAATTGAAGCATCATTGACACACGGTGCTATATTTTTAAAAGACCTATAAAATTAACACTTCATAAACCTGAAAATGGAAAATGGAGAATTCAAAACTAAGTTAAGAAGAAGCATATAAAATTAGTGTAAAGGAAGAATATACATCTACAGCCATAGGAATCGTAACAGAATTTTTTAGTTGATTATTAAATATCAGTCCATAGCAACATATTTGAAAACCTTTGGGAAATAAAGATTGTTCTAGAGCATATAATTACTAGGAATTTCCAAGATTAAATGGAGACTTGAACAGTTTACAAATTACAGAAGAAATTACAAAATTGATTAAATTCTGTAATCTAAAAGGGCACAGATTAAATGAAGGTCACAGTTGCACTTAAACTTTTTATTTATTTATTTATTTATTTTAGATAGCGAAAAAGAGCACAAACAGGGAGAGAAGCAGACTCCCCACTGAGTAAGGAAACCAACAGAGGGCTCTATCCCAGAGTCCTGGGAACGTTACCTGAGCCCAAGGCAGACTTAACTAAATGAGCCACCCGGGTCTTGCTGCACTTTAACATTTAAGAAAATTCAATATCATTTAAAGAATTTCCCACTATAGGAAATAATGAAAAAGTCTCCAGTTTATTGTGTAACGCCCCAAGAACTTTCATACTAGAACTCAAAGATATAAATAAAGAAAATTATGGAGGAATTTCATTTATGATCATGGAACCAAAATCTTTAAAATATTTTCTTACAATAATAAACTATTATTAGCTGCTAATTGCCTCTCCCGAACTTGTTGCCATCTACTGGAAATTGTCAAGATAAACATAAAAAATTAATATATCTATTTTGTGAATAGTACCCCCTAATGTTATGCAGTACAAACCCTGTGCCATTTTATGGAGTAAGCCTGTCTTATTGACACCGTATTCAAAAACCAGTTGCAGATGGACAGAGAATTTACATACAAACATTAAACAGGAGTGTGTTACAAATAAATCAAGGAGATCCCATGTAAAATTTAAGTACATGGAAGAATTCTTAACCAAGACTGGAAACCCAAAACCTTTAAAAAATAACAACTTGAATTTAATGATTTATTATAAATTAAGGTTTTTATGGTAAAACATTACAAATAATTTCAACAGAATAAAATAGGTTTGGAAAAATCACACATAAACCCAAATGAAATAAAAAGGCTTTATGCCTAAATATTCAAAGAGTTCTTAGAAATTGAAAAGTATAGGGCAGCGCAGGTGGCTCAGCGGTTTAGCACTACCTTCAGCCCAGGGCATGATCCTGGAGTTCCAGGATTCAGTCCCATGTGGGGCTCCCTGCATGGAGCCTGCTTCTTCCTCTGCCTGTGTCTCTGCCCCTCTCTCTCATGAATAAATAAAATTAGAAAAAAAAATTGAAAAGTTTAAACAACCAACATAAATAAAAACTGTAGTAAACATACAAGTATAATTTATGGAAGATTAAGTCCAAAAGCTAAAACACGAAATTCAAGTAAGAAGAAACCATGATAGCTATTAAAATTTTCATTTTTTAATAGATAAAAATTAAATTAAATTATACTCTATTATTTCATAGTCATCAAATTAGTACCATTTAGAAGAGCTATAATACCTACATCATGATTGGCGGTGGAGAGGCTTATGGGGAAAGGATAGTTTCACATATGGCTGATGGAAATGTAAAGAGTTATTGCCTTTTTTTGGAAAGCAGTATGATAATATCTCTTAATATTAAAAATAATTTAATAACAAAAAATCCATTCCTAGAAATTCAATCACACGGAAACAACAGCATCAATAAATAAAAAAATTAAAAAGTAAAAAAAAAAAAAACACAAAAGACCCTTTACACAAGTATGCTTACCTTGTGCTGGATAAGGATAAATTAGAAAAAAAAAAAAAAGTGAATGCAATTCAGTATAAAAAGGAATAATAAACTAAGGCACAGCTACTCCATGAAACATTTTGCATTTATTAAAAAAATAAATCAGTGCATACAAGCTAATTTGAAAGGATTTTCACAGTGCATTCCTAGGAGAAGATAAAATGAAGAAAAATGGATGATGAAAAGTGTATTAAATAATCCCATTTTGTAATAAATAATCAAATCTTCCCTATCTTTGCTAATTTATAATTTATATCCAAATTTAGAGGAAAATATAGAAAGAGTAAAATGAGTTATAAATCTGAGCTATACTCTTGTGCTGGAATGCAGAGATGTCTGAAGCAGGAAGTCATAGGAGCAGATGATGGGGGAAAGACAGAGTGAAAAGAAGAGTGAGAAAACTAAAGGTCAATGTATTAAATAATTAAAACATACAGATCATACATTTCCTGAGTAGAGGTGTATGCTTTCAAAACAGTTCCTAAAAATTTGGTTAGCTTTATTAAATTTTATAGTTACATTATCTATATGTATGTAGGAAAGATTTACATGTTCTCAATATGTATCAATTGTTTGACTAAAACTAAACTTAAGGTTACAGTCTGGAATTTTAAGTATTAAAATCCATGGAGAATTAATCAAGTATTGGAAAAGAATCTCTGCATATGACTATATTTCAGGGTACGTTAGTAAAGAAAATGGCATGAAGCTTGAACACCAAGATCTTTGGGTGTTCTCTCATGGACAGTCTTCCTCAATGGACCTTTCATTTAGTCTGAAATTTGTGTGCAGATCAACTGAACTACAGATATTCTTTGCATTTCCAGTGATAAAGGCAGCTTTGCAATTGTGTTTTGGAACTCTTTGATTCTCATGAAGACACTAAAATAATCTGAATGAAATTAAATATTAAAAAAATAATCCTTACTTTTAAGGCGGCATCTGCTGAACACAGTGAACTAATGAAAATTTCTTGTTCTCCACAGAGGACCTCTTGTGTCACAACTGATCACATCAGAAGGTGAGCAAAGATATTTCCCACTAATAAGATTCTTATAAATCAAATGCCTCTGGAAATGAAATAAGGCTAGAACACTATTGAGATATTCCAATATCTCAAAGAGCTTTCTGGTAACAACCAGTCTATAGTAGAAGTTTCCTCTTAATATGTTCCCCAGATTGGATTAATTCTACAAGACTATTCATATCTCAACCCTCAGTAAGAACGAGTGTATTTTCTTGGTAACTCCTGGTAGGAATTCCTTGGCTGCCATTCAAAATGAGAGCCAAGCTGCGAAGACGCCGTGCTCAGTGAAACAGGCATCTACATCTGGACTTACTCATCAATAAATTACCAGAAGGAATATTTCCTTTCTGTCACTTGGGAGCCACAGATGAATTCAACTTGTACTTACTGCTTGTTCGTGGTCAGGCCCGGGCCTATTGGAGGGCAGGGAAGGCCGGGCACAATGACTCATTCAGGCCTGAGCATAAGGAAGGAAATGCTCTATGGCCAAAATGCTATGTGGAGTTCCATTCAGAGCACCACACATTTCCCTGAAACTTGCTTAGGAAAACATTCTAATGCTGTTTTTAGTGTGTTCTATTTGTCATTCTGAAACACAACACATTAGTTACTTTGAACTGCTGGGCACTAAAAATATTTAAGTTACATAAGCAGATTGAGTGAAAGAAAGACTAAATGGAGCTTTTAACTCAACACACTCAAAAGCATCTCCTTATTGCCCTAACGAATAGTGAAACTCTTGTAAGCGACTGTGGAAAGCCCTCCAGACAGCCAGCCAGCCCATATTGGACAGTGCAAAGAAGCAGCAAAACCAAGATAAACAGCCGTGCATATTTTCTTCTGCTGGAATGAAGAGCAATGTTTTGCAAAAATACACACTCTTTTTTCCTATTACTATTACAATTCTTGCATGACTTGCATGTCCAATTGTTGGCTTACTTAGACTTAAGCAAAATGTTTGAGGATAGAAAGACAAGAGAAAAAAGATATTGCTTTTGTGCCCTAGTCTGTCCCATACACATTTGAAAAGCAGACACTGTGTAAATATAAAAGGAAATTATTCAAATTTGCTTGTCCTTTCAATTTTTTTTTGCCTTCATCTTTGTTTTCTTTTATTTTTCTGGAGCTTTGATTCATACTCTTGAATTTCTTTTTTTTTTTTTTTTTTTTTTTTTTCATACTCTTGAATTTCTTAGTGTGGATCTCTATCTTCAGTAGCTATGTGTAAGGCATTCATTGCCAATGATTAGGATTGTACAGTTCACTAATTGAAACTGATTTTTTAAAGACATATTGTCTGCGTGTGTGATACATATGTGGAATATATTACATGAGAGTGATGAGGGAATCTTTATAGGGGCTCCTGTTATAATAAACAAGCCTTGTGAAAATAAGTTGAATAGGAGGAAAAGCAGAATAAATGGCATCACACATATTCACAATATAATCCTTTCTTAACATTTCTGAAAATAAGTGTGAAATCCTTCAACACACACATACTCCCCAATAAAAGAGAGATCAGTAACCTGAATAACTATTTCTTTGCAGTACTTACTGTAGTACTTTACTGGGGAAAAAAAGGGAGAGAGGCTTGGTAGTGGTATTATAAGACTCATAAAAAGTCAAAGACAAAAGAAACGACTTTTAAATTAAACTTTATTGCTTGATTTTTGATTTAGCATTTTGGGTCAAATGTTTATAAAATTCAGAAGGAAGCATAATTGAATTTTAAAAAAAAATCATATTTGTACGTTAGTAAATTAGACAATTGTCTGTTACTTTGTTCTAAATATAAACACAACTTCATTCCATACTAGTTTCTGAAAGGAGGAACTCAAAATTTTCTTGCTCTAGGGAAAAAAAAAAAAAAAAAAAAACAGAACAAAAAAACACAAGGCAGCCAAATTAACCTGCATAGCAATAAAAGAAAATAATTGTACAACAGATATTTCTTAGAGGGAAATATTTTCTAAAGCCTCTATATTTGAAGAATAATAAAAAAAGAGATGGTATTAATTAGTGGCAAACACAGATGTGAAATAAAATGAGGAGGGGCACAGGATATAGGAAACTATTTGAACTATTTTAGCACTTGAAAATGTCAGACAATTTATTGAGGATTTATTCACTTGGTTTGGAAGGTCTTAGGGACTGACTATAAAAACATCTAAGAACTGGTGCTGTTTTAACATAGTCAAACAGCGGTGTGAGCGCAGAGTACTTTTCAGGTTATTTTATTGCTCTAGTAAATGAAAGGGATAAATTAATTACTATTCTTTTAACTCTAACCCCATAGATAAAAGACAAATAATTAGGAAGGAAAGCAAAAGTTAAATCAGGAAAAAGTTCATTTTGGAAAAATTTAAACTCTCATCTTTGTATGCCTTCAACACCAAAGGAAGATCATACCTGGTTAACTTTCAAACATCTGCTTTAATTTCAGGGAACCTTTGCATGAATCTGTGATCCTTTAGTTTCTAAAAGTCAAGCTAATATCAAAAGTACTATCTTACTTCACAGGAATATTTTCACAATATATGAGATAATTTATGTGTTAAATACTTTGAGATCTTAGGAAACAAGGAGTTAAGATAATTTTTTAAATTGGTATGGACATATTTAGAATATTGAGGAATTTATAGGAATTGCTATTCAGCTAATTAAATACACTGATATTCAACCTTCAATCCAGGTTTTAAGATGTGTGTAACTACCCCTTCCTACAAAAGACAGGCTATCAAGCATATCATAAATTAATGAGTGCCTAAAGCCCATGTCAAGTTTCTGAATTCCAACTTTTTTAGCACTTTTTTAACCGCCTTGCCTTATTATCATTGCATTAGCTCATTCACCAAAGTCAGGGTAAAACTAGCATGTTTTAAAACAAAGCCAATCTTTGCCTCAGAAAGCAGGTTATTTTCAATGAAAAGTTTTGGATTTTCCAATTCCTTTAACACCATAACCAAGGAGAAGTCATTTCACATTATTGGGCATAGGATACAACACGAGTCAATATTATTTCCCTTCTAAAAACCTGCAAGTGTTTACACAAACCCTTTATAAAATTCATTAATTAATCTTGTGGTGTTCTTGTAGACACTGATGTTTTCCCCTCCTGTTCAGTGATGAGAAGGCAGACTCAGAGAGGGAAAGAAAAATCCACATTTTGAAAAACAAAAATATTATTTTAGGGTTCCCCCCCTCCAGGTAACCTTGGATTATTACTGTGAGTTCCTTACTACCTTTGTGCTGAATGTTGGTGTTTGCTGTGCGTGCAGAAAGTGAATCATCTCATCCCTAGATGTTGGATATTTCTTTTAGCTTCAAATTTCAGAACCGTCATTGTGTAAACTCAAGAGGCTGTGTGCCACAAGAACTGTTAAAGAGTATTCAAAAAAGACATGTTTCAAATCCCACTTACTTTTTTCTCATATATTTCAAACAAAATAAATAACGTTCTTAAGGATCCTTTTAGAGCTAATGATGTCTCCATTTTGTTATGAATTTGTCTCATACTATCTCATACAGTCCCAGACTACGAAACTTTTCCATTCCCCTGTCCTGATTTTGGATTATTTTTTTCACTTGATGGTGATTTAGAGAAAAATGAAGTGTTGTAATTGAGTAACTTTATCCAGGTCACTGGAGCACCCTGCCTGCCTTCTTCCCTCTTCAGCCTTCCCACCCAACACACATACACATGCTAGAATGCAGGCTGTGAGCATCATTTTCCTTGTTCTAACGACATCATAAAAACAATTGGGTAAGTGCACAGTGGCCAACTTTCTCTTTCTTTTCCTTTTAGTAAACACTGTGGTTCCTGAGTCTTCATCGCCACTTCTCAAGGCTTCAGCCACTCTCGCTACAAACCACAGCAGCCTGCCAGGGCAAAAACGCAATCAGAAAAAGTGCCACCTGCAAAGAGGAAAAGGGACAGCTTTGTGAGAGGGGCGGATGTGTGAAGCTGATGAGATGATGATGCTTCATCCCAAGGAATTTATTGATTTCTTACTGGGATGTCGCAGGGGAAAATGAGACAAGCCGTTATAAAATGAAACAAACTTGAGATTTGGGAGGGATAGGCTCTGGCTACTTCCCACCATGTCTTCTCAGCTGTTTCACGAACCAGCTGAATTAAATGTAACTCAATGAGAAGAAGGCAAAGCTCTTTGCCATTAATGCGGATACCGGTTGCATTCTTCTTTTAAAATGATCATCTTGGAGCCCCCAGGTGGCCAGTGGTTGAGCTTCTGCCTTCGACTCAGGTCGTGATCTTCGGGTCCTGGGATTGTCGCCCACAAGAGATTCCCTGCAGGGAGTCTGCTTCTCCTCTGCCTAAGTCTCTGCCTCTCTCTGTGTCTCTCATGAATTAAAAAAAAGAAAAAAGAGAAAAGAAAGAAAGATCATCCTTTCCAACTTCTGCCAAATGAACTTAAGGTGATTCAGTTTGAGGAGTTCAAAGTTTATAATACAAATCACAGACTTCTGTATCTGCAAAAAATATTTGCATAAAATATTAACAGACCCTCTTCAAACTTTTAGTATGAATATTGTTAAAATATTTTAACAATATTTTAGTATGTTTTTTAACTACACCCACCACTGCTTGGAGTAGCGTGTGGAAATAAATGTCGCTTAACTTTGTGATCAATATATTCAGACCAAACACACAAAAAAGAAATGTGAATGCAGTCTTTAAAGACAGTGATCTAGAAAGGGAACTGAGTGTGGAAAAGTATAGAAACTGAGCACAATAAAGAAGCATGGACACATAGATCATAAAGCAATTATACTGTTAGGACTGTCTCCAGATTATTTTAAAGACCTTTATCTTCTCAGAGGGCAATTTACAAATCACCTTCTAAACTCTGTATTACCTACTTCCACTTTTACATACTTCTCCCTGATAAGGTTTTCCCAGACATATATTTGAAGCAATTCAGTCTATGTTCAAATATTATGTATAAATAATATCACCTAATCACTAATTTTAAAAACTCTCCAGGAGAAGATTTTTATAGTAACATCCAAAAAAGACTACTTCTATAAAATACATCTATACATAAATATACTTCAGAGATTTGTTTCATTCTATTTTTTAGACTTAAAAAAATAATAGCGGGGTGACTCTTTCATGTGACCTGACAGCCTAATAGTGGCCAGGGCTAAATGAGTATTAAGACAATAATGAACATCAGTAAATTTTGGAAGAGGTTTGATTTCTATTTTTGTCTCAATAGTGGGTTGAGATGAGTCGAGAGAAAGACAATTGGTTGATAGGACATATCTAAGAGAAATGAAATAATCCAATCATGACAAAAAAGTGTTTTGAAATAAGGAATGAAGAAGGCCTTCTTGCAGTGTGATATGCTTTGTTATCAGAATGAATCAGGGTCCCAAATGTCAGATTGTCTTTCTTTTCTGATCTTATTTTGAGCTTCTGGAGAAGGGAAAATCTTGACTGCCTCTGAATATGCAACACTTAGACACTTAACACCTGTTCTCTAGAAAGACTAACCTTAGAAATGATCAGAATATTTTAGATGTAGTTAATGAATTTAAGGTTTGAGCTAGAAATTTCACTGGTGTGACAAATGTAGGTCAGTACTTTCTAAAATTGTGTATCAAGTATGGGTTCTCATGGAAATCATATTATATTTTACATATTCAATTAAATATTTTAAAGAGTAAGGTACCCAGTTGTCAGGATATGTAAAAAAACAACCAAAATGACATAGCTATTGATAGTAAGAAAGAGGACTGATTACTATGGCTTCTCTGTGTGTGGCTGGTCCTTCACACATTGAAGAGATGCGACAATTATCCTATTTAATAGGTGAAGATATGGATGCTCAGAGATACTAAGAAACTCAGAAATCACAAAGGCACTGACTGTCAAAGCCAGAGTCAGAGCTAATCTCATTCTTCTATTTTGTAAAGAGAAAGTAAGAGTGGTTTTTGAAAAATTATGGAGTTGAATTAAATGCAAAATCAGAATTTTGACTATTAAGCAATCTGATCATCTGAATAGTCATCTGAATCGGAATAAATACTCATATTCAGAATAACTTACCTAGTTTTCTTTCCACTTTCCCCTATTTTGATATACATACCAAGAAATTTAACAATTTTTTACTTTGCTGTCATACATTCATAAGAATGTCATACATTCTTCAAGACAATAAGATATGAGGCATCAAGGGTTTCTACAACCTGCAAGATTAAAAGCCAGGTAGCAGCTTTTTATCCAACTCTGTGCTTGAACCTGCCTGTGCCGACTGAGTAGCAGACTGTTTAAAGTTCCTGTGGCTTGGGCAAAAGCCAGTCTTTGCAGACACAGTTTCATAGAAGAGAGACTTTTTCCCCTCACAACTAGCCAAGTTTTAAATCCTTCAGTGGTTGAGTCTGATTAGGAAGGTAACACTGGGGGAAGGTGGAATGGGTTGTAGGAGTTCATTTGTTGAAGAGAAGGTAACGTTTTCTTAAAAAAGAAAGAAAGTCTGCAGCTGCAAAAATGGCATAAAGGCACAGATATTTTCCATTTATATCAGAGGCTAAAAGATGGATTACTCTGAAGTCACTGGGCTTGTTTCTGGGCTTAGAGCTGCCTGGACATAAAAAAATAAATAAAAAATGAAATCAGTTGACCCCCTTGCCACCTCAGTGTCATTGTGTTGTTGCTATTTTTCTTGGCTGGCTCTGAAAGCCTTTTCATTTCATTCGCTCACTCACACATTCACTCATGCATGCCTTCATTCTTCACTTGTGTCTACTGATATAAGCCATATCATTGTTCTAAAGTTCTAAGTTGAGCTCTCTGTGTCTGTCTTGCTCTACTCCATAATCATTTAGTTTCAAAACTACTGAAATGGCTTTCTAATCCATGTTACTCTAAAATAGAACAGCATTTTAAAGATATTTGACATGATTTTTTTTATTATCCTGTAGAGAAATGTGTGTGTGATTCATCTTCAATTCAAAACTACCGATGTAGGGATGCCTAGGTGGCTCAGTGGTTGAGCATCTGTCTTTGGCTCAGGGTGTGATCCTAGAGTTCTAGGATGGAGTTCCATATCAGGTTCCCTGCATGGCCTGCTTCTCCCTCGGCCTGTGTCTCTGACTCTCTCTGTGTGTCTCTCATGAATAAATTAAATTAAATTAAAAACCTACTGATATTTATATCGTTGTTGCACTGGAATAATGTAACAATTACTTGTGTGTTCATATAAAGATGCAACAATCATCAGTAACTACAGAGCTGAGACTCTTAACCCGCGGTACCTATACCTCCTAATTAAATGCACTTTGAGGGGTTTGTAATCACCTGAAATGGTACAACTTTATATATGTATGTATACATACGTATATATAGTAAAGACTCGATATTTTTATCAGATTTATCAGATTTTCAAAGTTACATACATACACATGAAACTGTGTATTACTTCTATTTACATAATTTTATTAAAATCCATCATGAAACGAATTTTACTACTAATGGGCAATGATTTCGATCAATTCAGGAAATATTCTCCTCAAATCACTCCTCTAAGCCTCCTTTCTTTCACTAAACTACCAGTTACAGATCTTCTGATGTGATATTTTGTTCTAGTTTATAGGAGACAAACTCTAAAAACCAACCAAAAATAAACAAACCCTAAAATACTTCTCTTGATCCCATTTCTTAACCAAATCCTGTGCTTTGTTTTTCTTCCAAATTTAAGTTCTTAAGCAAAATTGCACAATCATCTTTATGTCACTCACGAATTATTTAATCTTAATCTCTATGATCTGAGTACTACCTAAATCCAACTAAACTGGTATGGAATTTTGCATTCTTTATTAAGTTGGTTCGCCATACAGACTATGAAAATGCTTTGCAGATCTAACAGGTGAAGAGGCAAAGAAGAGAAAAGGAAATGGCTTGTCAAGATTACATTTGTAAGTACATTTATGCCCTCTGAGTCCATGTCATTTGCTCTTTCTCCCACTCTCTCATCCATCTTTTTGCTAACGTAATATTTTTCTGCATACTGTAACCAACTTATTCATCTTTTTCCAAGTCCTTTAATTCTCAATCATAGCAAACATCATATATCTCCTTGAATCTGTCAGGTTTATCCACTTTTCATGCATTCATCTATCACTCATTTATGCAAGATTTCTCCTAACCTCCTTAGGTTAGGAAAACTACTCTATTCACAAATTAACTGGTCTTTCTCTTCCTCCTAGATTAACTAAAAATTTAGAATTTCAACACTAGATGTCGGTTCTTCAAGCCTTCAGTTTTAATTTTAATTTTTGTGCCCCTATGAGACAGTGATCTGGAAAGATCAATCTATACATATGGAGGAAAAAGAAACTGTAATCATTGTAGTGTTCAGATGTAATGGCTTATCTTGGGGAGATACATTGAGTCTGTTTTGTTTTACTACTTCCTAAGTGTAACTCGATTTTTATCACTCTCGCTTTCAAAGAGAATTCCCTAACCTCTCTCTCTGTTTAAACCTATACATTGCATAATATTTAGTACCCCTTCTAATGTTTCCATGAAGTCTCCCTTAATACCAAAGCCTAAAGTCAATTCATCATCCCCTAAAAAGTTACTATACTAATGCATTGCAATTAATCATAGGAGATTAAGGAGAGCCAAATTAGTCAAAAGAGAGCCAAATCTTTATCATCATTTCCTTGAATTGTGTAATTATGTCATTTTAGTATTTTTCAGAATTGCTTACTTGTTTCCACAACTATATTTTCTATATCAGAGACCTTTCCTCTTATATTTATTACATCTTTTTTCCTACTTTATTTAGGTTTAATCTACTGGTATTATCATAGCTTCTTAAATTGAAAATAAAGTGATTCATTTTAACTTTCTCTCCTAATATACAAATAAAAAGCTATAAATTGTTCTCTAACCATTACTCTAAGCACATTCACATGTCATTAATCACTTGGTTTGAAATACTTTTTAATTTTTTTTATAAATTTATTTTTTATTGGTGTTCAATTTGCCAACATATAGAATAACACCCAGTGCTCATCCCATCAAGTACCCACCTCAGTGCCCCTCACCCAGTCACCCCCACGCCCCACCCACCTCTCCTTCCACCACCCCTACTTCGTTTCCCAGAGTTAGGAGTCTTTCATGTTCTGTCTCCCTTTCTGATATTTCCCACTCATTTTTTCTCCTTTCCCCTTTATTCCCTTTCACTATTTTTATATCCCCCAAATGACTGTGACCATATAATGTTTGTCCTTCTCCGATTGACTTATTTCACTCACCATAATACCCTCCAGTTCTATCCACGTCGAAGCAAATGGTGGGTATTTGTCGTTTCTAATGGCTGAGTAATATTCCATTGTATACATAGACCACATCTTCTTTATCCCTTCATCTTTCGATGGACACCGAGTCTCCTTCCAGTTTGGCTATTGTGGACATTGCTGCTAGAAACATCGGGGTGCAGGTGTCCCGGCATTTCACTGCATCTGTATCTTTGGGGTAAATCCCCAGCAGTGCAATTGTGCTGGGTTGTAGGGCAGATCTATTTTTAACTCTTTGAGGAACCTCCACACAGTTTTCCAGAGTGGCTACACCAGGCCACAGTAACTTCTTGCAAGATTCATCCAAGATTCAAGAGAAACAAAAGCAAAAATGAACTATTGGGACTTCATCAAGATCAGAAGCTTTTGCAAAGTAAAAGATACCGTCAACAAAACTCAAATACAACCTACAGAATGGGAGAAGATATTTGCAAATGACGTATCAGGTAAAGGGCTAGTTTCCAAGATCTGTAAAGAACTTATTAAACTCAACAGCAAAGAAACAAACAATCCAATCATGAAATGGGCAAAAGACATGAACAGAAGTCTCACAGAGGAAGACATAGACATGGCCAACAATCACATGAGAAAATGCTCCGCATCATTGGCCATCAGGGAAATACAAATCAAAACCACAATGAGATACCACCTCACACCAGTGAGAATGGGGAAAATTAACAAAATAGGAAAGCACAAATGTTGGAGAGGATGTGGAGAAAGGGGAACCTCCAAATTATTGGTAATTTTTAAATATATTAGTATTACATTTTAATTTAATTCTATTTTCCTAGAGAACATATTTTATAAGCTTCAATCTGTCAGAATTTATTGACACATTTTTTAATAAACCAGTGTATGATCCACATTGTTGTTTTATTTTCTATTTTTTTTATTTTTTTAATTTATTTTTTATTGGTGTTCAATTTACCAACATACAGAATAACCCCCAATGCCCCTCACCCATTCACTCCCACCGCCCGCCCTCCTCCCCTTCTACCACCCCTAGTTCATTTCCCAGAGTTAGCAGTCTTTACATTGTTAAACATTTCTTGTGCATTTGAGAAGAATGTATCTAGTGGTTTGGTGTACTGTTCCAAAAGTATGAATGAATATAATTTAGGTGAAGCTGGATGAAGTACTATTCAGGTCTTCTAGGATTTAGCTTTCTCTCTCTAGTTGTTCTATCACATACTGAGGGAAGGATATTATATTCTCTATTACTGTGCATTTATCTATTTATTCCTTTAGTTTGATCAAATTTTACTTTGATGCTCTGTTATTAGGTGCATACACATTTAAGATTACCGCATCTTCATAATTAATTGAGTCTTTTTTCATGTTTAAATGTCTTCCTTATGTATTATAATTCTTGTTCTAAAGTCTGCTTTTCCAGATATTGAAATAGCTAAAGAATTTTCTTAGTGTTTGAATGGTATATCTTTTTCTACTCTCTTATTTTCTAGCCTATTTTATTTTGATATGTATAGAGTATTTCTTATAAGTGGCATATGGATATGCATTTTTTAATCCAGTTTTACAACTTCTACTCACTAATTAAAGTCTTTAAACCATTTATATTTAATGCAATTAATGGTATTATTGGATTTAAGTCTTCAATCTTGATACTTAAAAAGTTTTGTTGTTATTTTTCCTTTCATCCTTTGTATTTGTTTAGTGGGCTACTTTTGAGTTTTCCATTTTAATGTCCCTATCAACTTTTGATATGCCTACTTGTATTTATTATTATATTACTTCAAATTATATAAGTAAACATATAACAGTATAATTCAATTGGCCTGTATATGTGAGTTTGATTTCTCCACATTCTCTCCAACACTTACTATTTATTTATTATTATGATAGCCCTAATAGAAAGTGTGAAGTGAATGCCCATTGTGGCATTGATCTGCATTTTCCTGGTAACTAATGACATTAAGTATTTATGTGCTTGTAGGCCATTTGAATGTTTTCATTAGAGAAATGTCTATTCAAGTCCTTTGCCCATTTTTAAATTGGGCTGTCTTTTTGTTGATGAACTGTGAGAGTTCGTATATTTTGTTTACTATACCCTTATTAGATATAGGATTTCCAAATGTTTGCTCCCATTATGTAGGTTTTCTTTTCATGTTCTTCTTAATATTTTCTGATGAACAAAAGTTTTTAATTTTAACAAAGTTGAATTTACTTATTTTCTTACTTTTTGTTCATGCTTTTGCTCTCATAACTAAGAATCCAGTACCAAATCCAAGATCATAAAGGTTTACTTCTGCATCTTTTTCTAAGAATTTTATGATTTTAATTATAAATTTAGGTTGACTAATCTGCTTTGAGTTAGTTTTTGTATATTAGCCATTGGACTTTGATGTCCTTTGATGGGGTTCTCCTTGTATCTATCTGGCTTAGGGCACTGATC
This sequence comes from Canis lupus familiaris, assembly GCF_011100685.1. Classification (NCBI taxonomy): domain Eukaryota; kingdom Metazoa; phylum Chordata; class Mammalia; order Carnivora; family Canidae; genus Canis; species Canis lupus. The sequence continues at coordinate 42,011,590 of NC_049233.1, read as the reverse complement.
TTGATTGGAAAGCTGATACTTTGACTTAGTTTGGTAAGTTTTTATCCATTATTTATTCAAATATTTTTAGTATTTTAACATCTCTTTCTGTGATTACAAGGATGATGCACCACTTGCTACTCTCCCACAATATACGATAATCTTGTTCATTTTATTTTATTCTCATTTTTTGCTGTATTTTTTTGTTTTTTTCTTCAGATTGTACAATTTCTATTGATCTCTCTTTAAACTTACCAACTCTTTTCTTCCGTTTCCAATATGCATTCATATCCATGCCGTGAACCTTTTATATCATATATTGTGGTTTTAAATTTTAGAATTCCCAGTAGGTTAGAAACTTTAGAGTTAACATTTCTCTGTTAAGATTTTTACATCTGTGCACTCATTATTTCCACTTTTTACTTTAAATTTTGAACTTTTTTTTAAATTTTTTATTTATTTATGATAGTCACTCAGTGAGAGAGAGAGAGGCAGAGACACAGGCAGAGGGAGAAACAGGCTCCACGCACCGGGAGCCTGACATGGGATCCGATCCCGGGTCTCCAGGATCGCACCCTGGGCCAAAGGCAGGCGCCAAACTGCTGCCCCACCCAGGGATCCCCCAAATTTTGAACATATTTCTGATAAATGTGATACTAAGTGAAATAAGCCAATCATGAAATAATACATACTGTATGATTCAATTCATATCAACATGTAAAATTACTTGATAATGGAATAAATCAGAAGAATATTTACCTTTAGGTTGGTGGTGGGGATATTCTGTGGGGATCTTCTGGGTGGATGGGTGCTCTATATTTATTTTTGGTCAGGTCTACATATGTGCATTCCATTTTTAGAACACATCAAACTGTACATCCAAGAACTGTATACTCTGTTATATGTTGAATATGCCTCAAAATATAGACAAAACTACAGAATATTATTTAGAGTGTACAAACTACTAACATAAGAAAGAAAATGATTAGTAAAAAACACACATTGGTAGTTACCTCTGAAAGGATGAGGGAATGTGATTGGAAAAGGCATACTGGGAACTTCTCAAGTACTAGTAATGTGCTACTTCTTCTGTTTTTAAATATTCTATTTCTTAAACTGAGTACTGAAGTAGTGTTATTCTTACTATGTCTTAGCATGCACAAATATTTCTGTATACTTTAAAATAATTTCATTTAAAGATTAGTCTATAATTATTTCTATTTTGTTTTCAGTATTGTTATTGTTTAAATCCTAGGGAAAAGGATAGATGAATGTCTCTTAGATGTTTTCCTTTTTTCACAAAAGTATGTAATTTTTTCATCATAGCAGATTTTGGCAGGGCAGCTCAGGTGGCTCAGCAGTTTAGGGCCGCCTTCAGCCCAGGGCCTGATCCTGGAGACCTGGGATCAAGTCCCACGTCCCCTGCAGGGAGCCTGCTTCTCCCTCTGCCCGTGTTTCTGCCTCTCTCTCTCTCTCGCTCTCTCTCTCTGTCTCTCATGCATAAATAAATAAAACCTTTAAAAAAAAAAAAAGAAGATTTTGGCAAATAAAGATACAAAAAACTGAGTCTTTTGCATGAGGAAATGCATGTGGTTTATAGTATGTCATATGTGTGACCAGGGTTTTATAGTTTATTAAGTGCCTTAAAGCCAATTTAACCATTCTTTTTCAAATGATTCAAGAAAAGAAAAGGAGTTTAAACAAAGGACTTTTTTTTTAATAAAAAAGTTTTGGGATCCCTGGGTGGCGCAGTGGTTTGGCGCCTGCCTTTGGCCCAGGGCGCGATCCTGAAGACCAGGGATCGAATCCCACATCGGGCTCCTGGTGCATGGAGCCTGCTTCTCCCTCTGCCTGTGTCTCTGCCTCTCTCTCTCTCTCTCTCTGTGTGACTATCATAAATAAATAAATAAAAATTAAAAAAAAAGATTTTTAAAAAGTTTTTATTCTATAGTATTCATTCAATGCTCACATATGCCATGATACACATTTACCAGATTCCAGGGAATCCTGGAAGAGAAAACCTAGAAGAAACAATACTTATTTTCTATCATTTTAAGTTCCATATGAATTAACTTTGTTATCATTCAGGCCTCTGGACGATTGCTACCAAATTTACAATAGTATAGTGAATAAGATATTCACATACAAAATGAACCTTCTTGGTAGCTCTCACCTACACTGTTCTCTTTCATACCTCATTCATTCATTCACTATTCAAAAGGCATAGCAAATAGTTTAATAGTTTGCCAATCATCATTATAAGTTTAAGAGAAGAAAAGAATAAATGATTCATTATGTTCAGTGATCATTTTTAAGACAAGGAGAGATCAATCCAATGGTAAAAAATACATGCTTTTTATCCTTTTTCATATGTCAGAATGGTTGATTACAATACTTTCCTATTTTCTCCTTTGACATTATCAAATGGTTACTTGATCCTATTTTTTTTAATAAAAATGAAAATGAGCTTTGACAAAAACCTAGAAATTCATTTGAATTTTTCCTACTAATATATATTTTGTTTGGTTATATATAAATTTTATATTTTATTTAGATGTTATATATAAATTTTATAAACTTTGTACTTACTTATTTTGTGGAAAGTTCAATGTCATTTCTCTATTTGTTATTATGCATCCTGCTTAGTATCTTCAATCTTCATCTAGTTAAAATATCCATCATTAGGAAATCTTAGAGGAAATATTGTATCAGTCATACTAAATTGCTTCACAAACTTTAATGTGCAGAAATACCATTGTCATTTTAAAGACATAAAACTAAAAATGTCAAAAACAGAAACAAAAGGACATTGGTAAAAAGTAGTCCCCACACTAACTAAGTTTTATCAAATTTGATCAAAATAAATTTTCGAATCTTAGGAGTAGAATTAAATTCCAGATTTTTCAGGATTTACTACTTCTTCCTATAGATACCCTGATTAGCCATGGGAATATTTTATGTGATTAATTAGTATCACTATAAAAGCATATAAAACATAAGATGGGGTGAATTGGAAGAAAGCAGGAAACCCCCACCAGAAAGGTGAAATAATATTTTGAGATATATTTAGTCAGTACTCGCTGGTTAAACAACACATAGCCAAAACCTGTATGTAGTAAACTTCAAATAAAGATGCAAATTTAATCTAAAATGCATTTATTGATCATTCATTGCTTTGTAAATTCTATGGAATAAGTCTAAATATACTAATTAAAAGGGAGATTGAAACAGTGATTTAAAAATATTACCCAAATATATGTTGTCTATATGATGCTTTTTTCAAATATAATGATATAGGTAAATTGAAAGAATATAAAAAGATATATAATGCAAATATTAATTGAAGGGAAGTAGGAATGCCTACATTAACATCACATAATATAGATTTTAGAATAAAGAAAATTATCAGAGATGAAGACATATTTTGCTAAAAAGCACAATCCACAAAGAAATGGCATCCTAAACACTGTGAGAGGGGAATTATGTCAGCAAGATGATAGAATCAGGAGCTGCAAAATATGTGATACAGAAAATGACATAATTGAAATAATAAATTGACAAATCCACGATTATAGTTAAAAACAACATCCCTCTTTCTAATGGTTGATAAGCCAAATTTTGGGAAATTCTTGGCTATTATTACTTCAAATATTCATTTTTCTCCCTTATATCTTTCTTCTTCCTCTGTTATTGTGATAATGCATATGTTACATGTTTTGAAATTATCCCACAGTTCATGATGTTCTGTTTGCACACTGTAAAAGGATATATTTTATAGTGAATAAATTACATCTCAATAAAACTGCTCTTAAACAGAGAATAACTTGCAAAAAGACAGTATAATGGAAAGGATTATGAAATGTTTACCATTCAAGTAAGTGAATGTGTGGAAACAGTTTCAGAAGAATAGATATTAATTCTTCTTTAAATGTTTGGTAGAATTCCCCTGGGAAACCATCTGGTACTGGACTCTTGTTTGTTGGGAGGATTTTAAGTACTGCTTGAATTTCCTTGGTGGTTATGGGTCTGTTTATATTTTTACTTCCTCCTATTTCAGTTTTGGTAGTTTATATGTCTCTAGGAATGCATTCATTCCTTACAGATTGCCTAATTTGTTGGCATATAGTTGCTTATAATATGTTCTTATAATTGTATTTTGGGATGCCCAGGTGGCTAAGTGGCTGAACATCTGTTTGCAGCTCAGGGTGTCATCCCAGGATCCAAGGATCGAGTCCTGCATCAGGCTCCCTGTGAGGAATTTGCTTCTCCCTCTGTCTATCTCTCTGCCTCTCTGTGTGTCTCTCATGAATGTATAAATAAATAAATAAATAAATAAATAAATAAATAAATAAAATCTTTAAATAACAGTGATTGCTTGTTTCTTCAGTGTTGGTTGTGATCTCTCCTACTTCATTAATGATTTATTTATTTGGGTACTTTTCCTTTTTTGACAAGTCTGGCCAGGGGTTTAGTGATCTTATTAATTCTTTCAAAGAACCAGCTCTTAGTTTCGTTGATCTGTTCAATTTTATTTTGGTTTCTACTTCATTGATTTCTGCTCTAATCCTTATTATTTTTCTTCTTCTGCTTGGTTTAGACTTTATTTGCTGTTCTTTCTCCAGTTGCTTTAAGTGTAAGGTTAGGTTGTGTATTTGAAACCTTTCTTGTTTTTTGAGAAAGGCTTTTATTGCTATATACTTCCTTCTTAGGACCACCTTTGCTGCATTTCAAAAGTTTCGAATAGTTGTGCTTTCATTTTCATTTATTTCCATGAATTTTTTATTTATCCTTTAATTTTCTGGTTGACACATTCATTTTTTTAGCCTCCATGTATTTGAGTTCTTTACAAACTTCCTCTTGTGATTGAATTCCAGTTTCAAAGCATTGTGGTCTGAAAATATGCAGGGAATAATCCCAATCTTTTAGTACCAGTTGAGACCTGATTTGTGACCCAGTATGTGATCTATTCCAGAGAATGTTCCATGTGCATTTAAGAAGAATATGTAATCTGCTGATTTAGGAGGTAATGTTCTGAATATATCTATGAAGTCCATCTGGTCCAGCATATCATTCAAAGCCCTTGTTTCCTTATTGATCTTATGCTTAGGTGATCTGTCCATTGCAGTGAGTGAGGTGTTAAAGTCCCATACTCTTATTGTATTATTATCAAGGTGCTTCTTTAGTTTTGTTATTAATTTGCTTATACAATTGACTGTTCCCATGTTAGAGACATAAATATTTACAATTTTTAGATCTTCTTTTTGGATAGACACTTTAATTATGATATAATAATAATATATAATATAATAATTAATAATAATTAATATAATAATGATAATAATCTTCATCTTTTATCATGGTCTTTGGTTTAAAGTCTAATTTGTCTGATATAAGAATCACCACCTTAACTTTCTTTTGATGTCCATTAGCATGATAAATACTTTTCCATCCCCTCACTTTCAATCTGGAGGTGTCTTTTGGTCTAAAACGAGGTTCTTGCAGATAACATTTCAATGGGTCTTGCTTTTTTATCCAATCTGATACACTGTGTCTTTCAATTATGACATTTAGCCCATTTACATTCAGAGTAACTATTGAAAGATGAATTTAGTGCCATTGTATTACCTATAAAGTCACTTTTTATATATATTGCCTCTGTTCCTTTCTGGTCTATGTTACTTTTGGGCTCTCTCTTCACTTAAAGTTTCCCTTTTAATATTTCCTGTATGGCTGATTTGGTGATCAAGGTATTCTGTTTTTTGTGTATGCTTTCTTTTTTTTTTCTCTTTGCATTTCAGTTTTGGAAGCTTATATTAACATATCTCCAAGCTCATTGATTCTTTCTTCAACAGTGTCCAGTCTACTGATGAACTCGTCAAAGGCATTTTAAAATTTTTGTTGCAGTGGTCTTAATTCCTAGTATTTCCTTGAATTCTTTCTTAGAGATTTACTTTTCCATGGATCCCTTAACATATGAATAATAGCAATTTTACATTTCTAGTTTGATAATTCCAACATCTCTGCCATATTTGAATCTTTTTGTAATACTTATTTTGTCAGTTCAGCCTGTGTTTTTCTGATCTTTTATTATGGATCATAATTTTTTATTAAAAGCCATGTGCACACACAGAACCATATAGTATATATTGAATAAAAGACTAGAGTTAAATAGACGTTAGTGTGAGGTTTTATGTGAATCAGACTAGGAATTTAGTTGTGTGTAATGTTTCCTATAGCTGTAGTTGCCAGAGGTTCAAATGCCTCTAATATTCTTGATTTTGTCTCCTTTGTTGTCTTTGGGTTTTCTTATTAATTCCTCCTTAAGTAAAGACCGCTCCCTGCAAATCTTTCAACTGTGATACAGTATTATCTCATGTAAGCCCTATTGATGTGGTAGGAAGCTGTGGGGATGAGGGGAAAGCATTCTGTATTTCTACAATTAATTCTCAGTCTTTAGATGGCCTTGTCCCTGGACTATGAGTGTCACAATTGTTTCTTAGCTTCTATTACCCTTTTAGGTGAGAAAGTCTAGAGGGAGCTAGAAGTGACTAATTTCCTTCCCCTTATAATAAATAAAGGCTATTGTAAAGGTATTTCTCTTAAAATATTGGCTTTTCTTATGATGAATTCTTTGGACATATTTCAAAAGGTCAGTTTTCTCCTCCCTCCTACAAAAACACAAGGATATTTCTTGTTTCTTCACTATGAAAACTTGGCAAGGTTTTCAGATGCACAACTCATGAAAGTCTTGGGACTCTTTAAGACTGAAGCCCCAAGAGTTTCCTATTCTCACACTAGTGTCCATTCTGCTTCCAGCAATTCGACAAAATAATCATGTAAGTTTATCTAATAACTTCTGTCCCCAGAAGCTTCTGTTCCTGATAAGCTGATCTCAGCTATGATTTTCTATATTCATCTTAAGATTTGGAGTCCTGGTTTGCTCCAAAAACTCAATTCTCTACAGGGTTCAAAAAAAAGGAATTGACTCTCCACTTGTTCAGCACTTTTTTCTTGTTGTAACATGAGAGTAATAATTTCCAAGCTCTTTACATGTCAGAACTGAAACTAGGACCCTTCCACACTTGTTTACATAAAAAAATTTGGAAAAATAGGAACAGAAAGATTTCCTCAACTAGATATAGAGCACTACAAAAAAACTACAATATACATTATATTTAATAGTGAAAGACTACATATTTCCTGAGGTAGGAACAAGACCAGGAATATCTGTTCTCATCACCCTCATACAACATAGCTATAATGTTCTAGTTAGTGCAATAACAGAATAAAAGGAAATTTAAGGCATACATATTTTAAAGGAAGAAATAAAACTGTCTCTATATGCAGATTCCATGATCATCTATGTAGGTAACCCTAAAGAATTTATTAAGAAAAATTCCTAGAATTAATACATGAATACATTAAAGTCACAGAATATATGATAAATATAAAAGTTGTATTTCTATAGACTATTAATAGAGCACAGAGATACTAAAATCAAAACTGCAACACTATTTACAATTGCTCAAAGGTAGAAAGCAATACTTAAGTATGAATGTAAGAAAACATATACTTGTATGCTAAAAGCAATATAATGTTGATGAAAAAAATGAAAGATCTAAGTAAATGGAGAGTTCTACCATGTACATGATTTAGAAGATTCACTATAGGAAAAAATATCAAGACAAGTATTTAGGACAAAAGCAGAACTCTCAAGACTCATTAGTAAGCAAAACAAACAAACAATGAAGTAGAATATACATGACCAGACATTTCACCAAAGAAGATACACAGATGGCAAATAAACACATTAAATTATATTTAATATCATTAGTCTTTGGCAAAATATATGTTAAACCGCAATGAAATATCTATCACTAGATGCCTAACAGAATAGATAAAATATAAATAGTGAAAACACTATATGCTGACAAGGGTGCAAAGAAAATGGATCATTCATACATTGCTAATGGGCTTAAGGTCATGCATGTTTAGTTTAGCCAGAAATTGCACTGCTGGGTATTTATCCCAGAGAAATGAAGAGTTGTGTTCACATAAAAATCTGTACACAAATGTTTATAGCAGCTTTATTTGTAATATCCAAAACATATCAACACATGTTTTTCAAACAGTGAGTGATTAAACAAAATGTAGTTCATCCATACCATTGAATACTAGTCAGCAATAAAAAAAAATTTTTAAAAAGAATGAATTATTGATATATGCACATCCTGGATGAATCTCCAAAGAATTATGGTGGGTGAAGAAGCCAAACCCAAAGGTATTTTTCCATTTACTTATCATTCTTTCAATGACAAAATTACTGAAATGGATACCGGATTTGTGGTTGCAGGGGAAAGTATATAAAGCAAGACAAGAGGCATCCCAGTGGTGATTGAGATGTTCTGTGTCTTCATCATATCAATGTCAATGTCCTTATTGTGATATTATGCTACAGATTTATGACATGTCATTAATGGAGAAAACTGGGTAAAGCATACACAGGATCTTTCTGTAGTATTTATTACAACTGCATGTGAATCTATGATTATCTCAAAATAAAATATTTAATTTTAAAATTAAGTTAAAAAGAATTCAGATTGCTAGATATGGAATAGACTGCTGAATGGGAAGGGGAGACAAGAATATAAGAAAAAAGTTCTATGAGAAGGTAAGTATAGTAATTCAGGAAGAAGATGGTAACATGTAACAGTAGAAATGAAAAGTACTAAATAGATTCAAGATACCGTTTGTTGCTGAGCCAGAAGACCTGCTGTGTATATGGATATGGGAGGTGATGTAAAGTAAGAATTAAAGGATGACTCAGAATTGCAAAATGAGAGATACTAGTGGGAGAGATATAAGCTGGTTTAAGAAATTAAAAAGGGAATGCAGGTCAGGGGGAATGTGGAGAGGTTACCATACATGATTTGGAAGTCTACTCAAAATATGGAATGAAAATAATTTTTTAAGATTTACTTATTTATTTATTCATGAGAGACACAGAAAGGCAGAGACATAGGCAGAGGGAGAAGCAGGCTCCGTGCAGGGAGCCCAGTGCAGGACTCAATCCCAGGACCCCGGGATCACGACGTGAGCCAAAGGCAGGTGCTCAACCACTGAGACACCCCAGACACCTCTAGAATGGAAATAATTAAATAATAATGATCAGAGTTATTTCAGTGGTGTTTTGGAATTAATTAACTTATATATTGAACATTTCTGGACCAACAGGAGTGGGTGGCTAAGATGGCATTGGAATGAAAGTTACTGAGAATAAGAAGGTCTAGGACTGAAGGGCCAGAGGAAGGCTAGCACTCAGGGTATTAGGGTGACTCAGGTGGCATAGCTTTAGGCTGAGAATGGTGTGGCACAGTTTCTAAAAAACAAGAGTTAGTGACTGGGAAGTCAGAAACTGATAGCAAAAAGGAACGGTACAGTGCATTGTAGATGAAGGCATAGGGATTGTTGAAGAAAGACAAAGGCATGGTAGTCTATAAATGGCACTAAAGGTCTTCAGATTGAATACTCAGGTAAATTGGATGCAATAGAAAAACAGGATGTCAAAGAGCAGTGGAGTTACTAAGGGAGCCAGCTTTTGGGTAAGGCAAAGATGGAGTGTTTGGTGCAGATGATGAGGATAAGATGCATGTTTATCATGGAATAAGTATTTCATTGGATGTGTGTAATGATTTATGAGAGACAGAAATTTGGATCAGGGAAGAGGAAGTATATATAGTTTCTCTGGTTATGAAAAAATATAAGACAGATGACTAGATGTGTTTACACATCAGGCAAGATATCAAAATGAAGAAGACAGATATCTCATCCCTAAGCAACTAAAGAGATATAAAAACAGCTATTCACTATAAAAATGCCACACTGGGATTTATTTACTATCCTTTGCATGGACCATTTATGCATAAAGAATCTGCACGTTCTTCACTATCAGAGAGCTCTTTGCTGATGGATTATAATCACTTTACTTGACATGTTCTTGTGGTGGGAGAGCCCATATGTTGTCATGAAAATGGGGTGATGTTTTTATTTTGGTATATAGAGAGGTCACATCACTAGGTTAATACCTTCAATGTATCCACAATGAACTCTTTCTGAGATGTGAAACTGTCCTTGAGACCCAGCTAGAAACCATCCTTGGCAGAAGAAGAATAGGGTTCTGAATAATGAACTACCTCGAAGTCTTTTGGAAGTAATCTGAGTATAAATCCTATAAATAAATTAATTGATGAAATAGTGGATAGCTTGTGATTTCATTGCTCTTATTTTTATTCCCAAATTAATAAAAAAGGTCTGTCTCAAAAAAGAAATTAAGATATATCATGTTACCACATTCAGATTCTATGTCAACCAGATCCAGGTTAGAACTTTTGGTAATAAACCTTAAGTGGGGAGAGGAAAGTCACTTCAGCCAGAGTCTAACTGCGGAGTGGATGGATTCCATTTATCAAACAACAATGCAGCCAGGCCTTATCTTAGAACAAAACAGTTCCTTTGAGATCAGTTTCCAAAGGCTTTGTGTTTGGCAACCTGAAAACTTTAATTTAGGACAGAATCTTACATTCTTATGAGGGATAAAAAAATAAGGCCAGATGCCTTAATCTGAGGTTCAACTCTGTGGAAGAAGCATGTGGTCTAGTAAGTTAATAGTCTATTCCTGACCACAGTATTTTCCCCACAGTCTGTTTTTCCCTACAACAAAATAAAAGTTGTGCTGCCTCCAGCTGTTCAGAATACAGAAGCATGGAAATGAGATGCGGTGGCCTACAGAGGGAGGACAGGTCATTGTCAAATACAAAGCTGCAAATTGTATTATGTGAAATTAAATCTAATTTGTACATGAGGCATAATATAGTTTTAGTCATCCCATAATTAAGCTTGGGCTTCATGTATGAGACATCAGATTTAGGCTGATTCCTTCATTTATAATTGACAGTATATTCCTTCCAAAATGATCATCAAGCTATCTTGCAATTTTGTATGACCCTATAGAAGGCTGATCCTGCCCTGGGCTACTTATTTGCCAAATAAAGAGAGATATAAACTACATTGTTTAAGCTACTATAGTCTTGAGTTTTCTCTTAGTCAAAGGTGAAATTAACCCTGAGAGATACTCTAACAGGAATTCCATTTGCAGAGTTCGCTGCCTTCTGTGGTACCTGTTATTCCAAGGAAAACTTGACATTTTTGTCCTACCAAATTCTAAAATGCAGGTGTGTCCAATGAAACACTCTCAATAATTTCTATCAACGGCAGTTCCATCCATTCTATCCCATAGAATCTTGCACAAGCATCAATCATTGTCAGGTTCAAATTCCAGGAGACACTATATGTACAGGTCTCTAATTAACTTGAACCTATAGATCCCCATTAGATGACTTGAAGTTGTGGGAAGAGTCCTGCTATACAGTCTCCAGTGAGGAGGCAACTAGATACATTTAGCATTCTTTTTTTGACTGAAAATCCAACAAAGAAAGATTCTTTCACTTTCATCTCCATCAATTTCTAGACTTGTTTGTTTAGAAGCTGGGTAATGGACTAAGGATAGCAGAACTACTCTTTAGTCTTAGCAAGTGATGCATGAACAATCAATCACCTCTGTTCTGAAGGTGTGAATACTTCTTGCCTGCTATTGAAATCTCCAAGGTCTTAGTTTAAACTCTGAGGTGATATGGATAGACTCGATACATTCTATTTTAAGAAAACTAAGACCAAAATCAAGACATTTTGATACCAGATTTAGACCACTTACCACAATGTTTCTGATATCAGATGACTATCACTGAAAAAGACATTAATGGAATGATCTCCAGAGGGATTGGTCTTTAAAAGCCATATAGTGGAAAATAGCATGCAAATTCATTTGGATATCCAAAATCAACTGGAAGAATACAGGCAACTTTCCCTTAATAAATTTACCACTGACTGGTTTTGCTGTTTTCATCATATTTTAGGAACTTAATAATGAATCATCCTAAAAGTTTATGAAGAAATGAGATCTAGGTGCGGGTATGATTACGGCAGGCACTATTTGGGGTGTTTCCTGGATTTCTTCTGAGTAGCATTCCACTGGATGCTCCTACCAGACCTGCTATATGAAAGCTCTGGCACTTTCTAACAAACTATCCAGAGGAGTCCTTCCATATTTAGAGGTCCTCTATGATACCCAAAAGTGGTTTCTCCAACTTTACATTTATGTAATAGTGATTTATGGTTTTCTTCTATATAAAATGTTCTTATTTTTTTTAGTAATATTTCATGTACTTTAGGGAAAAACTTTAGAGTTACAAAAAATATCAGAAGTAGTTATTCAGTCACTTTTGAAACATGAAAATTTGACTTGGACAGAATATTTTTATAAGAGTATATTCAAATATTCTCATTTTATTTTACTTGATTAAAATAAACTACTTAAAATTTTATGTGTTGTCTTTATCAGACACCATAACAAATTTGAACAAATCTGAAATTATTCTTAGTTCATTTCTACACTGAGGTATTATGGATCAATTTCATGACCATATTATGATTTAAGCGTGAAGTTGATGTCACTAAGCTTTTATAATATTCTGGAGGGAAATGTGGAGTCTAACAAGAAAGAGAAAACAGCAACAACAAAAAAATAGGACTGGATTTAAATATCAAAATGCATAAGAAGGAGCAAAAATTAGCCATATGTAAAGCATTTCTAATTATTAGCAGCTTTCTATATGAATTCTGTAGTGATGGTTATGTGAGACAAAAGAGGTCAGTAATCAACTAACACAAACAGACATCATGAATACATTAGAGATTATACATGCCTAAAGGATGAAAGCAGTGTTTATTATCCTAAAGTTTAGCAATAGTGGAACACCATGCCCAAGATGCTTTCTTAGTCTTTGGAGTCTTAAATTTCTCTCTCTCTTTCTCTCTCTCTTTCTCTCTTTTAGAGCCTTGCATTTCAATAGAGGGATGATGGGAGAGGGAAGCTACAAAACGACACTTACACAAGGATATCAAACATTTGACTTGCCTTGGCCAGGCCAATTTAATCTTATCTCCTACCTTCCCATGGCATAACATGCTGGAAAATGACTGCTTAGGATTTCCTTGAGGATAATTGTTATTGTGGTTCAAGGATAACCCAATCTTCAACTACTTAGTGTATTTGCATATTGTTTTCTAGTGCAAATTTTGTCAAGGCACACCAGTTGATGTTTCTGGCACTGTGTTGGAAATACACACAAACATTTGGAAATATTTCATGCCCTATAAATTCAAAGGGAAACAAATTAACTCACCATCATCATAAATAAACAATTCTTTGGATGGTTTGTTATGTTATAATAAGAAATAATTATGTCTGATGCATCATCCTAAAATGATAGTCATATCAATCTGCTCTAACACTGACAAGTGCCAAATTTGCAGTTGAAAAATTATATTAAAGATTAGAGTTATCCTTTTATGAAACTTGTAATGTCATTTTTTAAGGTTTTATTTATTTATTCATGAGAGACACAGAGAAAGAGACGTAGAGACATAGTCAGAGGGATAAGCAGGCTCCATGCGGGGAGCCTGATGTGGGACTCAATCCCAGGACCACGGGACCACATCCTGAGTCAAAGGCAGAGGCTCAACCACTGAGCCACCCAGGCGCTCCTGTAATGTCATTCTTGATGGCAAGTTTAGCATTCTTCCATAGGAGCAATACTGCTAATTTCCTAATTTAGTTTTCTTACTTTTATATAAACACTAGAAATATTAATGATAGGCATGACTAGAAATATTAATGATAGGCATGGGTGTGGAAAGGAAGAATAAACTAGCTACTATTCTCTTCCCAATAGTTGGGAGTATGATAGAATATATAGGGAAATATATTTTAAATCATCAAAATATTATTTCTTTCAAGTAATGTCCATAATATATTAACATATTAACATTTGACTCATACATCAAGTGGACAGACTAAACCAGAGAAATATCCAATCACTGTTCTAAAGTAGGTTACTAACAAGTGAAGCAAGAGGAATGATGTATATAAAATCAAGAAACAGAGGATAACTCATCAATTTTACAAGTAAGTGCTTACTAAATACTATAACAACTGGAGGTAAATTAGAATGGAAAATTCTCTGATAGTGAAAACCCACAGGGTTTTAGATCTATTTTGAAAGACATATATTTTCACTGGCAAAGTAACTCCATCTCCATAGAAAGACATAGCTTTTTAAAAAATCACTAATGAGGATATAAAATGGGAGGAAAAGAATTAATTGTTATCTTGTTTTTCTTATAGATATTCCTTCTAAGAAGCTAAATAAAAATGAAAATACACTGGTAAGAGTTGAACCAACCTGTATATGTGTTCTCAAATTACTGTGACCTTGGACAAGTGGGATGACCTCTCTGACACTTAGTCTCCTAATCTGTTAAAAGAGAAAATGGTTCTGATCTAATGAACTGATATTTAATAAAACTTCCTACAATATATGTCTGTAAATAGATACCAGATACTTCTCTTCCCTCACTGCATACCTCCATTGTATAAATATTTGTTTATATGTTGGTCTTCTCTGCTAGACAACATGTACACATGTACTTGGAGACAGGAAGCTCTGCATTGTATAAACATCTGAAGAGTCTGCATAATTTCTGGCATACAAGAAGAACTTAATAAATACTGGTTGGTTAAGTTAGTGATTCATATAGCACAAAAGTTGAAATTTCTTGAAGATAATATACATCTGATATACAAAAGATCCATATTTCACATTGTTAAAAATAGTAAAGCAAAATCTTTATTTAACAAAATGTATGCCAATTTTATGAAAATTGCTTGAGATTTTCTCTCCCCCTCATCTTTTATCCCTCCCCCTCCCCAACTTGTGCTCTCTCTCTTTTTAAAAAAAAAAGTATATTGTTAATCTTACTCAATGATATACATACAAAAAGCCAAATGACTACAGCATAAGCAGCACTGTGTTAGACATCTCAGAGTCTTGCAAATGGCCCAAATAAGATATCATTGTGAGAGTAAGAATGCTTCACATATTTAGATAAGTAAATAATTCTTAGATATAGTGATTATATGAGATTTTTAAATATCATGAAGAAAAATAGATGAACATCCTTGTGATGAACACAATTTGAGCAGAAAGTAAATAGGAATGCATACAAACAGACCTCTGTCATCCCACTTCCTAGGATTTGAGTTGAATTCACACCTACCTATGACATAATCCTGTTCATGTGAAAATCTAAGAAATCAAACAAGTAATTATAAAAATGAATTGATAAAAGATAACTATGAGACCTTTTTAAAAAGTGTGTGGCTCAAGAGAAGAGAATTTAACTGTGAAGAAATATTTTTGTTGCTTAGTAACTGTCTAGGTAAAGTTCTAATTCCTAGGAACAAAATAGTAAATGAAATAGCTAGGTTCCCTACCATAATTTGTCTCAGATTGTATGATTCAAAAACTTAAGATCATTGAAAAAAAACTTTTGCCTGCGGGCTATGTTGTTATGAGAGAAGAACAACACAGGTTTAAAAGAATGAGAGGAAGAATAAAAAAAGAAATGCCTAGGATGAAAAGCAGACCAGCTGAGTTTCAAACTTTGATGGTGAATGTGATGACTGGAAATCTAAAGAAACCCGATAAACATCACCATTCTTCCATTCCCTACTTCAAAGCCAATTCAAAACTAACACACAAAGATGAGTAGCCATGATATTAGCTTCATTTAAGATAAAAGCTGATATTGGAAAACTCTACTTGTATCCACAATTTAGTAAATTTTCTAATAATGTAAAACACTAATAATCCTACTAAAATGATCTAACTAGGATTTTGCTTAGAAATGAAGGAGTTTCTGTGATATAGAACACAGTACTACAACTAGCAATCAGCTGAGCTAATCTGTACTTTCAGATGCATGGTGCATGGATACTTCCCATGACCACCTTAGGGCTGGGTTTGAAGTATTACTTTTCTTCACAATATAGCTTCCCTTTGAAGAATCAGCTCAGTACAATCCTCTGAAGCAAGATGTTCTGGGAAAGAGTTTAGTGTGATCAACTTTTCTTATCAGGCGTCCTATACTACATTCATTCTTCATGACAACTCCTTGAGGGGGGGGGGTCCATAGTATAGACTTTGTTCATATAACATAAGTTATTTTTCATTTAGAATAAAATATTTACTCTTTTTAATCTGATTCTTATCTATTTCCCCTCCTCCCCACTAAGTAAAGTCCCACACACAGAAGGA
Organism: Canis lupus familiaris; assembly: GCF_011100685.1. Lineage (NCBI taxonomy): Eukaryota > Metazoa > Chordata > Mammalia > Carnivora > Canidae > Canis > Canis lupus. The sequence goes on along the minus strand of NC_049233.1, from coordinate 41,995,337 downwards.
TCATGACTGGTTGCCATTGAATATCATGGTATCTGGAACAGAGTAGGCACCTAATAACTATATGTAAGTAACATATGAATGAAGCATATAGAATTAATCATTCAGGAAAGGACTATGGGTGAAAATGCATTATTTCTTCAAGACAGTTTTGATAGGACCTAGACTCTGGGTCAGCTGGTATGTTCTAGATCTCCCCGAGTCTCAACTAAAACCTGGGATTACCAGAAATGCTCCAACTTCACTGTTACTTCTCTTCCACCATTGAGGAAGGGGCAGAGTCCAAATCTCTGAGTCTTGTTTACCAAGCTATGCAAAAAAAGAAATGAGAGAAATATTTGGCATGTTAATTATCCTGTATAAGACACCTTTTTAGCTTAAAATGGAAATAAAATCTACTCTAGGGGACCGGGGTGGCTCAGTGGTTGAGTGTCTGCCTTTGGCTCAGGTCATGATCCTGGGGTCCTGGGACTGAGTCCCTCATCAGCCTCCCCATAGGAAGCCTGTTTCTCCCTCTGCCTGTGTCTCTGCCTCTCTCTCTGTGTGTCTCTCAAGAATAAATAAATAAATTTTTAAAACATAAAAATAAAATAAAAAATGCTCTATTGATTCTTGAGGAAAGTAAGTTAAATAATACAATCAAAGAAATTAGCCCAATGCTAGGAAAGATAAGTGCTTATTAAATAATTAATGTAATTGGTAAAAGCAGCAAATAATTTGAGTTGAATGATTTTTATTAAGTTGCTATGCCAAAATGTGAGAGTCTTCAAAATTGTGAAGGCTGTATTATACTTTTTCAGAGATGTTTTTATTGATGCATTCATCCATACATTCAGAAATCTTTATTGAATATTTATGATAATCCATTTTATTTTTCTTGGCACTGGAGATAACAATATTCAAAGAAGACAGAATTGCTGCTCTCAAAGAACTATTAGTCTAATAACTATAAATGTAACAATTTAAAGTGTGGAGGATGAATTACCTAAGAAAATAGCCAACAAATTTTAATAAACTGATGGATAGCGTGATGGAAGTTTGAGATTCACAAAAGGAGTATAAGCCACTTAGGGGTGAGGACAGTGATATTAAAATGTGCATGTAAACTAAATTACTTTTTTAAAAAAGATTTTATTTATTTATTCATGAGAGACAGACAGAGAGAAGGAGAGAAAGAGGCAGAGACACAGGCAGAGGGAGAAGCAGGCTCCATGCAGGGAGCCTGACGTGGGACTCGATCCCAGGTCTCCAGGATCAGGCCTTGGGCTGAAGGCAGTGCTAAACCGCTGAGCCACCCGGGCTGCCCTAAATTACTTTTATAAAATGTTAATACTCCTTCTATATCATTAACATTTGTGCACTCACTTTTAAGTGTTCTGTTCAAGTAAAGGATGTGAGTTAGAAAAACATCACTATGGTAGAACCTAGATCTCATCCAAGCCATTCTGTAAATCAAATGTGTACTATTGGCCAGGCTACCTGAGTATCAGTTTTCTCTTAGATAAAAAGAGAAAATTCATTTAAGCTATAAAATTTAGTTTTCAAATCAAAGACACTGTGTTACTCAACATTATTATAATCACCCCACTGAGGAGGAATGGACCCTCATTCCGAAACTTGGTTCAGCTTTTCAGACTGATGAAGCCACACATGAGCCAAGAGGGTACTTAAAGGCTTATTACTCACAAAAGGGGGATTTCTGGGGAGAATGTCTCTATCAGATAGGCTTATCTCTTAAATAGGTTTGAAAACAGCTAAGAGGGCAGAAAGAGAAACTTGTTTCGAGTATTTATGGTAATTAGGGAGTGAGGTTAGAATAAGAATTTCCATGTGGACCAATATTGAAAAGTCTGAACTTTCCACTTTTGCAAAGGAGGGAGCACCTGGACTTTCTTAGCTTGCTCAGATGTGGGGCAATAAGAGCAGGGAGAGTGGTGGCACTTGAAAGCTGTTAGCAACCAAACATCAAAAATGGAGTCACACTCTTTATTACAAGCCCACAGACCAGAGACTTCTCTTTGTCAGTGCCAAACCTAGGTACCTTCTAGATTGTTCTTCCTAAAGTGATTGAAATTTATTCATAGATTGTTGCTGAACCCTCAGGCCCTTTAGCAATCTAATGATTTATTCACATCATGCTTTTTATTTAAAAATATGTCAATATAACTGACTCATTAAGCTGTATGTTTACAATGGTCCCATGCTTGAATTTATGTGTTACACTTGAAGGTTTAAAAATGTAAAACATGTACACAACTACTTAAAAATGGGATAGTTCAGCTGAAAATTCAGTAACTTTTCAGTGGTTATCATTGCAAAAACTCCTTGCCTGATAAGACACGGTATTAATTCTTTTTTAAAAAACAAAATTTGTAAGGTTTTTAAATTTAAAAATATTTCTAATATTTTGAAATAAAATTCCTTGCACAGACATAGAAATCAGGCCACTTTGTATGCTGAGACTCTCCCTTGCACGTGGCATACTCAGAGGCACATGTTCTCTAGAAGATAATCATAAACATCTGTCTTTTCAGTGGTATTTTTTTTCACCATAACACATGAAGAGGCTATTCCATGGAATTCTATGGATAAAGAAATATGAATTTTTACATGCACTATTGGAATCCTTGGTTTAATAAAAGCTTAGTGAAGTGTGGAAAATATGTAAAATATGTTGATTTACTATCTCTTAGAGAATTTCTAAGGAAGTATTCATAAACTTGACTGCCTTTAAAAACAAAATGAAATCCTTCTATAAGACTATAGTTTGATATATTCTCAAGTTCACTTTTTTTGCCTTTTCTTTAGTTTTTTCTTTTTTAAATTTTTTAAATTTTTATTTTTTTAGGCACACCATAGCTATGAGCCTAAATTCACTTACTAAGAGACCTATTGAAAACAAACTGGGTATTCTGATATTTATGCTGCAGGTTCTAAATGGAGATTTAAAATTTGACAGGCCAAAAGGATGTGTTGAGAACAATTCCACTCAAGACAAACAACCAGAGACTTGCAAAATCCGTGAGTGTGAGCTACACTGCAAGAGTTTATCAGAGCCAAAAGTTGGGGCTTAGCAGCATTCTTGTCAACAGGACATACAGTTTTCCATATAGACTTACATAATCTAGAGAATACATATTTTTTTCTCACCAAAACCCAGCAACTGAGCTCTCAGAATAGTCTTGTCTATATTGTCAAATGTATGCAGACAATTGACAGAATGTGCTGGGTTTTAACTAAACTAACATATTTCCAGTTGTCTTTTTAAAAACTGCCAGTACTTGATATTCCTCTTCTTAGAATTTCTTAAACCAGTAGATTACATTCATTATCTCAGGATAATTGAATGTACTAAGTGGGGTTTGAATTACCTTGAAGTTTAATATTTATTACAGTATTTCTCATTTTGTTATATTTACTAAGAGCTTAAGGCAACATAATAAAGGAGACACTCAAGAAAATTGACAATACAAAAAAATACTATGAGGGAAAAATATTAAACACTTAAGTCAATATAGTTACTGCAATCAATACTAAATGTGTCTATAAATTATATGGCAGTTCTCGCAAAAATGAAATATAAATACTATTTTAATTGTTTGAGTCAGAAAATTTGTTTCAGTAGTCAGTATAGAAGATAATTTACTTGGAAATGAATTTTATCCTTATAAAATATAGTTTATATATATAACTATATATCTATAAATATATATTTATGTGTATAAAGTATAATAATTATACTGGTTTTATAAAGAGAACTACTGAGCAATGAAAACATGTATGGAGAACATGCAGAAGATTTTGCCATGAAGCCATTTCTTATTTTAACCCTTAAAATATTATGTGAAAAGTAGCCTGAAAGTATATTTTCATAAAGGCATTTCTGTAAAGCTATGGGGAAAGAGCAGATGAATTATTGGTTAAAAGTACTGACATATACATGTACACATATTCTGTGTTCTACAGTGATAGAAGACTATGGATCGTACTACTCAAATTAAAGGTTGCTCCTCTGGAACAGGATCTTCTGGATGCTTTAAGAATGTGGTTTGCTGGGATGCTCGGGTGACTCAGCAGTTGAGTTTCTGCCTTTAGCTCAGGGTGTGATCCTGGGATCTGGGATCAACTACTGCATCAGGCTCCCTACTAGCAGCCTACTTCTCCGTCTGCCTATGTCTCTGCCTCTCTCTCTCTCTCTCTCTCTCTCTCTCTCATGAATAAATAATAAATTTTTTTAAAAATGTAGTTTGCTAAGCCCCCACTCTGACCCATTGATTCAGAATCTTTAGGACTTGAACTCAAATGGACATTTTGGAGTCATTTTTCAGATATATTAATTATATTAATTGTGGTTTACAACAATAAAATTAACTGTTTTTTAGTGGAAAGTTGTGAGAATAATGACAAAATCCACATGTTGAGCAACTATTTCAGGTGATTGTTTTATCCATTAAATTTGATCACCATTGATTCCATCAATGGTTCTCAAAAATTATTGTGCATCAGAATCACCTAGAGGGCTCATTAAGACACAACCCTGCTGTTCTCCACCCCCATCATTCTGATTAAGCAGATCTGGGGAAAGGCCTGAGAATTTTCATTTTGGACAAGCTCCAGGTGCTGCCACAGCTGCTGCTATTCCTCCTCTGGTAGCCACACTGAGAACTGCAACTGGAGAGCGATAGTTCCGAACTCTCACTCTTCATCACAATCAGAATAGTCTTGTCTTAGGGACAAGACTTAGGGAATTTTGCCAAAAAACATGATTACCTGAGAACCACCCCTTTAGAGATACTGACTTAATTGACCCATGGTAGATCCCAGACATACAATTTATCATGAACTCCCCAGGCAATTTTAATATACAGCCAAGGCTGAGAATCATTATCATAGTGGAAAAAAAGGATATCATTCCAGTCATTTTCCCCAGAGTATACATTTGTTGATAGGAACCAAGGAGTACTGATGCTCTTGTACAATGTCATAAGGTGTTGTATTACATGTTTTCATTTAAGTACATATATTAAAAAAAACTCACTGCCTCCATTATACTAAGGAGGAAATTGAAACATAATGCTATTAATTAAAACTCCAAAGAATATAAAATTAATAAGTGGGGACAGAAGACAACAGCATTTCCCTCTGTCTCTATGACCCATGGTTCATGATTCATACTTTGAATGTCAGACAGTCCTGAGAGAAAATTATATTTTACTGTAAAAATTGAGGATTTGACTTGTCTCATTTCCCATATGCCAGTTTTACAAATGTCACGGACTGCTAAAGTACCTCTGAGGAAAATTTGGACCTATTCAAGAACTTGATAAAATACTAGTTTTCACCCTGCAGTTATTCTCCATTAATCTTGAGAAAAATTATTTGAGCTGGAAAAAAATGGAAGAGGAGATGTTATAATTTGACCATCTGGGCCATAGTATTGCTCCAGTGGGATATCTGATTTTGAATAATATTGCATTCAGATGAGCAGGCCAAAGAGCAATGATTCCCTAATAACTAAGAGCAAAGTCTAAGCTTTTCTCTGGGGGTAGCTTCTGCAGTGGAAGAACATGCTCTTAGGATGTATTCTTTTCCAACATTACTTTTTTTGGTAACAAGATAAAAACGCTAACATAAAAATTCACAGCCTCTTTCCCTTTTCCCAAACATTAGACATTTTATTTATTTCTTCTCTACTTACTCTTAATTTAAATACCCACACTGATGTTAATTCTAACTTAAACGACTTCTTCATTTTAATTATGCAAACCAAAGTAAATTTGGAAGGCAAAATTGAGGTACCTAAGGGGCTATCCAAAGTAGTATTGGAAAACGGTAGAGAAATTCTCACACACACACACACAAACACACACACACACACACACCACAATGAGAGAAACAAAACTGCCTTTGATAGATTACTTGTATGAATGGCCCTAATTCTCTATTACCTACACTGCACTGAGCCTCATTACATTTAACTCTTAACTTTCACTCTGGATTTTTATTCTGCAATGTAACATGTTCTGGCCAATAAGATGTTAGCATGTGAAATGAAAGCAGAGACTTGAAAAGCACATGTGCAATTGGCTTGATACTTGTTACCTTCTGACGTCACCATGCAAAGAAAATGTCTGGGTGAAACTACTAAAGGATGAGACACAAGCAATAAGCCCAAACACCCACAGTCATCCCAATCCAGATCATCAATCAATAGCCAGCTAATTCTAGCATTTGAATAAATCTGGCCAAGATCAGCAGAGCTGCCTAGCTGGCCTGTAGCTGACAATACATGCATGTGTGAACCCAGCACAAATCAAATGAAGCCTTCAGTTTTGTAAACTAAAAAATATTTATTGTTAATGCCTAGGGTTTCCTGAGTATTTTTTCACAACATTATCATAACAAGAGACAAAGGATACAAAGTTTGACTATCTCAGTTTAAGACAATTTCAGGAGAGATAGATCAGAGGTAGAGAACGATTTTGGAGCTAAATGTCATTAGAGAGAGAACAGGCAAAAGAAAGTGGTTTTCAAAAAGATTTGATATATGTTTTGAATGGAACATATTTTCACATTATTTAAGAGACTCTAAGTAAATTTTACATTTTTTCCAGTTAATTTTGATTGTCATATTTGAATTACATTAAATATAACTTACACTGAGCCTAGCCCCAACATTACATGAAATGGACCCCAAATTTTATGGGTTATCTTTCATACAAGTTTATGGAACAAGAATAATATTCAGGAAACTTCAGTTAAGGCTAAGGTATAGTCAAGATACTTGGAATACCTAGGAACTAGGCATATCATCATCATCACCTATTGACTTCAAAACCTAGTATAGATTACTCCAGAAAGATAAGCAGGATGATATGGAAATGTACTTCGGAAAAATCTATTTGTGTTTAATGGATTGAAATATTTGAATTCTAAATTACTTATAGAATATAAATTAGTAATATAATCTTAAAGTGAGAATAAATCTGCTGGATTTTCAGGTCTTTAAGCCAAAACAATGTTTATAGAATATTTGTAAGTGGGTTGCTTCTAATAAAGAAAGCATAACAATTGATATTCTATAAGTATCTTAATAAGCTCTCATTTGAATTGAGATTTTTATAAGTATTTGAAAAAATTATGCAAAATGATCTCAGTGATTTTGACAAATAGAAACAATTTTCTAGGGAAAAAGTTTCCTAACAGTTTTCTTTATAAAATTGAAGGGGAAGCAATCATTGCCATTTTTACCTATTAAGCAGAAACAAGATGAACTCAGATCTGAGAGATGCAATGTAGGCACCACAGCCAAACACTGATGGATGGGAGAATAATTTGATACACTATTTCTTAGAGATAATTTGACAACTATTAAAAATTAATCAGAAATTATTAAATAAATAAGATATATCCATATTGTGGAATTTGCTTTAGAATTTCAGATCATGGTTTTAAGTAAAGTTAATGAATAAAAAAATAACAATATAGAATTAAGGATAAAAGCAAAATTCAAAACCTCCTACAATATGAATTATATGATGTAAATACATGTAAATTTGACATCCACAGCTTTTTATTAATTAAATAAATCTGATTCTAGTTCTCACTTTCTGTGAGAACAGTAAGTTCTAGATGACCTGCTTTGCATGGCTCCTTCCCCCTTCCTTGGTTTGTAATCCAAGGCCAAACACCTTGATTATAAAAAGAAAATCTCTTGCAATCAAAACATATTGACCATTGCCAGTATTTTTGATAAATAATGACACTGTCAATTACTGCATCTGACAATGTTGTCTAGACAGGCTATGTAGATGATCTTCATTCATCTGACTATAGGTTAGCATTTCAACCCTCTCCATTTCTGTTAAGGCCATAGTCCTAGTAGCAAATTTGTACAAGCATTTCTGTAACCACCTTCTTAAGAGGTCTTGCCAGCTTCATGTGCCAGAGACACTGAGATATAAAACTACAGGAGGCATTCTCACTCTCTAAGCCATGTAAATAGAAACCCCTGAAATGATACAATACAGCAGCCCTGTCCATGCTACTCTGCGTGAATAAAGCAGTCTCTACCTTTCCAAGAAATCGGAAAGCCTAGTCTTTCTTTCCCAGTCCTGGGGAAGCTATTCTGTAGCAATGAGTCAATTCCTCTGTCCTCTTAAGACAATGCCATCAAATAATCTCTTCTTCCAGGAAATATGACCAAATCCTTTGGTGGACAATAAGTTTTCAGAACAAAGACATGCTCTGGGTCTACCTAGGTGTGTACAGAAGATTGTCTCTAGGACTATCTTTCTCTACTTGGCCAGAACACACATCTAAAAAGAAGTGCTATTAGTACTTCTAAGCAAATGTAACCACACAACTCAAGAATATGAAATCTCATCTGCTTTCTTTTTTTGGAGTAGGGGAAAATATATTTTTTCATCTGATACATACAGTCACACACAGCTTTTTAAAAAACAATTTAAAACTTTTAACATTAAGTCAATGATATGACACTATGATAATCTCTATACATATTTTATATTCAAGGAGAAAAAACCCTCAGATATTCAGAGAAAAAGGCAAATTAACATGAAGAAGTCTAAACTTGTTTTTTAAGACAGTTAATGACAATGCAGGGCAGAGGTGAAATTTTAGGCATAAATATAGAAAAAAGGTCTTAGGAATCAGAGCAACCTATAAATTGAGAGCCTATGACTCCAAATTTAACAAATGGCACTATTACAAATGGATAAATGAATGGAAAATGAATCTCAACTTTGAACCTCTTACCACACACAGAAATTAATTTGAGATGCATCATAGACTTAAACATAAAAGTCAAAACTATAAAACTTACTGAAGGTATAATAAAAAAAAAACCCTTCGTGCTAATAAAGAAAGCAAACAGTTATCAGAACATAAGAGGCACTAATCATGAAAAAACAAAATTATGATTTAGTAGACATAATAATGGTCCATGCCTTAATCTCCAGAATCTGAATATGTTACCTTACATGTGGAAAGGCACTTTGTGTATGTGATAAAGAATATGAATCTTGGGACAATTGGTGCCTCAGGGTTGAGCATCTGCCTCTGGCTCAGGGAACGTTCCCAATGTCTGGGGATCAAGCCCCACATGGGGCTCCTTGCAAGGAACCTGCTTCTCCCTCTGCCTATGTCTCTGCCTTTCTCTCTGTGTCTCTCATGAATAAATAAATAAATAATTTTTTTAAAAGTATGAATCTTGAGTATGGAGATTATCTGGTAGTCCCAATCTAACCACTTGAGTTCTTACAATCAAGTGGGTCAGAAAGGAGTAAGACATAAAAAGGAAAAAAGACAGATTCAAAGTGTTAAAGGGACCCAATCCATCATTTCTGGCTCTGAAGCTGGTGGAAGGAGTCAAGAGCCAAAGAATGCAGGAAACCTCTGGAATCTGGGAACAACCTTTGGTGGGCAGCCAGCAAGAAAATAAGATCTCAGTCCTTACAATTGCAAGGAACTGAATTCTGCCAACAATGCTAATGAACAAGGATCAGATCTCTCCCTTGGAGCCCCCAGCAAGGAATGTAGTCTGCTAACCTCTTTGAGCCCCATGTGAGATTTACAGAACTTTAAGGTTATAAATTTATGTTGTTGAAACTGCTAAATTTTAGGGAATTTGTTACAGCAACAATTGAAAAGTAAATGTAGATGAAGAAAGATGTTAAACTGCTAATTGAAAATCACCATTAAGAAGATGAAAAGGCAAGTCAGGAGAAAATATTTATGATACATGTATCTAACAAAAAATTTTGATCTGGAATATAGAAAAAACCAATGAAGCAATATCAAAAAGAAAAACAAGTATATTTTAAAATTTATTTTCAATATTTTATTTTATTTTTTATCTTTAGTTTTAGGTGTACAATATGATGATTCAACAATTCTATATATTATTCAGTGTTCATCATGATAAATGTATTCTTCATCTCCTCCACCTGTTTTACCCATCCTCCACCTACCTCCCTCTGGCAACCACAACTTGGTTCTCTATATTTAAGAGTCTTTTTTTATTTCTCCTTTTTTTTGACTGTTTGTTTTGTTTTTTTAAATTCCACATGACTGAAATCATGTGGTATTTGTCTTTCTCTGACAAATTTCACTTAGCATTAGGCCCTCTAGATCCATCCATATTGTTGCAAATGGCAAGAGTTCATTCTTTAGTTATGGCTGAGTAATATTCCCTTTACATATACACACCATATCTTCTTTACATTCATCTATTGATGAGTATTTGGGTGGTTTCCATATCTTGGTTATTATAAATAATGCTGCAATAAACATAGGAGTGCATATATATTTTTTAATTAGTACAACCACAGGTTTTTAATGGGGGAAGGAGTTTGAACAGATATTTAATAAAATAGCAGATGCTAATAACCAATAAGCCAAAGTTCACCTTTATTCATCTGGGAAATTAACAGACACATGATAACATTACATAGCTACAAAATGACTAAAATTTAAAAGACTGACATTGCCAAGTATTATCAAGAATGCAGAGAAACTAGAACTCTTGCACATTGCAGATGCCAGAGTAAAAATGTACAGCCACTTTTGAAAACAGTTTGGCATTTAAAAAAAAAAGTTAAACATATACCTCCCCAGGAAATCCTTGACTATATAGCCTAGAAAAATGAAAACATATATTTAAAGAGAAAAACTTATACATGAATGTTGACAGTAGCTTTAATTGCAAGTTCCTACTACTTAAAACAATTTAAATGCTCATCAATGAAAGGATAGATAAGTAGAGTCAAGTGTGGTCATATAGTTAAATCTTATTCAGCAATAAAAATGAACAGAAGTTCAACAGGAGTTAACATGGATAACTTTTGAAGTATTATGTCATACGCAAGAATCAAGACACAAAAGAATACAAATTGATTCCATTTATAATAATATATGATATATAATGTAATATAGGATAATAGAAATCAGAAGGGGGATTGCCTATGTGATTGGAAGATAACACAAGGAAACTTTGTGGGGTGATGGAAATGTTCTATATTTTACTTGGGGTAGTGGTTACATGATTTTATGTATTTATCAAAACTTCAACTGTACTTTTAAGAACTGTAGATTCCACTGTTTGTAATTTTACCCCAATTCTGGAAACTCTGACAAGGAGTTTTGTATATGAGAAGTATAATAGTTCCAGACATTCTGAAGTTATGAAATACATAGGAGAAAATTTGTTGAAAATTATTCATTCAGCAAACCTTTGTACTAGAAAATGCTATTTGACTAGAACAAAGTTAGATTCAACAAAAACAATGATAGATAACCACAGACATTTCAAATTATATAGTGTAAGAAACTAAACAAAAAGGTTATGCATGCAATTATTTTTTAGATATACTTTAAAGGTGATACTTATAAAACTCTACAATATGAACATTGAGACAACTTCCCAAGTCCACTGTGTTATTACCAATTTCTTTAGAAAACATACAACAAAAAAGAGGGACTAATTGATCTTATTTACAGTGCACTATCACCATCTATTAAATGCTTTTCACATATGACATGCTTTGAAATGTCTAATAAATAAGTATATAAATAAAGCATTCTAAGTTTTAAAAATGTATGTTGGTGAGATGACAATAAGGTTGTTAGTGTCCTAAGAGATGGAATGTATTTTGTCCTATATTTTGCTTACTTGAGTCTTGTAGTGAAGTTATATGCTAAATTTTGTTTCAAAAGTTTTAATTTTAACATTTAAAAAATAGTTTTCTGTGTATTATAAAAGTAATATTATTGCGCAAAATTCAGACATATTGGAAAGTCTAAAGGGGAAAGAAAAAATTTATCTTGTAGTCAATTCAGAAATAACCACTGTTAAAACTTTTGCTACATATTTTGCAAGGTTTTATCTATGCATGGAAATATATTTATATATAATCATAGTAAATAACCATATATTTTATACTGTTTATAACTTTTATAGTACTGTGAAATTCTATGTTAAAAATGATGGATAAGGAATGGCGATTTAAGCATTTAAAAATACATAATGACTACATAGCATTCCTTATAAGGAAATGTCATAATTTTTAAACAGTTCTTTAATTATATATTAAATTATATTTTTAATGTTGTATTGCTATTTTATACAACACTGGGATGCATGATATTTTATAAACTCCTATGTTATTAAAGCCTGAGAATAATCAAGAAACATATTTGTGAAGACTTGAGAAAAATTTAAGAATGTAATAAAATGATCTCAATTATGAAGCATCTTGGGGGATAACTATATACATCTGAGTGTGTACATAGGAGGGAGAGGATTCTGAGAACTTACAGTGAGTACTTTAAGTGTTTTCTCTTCCTGTAGCTTTGCTTTTTTTTCTTGTACTGATGAAAACTATTAAAAATGAACATTATAAAGTCTCTCAATGGGAAAAAGATGGTTTTGAAAATATATACAATATTATAAGTTTGTTCATGAAACAAAATATTGATTGGGCCTTGCTGAAAACATGAGGCTACATAGTTCTACATAGTTTCTAGAAACTGCATATATGCTAAGCCCCTATCATTAAGCACTAGCTGATAGAGTTGCTTCCCTCCCAAAGACGACCTTCTTTGGTCACTATCCAGCATCCATTTTTGAACCCTTTCAAAGCTGACTCAGTGGGGTAATTGTGCTGATCAGAATAGAAGGTTCATGAATGTTGGCAAGTATATGAAGTAATATTCTGTGAGAGAATGGCTAGGGAAAACACAACATAATAATCTGGAGGTATTTCCATTACTTGAGATCTTGTACAGAATAGAGGCACCACCTTCCTGTGTCTTTGGTCCTCAAGTGTCATGATAACAAGGAGCTATGGCAGTGTCTCAAATTGCAGCTCTACATTCCAAAGTAAGCCATTTCTCCAAAAGTCAAAATATTCACTGAGATACTAATAGCATATTGTTTTCTTCATCATTCATATATATTTCATATTGATGTGCTTCGCGGGAGATTAAATAACTTAAAAAAGCAACATATCCTCATTTCTAACTTAGCCAATTGTGGTCATAATGTTTGATTGCCCCCATTTTACACTAACCTGAGAAACTTTTAATTAAACAGAGAGAAAAGAAAAGTCAAAATCTTTTTATCTTACAGTTAGTTTTCCAGAGCTGATTTTTCTTAGAACCACAGTTAATAAAATTAAACCAATGCTATCAAGCCAAAGTCTACTTGTTTTATAATCCAATATTTTCAATCAATTCATTAATGTATAGTTTGCCCCCAAACCATTTAACATGCTAAATATTTTTTTCTAATTTTTTATCAAAGCACTTTTTGAATTAGTCTCAATTTTTAAAAAATCCTTCAGATCTTATTAGACAATCTCCAAGAATAAATTATAGACCTATAATCTATAAATTATAGATACAAACCTAAATTTGTCCAAAAGCACAGGCAAAGAAAATAACTGTCAAATGTGGTAAAATATATAATATTTTATGTTATAAAATGACATTTTTAAAGACAAAGATAAGACAATTTGGTTCACAAAATGTGGTATAGTTTAACAATGTAACTTTGAATAATCATTACTGTCAAAATATTTCTTACTGCTGTACTATAACTCTCAGATCATCTCTATGTCATCTTGTTTACATTTCCCCATTCCTCTACACTGGACATTTCAAACATAAATGATTACATCTGCCCCTCAATGTCTAGAATACATGATACATTTTGAACTGATAGAAATTCACGTTAACCTGCAGTTACTGAGCTGTCTTTTATAAGGTATTTTCAAGTATTTATTGCTTCAATTAAAAAAATTTGTAAATTAAAATAAATGGAATTTCTATTTCTGATTTATAGACCCTCATTGTGTTTAAGTAGTTCCCTTTTGTTTAGGAATTTCCTAGAATAATGACTTGCTGGCAGAACTGTAAACTATAGAAGCCATGATGCACTGCTGTTGGAAATACAGGCCTGTATAACTTAAATTCTCAAATAGGTACCAGAAGAGACACATAGTGGAGTGTTCAATGCTACATCATATTTAATGTCAAGGATTTGGAGGCAATCAATCTTCTCCCTATTTCAGAGGGCTATATAAGATGTTGTAGATGCAACATGGACAGTTATGAAGCAATTCATATCAATGAACTAAATGTAATCATAAAAATAAAAAATACGGATGTATCATTTTAAAATGTAATGTCAACTGATAAAAGAAAATGTAGAATAAGATCTAAAACATGACCTAATTTCTGTGAATTAAAATAGATACATGTGAAACCAACATACCAAATTTTCAAGAACACAAATGAAAAATCTTATCTATTAAATATGTTAGAATTATGGACTCTAAAAAAAGAATTATGGACTCTGACAAATTTTTATGTATATTCTATTTAATATGTACATGTGTATGCATACCTACTTATACACACATGCATATAATTTTTTCAACCTCAGAAAGTAGAATAAAGTTAAAGATGAAAAGCTCTGTACTTGAAATCCCAATTCAAAAATAACAAAATAAGCTAAAGGAAGCAATGGTTAGTAGCAACAATTAAGCCAAAGAAAGACCTAATTGTTTTTGGTTTTATATAGTTTTTCTTAGCTTGGTTTTATACAGTTTCTAACCCAAATCTCTCAAAATTCTAAGCCAACCAATGAGTATTCAGGTAAAAAGGTTAGATCCTTTAAAAATGTTCCTAATACATACAAGCCATTCTAAAGATAATTATATTTTGATATTAGTATTTAGAAGAAATTTTTCCATGCTATAATCTTTTTCCATTGTCTTTTTTCTTTTTCTTTCTTTCTTTCTTTCTTTCTTTCTTTCTTTCTTTCTTTCTTTCTTTCTTTCTTTCCTTTCTTTCTTTCTTTCTTTCTTTCTTTCTTTCTTTCTTTCTTTCTTTTCTTTCTTTCCTTTCTTTTTTTCTCCCTTCATAGACATAAATGGTAGAACAAACTATGAAAAAATATAATTTTCTGAGAGAAAGAAACCAATAAGTTCTCTACAAATTGGTAACTATGGTAAAAGGTGCTAGTGTTACCTAATTGCCCCCTCCATTAACTATGAGTGATGTAGAGATGAGTATGTCAGAGAAAAGTCCAATAAATTTGGGAATGTGAATAGTGTAATTTATTGTTTTTCTTAGCAGTAAAGACATCCTCTTTGAATTACAGGAATAAACTTGAGCCAAGTTTCCTTTCTAATAAGATAAAATTATTGACTCTATTACAAGACTTTTAGTAATGATAAAAAGGATAGATTATGGGACCATTAACCCCAACTGACCTAAGGCTTCACAGCACACTCTGCCCTTTAGGATATGCAGTTGGCAGTTATTCAATGGTCCCCCTCCAAAGACGTCCAATCTAAATTTCTAGAATTTGTGGATATAATAGGCTACATGGAAAAGAGGAAATGAAATTGCAATTGAGATTAAAGTTACTAACTAACTGACCTTAGATAAGGAGGTGATCCTGGATTATCAGAGTAGGCCCAATGTAATTTACCACGTTCCTTCAGAATGAAAGAGCAAGGATGAAGAGAATCAGAGAAGGACATGTGACTTTGGAAGCTGGGTTAGAGAATTGCTATGCTGCTGGTTTTGAAGATGGAAGAATGTTAAGGGTTAAGAAATGTAGATAGCCTCTAGAAAACAGAAAAAGCAAGTTAAATGGATTCTCCCTTATAGACTCCCAAAAGGAACACAACCTCGCCAACAACTTGATTTTAGCAAGTGAGATCCATGAAGTACTGCTAATTACAGAACTGGAAAATAACTATTTGCATTCAATAGTAAGATAGTATGCTCCAATTAAAAGAGATAATCAGAATAGATAAAATAAGCAAAACCCAACTATATTTCACCTACAAGGGAAATATTTTAAATATAAAGTCACAGATAGACAAAAGTAAAAGAATGGAAAAGTATGTTCCATTCAAACAACAAGCATTTGAAAGCCAGAGAATCACATAAAAAAGTCACATAAGACTTCAGTACAAGAAGTATCACCAAAATAACGAAGCATTTCATAATGATAAAAGGACAATTTTATCAGGAAGACATAAAAATCATAAATAAGTACACATTTGATTATAGAACATTGAAATGCACAAAACAATATCTGAAAGAATTATTTTTTTAGTATTGTACATCTAACATGAGATGTGTGTTTTTATATATTCATCAATTTACATATGATTAAATTAACAGATTACAACATTCCAACATCATCAGATGATACCACCATATCTCGACATGTAGAGTAGCTAAGTGTTATTAATGCCATATAAATTATTTTATTAAATACTGAGCAGGTATAAGGAATACCAAAATATATATGGAAGATATTAAAAGTAACACAATAACACACATACTACTCAGTTTAAGATATGGAATGTTTCAGGACTTTTGAAGGCTCTGGCCTTTCAGAGGAGGCTGATAATGCTTAATTTTGAATTATTATTCCATTGTTTTGTATGAATATATAAAACTTTGCAGTTGAATGTTGCAGGTTTTGAATTTTATGTATAAGAGATACCATATGTAGTCCTCTTGACTTGTAGTTTGATGAGTTTTGTTGTTTTGGGAGATTTATCTATCTTGATGGGGATACCTATAATTAGCTCCTATTGCTGTTATTTCTACAGCATTTAATTGATTAAAAATGCTCCAATTTGTCTCCCTAGCTACTGGTAAGACTAGTGGGACTGGTTTCTTTTATTCCTCCATTACAAAAAAATGTTATTATGAGTTACTACAGAGGTGTCTTGCTGTAGCTTGCCAAAAGAAAACTGCATGTAGATACTTAGGATTGTGGGATATGTGTATATATGTGTATATACAATACCCAGGTGTGCAGTAATGCTGAATTGTTTCCCAAAGCGGTGGCACAAATTTACACTTCCACCAGCAGTGTATAAATTTCTGTTGCTTTAAATATTGCTAACTTTTGACATTTTTAGCCTTTTTAATTTTTGCCTATCTTTTGACATAAAAGAGAAAACAGATACTTCCATAATCATGATAGTAGATGTTAATACTTTTCACTTGCCAATTTATAAAATGAGAATCAAAGCAATTAGACACGGAAGAATTTGAATATAATTTTCTACTAAACTTAAGTAAGATATTTATAAAACATACTCCCAACAAGCGCAAAATACATATCCTTTCAAATGCATATAGTGCACTTACTATGATCAACCATATACTGGCAATTAAAGAAATAGTATTTATTAATTTAAAAGGATTAAAATCATGCAAAGCATGTTAAATAGCCACAAAATTAGAATTGATTTAGAAGTTAATAACTATAAGATATTTAGAACTATAAAGATTTTCAAATTAAAAATAAACACACACACACCTAAATAGTGCACTTGTATGGCAAGAAAATTAGAAAATATTGTTAGTCAATGTGAGTGACAGCACAACATATCAACTGCAGCACTTAGAGGAAAACTAACAGCTTTAAATGTTTTTATTAGAAAAGAATATAAGTCTAAAATCAATGATCATGAGCCCCCTACAAATAGCTAGAAAAGGAGAGAACAAATCAAAGGCAATCAGGAGGAAAATTAAGTCAAAAGCCCAAATCAACAAAATGGAATACACACAGATAATAGAGAAAATAAATAAAAAATCTAGTTCTTTGGAAAAATCAACAGTCAATAAATCTCCCCCTAGATGGATTGAGGTAAAGAAGGGAGGACATAGGTCACCAATATTATGAATAAAAGGGTCTATCACTACAGATCCTACAGAGATTTAAAGATGAATAAGAGAATGTTATTAACAACTTTATGCCAACAAATTCAACTGCATAAAATAAATGAAAAAATTCTTGAAGTGACATGTGATGCTAACATACATTTGAGAACAAGAAATACATATTAAATCAAACAATTTTGATCCCTCAGTGACTTTCATAAGGTCCTGTAGTGAATGAGAATACAAAGGTCTGACTCAGTGAAGGGCCAATATGAAGCTCTCAAGGATTCAAAGATCCAGGATCCATGAAGCCTGGTTGGGGTGTTGGCAGCAGCTAAATTAGACTTTTGGTACAGTGTGGAAAAGTCTATTCTGCAAAGACAGGTTCCAAGTCAACCCGTTGGATCTCTCCTCCTGGTGACAGGTTCTCAGGTGATTCACTTAGGTTGGTGCCCAGCACTGTCAGTGAGGGCATGACAATGCAGAAGGTAATGTTAGGGAATTTCTATTTTCTATTTTCCAAGGAAAAAGTAGCAAAAAGTAGGACCATAGAATATTGTGATTGTAGCAGTTCTGGGACTATTGATGCTCAATAAATCCCACACAAAACATGTCACCAGTCTTATTTTTACATTTTAATATCTAAGATACACTAAGAGTTTAGTACTAGGCCCCTTCTTATATAACAAAATAACTTAAGTTGTAAAAGAAAAAACTGGTTTTTGAGTTTATATCATGGACCGGGTATCAGTCAGTTAAGTGCCTGACTCTTAATTTTGTCTCAGGTTATGATCTCAGGATTGTGAGATTGAGCCCTGTGTCAGGCTCCACACCTTAAGATTCTCTCTTCCTGGGGATCCCTGGGTGGTGCAGCAGTTTGGCGCCTGCCTTTGGCCCAGGGCGCCATCCTGGAGACCCGGGATCGAATCCTACGTCGGGCTCCCGGTGCATGGAGCCTGCTTCTCCCTCTGCCTATGTCTCTGCCTCTCTCTCTCTCTCTCTCTGTGACTATCATAAATAAATTTTAAAAATTTAATAAAAAAAAAAAAAGATTCTCTCTTCCCTCTCCCTCTGCCCCTGCACCCACCCCCACCCCCAAGGGGGAAAAAATAACATAATAATAAAAACTAAAAAAAAAAAAAAAAAATCTTTAAAAAAAAGAAAAAGGAAAATAGGAGAAGTAAAAATCTTTCTCAACTCATTCTGCAAGGCCATTATTCTGATACTGTAACCATACAGAGAAATTATAAGAAAATAAAATTACAGACCAATACACTTCATAAACATAGAAACGAAAATCCTTTAAAAACATCAGCAGGTTAAATTCATTATAGAAAAATAGTAATACATAATGACAAGCAGAAGTTATTCCAGGACTATAAGATTGGTTTGTCATGCAAAATCAATTGATATAATTCACTGTATTAACAGAATAGAGGAAAAACTGTATGATCATCTCAATAAATGCAGAAAAAGCATTTGACAGAACTCAACATCCATTTATAATAAATGTCTCAACAAACTAGGAATAGAAGCAAACTTTTTCAACCTAAAAATAGACATTTATGGAAAAAACTATGGCCAATAGAATGCATAAATTTGAAATAATATACATTTCTGTCCTAAGCTTGGGAAGAAGGTAAGAGTGTATACACACTCACTTCTTTTCTATTAAACATTGTCCTGGTGGTTCTAGACATAAAAGACAGGAAGAAACATAACTAACATACTGATCAGCAAAGAAGCGGTAAAACTAAATTTAGTGAGGTGATAGGAAATAAGTTTAAAATGTCAAGAAAGCAACTGAATTTTTTATTTAGAAATTAAATGTTTATATGTCTCATTTATAATACAGCCACCAACAAAATAATTAAGAATAAATTTAGCAAATGTTTTAAAAAACATGCAAAATCTTTGCACTGAAAACATTGTTGGGAAAGACAAAAATGCAGATACATGGAGAAACATGTTATACTGGAACATAATATTTGTAAATTTTTATTTAAATTCCAGTTAGTTAATATACAGTGTAATACTAGTTACAAGTGTGCAATATAATGATTCAGCACTTCCATATATCACCCAGTGCTCATCACAAGTGCCATCCCTAATCCCCATAACCTATATATTCCATCCACCTGCCCACCTCCCTTCTAATAACCCCACTTTGTTCTCTATAGTTAAGAGTCTGTTTCTTGGTTTGCCTCTTTCTCTCTCTCTCTTTCTCTGGAAAAGGAAACACTATTTTTAGAGTTTCATTTTTTTCTATATGTATTTTAAAATCAAATCAATGCCAATAAAAATTCTACCATTTGATGTAAATTGACCGACTGATTCTAAAATTTATAGGGAAATGCAAATGGTCTAGGTAGGCAAAAAAAATTGAAAACACAATAGACTCCTTACACTACTTGAACTGGAGTTTTTCTATGAAGCTTCAGTAATCAATACAGCGATGTAGGTGGAATGGTAGATCAATGGAATAGTATAGAGTGTAGAAAGAAATACTGACACAGATGGTTAATTGACTTCTCACAAAGGGGCCTAGTGGCAAAAGGAAAATCTTCAAAATATTGCTGGAATACCTGGACATCCACAGAGAGGAAAAAAAAATGAACCCTTAATCATACTACACACCAAACATGATACTTGAAATGGGTCAAAAACCTAAATGCAAACCCTAAAAAATATTAAAATCTTGGGAAAAAATGGGAGAAATAATGTTGATACATTTGAGACTTCATAGAAAAGAAAGAACTATTTAAAAAAAGGTAAAATTTAACCTTACCAAAATTTCAAGGTTTTTTTCTTATAGACACCAGTAAGGAAACAATAAAATATTTCATAGAATGAGAGAAAATATTTGTAAATTATATCTGACAAAGGATTTGTATCCAAAATACATAAGCAAAATGTATAAATCAATATTAAGGCAAATCATTGTATAAAAAACAGGTAAAAGATCTCAAAGACATCTCACAAAGAAAAGGCATACAAATAGACAGTAGGCACAATTTTTAAATGTTCAACATCACTGGACAATCCCCATGAGATAGAATGGCTAAATTTAGAAAGATTGGCAAAACAAGTATTCATGAAGATATGGAGCAACCTGAATTTTTTTTTATTTTATTGATTTATTCATGAGAGACACAGAGAGAGAGGCAGAGACACAGGTGGAGGGAAAATCAGGGTCCCTGCAGATAGCCCAATGTGGGACTTGATCCCAGGACCCCAGGGCCACGACCTGAGCCAAAGGCAGAGGCTCAACCACTGAGCCATCCAGGTGCCCCCTAGAACTTTTTTATACAACTGGCTGGATATCAAGTTGTCAGTTCCTTAGGAAAGTTAAGCATATGACAATTTGACCCATCTATTCCACTTCTGGGTATTTTTCCAAGAAAAACAAAATCATGTATCTGTATAAAAAGCTTGCAGAAACACATATACCTTTATTATAGGCTAACCTTGGAAACAACCCAAATGTCTATCAATAGATGAATGTATAAACATAATTTGCCATACCCATATAAGGGAATTCTATTCAGCAATAAAAAAGGAATGAAGTACTGATATACCTAATAATGTAGGTAAATCTTAAAATACATGTGCTGAGTAAGAGAAGCCAAACACAAAAGAGCACATTCTGTACAATTTTATTGTTTTTTTTATGTTTCAATTTTTTAAAAAATTTATTTACTTAAATCTTTTTAAAAGATTTTATTCATGACAGAGAGAGAGAGAGAGGCAGAGACACAGGCAGAGGGAGAAGCAGGCTCCATGCAGGGAGCCCGACGTGGCACTCCATTCCAGGTCTCCAGGATCACGCCCTGGGCTGAAGGCGGTGCTAAACCGCTGAGCCACCCAGGCTGCCCAATTTCATTTTTAAATGAAAACAAATTTATATCAACAAAAATTAGATCAGCTCTATTGAGTGAGGATAGGAGGAAAGTATTGCAAATGGGGTGAATAGAGTATTTTGAGGAATATGGGAATACTCTGTATTATGATTTTTGTTTTGGTCTCATAGATGTGTATAACTCAAAATTTTGAATTACAGACTTTAAATAGATGCAATTTATTAGCCCTCAATGAAGTTGATATGAGGGAAAATCATAAAAATGTAACAGTGGAAGCAAATATAATCCAGGAAACTGAAGATAAATCTGTAAGAAGATATTAATTGAAACAATGGGAATGGTCTCAGTTCCTAGGAAAATGTTTATTCAGTGAATGGCTGCAGATCCCTCTGGAAAGAGGTATATAACAAAGTAGATGGAAAATGAGCCATAGGTGTGCTGTAATCCCCAGTATCCTCCAACTTTTCCCAGTATGGATCTTTCTATCATTCCTATAGCAGCCATCCAAGAATTCAGCATTGTCTTTAAGGTACTTGCTCTCTATTCAGTAGGTAAGTTTGCTTCTTGCATCACTCAGAAAATTACCACCATCAAGTATGAACCTCCTTTGAAAATTTTCAAATGGAATAAAAAAATTTCCAATATCTGGTACAACTTACCTTTCCAACATTATTTCTTTTGAGCCTCACACTCTAGCCTCCGATTACTGTTCCAGAGAGGATGTTGGGGAACGTTATCGTAAAGACATGACTACCTATTGATCTGTGAGCTGGACTCAGGCACTCAGAAGCTCTTCATGTCCTCCTCTGTTCTTGAAATGTGGATTCCACTTGCATCTCTCACTCAAAGACTGTTCCAAAGACATAGCCTTGAGAGTGATGTGATATTGAGAACACCTGCATAGTTTACATGATTGAACCCAGTTAAGTCCTGGGTTCAGCGTGGGTGTAGGTATCTACTCATCCTACTGTTTATTAAAACTGCCACCTACCAATCTAGACTAGCCTGCCTGCTTCTTTCATCTCTCCCTGTCCTCTGCATATGGGGGCCAGTTTCAGATTACACTTGGGAAGCTCCTGAGGATGTTCCAAACTAACAGAAAGTGTATGAGAGCATTCAGGAACAGATGCACCATTGTGAACTAGGTAGGGCATCCAGGTATGACATAACTAGTGGAACAGAGACACCCAAACAGCAGAAGTGAATTCACAACAGCTTAATAGCCAAACTTAATCTGGTAGGCTTTGCCTCCATGTGCCTTTGACAGAACAAAGTGGCCTGACAACAGATGGTATTCAAACTGTTACGTCCTCTTCAAAAGCTTGATTGGTAATCCTATGAGATGGTTATAAAGGACCTGTAAAATTGAAATGTCCTAGGTATCACAATTAAAAAGAGGCATAGCTGAAATTTGAAGAAATCTTATGATAACAAGTCTATGATTTTCCACCTACTAATTAATAATGCCTTGATTCAAGGAAAGAGCCTTATGCATATCTTGCATTGAAAGCAAGAGGGAAAAAAAGGTCAAGCAATAGATGCAGATCCCGGAGAGCACTGTTTTATATAACTAAAGGGATAAGAATATTTCAAATATGATTGAACAAGTATCAAGTGCCATAAAGAAGACTATGTCATTGAATTACAATTTCAACACTGACAAGTGATAAGAAATATATTTCTTACATCCACCCAAAAGTGATAGTTCCCCAGATGCAAGCATCCATAACTCAAGTCAGAAAATGGACTTTTGTCCCTGATTGATATGTAAAATTAAAGGACCTTTGTTGACAATCATCCTTCTTTCTCAAGATACCATTAACATTCTTTATACCTTTAATCAGAAGAGACTCTTAACCATAAAGAACAAACTGAGGGTTGATGAGAGGATGTAGGTGGGAGATGGGCTAAATGGGTGATGGGCATCAAGGAGGGCACTTGTATTGACCATTGGGTGTTATATGTGATGAATCACTAAATTCTACCCCTGAAACCAATATTACACTATATATTAACTAACTAGATTTTATTTTATTTTTTTAAAGATTTTTTATTTTATTTATTCATAAAGACACACACAGAGAGAGGCAGAGACACAGGCAGAGGGAGAAGCAGGCTCCATGCACCGGGAGCCCGACGTGGGATTTGATCCCGGGTCTCCAGGATCACGCCCTGGGCTGCAGGTGGCGCTAAACTGCTGCGCCACCAGGGCTGCCCAACTAACTAGATTTTAAATAAAAATTTGAAACCACAAATATTGGAGAGGATGCGGAGAAAAGGGAACCCTCTTACACTGTTGGTGGGAATGTGAACTGGTGCAGCCACTCTGGAAAACTGTGTGGAGGTTCCTCAAAGAGTTAAAAATAGACCTGCCCTACGACCCAGCAATTGCACTGCTGGGGATTTACCCCAAAGATTCAGATGCAATGAAACGCCGGGACACCTGCACCCCGATGTTTATAGCAGCAATGGCCACAATAGCCAAACTGTGGAAGGAGCCTCGGTGTCCATCGAAAGATGAATGGATAAAGAAGATGTGGTCTATGTATACAATGGAATATTACTCAGCCATTAGAAATGACAAATACCCATCATTTGCTTCAACGTGGACGGAACTGGAAGGTATTATGCTGAGTGAAGTAAGTCAATCGGAGAAGGACAAACATTATATGGTCTCATTCATTTGGGGAATATAAATAATAGTGAAAGGGAATATAAGGGAAGGGAGAAGAAATGTGTGGGAAATATCAGAAAGGGAGACAGAACATAAAGACTCCTAACTCTGGGAAACGAACTAGGGGTGGTGGAAGGGGAGGAGGGCGGGGGGTGGGGGTGAATGGGTGATGGGCACTGAGGGGGGCACTTGACGGGATGAGCACTGGGTGTTATTCTGTACGTTGGTAAATTGAACACCAATAAAAAATAAATTTATTATTTAAAAAAAATGTTTACACCTTTGTCTCTTGGTTCCTGGCATTTCCCTGTACACCTTGACTCACATTTCCACTCCCAGTCTTTCCCTCCCAGGAACACTGCTCCCAGTGGCTATATAGGTTATTACTGTGGTGATTCCTTTGGTTCAAATATGCTGTACTCATGTGATCCCTACCTGAAAAATTTGGGCTTTTTCCAGGCAAATAAATTTTGCCTGTGAGAACCGTGAACCACCATACAATTTACTTCTTTCACTGCTGGAAGATATATACTGAGTTATCAGGACTCTGTTCCAATTCTTCTTGGACTCTTGAAATCTTGTTGTGTCTAGGATACTACCTATGCCGCATTCAAAGTATTAGAGGGCTATAGTATACTTTTAAAGAGTAGTATGTTCTTTGCTTTAGGTGAGTATTTTCTGTTGATGTGGTGGGGACATGATAGTATTAAGAGATTTCATGTTTACTTCAGGTCGCTATGTTAGACAAAGACACTCAAAGGGAGAGTTAGAGTGCCATTTTTTACTTGATCTCAGATAAAAATACCAGATACAACCTAGTATTGGGAGTTCTGGTGGTACCTTCGCAACTCTAGAAGCAATCTGGCCAGTACTTTCAACCACTACATTGATCCAACTATTTTCTGATTAAAAAATTAAATCATATAAAATTATTGGTATTTTACTGTACTATTTTCATAAAGGCAGATATTTCATATATTTCAACAGAATACTACTGCTACTGCTAGGAGCTTCCTCTTTCTCCTCTCTGCTTCATGATTTCTCCTTACTCATTATTCCTATTGTCTTCCAACTTCTCATTCGATATAGCTTCTGCTTATTGATTTCTCTATGTCTTGTAGCTTATGGGACACTAAACCATTTGTCTCTATTTGTTAATTAATGACATATCATGCAATAGGTGATTTGATTGGCTTAGCTGATCACTACTTAAAGCAGAGCATGGGGCTGGTGCCATATCTATTTACAGGTACAAAATTTGATTACATATGAGGCATAAGCAGGTATGGGGGGAGCATTGAAGGTGGTAGGCACTGGAGATGGTCAATACAACTACTCTTTTTTTTTTTTTTTAGCTCTTTTTATAGTTGGAGAAAAATAGATGCTCATTTCTTAAGGACTCAAACCACATTTCTCCAGAGGCCGTCATATTACTTTGATTCTTTTATTTTCCTTCTCTATGAATCAATGGGGCATATATTCAAATGACCTCATTAAAAACACATGAAATAAAGAACCCCTGACAACCTGCTGGGCCACAAATTCAATTAGAGTTTATCTCTTCTTAACTGTAAGATATTTTATAGATTATTTATGTATTTCCCTTTCATTTTCCTCTTCCCAAAATGGGGTTTCTCTATATTTAAATTCTATTCTAATCAGTCCTCATTTATTTAAAATCAATAATACATATTTAAATAATCTTTGAAATCTTTATGCAGACTGAAGCAGTTTAGAATGGCCCTCAGCTTTCCTTTGCTTTAACACAAACAATAGGTCAAGTTGTCTCCAACTGAACCATGTCTAAGTAAGTCTGGCTTTCTTTTCTCCTTGTTACTGCTTGGCAGGCTGAAGGCCCCAAGGTCAGGTCATGGCTGTCTTTCCAAATATGATGGAGCCTGAAGTCCGGCTTCTCCTCCACTGCCTTCCAGACTGTTTAGTTGCTTTTTTTTTTCTTCAATGTGGCCAGATGGACTTTTTTATATCCTGTACTCAGCACTGTTTGGATTCAGTTTTTCAAGATGAATCCAAGTTTAACCTCTCAGTGTTACAGAATCTTTCCAAGGGAAATTTTTTCCAACCACTCTTATGCATTTAAAATGTCTAAATAATTGCATTAAAAAAATAATTGTTTCATCCAAACTTCTTCCTAGCTCCAGATCTGTATCTAGTGGACATTCACACAGCACACATGAAGACAAAATTTTGCATGGATTCAACTCATGCTCAGTTAAAATTAAGGAAAAGTCAATTAGGAGACTATATTTTATGTAAGAAACACACAGGAGTAATTGGGGGAAAACAGAACAAAGATTTATTTTCTCACTTCTGGTTTACTTTCCTCAATTATGGTACAAAATCTTGGTACATTCATTTTCAATTCTAAGCAAAGAGTGAGTAGATCCCATTCTTTTTCTGCCCCATACCTACAGACAGAGCATCTGACCTATGTGACATCCTATATCTGTAAAGTAATTCACTAGGATTGTCCCACAGACCTAACAGACAATAAACTATATGCAATTTCAAATGTTAACTGCAAGTTGACCCTGTTTTGCTTCACTGTTTGCATGCCTAAAGGTTAGAACTGAAACTCATTCTATAGGTGAGGAACATCAAAATCTTAAGCAACTATCAAAGATATTAAGGTAAGGAGAGGGGGATACTGAGTCAAGAATATAGAATTTCTGGTTTTGTAATGTGTAATGTTTTTTCCAGGGAATTTCATCAACATGAACCCTGGATAGGATCCTATGGACTGTCTTTATTTATGGCATATACGAGATGAAAATTTACTTCTTTCATGCCTAAACAGCTAGGTTTAAACAAATCTCAAGTTACCTCTAAGAGGGAAAAATTGTGTTAGTTTAGCATCCTGAAGGTGTCTGTTAAATTTTGAGTGCCCTTATCTTACTCTTTTGAAATCTGAGCTGAAGGAAAGCATCAGCTTTGGTTGTTTTGGTTACTTATGTTTATTATTTAAACTTAGCATGTTGATAGTTCCAGGGAGATTTGGATTTTAGACTTCATTTCCAATGGTAGATTGAAAGACATTGTTCCTTAATAAAATGATTTAATAAATCAGAAACTAGGTAGTAGAAGTGTCTGAAGACAGAGGTCTTACTGCCAAAATGCTAAGGCTGCTAGGATGTATACTCTCCAGAATGGCAGGACCCCTTCGGTTTTGGATTGACACACATTCATTAAAAAAAAATTAGTGTTCCCATCTGGTCTGACTCATTTGATGGGAACAAGAAGTTCCTTTAAAAGTACAAATAGACAGGGGGGGGGGGAATGGAAAAAATAGAGAGACATGGGAATGGCCTTGTGCAATCTTACTACATCTAAGGACTTCAGATGTAATTCTGATGTACAACTAAAATATTCTGAGCAGAACATCAGTAAGCCCACCTATGTGCAAAGATGTTTATTGCCTTGTATTACGCCACAGTTCAACTAAATTTTCTGTGGTTGACAGCTTTCTTTTAATCAATTTTCAAAACTAGCTTCTGTTCCAGAATCAAGCGTTAAATTATTAAGGGATTTAAATAAAAGTGTTCTGTATTCATTCTGATTCACTTTTGCAGAAGTAGTGGTGGAATTAATAAATAACATAATTAAAATGTAAGTTCTTTTAGCAGGGTTCTTGAAACAAGTAACTCTGAACTTCTTCCATTCTCTAAGGCTTTGTGGGTTGCATGTTACAATCTATAGTCAGGGAGGGGAGAAGGTCATGAAGAAAGAAAAAAAAATCTATATCTATATTATATATATCCAAAGTTCCCAATCACCATAGTAGACTTAACATACTATAAATCAAGTTTATTTATTACCCTTCTTTTGGCAAGGAAAAGATTTTTTCAATTTTTATGGCAGGCAATCAAAATTCTCTTTCACTTCTTAGATTCTTAAATTATTTTCTATTCCTATTTTAATCTTTTTGGTCTTTATAGACTGATAAAATATAGTTGTCTTGGCAGAATTAATATGTTATTTTCTGTTTTTTTAAAGTGCTTAATCCACGAATTACATTTTCAGAAACATATATAATGTAATGAGTTAAACTGACACAAGTAGAGTGAATTCAACTCTATACATAAAACTACTTTGATTATTCTTATGGATAATCTTAAATTGGCATGTAAAGTGAGATTTCCATTGAGTCAATGTTTTTAATTCTGTCAGCATCTTTCAAGGGAAAAAGTTCATGAATGATAAGCCAAAGAGATTTGCCAATTCTGACAATGTATTTTTCTTCTTTCATAGATGAACTAGGAAAGGAATTGAACACTTGTATGACTTATTTTTTTAAACCTGATATCTTTCTCTGAGAAATACCATATGGAACAACCACAAAAACATGTGTGAAAGGAAGTGAATATGTGTTATCAAGAAAAAAAGTAGACAATACGGACAATTATCTTTCAAATGTAATTTTATCCAAGTACATAAGAGGAATTTTTTTTACCACATTCTGAATTTGAAAAACAGATTAAACTTGGTTTGGATTAGCACTGATTCTTGCGGGGGCAGGATAGTAAGTTCAAGATTTTTAATTATCTTTCTCTCTAAAGATCAAGCATTTTATCACAAGAAATCAGAGCCAAGTTATAATCTATATAGAAAATATTCCTCTTTAGTTTTGGCTTCAGATTTTCTTCACTAAAAAGAGCCAATATTTCCTTGCAGGGGACTTCTAGGATATAACAGGCCTAATGTTTTATAACATGGCTACACGTGTATACGTGCAATATAAAATCCATGAAAACATTACTGTTGTTTTTAGTCAGGGTCCCTGAAATGGTCTCAAGGAAAGAATGTGTTTACAGATGTTTGGCTGACAGCTTAGTCAGGGTCTTCTAGGGGTAATACTTTAATTGGATAACACCAACTGAGGTCTAGTCCTCTTCTTAAGACAATTAGAAATTGAATTCGGTAAGTACATTCTGAGATAATCAGTCTCCTTTGGACTGGTTCATGTGAATCCAATTCATAAGAGACCTAGGAGTTATATTTAGTCTCCTTTTCTATGCTCTAGGCACTCTGGACTTCGCCCTGCCAATATAATCCGATCTCACAGCTTTTAAACTAGATCCTCCCTATGTCTGAAATGTTCAATCTTCAAATCTCTGTTTAATTTGGTCTCAGTTGAAATATCACTGTCTCAGAGAAGCCCCATCTGACTACCATAGCCAGCATAACCTCTCCCTGGATTCTCTGTTCTTCTTATTTACTTTGCTTTTTCACATAGCACATAGTAGGTAACTGAAATGCTATTATTTATTTAATTTTCTACCAAGGTATCCTCTCCTCCCATTAGGATATATGCCTCATAAGGGCACTTTTGTATTTTTCACTGCTGCCCCAATGCTAAGAACAGCAGAAAAAGCTGGTGATCAATATATTTACAGGCAGGAGGAGGAAATAGGCCAGAAGTAAAGGCATAACCTTTGATTTCTCCCTGTTCCAATCCATAAAAACAACACAGCAAGACAAGATAGCAAAATATAAGTCTACACACAGCATATATAGCACTTGTAGGTTAAAAAGTGATCCAACTACCATCTTCAAAATATGAGTAGCCACATGCTGTCACAGACCACACAGGTATTAGCAACTATTGAAAGAAACCAAGGGAAAGCAAAGGGACCCCTTGCAGTTCTGAAAGTCAGAGAACACCGAAATTGCCAGAAGATATTTGTTCCTTACGTATTTACTTTGTGTGCAAAGTCTGGAGAGCCAGTATGAGAATAGAATTCAAAATTAGGAGGGGACACCACAGGCTTTGATGTAAGGGTATAAGGAGACATCAGGAAAGCTAGATTGTTCTGAACTAAAAGAACACTAGAAAATCATCAAAGAACTTATAGTTAACTGTGTGATCAATATGACTGGGCCATGAAGTGCCAAGATATTTGGTCAAATATTATTCTGAATGTTTCTGTGAAGGTGTTTTGGGTGATATTACATTAAAGTCAGTAGACTGAATAATGCAGATTGCTCTCCCAAATGTGAGGGGGCCTCATCCAAATACATGAAGGCCTGAATAGAACAAAAAGGCTGACCTTCCCCTAAAGAAGAGAATGTTTCTCCCACCTAACTGCCTTCAAACTGGGACATCAGCTTTTTCCGGCTTTTGGATTTGAACTGAAACAATAGCTCTTCCTGGATCTCCAGTTTATCAGATGCAGATTAGAACCACACCATCAGTTCTTTTGGGTTTCCAGCTTGCTGATTCATCCTGTAGATCTTGGGACTTGTCAGTCTCCATAATAATGTAAACCGGTTCCTTACAATATCTCTCTTCAGCTAGATGACAGAAATATGATAGATACATAAATCCCCTATTAGTTCTATTTTTCTGGAGAATCCTGAGAAATACAATCCTCTTCAGAAGAAGTCTCACTGAAGAGAAACTCCTGGGAATAAAATCTAAATTGAGCCAGAAGACATTCTAGAGACAAGAGAAAGAGAAACTCCACATGGGATTATTGTGAGAGGGGAAATATAAAGATAAGTTCAAAGAGGCAGGCCTAACAACTGAGAAAACAACTCTAATTAAGAGGGGTTAACAGAAATTAAGACAGTTATATAAGATATGAAAGAAAAGCATAGATCAGAAGTAGAAAAATTTAGGAATGAGACATTATACTAAAAGTATATTTGAAAAAGGAGCTAACAGGGCAGCCCAGGTGGCTCAGCGGTTTAGCACCGCCTTCAGCCCAAGGCCTGATCCTGGAGTCCTGGGATCAAGTCTCACATCAGGCTCCCTGCATGGAGCCTGTCTCTGCCTCTCTCTCTCTCTCTCTCTCTCTCATGAATAAATAAATAAAATCTTAAAAAAAAAAAAAAAGAAAGAAAAAGGAGCTCACAGATATCAGGACAAAAAATGCTTATTTTGTTTTTTAAGATTTTATTTATTTGAGAGAGAGAGAGAGAGCATAAGTGGAGTGGAGGGGAATAGGTAGAGGGAGAAGCCACTCCCCACTGAGCAGGGAGCTGGACACAAGGCTCAATTCCAGGACCCCAGGATCATGACTTGAGCGGCAAAGGGAAAGGAAAAGCAGGTTCCCTGAAGGCAGGGAGCCTGACCTGGAGCTTGATCCCAGGACTCTGGAATCATGACCTGAGCTTAAGGCAGAGGTTTAACCAACTGAGCCACCCATGCACCCCTGGGACAAAATATTTTTTAAAAAGAAAAATATTCTGCCAGAAATGAAAACCAAACTATAAGTTTGGTATAGTATATACCAAGTATATACCAAAGTGTATATATATATATATAAAGTATATATATACCGTGAAAAATATCATAGAAGAAGAATGAAGTCTTTGGACAATGGTGCAAAGGCAATTCAGTGGAGAAAGGATAGAGTTTTCAACAAACAATACTGGAAAAATTGGAAATCCACATGCAGAAAAATGAACTTTGACACATACTTTGCACTATAAACAGAAACTTAATCAAAAAAATCTTAGATCTGGGATGCCTTGGGTGGCTCAGCAGTTAAGCGCCTGCCTCTGGCTCAGAGCATGATCCCTGGAGTCCCAGGATCAAGCGCTGGGATTGAGTCTCACATCCAGCTCCTTGCATGGAGCCTGCTTCTCCCTCTGCCTGTGTCTCTGCCTCTCCCTCTCTGTGTCTCTCATGAGTAAATAAATAAAATCTTAAAAAAAAAAAAAACATAGATCTAAATATAAAACTAAAAAAATAAAAATATAAAACTTCTAGAAAAAAGGAAGATAATATCTTTGTGATCTGGGTTAGGCAAAAATGCAGCCCATAAAACAATTTGTTAAATTAAACTTCATCAACATACTTAAAAATGTTCCTATTTAAATTACATTGTCACAAAAATGAAACAATTTTGTGAAACAAATGTCTGAAAAAGAATATGCATCCAGAATATATAAAGAACTCTCAAATTCTGCAATGAAAAACAAACAACCCAATCAAAAATGGCCAAAGATTTGAATAGATACTCCTACAAATAAGATATGCAGTGGCAAATAAGCTCATGGAAAGATATTCAGCAATAGCCAAAAACTAGAAATAACCCTAATGCCTATTGAAAGATAAGTAGATAAAAACACTGGGACATATCCATAGAATGTATAATATATAACAATGATATATGGACTGTTGGTACATGCAACAACATAAGTAAATCTCAAAATAATTATACTAAAAAATTGTGCTGCCATGGTTGTCTAGATATGGGGATAGGAGATAGGGAAGGATAGGAGGGAAGGATAACAGAGATAAAAACTTTTGGGGTTGGATATATTCATTACTCACTATATTCTTGCTAACTCTTCCTTTACTGTTTGTATAGTTGCAGAGATTGAAACATTGTTTTGATTGATTCTACATTATTTAAGAGTGGCTGTATTCAACAGTGAGCTTATAAAATACCTAAAAATTTAACAATCTGTTGCTGAAAGGTGATTTGAGCAAGTTCTAGCATACTACTGTAATTAACCCTCCAAAAAGAGCTAGGTCCAGATGATTTCACAGTAAAATTCTAACAATATATTAAAGGTCCCAATATTACATAAAATTTTCCAAAGCATAAAAAAGGAAGGCAAACTTTCAAATTCTTTTTATAGAGCAAATATAACATTGATATATAATTCTGATAGCAATATTATAAAAAATAAATTAAAAACTACTATCACTTATGAATATCAATGAAAAAGTACTAAGTGAAATAATAAAGAGAATCCAATCGCACATTAACAAAATAATCAGACATTTAAAAGATGCACAACTGGTTCAATATTAGGAAATCCATTAATATAGTATGTCATAATAATAAATCTACAAAGACAAATTATATGTATATCCCAGGGATGCTGAAAAAACTTGTCCCAAATTCAACACGCATTCCTAAAAAGGACACTTAGAAAAATAGAAATTGTTAAATGTCCAGGAAAGGTAGATAAAGTACAACTATATAAAAAAAATGAAAGATGTATGGGAAGAGTGTATAGAAAGTAGAATAAGCTTACATGTCCTTTGGGATCTAAGACTATAGTATAGAAGAAGAGAGATATACATATAACACCAAAAATGTAAAACTTTAAATCTTCATTTTTAATTGGAAATAGCAGTATAAATTTGATATGTTTTCTCTTAAAAAATATCTATTTCTTATTTCTGAACACCAAACTTATCTAGACTAATCTTAAAGCAATAAGCATCCCAAGAATCCATAGTTAGGGATTTCATAACAAAGATAAAAATGTTCGTTAGAGAAATGGTGGATTCTAGACTTAACAGAGGAAAGATAAACATGAACTATCTCATCATAATAGAAAATGAGGATTCAGAAACCATCTGGAAAAGACCCAAATAACCAAAGTTGGGAGAATTAGAATACTAATAAGGATAACTGCAGCATAGTGAACATATGAAATGTATTTATTTCCATGAGTTCACAGCAATGACCCCCCAAAAGACACTTTGATAGATACTAGCAAATAAAAATTATTATTTTTAAAATGAAATGAAGCATGATTTGAAAAGTTAATCAAGGGGAAAGAAAAAGCCAAACATAGTTATGTATTTATTGTATCTTTCCTTTATCACCTATATCTCAGAGTAACCAAACAGTTGATGAAAGTGTGCATCTATTTTATAGAAGTTTTCCAGTTATTCTTTAGAAAAAGGAATAATAAAATTAGAATATCTTGAAAATACTATATTGTGTAACTAAAATATGCTGAGGGTAGAGAGTAAGAACTTAAATGTTTTC
Source organism: Canis lupus familiaris (assembly GCF_011100685.1). NCBI lineage: Eukaryota > Metazoa > Chordata > Mammalia > Carnivora > Canidae > Canis > Canis lupus. Next base: position 41,961,324 of record NC_049233.1, on the reverse strand, counting down.
ACACACAACACAATAAAAGTAAATATGCGAGGTGATGGATATGTTAATTAATTCAATCGTGGGAATGCTTTCAGAATGTATATACATGTATCAAATCAAATCAAGTGCACACATTGTACATTTCAAATATCTTACATTTTACTTGTCAATTATATATCAATAAAGACAGGAAAAACATCAACTTTTCAAACCTAATGAATTAATTAAATGGATAATATCAATGACTGCTAATATCTAAGCATTAAACAGAAATCTAGACAGAAATCTAGGCATCATGTACCTACTGATGAATATATAAAAGCCTACAAAGTAGTCTTGCAAAAATTTAACAAAAACAAAAACTGAATTTGGATCTGATCATATCAAGTCTTTTATATCAGCCTGGGTCTAACCAAGAGACAGAAACCATATAGTAATTTGGACAGGAAAAGTTTAATATAAAGAATGATTAGCTATACTTCAGGATTGGTATAATAAAGGATTAGGTAGTATGGAGTAAGGAGAATTCTAAATAATATAAGACAGGCAGATATAGGGAGTAGCCACTGGCCCAAGTGCCAGAACAGAAAACTCAAAAGAGGAATCCTGAAATCAGACAGAGACTACCAACTAGGGATGAGATCTAGATCTCATGGGAGAGGATTGGGTCAAGATACACTGAATAGAAGATTCACTGAAGTGCCATATGGAGGGATTTACTGATAATCTTCTCTCTGGAGTCCAAGAGAAGATTCCACACCAGAGGAACTCCTTGGAAAACCACTTTGTGAGGTGGTTGAGAAATTCCTGCCACAGGAAGGTGCTGTATCCTGGAACTTATTGCATAAATGCTCAAAGGGGTGCCAGGGAAGTCATCCTCAGGAAGTGCCTTGCACTGCTGGCCACCTTGCACTGCAGAAGACAGCCAGAAGAACACACTAGAGCCAGGAGGCAGAATTCCTTTCTTCCTCTAGAATCTCTTTGGCAATCTCTACTAATAAAACTAAACATCAAGAGAAATTATGTTCCAATATAAGCAAGGTAATGAAGGGTGGATTTGGAAATGAAAAGCAATAGATTGATAACTGGTAAACATTTAGCTCCTAATACAGGGAAGTACAAGGGGATGTTTTATTTAACTTAGTCATAACAAAATACTAGAGACAAGATAGCTTGAACAATAGATATTTATTTTCCGACAGGTTGGGGCCTGGAAGCTCGAGATCAAAGTGCCATCAGTATTAGTGTCTGGTAAAGATCACCCTGACTCACAGACAGCCCTTCTCCCTGTGTCCTCATGTGACTTTTCTTCTCTGTGAGAAGAAAGAGAAAGAGAGATCTATGGGATCTCTTCCTCTTCTTATAAGGACAGCAGTCCTGACAGATTAAGGCCCTACCATTATGGTCTTATTTAATCTTCACTCTGTCTTTATAGGTCCTCTCCCCAAATATGGTCATGTTGGAAGTTAAAGCTTCAGTATATGATTTTGGGAAGTGCACAGTACAGTCCATAGAAAGATGCAAAGTAACATCTTCATCTAATGGGGATTCAATCAGAACATTTTAAACAAGTGATGAAGTCTATTGATTAAAAATAAATCAATAAAGAAGACAATAGTTTTAGGTGATTAAAACAAACTATTTTGGCCAATGTGAACACTTACTAATAATATTTGATGATATTAATAGTGTTTTCAGAAGTGATAATGCTACTGGATAGTGTTTTTTTACAGTTCTCATGTTTTGAAGTTACATGCTGAAATATTTACATATAAAGTGATATAATGTCTTGGATTTTCTTCAACATAAATCAGTAGAGAAAGGAAATGGATGAGGGTAGAGATAAATTAAAATTGCCATGAGTTAATAATTATTGATGCTGAATGACAGGAGAGGTCATTAGCCTATCTCTCTACTTTTGTGTAAGTTTATCATTATCCAAAATAAAAAATGAAAAATAACAATAAGTAAGTATGCCTGTAAATAGATTAAAAATTTTAAAAGAATGCAATATACAACTCTGTCCATTTCTTTGTAAGTATGTCTATATTTTAAAGGAATATTAATTAAGGATGTAAATTATTGATTGTCCTCACAATTGGAAAATAAAAATAAACTGGAATATTAATTATTAAAACATATTCCTAAACTCCCTTCTGAAAATATGCTACAACTACATGGCTTTGCAGGAAATTTATTCAAAACTATCTAAGTCAGAATGTTTCATAATGTACAAATTTTAAAACTTCTGTATCATGTTGGCCAATAAAGTCTGAATTTTTTGAGAATTTACTTGTGATACAGAAAAGATCACACTGGAAAGACAAAGGTACACCAGAGTTGAGAAATTGGTAGTCCAGACTACCACAAATTAAAAAGGGGCTTTTGATAATTCAGAGTTCCTGGATAGTAGAATGGGCATTAGGCCAGAAAAGCAGGAAATTAATTTAAGGAGTGCAAGAGCCCTGGGTCAGGCTTTGCCTTTGGACTCTGCATTGTTTGTGGTGACCATCTATGGACAATAGCTATGGCCTTGGTAGTAGTAGATAGAAATCTTCAGTGATCTTTGATAGAAGTAAAGCAATGATGAACTGATATTCATAGGCTATTCTTAAAAATAATTTTGAAAAACTAAATTAGTAGGCTGAGAATGATTGTGAATGAAAATTGTCACTTGAAAGAAGGAGACTTCCAATTATCTCTATCAGAAAGACCAAGGACAACCATCAATTCTTTGAAGAGAGAGCACTATATCGTATAATATCCAAATTCCATTTTATAGTAATTAAAAGTTGATGAATATATTTCTACCTAAATTATTCATATAAGCAAAATGTAATTTCTCCACCCATAGCACAGGTTCATTTATTTTAACTTTTTGCCATACTCATGAATCCTTGCTTCAATACATGCTCCAGGCAGGTCCTGGGAACAGATACTTTATACTCATATGTGTTTAGACTGCTTTTTATGTTGTTTCAAATCAATTCCAAATACCCAATCTCAACTTTTTAGGGCTCCATTTTCTTCTTCAGTACTTTGTGACACTCCATATCCATTCTGTCTTTCCCAATTCCCTATCACCAGTGTTTCTGTGCCCCTCTGAATTTGTGTCTTATTTTGTTCTTATTTTTATAACTTAAATACAGAACTCTTTCAGGAAATGTATTTTAAATTTCCTCTCCAATGTAAAGATACTTCTAGTGCCTAGCCTCTGTCCTGTGAGAATCTGCTCCATGCAGAGTCACCACAGCATGGGGGATTGGGAGGAAATGCAATAGATACTGTACAACTGTGGTCGTGGAATGTAATGTGAAAAAAAAATCTTAGCACTATCAAACCTAAAATATTTATGTGCATGTGCTGCATCTTATGAATGGATCTTAACATTTGAAAAAGACAGATCTTCCTTAATGATCAGCTATTGCAGGATCCATTTGTTCTTTTAACCCCATTCAAAGAAGTGAATTAATCCTATCAGATTCTCTCTGATCTCAACTTCCAATGAAAAGTACTGATGAGTTTAAGATCTCTATTATGAAGACCAAAGAATGGATAAAAGTGTACACCTATTACATATTTGGTTTAACTTTTACTTTAAAAAGAGAATCTAGGGGGTCCTGGGTGGCTCAGTCAGTTGAGTGTCTGCCTTCGACTCAGGACATGATCCCAGGGTCCTGGGATCAAGCCCCATGTTAGGCTCTCTGCTCAGCAGGGAGTCTGCTTCTCCCTCTCCCTTTGCCTGCACTCACGTGCACACTTGTATGCTCTTTCTCTCTCAAATAAAGAAATAAAATCTTTAAAAAAAGAAAAATAAAAAGAATTGAAAATTCTTACACAGGAGTTTGTAGTATGCATTTCTTTAAGTTGATGTCTGCTTAATGAGGCCGAGTTTGGCATACTTCTCACAAAGTAGCCAGTGTCTCCTCTTTAACGGTGCTGACAGTGTGGCACTATCACAGCATAAAATTATAAACAAGGGTATTTCTAGTGCTTTTATTTGTATTATAAAATGGTTTCTCAAAGAACAGTATTTTGGACTTAGTTAAAACTAGAGGGCCTATATATATATCAGTTCTCCCAAGGAAATAACATTTTTAATTCATTGTCCAGAATGGGGTGCCTGGGTGGTGCAGTCATTTAAGTGACTTATGGTTTTGGCCCTAGTCATGATCTCATGGTTGTGGGACCAAGCCCCATGTGGAGTCCTGTGTCAAGCACTGCCTTGAGCCCTGCATCAGGCTCAGCATGGTCTGCTTGGGACTCTCTCTCCTTCTGTCCCTCCCATTCTCTCTCTCAAATAAATCTTTAAAAAAATTTATTGCCCAGAATGATTTACTTCTAGTATCTTCTTTCAGTTTCAAAAATATTCCTACATGGGAGATAAATTATATGATCCTACCATCTGAAACCTATAGCCTTCCAGAGATGAGTATCATCCATTTCATCTTCAAACGAAATAAAATTAAAAAGGAATCTAACCATAGCCTGCACCTCTTTGCAAAAGCAATGGTGGACTGCTAGCTACAAAAACATGGGCTTTTACATTAAATCTACTATATGGTAAATGATAAATGTAAAAAAAGGTATGAAAACATTAAATGGGCATGATATCAAGTAATTACATTAAATTAAATATAACCACTTGCTATTAACTGAAATAATTTTTCCTAAATGATAAGTGATAATGGTAGATGACATATAGAATATCATAATGTTTTCAAAAATTTAAGCACAAACAAAACTATGGAATATAGTTTAAAAAAAGAGAAACAATATTAACACAGTAGAATTAGAGGTTGGCATAGTATTCCTTTATAATTTCTTATAATTCTATTGCATTAGTCATTGGGAAAACAAGAGAAGGACACCACAGAAAAAAATAGAATATAATCTACCCATATAAATATAAAATCATCAATGTTAGTGTTGGAGAAAAACTTCCAGTCAGTTATAAGGTGATATATTTTTATTTTAACCATTGTTAAAGTTTCTATACTATCAGTTTTATTGACTGTGATTCTTACTGCTTTTTTCTTACTTTGGGGATTTCCATTGAAATCATTCTACCAGAAAAAATAAATACACTCCCTTTACGAGAGTTGATATACATCTATTTACAATCAGTTTTGATGATAACGACTTCATGATTAAGAAGAGCAAAAAAATCTGTCCTTTGTGTGCAAGCATGCCTCTGGGAGGACAGTTTGGATATCCTCCCCATTTGACATAAAATAGTGATATGCATGACTTTTTAAAGATGGAAAACATAGTAATACTTTTTTCTCCATACAAAAGGAAGTTATGGAAAGAGGAAAGGGGGGAAACTTTAAAATCAGCAGTCCTGTCCTCTGGTTTCCATTCTGCCATGAAATAGTATGACCTTGGGTAAGGCCTTCACTACCTAGAGGGATAATGAGGAACAAATGTGATAATACACATGAAATCATGTGTTGGGGTACCTGAGTGACTCAGTGGTTGAGCATCTGCCTTTGGCTCAGGTCGTGATCTCAGAGTCCCCAGATTGAGTCCAGGGATCAAATCCTGCATTAGGCTCCCCACAGGGAGCCTGCCTCTTCCTCTGCCTAGGTCTCTGCCTCTCTTTCTCTGTGTCTCTCATGAATAAATAAACAAAATCCTAAAAAAAAAAAAAAGCATGTGTAAAGTATAAAAGCCTATATACATGTTGACTGTAGAGCACATCATTATTACAGAAAGATTTAAAAAGTGAGTATAGAGTAAGATAGATGTTATATTAGTGGCGTGCATGTAAATAAAAACTAAAACAAAACAAAAACTACATGTAATGATGAAAGATAAAGGGAAAGAGAAAATAACTGGAATTATTATTTCAGAAAATGCCCAAGTTTTGGAATTATAGAGCAAAGTGATACACATTATCTCCAACTAATAATGTCATTATAGAAAACTTTAATTCAGTCTTTCCCTGTCAATAAAAATGATACTGTCTTACTCATAGTAATGGCATAATAAGTCAGTGGTTTTAAACTACTTTGAATTGTCAAAAAAATAAGGTGCTAAAGATATTGGCTTCCTCATAAATCTGACACAGAAAATTCCTAGAGATTTCCCAATGATTGAAAATGTGGTGAATATAAATTGAGAGAAAAATATTTTAAATGAGAGAATCAAATGACACAATAAGCATTGAATTAAACAGGAAAAGAACTAAAAACCCAAGTTATCTAGCCATTGAAATTGGGCTCTTATTTAAGATCAGATGTGACAGTTTAGATCACTCATCTTTGATGCTAACGGTGGCAGACTGTTCCATGAGCTAGAAGTGGAAAAGAGATTCAATTTGGTACATAGATAAAATATAAACACTGAAGATTTTTTTTCAAATAGAAAATATTTTCAAATATTAATAAAGTCATTTTTAACATAGCTTTTAAAACTTTTAGGTGCCCCATTTTCAAAATAGTCCTGAAGAAATAACCTTCCAGCATTAAATGTTAGTAATTGTTGCTATCTCTGTTGATAAAACAGCTCAAGATTCTATGAAAAGAATAAGGCAATAAGAGCACTCAATACATTTCTAGAAATTGTCAATGTTCCTATTAATCCAATGATCCCTTTGAACCTTAGGAGCTGAGTCCCATTAAAAAAAAGTCAACAAACTGAATAGTCCTTTACCAAAATCCACTGCACAACATCAAGCCCCCATGCTGAAGGAGTTCACCTAAATGTGTGAAATTAATCCTTGTTCTGGAGCAAGGGGTTGGGTGCCTTAAAAGCCTTCTTGTTTCCTTGAGTCGTGCCTTGCAAACCAGATGAGTTTAGTGTTTCAGAAGCAGACACTAGGGGAAGCGTGAGCATGCCAATTCTGTAACAGATACTCACATGTCGTCATGTCTCACAAAGACCACCTTTGTGGACCGCATTCTTTTCCCATCAGGCCGTGCAGCCCTGACCTGTGGTGTGTTTTTAGTTTCCAAAGAATGCTGATCCTCTCTAAATGATCTACTGAAAACTGAGTGTTGAAGCACAAATGAAAAGTGAGAAAATGCCATTTAGCACACAACGTAATTATTTCATAGCCTACTGCAAGTTAGCAAAGACACGTTCCAGCTTTTAAGATGTGAAAGTCAGACCATGCTGTATCATAATATTTTGTGTATTTTCTGGAAACAGGTTTAAATCCCTCTTTTCCTGGGTTGGAGTCTGCTCAGAAGGAAGGAAGAAGGGAATGATATTTTCATGTGGAATAGCTTTTTAAAGACTGAGTAATAAAACCTTGATTAAGTGAACAAACATTAAATTCAGTATCTGCAATGGCCAGACCCTTCCAAAAGAAACTAGCTTAACTTCGGGAAATAGCATAAGCAATCATAGCTATTTAATTTACTTTGTACTAAAATCTAATCCATCCAAGTACACCATTAAAGTCAATACCATGAATAGCCATACAGTGTGGACATGTATACACATACTAATTTTTAATACTGCATAGGTTTAATTTTATACACGTTCGATATAATACTCTCTAAGTAGAAGAGAAAGTGAGTTTATGTGACTTCCAATTCTCACCTGGATTCCTTCAATAAATTAATCTTTTATTTCCCAGAGATGCATTTATTTATTTAAGGTGGAGAGGGGTAGTGTGGAGAGGCGAAGGGAGAGGGAGACAGAATCCTAAGCATGCTCCACACTCAGTGCGGAACCCAGGCTCCCATTGATCTCATGACCCCAAGATCATGACCAGAGCCAAAATCAAGAGTCCAACTCTTAATGACTGAGCCACCCAGGTGCCCCAACAAATTAATCTTCATGATGGCATAAAAGAATCCATTTTTCCAGAAACACTCTAAGGCTCTATAAACTAATGTCCCTAGTCCTAATAACTGAGAATAACTTCTAATTAGAAAAAAAGAGAAAGTATAAAAAGGAATTACACATTTTACCAGGAAAATCCTAAATGTTTGCTGTGAGAGCTCTTACAGGAAAGGATTTTCTCTTTGACTCACCACCCCATACCACTATTTCACAAATAAATTTTGAGGTAAAGTAATTTGCTTCTCTGCCCAGATATCATATAATAGAAGAAAAAATAAACAAATTCCTTTCCTATTTTTATTTTTCAGAAAAATTATTTAAAAATGATACTCTTGTGATTGCACATTTTCCCACCAGTATCTGCAACAGCTCCACTAGAACTGGAACATTTTGTTTGCTGACCACAGTATAATGACTGTTGTTAATAACCTGCTTGATAAATGTTATTTGAATTAATCAAGACTTTAGGGAATTTCTCAATAGCCTGTCAACTTTCATCAGTGTGAAATGTAGAGATGACAATACGATAGAAAGGGAAGACTATTTGCAGCATTTATGCTATACATTTATGCAGCATTTATGCTATACACCTCAACGTTTGCCCTACTCCCAGTACCAGCCATCTCTCAGTGTTGTTTTTTCTTTATAATCTGTATCAGTAGCTTGTCGAGAAAGACTTGGACTGAAAAATTCATGAAAAGCATCCCCAAATATGTCTATTCTTTACTAAGTGTACACTATGTAACAAGTACTGTGTCTAGCAGTATGAATAACGACTCAAAGACGATATATGATGCTATTTGACAAATTAGCTCTTATTTATTATAACACCATGAAATTATTTAAGGAACAAATTATTTATTGATTTTTCTACCATGTGTTGAACATCAATTTTCATAATAACTATGAATTGTTATTATCACTTTCCACTTTCAGATGAGGATAGTAATGCAAAGAGAAATTGAGAAATATAGAAATTTGCCCAAAGTCATTCAGACAGTTCTTCTAGAGCCAAGATTTGGGCCACAGTAGCCTGGCTCTCACCACTAAATTATGCAGCAAAGGTTTGCTGGGTGATGATGAGAAAGCCTTGCCATATTATGTGATTTGTGTTAGAAGTATATTTTTAGACTGTAATATAGCTCTTCTGTGGCTTCGCCAAAGGTTTTGTGTAAAACAATCACATATTTGCTAACCTACCCCGAAGAAATATATCCATTGAATAAAGACTTTTTCTCTGAATTATCAGTTGAACATTATTCATTTACAAACCTTCGACAAATAGTACCACTCACACAACACAGTAATTAGTTTTAATTTCCTTTTGTCCACCTAAAATGAAGGTGGAGTAATTGATATCTTGGTACTGAGAATTTCATGCTACCTAAAAGCAAGTTTAGCACTTTAGTAACTTGAAAGGAGAGTTGACAATTGTCAAGAATCTTAAAATTCTGATGACCTCTGCCTGAAAAGGTTGTTTTATGAATTAAATTTCCTGTAACATGTTTTACAAATAAATTCTGCGTCTTAGATTTTAATGATACTTATTTCTGTTTGGTCTTAGTCTTCTGGCTCTAAGAAGAAGATTTTAAGATTATAAATACAAAGAACTCCACAGCTCTTTTTACTGTTAGTGAAATGACATCTGGTTAAGTGGATTCAATGTTTTAAGAAATGCCTCTCAGTCATAGACTTTCTTTTATGTCCTAACTTGGGCTTTATTATCTATCAAAATGCTTCATTGTTCTGTACTCTTTTGCCCTCCTTTTTTCATAACTATTTTGAAGTCTTTGTCCTCACACTGTAAATATTTAAAATGTGCTCTTAATGGTTCATGCTATGGTTTATCAAATATGTATAAAGGACCTGTTATGTGCTGGTACTGTTTATGAGTTGGAAATATGACAGGGAATTAAATTTTGCACTAATTTTAGATTGTTCACATTGCATAATAATGCTCAATTTATACAAAGGAAAGTGCACAGCATATATGTCTAAACTGAAAAGTTCACAATAAAACGAAAACCTCTGAACCTACCATCCAACCCAAGAATTGGAATATCATCAAAATCTCCAAAATCTACAAGTTCATTCCCAATTCCATTCCCTCTGCTTCTTCTCAAGATGTAACTACTATTTGAACTTGCCTTTTTTATTCCCTTTTTTTCTCCTGATTCTTATTGTTCTTTTCCTCCTTCTTCTTTAAGAGTTTTAACATAGGTGCATATATCTACTTTCACTGTTCTACAATATTTCATTCTTCATAAGGGCACAATTTTATTTATCCATCTCCTATTAAGGAATATTTGGGTTATTTTCAGATTTTACCATTATGTACAATAATGCAATGGACATTCTTTTATATGTTCTTTAATGTATGCTCTAGAATCTCTTTTGGTAAGTGATATTTTTATGAGAATAAAATCTCCAAACACTTTACTAATTTTAATTGAACTCTCAAAAATTGGGATGCACAGATGGCTCAGTGGTTGAGGTCTGCCTTCAGCTCAGGTTGTGATCCTGGGGTCCTGGGATTGAGTCCCACATCAGGCTCTTCACAAGGAGGCTGCTCCTCCCTCTGCCTATGTCTCTGCCTCTCTCTGTATCTTTCATGATTAAATAAATAAAATTTAAAAAAAAACTCTCAAAAAGTGTAAGATATATGTCAACATCTCCCACTTCAATGGATATTTTCAAATGTCTCCCTAGAATTTTTTGAGGGGGGAGTACAGTATACTTTATTGATGGTACATGACAAGGTAGAGCTCCTGAAGCCCCTCCCCTTCCTAGGGGCCTGGGATGTAAATTGGAGGTCAGAAGATTCTCATTGTGTTGGGGGATTAAGTTGGGGCAGGGACTCCCCAGCAGCTGAGGGCCTCTCTCTTCCTCTTGTTCTTGCTGGGGCTGGTGGTCCAGGAGGCTCTTACTCCTTGGAGGCCATGTGGACCATGAGAACCACCAGCCAGTTGCTGTAGCTGAATTCATTGTCATACCAGGAAATGAGCTTGATGAAGTGGTCATTGAGGGCAATGCCAGCCCCAGCATCGAAGATGGAAGAGTGGGTGTCACTGTTGAAGTCACAGGAGACAGCCTGGTCCTCAGTGTAGCCCAGGATGCCCTTGAGGGGCCCTCTTATGCCTGCTTCCACTACCTTCTTGATCTCCTCATATTTGGCAGCTTTCTCCAGGCGGCAGGTCAGATCCACAACTGACACGTTGGGAGTGGGGACACGGAAGGCCATGCCAGAGAGCTTCCCGTTCAGCTCAGGGATGACCTTGCCCACAGCTTTGGCAGTGCCAGTGGAAGCAGGGATGATGTTCTGGACAGCCCCTCAGCTGTCATGCCACAGCTTCCCAGAGGGGCCGTCCACAGTGTTCTGGGTGGCAGTGATGGCATGGACGGTGGTCATGAGGCCCTCCACGATGCCGAAGTAGTCATGGATGACTTTGGCCAGAGGAACCAAGCAGTTGGTGGTGCAGGAGGCATTGCTGACAATCTTGAGGGAGTTGTCCTACTTCTCGTGGGTCACGTCCATCACAAACATGGGGACATCAGCAGAAGGAGCAGAGATGATGACCCTCTTGGCCCTGACCTTCAGGTGAGCCTTCTCCAGCCTTCTCCATGGTGGTGAAGACCCCAGTGGACTCCACAACATACTCAGCACCAGCATCACCCCATTTGATGTTGGCGGGATCTCACTCCTGGAAGATGGAGATGGACTTCCCATTGATGACAAGTTTCCTGTTCTCAGCCTTGACCGTGCGGTGGAATTTGCCGTGGGTAGAATCATACTGAAACATATACACCATGTAGTTGAGATCAATGAAGGGTTCATTGATGGCGACAATATCCACTTTGCCAGAGGTAAAAGCAGCCCTGGTGACCAGGAGCCCAATACGGCCAAATCTGTTCACTCCGACCTTCACCATCGTGTCTCGGGGTTGCGGCGGGCACTGCACCAGAAGATGCGTCTGTCTAACGTGGAGGAGCAGAGAGCCAAATGTCTCCCTAGAATTTATGTTAATTTTTTCTTTTTTACATTTTGAAGCTTTATTATTTGGTTCATTCCAGTTATCTTTCTGTAAATTGAAACATTCTATTCTTAAGAATGATTGTAATTAGTATTAGAAGTTGTTTAATAAAAGACAGCTAATATTTTCATCCGCTATATTACTCAGCCAATGATTCCTAAGTATTGTTACATGGAAGCACTAGTGTTTGGCTAGGTATAATTTTTATTTTGATTTGATTGCATTAAATCTTTATATTTAATTTTCCCCAAATGTAGTCATTTGCTTTATTTCCTACTAGAAACATTTAGTAAATAATAATGAAAATAACTTTCCAGCATATAGCCTAAAGTTTAAAAAAATAGGTTTTTTATTTATTATTCATTTAATTAAGATCCTAAGTACACAGAAACTGCACTGATCATGATTCTCCGCCCATGCTATAGCCTTATCATTGATTTCTACATAAATCTATATGTTCACTTTTATCTCTTGATTCCTAATTTTTCTTTTTTCTTCCAAGAGGCACCAACTTTAATAAATTTAATGCATATCTTGCAATTTATCTGCCTGTCATTTATTTACATATTTATTATTCCAGAGCAAATAATACATGTTTTGTGTTTATGGAATTTTCATAACTGATATAGCACTACAAATAACATTCTCTTTCACATTTTACCTCGACATTTTTTTATATTTAGTCATGTTGTTCTTATTTACACAGTTCTTTTAACAGCTTTGTATTAACAACAACTAATACTAATACAAATACTAATACAAATTAGTATTAATACAAATTAATACTAATACAAATTTATAATACATTAAATATAGTTATCCTTAGTGACACTTGGGCTGACTCTAATTCTTTGCTTTCAAAAACTGCTCTGTTTAGAATAATCTCATTCATGTCTCTTTGGAGACCTGTGTGAACATTTCTCTGGGCTATATATCCAGAATAGAATTGCTAGATCATACATATATTATACTGTAATATATACTAGGTATATATTACAATATGCACCAACATATACTAAAATATATGTGCATATGTTGGGCAGCCCCGGTGGCTCAGCAGTTTAGCACCGCCTTCAGCCCAGGGTGTGGTCCTGGAGACCAGGGATCAAGTTCATCAGGCTCCCTGCATGGAGCCTGCCTCTCCCTCTACCTGTGTCTGTTCCTCTCTCTCCCTTTCTCTCTGTGTCTCTCATGAATAAATAAATCTTTAAAAATATATATATGTGCATATGTAATACATATTTATGTAATTCGTATTTTGTATATACTGTACATATATTACATATTTCATATATATATCACACATATTATGAATATATTTCACATGGGTATACATTCCCATATACTTACAACTCTTACTGCTATCTGACTTTCTAACTTTGGTAAACATTAAAGATATAAAGTGATATTTCACTGAAATAACCTGTGCTCTTATGATTACTATGTAAAATGTATATCTTTCCCCTCCTCAAAAAAAAAAAAAAACCCATAAATCTTTTGCAAGTGCATATTTGCCATTTAGGTTTCCCCTCTTATGAACTAATGCTCATATTCTTTTTTAATGTTTATGTCAAGTTGATTTTTTTTTTATTTTTAACAGATTAGCAGAAGTTTTTTTCTATATTTTAGCTATTGATCTTTTGTAATTGATGTAAATATCCCCTGCCAATATGACAATTTGCTTTCCTTTTGTCCTATAGATGGGCCTTTTGAGGTGTGTAAAAATCATGATGATATTCTCTTATATTTTCTTCTATCAGATTTACCGTTTGTTGTATTTTATAGTAAGGCATCGAATAATTTAGTTTTTATTTCAATAAATGCATGTGTGATATAGAAATTCTGAAATTTTTCCCATAAGGTGAATCAACTTTCTCAGTGCAATCATCTAAATAAGCTACTTTTTAATATAAATTTGTGGGGTCACTTCTGTTATATACTAAATATATTCTCACTATTGTAGTTGTCAGAGTGATTGGTATCAATAACATATTTTTAATAAGTATAGCTTTGTAATATATCTTAATATATGTAAAATACATGTGTCCTTTTTTATTTCATATTTTCCCCAAAAGGAAATTAATGCCTTTACATTTCATGACCATTATCATGAACTTTATCAAGTTCCTCACATATTTTCACCTTTCATTATATTCTTAAGAGTTTTAAAGTACTTTCCAGTAGATCAGTAGCATACTAAATAGTTTATCATTACTGTAAAGGAAAATTCTTTACTTTTTTTTTAAATGTTGATTGTGTTTTGTTAATCAAATATATTTTTTAATAGTTTGTTCATTTTCCTGAGTTTTCAATTTAAATGACCATATTATCTCCAAAAAAAAATAAACTTTATAAAGGATGCATGTAATAGATATAAATAAGACAGTTGCTTAGAAAATTGATGACAGTAGGTTGCCAATTGTCAGTATTAAGGAAGAATTCTGAGAAAAATAATGGCTTAAATAAAAATAATAGCAAACATTAAGGTTGAGTTGGGGTTTGGAATTTCGTAATGTCAAGATTATTACAGTATCCTGCATTTTTCTTTGTATATTCTTTCTTAGTCATGTCATAACAAAAATAAATATCATAAAACCAGTTAACTTTTACACTAGTTGTTTTTGGTTCCAGTCTAACAACATCTTAATAATTAATGCATTAGTTCCTCAGGTAAGACAAAAAAAGCTATTTGGTGAAAATATATTTATATATGTGTGAAATGTTAAATTATGAGAACTTGTCTAACATTTTATAACACACACATGCCAACACTCCCAAAAACAAATTCCATTTGGACAACTCCCGCAGCAATTTTTCAACCTGTCATTGCTTTCTTGGAACTTATTTTATGAATATAGATTAGTCCCTTTCTAAAATAGAAGTGGACATCTCAAAATAAGATTTTTTCTTTTATTTGTAAAAGGAAAATAACTAATGTAAGTGATATATGTTTGTATCATCCCATTTAAAACTGTTAGTCTGAGCAAATTCATCAGAGAGAAAATGTTTTAAACAAAAGCAAAATGGCAATCTTCAATAATTAGAGCTTTGTGAAAAATAGCCAATTGGTTAATTTCATTCTTTGCTTATGATATTGTAAAAAGAATGATCATGTTTATAATAAATATAAAGACACTGAGCTATATGCCTTAAATTTAAAAAAAGAAAAGAACATGTCATAATATTGAACAAATTTTCAATTATAAATGAACTTAGGTGACAAAATACCTATTAACATTTGTGTGTAATAAGTTTTCAGTGAGGTCCTTAAATATATTTCTAATCATAATATCAAAATCATACTATATTTAAATGTTATATTTCTGAATAGATATTATTTTTTTATTTTTTTAAGATTTTATTCATTTATTCATTAGAGACACAGAGAGATTGAGAGAGAGAGAAGCAGAGACACAGGCAGAAGGAGAAGCAGGCTCCATGCGGGGAGCCCAACATGGGACTCAATCCAGGGTCTCCAGGATCAGGCCCTGGGCTGAAAGGCAGCACCAAACCACTGATCCACCCGGGTTGCCCTTTCTGAATAGATTTTAATTCACTAGACTTTGTTTAGAATTGAGAAATAAGCAAGTATGAGGATATATAAACAATTTCTAGCAAAACTATTTATAAATTATTCAGCCAGATTCACTATTCCAATATTTAACCACTCATATTCAATAAATATTTACTAAGCACTTCTATGTGATCATTGTCCTAGGCAAAGGAGACATATTAAAAAAAGATTGACAAAGTTTTGAATGTAGATTACAATCTAGTGGGAAAGACCTATAACAATTAATTTTGTAAGCAATGAAAGTAATAGTTTTGGTAAAATAAGATGGGTATTGAGAAGAATGTAGTGTGCAATGGGAGCTCTATATGAAGGGATCTCTGCATGAAACTAAGGAAGAAGTTTTAGGAGAAGCCATGCAAGTCTTCTAGAGGAATTGACAAACATACAGACAGATGTTTAATATAGATTTAGGCCAGTGAATGGGAAAAAGGGAGAGGTAGGATTAAAAAATATTCTGGGCATACAAAGGGATTGTCTGTTGACAGTCACAGTAGTGAGACAGAGCTGACACAGCTGAAGAACTGAATGAGTTCTCTATGTCTACAGTTTGGTAGAAGGAAGGGTGATACTTAGAAAACAGTGTAAAGAGAAAACCACTGGTCAAGTACTGAAAAGGCTAATAAATTCTGTGAGTCTATGTGCAATCTTAGGCAGCCTAGGGTATCTGAGAAAAGTGTCATGGCCATATTTTAATTTCAAGAAGATCATGCTGGCATCATTCAGTGAGTGAATTAGAGAAAGCCAAAATGGTAGCCAGGAGATTTGGTAAGACACTATTGTAATCATCATGGTGCAGGAGGTACAGTCAACACAACTCCATGATCAATTAAGTATAGGGGGATACAGTAGAAGGAAAGTCAAAAAACACCCTCAAGTTCCTGGTCTTAGAACTAGGTGACACATATCATTCACTGAAGTAAGGATTGAGGGGCTTAGTTTTGGACAGTAGAGTTTAATGTATCTGGAACATATTCACATGAACATTTCCATTAGGAGACTGCACTCTAGAACTTAGGAGAGAGAGCTCAGCAGAAAATTGGACTTTTTGAGTCATCCATGTATATTTGACAATTGAAGAAATGTGAGAACCTGGGATATCCTAGGGACTAGAATGAGAAATGAGACCAGGGCAGCCTTGATAGTATTGCAGTGTTTAAAAATGTAGTAATGTGCTAAGAACTTCAATTCCTATCAAATGGTAACACTTCCTGAGAAAGCTTGAATTTTATTAAAATGAACTATCAATATAAAAAGGCAAAAATAATGAATAAGCTTGGTACTTAAGTATATCTGAAAATCTATCTGTATATATTGAAAAATCTAACGTGTTATATAAACAACTTGTGACTTGACTTTTGTTTCAAGCTCTTAAAAAAATCATTGAAAAAAATGTCTTCTATGTCATATTATTTTCAAGCAAAACAATTTACCATGCAGATTAGTGTCTCTCAGATTTTTGTTAAATATATTTGCTATGATTTTATCAATATTATGTTCACTAAGCAGAGTTATTAAATATACAAGACAGTGTTAAAAATGGGAGGTTCATCTTATGTTTAGATCATTTATCTTTTTACAGTTGTTTCTGAATTAAACTAAATAACTGAATAATAATTATAATCAATGAGTAGAAGCCTAGTTTACAAGTACAAAAGTAAAACAAAGCCCAAGACTTAAAGCAAGAAAGAATTTAAAACATTTTGTTTTGAGAAAGATGCTTAAAAAATTGACCCTCTGAGATTCACTTTAACATCTGTCTATAAACCTGAAATGGATTTAATTGTCCTTAATAAACAATACTAGCAATAATCCATCCTGAAAATCACTGAGAAATAGTTTACTTGGTGAGCATATCATACCTCCTTTGTAGCCTGAAGATGGAATCGACCTAAATTACAATCAATGAAACCTTGTAAACTTGTGTATTTCAATCTGTTCTGAAAGCAAATGGAAATGAAGATGTATACATAGATATTGAGTGGTTTTGGTAATATAGATATGTGCAGTGGCAAATGAGGAGAATTCCACAAACTACAACTTACTATATGCCTTGCAAGACAATTATTGTTTAAATCATAGTTAAATATTTTAATATAAATAGTATATTGTTCTACATAATTTTCATTATAACATATATTTTCCTCTGTCAATTATTTTTCTATTCTATCTCCTAGGACTAAATACAGGAGTGAGTTTATAATTTATCTTCTGATCTTTTCCTCAAGAACCTCCTCTACAAATTAAATACTTAACATTGTGTCAATATGGGACAAGAGTTGCTCAACAAATGTTAGTTTATTTACTCCCCTCCAAATTCAGTTTAGTTAAACAATAAATACAGAAGGTTTCACAAACTAATCATGCTTTAAAATTTAAGTTAAGGAATTTGATTCCTTGTTTTAATAGAAAGAATATGCTGCTAAAAGATAAGCTGACTGAAATAAAGGACAGCCGGTTTCTGAGAAGGCATTGCAATCTCTAAAGTGAACCTGAGGACAAAATGTTTCTGTCATTTTCTAATCCCAGAGAGCTATTTCCTTCTATTATTAAAACTCTGAGCTAGATCATACTCACATTCTTAATTAATGGCTTTGTGTTTTCCCCATTGAAATCTGCACAGCAAAGCTTTGAAGACCTCTCAGTTCCTTGGCAGGAGTATGGCTTTTATGAAACAGTCAACTTTAGCATGCTCTGAGGGCAAACGAAATGGTCAACTTCACAGGGGATGCACTATCAACCAAATCAAAAGCTTTCAGAGAAACTTATCCCCATATTGACTCTGCCAATATTTCCCACTATCCTTATCTCACTGAGTGCATTGAGTCTCCACAGATTCTTCACTGCTATCCTAAATAAAGAGCAGATGAGGAGGCAGGAGCTATGAACCATTCCAACAGCCCAATAAGACTGTCATCCCAAGAGGGAATAAATCCAGCCTGTGTAGTCTCACATAATTTAACATGTATACTGTATTTCACCTACTCAGAAAGGAATTATGCAAGAGGTATATGGTATATATTCCATATTCAGTAAGTACAAATACATTGACTACATGATTAATCTGAAGTTTAAATTTTATTCTCTCTATATAGCATGATTTCATTAATTCTTTGGTAGTGTCTAGCTATATGTAATACCAAATTTAATGTCATTATGTCAACAGACAGCTAAAATACTTCCCTGATAGTTAAAGGAATCTCCTAGAAGTGAAATATTAATAAAAGAAGTGCTTTGTCACTACCATTTGGCCATAATAACCAGAATTTGGGGGAGGCATCACAAAATGCTTCTTCCCTATATTTTATCCCACAATACCACAACTTTCAACTCTAAATGCCAACTGCTTTTTGTCAACTCCTAGTAAGGACAGGAATTATTCTGCCCTGTTATAAAATGTTTGACCATTTTATATAAAAATAAACCAAAAAACAAAGAAAAAGTCTAATTGACACCTATAATGAGCTCTAACATTGTATGGATAAATTGTACCTCTCTTTCCCAAATATTTTATTCATCTATATTTCAGCAGTTAGCCCAATATTATGTCTGATATCTGGGGCTTAGAAGTATATTGTAAACCCTTAACTCCTAGGGAACATGATATCAAATCAAACATTTAATCTACATGATTTTTTTAAACTTTATTGAGTGGCACAGGGTGCAGGACAAAGGATAAAATCTGTCTTGGTATGAGAGAAACTCTCTGAACCAGTAAGATCTGACATTTCACTTCCAACTTTTTCTTTGATCTCTTTACTTTGTTCAGAAGTGGTACTGTCCTTAAGGAATGAGAGTTAAGGTATTTTTGTTTGTTGATTTTTGTGTGTGCATTTTTGTTGTTGCTTTTGCTTAGTACTTGATACTTAGCTAGTTTTGAAGGTAGAGGAGATGGCAAATAGGAGTACTTAGGTTCATGATTTGGCCTAACAGTATCAGGATATAAATAGAAAAAAGACACATTTACCTCAGAATTAAGTATTTTGTAGATTTTACTAAATATAAAACTACTGGGATCCCTGGGTGGCGCAGCGGTTTGGCGCCTGCCTTTGGCCCAGGGCGCGATCCTGGAGACCCGGGATCGAATCCCACATCAGGCTCCCGGTGCATGGAGCCTGCTTCTCCCTCTGCCTATGTCTCTGCCTCTCTCTCTCTCTCTCTGGGACTATCATAAATAAATAAAAATTTTAAAAAAAATAAAAAAAATAAATAAATAAATATAAAACTACTATCTAATGTGTATAAAAATTCAAAGCACAAAAAAATAGGATAATGATAAATTAGTCAATATAGTCAAGGAGATAAAAAATACACCTGCATATTTAAGTATATATTAAAAACTTGGTATTTCATCCATAGAAATGATAGTTGCTCAGTAGCTATTCTTTCCTTCCTCTCTATAATTTCTATAATCTGATTATTTTTTAATTCATATACATTTTTTATTTTATTTTTAGACGAGTCAAGTATTTATATGTGTTCTACTCACTAAATAGTAGTAGTTCTTGTTCTGAGTTACTCTACTGGTTTCAAATTTTGTTTCCAAAACTATGTCAGTGAAACTTAGTCCTTAATCTATTACAAGATTGATTAATTAGGGCTCATATTTTTTAAAACAATGCTTCCTTAAAGTGGGTTTACTTGAATTATTCATTCTATCTATGTTTTTGATTCCCATACTTTCTAGTTTAAAAGCCCTTAGTGAGAAGACCCTAGGACACTTTATACACTAGATAATTACTTCCTACAGCAATTTTTATGGTTGGAAAATATAGACTTTTAAACTAGAAAATTGAAAATGTAATTTCAGCCCTATTATTTAGTAACTGAATGCCATCAGGAAATGTCCCTTACCTGTTTAAACCTGTTTCCTCATCTATCAAAGGGGTTGTAGGGAAGAAAGGGGCAATACTAGATATTGAGATTGTCTGCACAGTGTTAATCGTGCCTATCCATAGGTGTAGCCACTCATGCACTTGAAAGTGATGCTGACTCAACCATCAGTTGAGGAATGATAATCCTATTTTTCCATCAGAGTTATTGCTTTCAATAACCTCATTCCAAACTAACCTGCATATGGTTTTCCTATGGTCACAGATATGGGTTCTGTGATTCAATTCAGGCCACATAGATACAGGTGGAAATTTTCTGCTGCTGTGGGTGAAAAACAAAAATGTCAGAGGTACATTTCTCTACATTTTTCTTCCACGTGCTGTGGCACACATGTGTGAAGCCTGGAAGTGCTTGCAGCTATTTTGCCTCCATGAACTGTCAACTTTGGGTTAACACTGACACTATGGCAGACAGAGAAACAAAGAGAAATTGTATCGTTAGTGTCATCATTTAAGCCATAAGATCAAATCAACACAAAAGTCTGTCCTAATACCTACATTTTTTAAAAGCATGTTTGAGGAGTTTTGTTCACTTTTTTGTTTTGAGTGTTATTATTGCTTTTGCTTTTACTGGCACAAAAACAGACACATAGATCAATGGAACAGAATAGAGAATCCAGAAGTGGACTCTGAACTTTATGGTCAACTAATATTCGATAA
The DNA here is from genome assembly GCF_011100685.1 of Canis lupus familiaris. NCBI lineage: Eukaryota > Metazoa > Chordata > Mammalia > Carnivora > Canidae > Canis > Canis lupus. Next base: position 41,940,394 of record NC_049233.1, on the reverse strand, counting down.
AGGAGGAAAGACTATCCATCGGAAGAGAGACAGTCTCTTCAATAAATTTGCTGGGAAAATTGGACATCCACATGCAGAAGAATGAAACTAGACCACTCTCTTTCACCATACACAAAGATAAACTCAAAATGGATGAAAGATCTAAATGTGAGACAAGATTCCATCAAAATCCTAGAGGAGAACACAGGCAACACCCTTTTTGAACTCAGGCCATAGTAACTTCTTGCAAGATACATCCACGAAGGCAAAAGAAACAAAAGCAAAAATGAACTATTGGGACTTCATCAAGATTGTTTTTCTACTTTCAACAGGAGGAATAATCACTGCCAAGAAAGGATAGTCTACACCAATATGTACTTTATTTTCCAAATTTTATATATGCAATGTGTTTCATTTTGTTCTTAAAAAAAAAAAGCTTTTGTTTTGTTTTGTTTTAATGATCTTCTTGTGTGTGCCCCTCCATGTCCTTTCTGCACTTTCCCCCATCTTGTTAACTGTGCTAGAAAACTCACCCTTATGGATCATATTAAAACTTTACCCGTGTCCCCAGGCTTCTGTTGGGTTTAGAAAGACCAGACACAGATTGAAGGAAGAGAGAAGAAAGTCAGGGTATTTTTTGCTCTGGGCTTTCCCCACTAAGCATTTGCTTTGAACTGAGCGTGTCCTTCCACTGAAGACCACTGATGAGTTTGGATAACTGCTTCAGAGACCCGGGAACTCCTCTCTTCCCTTGTAACTGTGTCTTAGGAGTGGTAAAAACTTAGATGCTCTTGCACTGGGTTACAGTATTTTTTTGTTCTACAAACTTCACATATTTATAAATGAATCTTATGTGAGTGCTCTTCAAATTATCTCTTTGAGTAAGTCATTTATTTCTGATTGGAGCCCTGACTGATATGTGATTCAAATCAGGTAAAATAGAATTAACTGAACTATTCTGTGACCTGCCTGTTCTACAGAAGTCCATAACATTACTTAGAGTGGAGTTTTAGAATCTGCATTTTCAAATTGACCATTATAGCACATGCAGTAAAATAGAAAATATGAATTTGGTGGCTTCAAGATAGGGTTTCAACTACTTATTACAGAAAAAGGCTTTTCAAGAAATTTTATAAAATGTTATTATGAAATTTGGTAAAATTCTTTGTGTGATATAATCAAGTTATCTTTCACTAAAGAGAGAAGCTATTATGATGCAAACTCCCACAGGATTAGGTTAATTTTATGTCTTTTCATCAAGTTTGATAGTCCTACTCAGCTGTCCTCATATTGAATATATATGAAAAATTGGCCATTTTAGCTACTCAGTAAGCATTTGATAACAATGGAACATATTTTCTGAGCTACACATTATGTGAACTACTATGTCATTGTGGGAAAAATCCTGCGACATAAGCCGCTTTATATCAAGGCTTTCAAAGATGCGAAAGGAATTATCTCATGCTATGAGGATTTCAATAATGGCTTTAAATTATAGCAGGTTGGTACAACCCTGGTCCTAATGCAGTAGGAATAGTAGACCTAAAACTGCATTCCAACTTCTAAATAGAGCAATTACTTTCAGTCCCCTAAGGCTCTTGGTACACAAGCTCTAATACAACCTGATTTTGCATGCACATAACTTAACATGGCAGTCCAGAAATTACATAAATGCCTAATTCCACTGTGGCTTCTCAGGGTGTGAGTAAGCAAAGGAGATTAGTTTTAAATACCTGTTGCTTTAGGTTTAAAATGACCACTAACCACTACTAATCTGAATGAACACAGTGACATCTTAAATAGACATTACTTTTCCTTATATTATAAACCTCCTTAGTAAAGCATTTCTTGTGTCTATCTTATGAATAATTACAAAATACAGTCAGATACTTCTCTTTCTGATTTAATAGATTATGTATGTGCACACACATGGATTTTGGGATATGAGAACTGTGATTATCACCTGTCCAAAATTTTCTAACTTCAGATGATTAATAAGGTACTTGAGATGTGGTTTTCATTTAAATTTTAGTAAGCATGACAGTTTAACTGGGATTCTTATCCAAAGTATCTCTTTGTCTTTGAATTGTAAATAAAGCAAAATGACAAGAGTATTTGACTACAAAGTTGTGATGAGGGGAAGGAAAGAGGAAAGAAAATTGGTAAATTTCTACATTTTTTCTAATCTGAACTATTAGAGGAAATTTATAGAGGAAGAAGTTAAAGATTAAGTAGTCTATTATCCTTAATATTTGAAAACCTTCACTCCTATCACTGTAACAATTACGCTCATTATTTCCTCATACCACTTCTACCTCAGATTTATTATTCCAAGGATTTAGAAACTAAGGTAGGAAGATAGAATGGCAGGAATTTCCATGAGGGGGACAAAACAATGATGACTGGTCAGGTCCCTTCTTTAGTCCGTAGTTATAGCCAAATTACTTTCTAGAATAATTGAATTTTCTTTAAATATCAATTATTAACTGACTGGAGTGTGGGGTTTTTTTAAAAGACTTATTTATTTATTTATTTATTTATTTATTTATTTATTTATTCATGAGAGATACAGAGAGAGAGAGGCAGAGACACAGGCAGAGGGAGAAGCAGGCTCCATGCAGGGAGCCCGAAATGGGACTCGATCCCTGGTCTCCAGGATCACGCCCTGGAACGAAGGCTGCTAAACTGCTGGGCCACTGGGGCTGCCTGAGTGTGTGTTTGATATAATATAAAACCCAATAAATATTAATTTCAAAATTTTAAAAAGACAATTAAAAATCATTCAGTTTATTACTTTTTTACAAAGCAAATGGAGACTAGAACTTAAGTTATTTTACAGAATAATTTTACATATGATGTATTTCAACCCATTTTATTTATTTATTTATTTTTAATTTTTTTTTTTTTTTATTTATGATAGTCACACAGAGAGAGAGAGAAGCAGAGACACAGGCAGAGGGAGAAGCAGGCTCCATGCACCGGGAGCCCGATGTGGGATTCGATCCTGGGTCTCCAGGATCGCGCCCTGGGCCAAAGGCAGGCGCCAAACCGCTGCGCCACCCAGGGATCCCTCAACCCATTTTAAATATTTTATTTTGGGGCAGCCCCGGTGGCTCAGCGGTTTAGCGCCGCCTACAGCTCAGGGCGTGATCGTGGAGACCGGGGATCGAGTCCCACATCAGGCTCCCTGCATGGAGCCTGCTTCTCTCTCTGCCTGTGTCTCTGCCTCTCTCTCTCCTCTCTGTGTATTCTGATGAATAAATAAATAAAATATTAAAAAAAATAAATAAATATTTTATTTTTATTTTAGAGAGAGAGCACACGTGGAGTGCTGTGTGCACAGTGGGGGTGGGCTGGATCTCAAGACCCTGAGATCAGGACCTGAGCTGAAACCAGGAGTCAGTTACTCAACCAACTGAGCCATCCAGATGTCCCATCAACCCATTTTAAAAGAAACAAAGCTTCATGTCATTAAAAGACTTTGTCATTTAATCTATAATAATGTAGTTTATATGTATGAATATAAATTAAATTAGTATCTTTACATTCTACATCAAAGCTATTCGTCTAACGATGTTAAATATTTTTTACAAAGATTTTTTTTATTTATTTATTTATTTATTTATTTATTTATTTATTTATTTGAGAGAGTAAGCAAGCACAAGCAGGGGGAGTGGCAGAGGGAGAGGGAGAAGAGAAGCAGGCTCCCTGCTAAGCAGGGAGCCTGACATGGGGCTCCATCCCAGGATCATAATTTGAGCTGAAGGCAGATACTTAACCAACTGAGCCACCCAAGTGCTCCATGTTAAATATTTTATAACACCTAATGGTGTAAAATATTTTAAATATACTGCCAAAAAGTATTTTAATAAAAAATTTAAAAATGCATGATACACTAATTTAGATATATTTATAAATATTCTTTCATATAATGGTTGCTAATCAAAAGTGCAGCTATCATTTTTAAGAACTTACTATGTGGGATCCCTGGGTGGTGCAGCGGTTTAGTCCTGCCTTTGGCCCAGGGCGCGATCCTGGAGACCTAGGATCAAATCCCACGTCGGGCTCCCGGTGCACGGAGCCTGCTTCTCCCTCTGCCTATGTCTCTGCCTCTCTCTCTCAGTCTGTGTGACTATCGTAAAAAAAAAAAAAAAAAAAAAAAAAAAAAAGAACTTACTATGTGTACTTTTCTGTTTATACTGACATAGTATTTAGGCCCAAGAAAACATCGGTGATTGACATTTTTCATAGTTTAAATTAAAATGACCTATGTTAAGTACGACCTTCAGCCACCCAAATAAAAGAAGATATTTCCTAAACTCAACTTTATAAATCTTTAATAAATCTCTTACTAAATCTCTTTAAACACATCTGGAAATCAAACCCTTAGAAATCATATATAATAGCACTTTGTTGAATAACATCTTTTTTAAAAAAGTTGGGTAAGGTTTGTAAGAACTTCACTATAATAATTAAAGTAAATGCATGCAGGAATTAAAATATAATAGTATTCACAAGTACAATATGTTGAAAACAGATTGATAAAAATGTTAATTTATGATATAGTCAGTCTCTTCACAAGAAGATCTGAATCATAAAAAGTTTTGAAAGTAAACTTCAAGACTATGAAGGTGGAATATTTGACACCAAGACTCTAATGGTTCAGAAATTGGGGTTGATAATGGTTGAAAACTGTGAGTATTCAAATTCAAGGACAGAATGGTTTTGAAAGTTTGCAGTGTAGGCTGTAATGCAACATATTCCTAAAAAGCCTGAAAATTCTATATTATTTACTTCTCATTCTCTTTCCCTAAAATGTCTGCTAAATACAGACATTTCCTTCACAATATTTCAGCATGTGCTAAAACCCCCTTTGGCTGTAGAACCCTCTACTGCCTAAGCCTTCCATGCTTGGACATTACCTAATTTAAAATATCATTCTTTATCTTTGCCTCCCTGTAATTGTGTTTCATTGTCTATTTGTCAGCATTCTGCAAATTAAATGGAACAAGCTAAATCATTATGTCTCTACATTTTATTCCAGTCTAACAATTTTCAATTTCTTTCAATAAATTTCTTGTGGTACTTTTTTGAGTTCCTAGATCTTCCAGGTCATATCAACTTTTGATATCAACTGCCTCATATCAACTTTTGTATTAAAATATGCTACACCAAACTATAGGTATGACTTGACCTGACAGAATGGGGTCATCATTTTGTTCTGAAAAATATTTAATTACATACAACAAATATTATTATAGGCTGCAGTGGCATTAAGGCACACTAGGCGTTAAGGGACTAAAAATACAGTTTGAAGACTACCAATTATTTGTAAAAACTAGAGTGACACAACAAATAGGCACAAATAATGTGAACTAATCAGATAGAACAGAGCTTTTTTCATTTAAGACTTAATTTTTCAGAGCAGTTTTACATTCATAGCAAAATTGAGAGGAATGTACAGAGATTTCCCATATACCCACTGTCCCCACACATGCCTAGGCTCCTCCACTGTCAACATCCCCTACCATAATACATTTGTTAAACTGATTAACCTACATTGACACATTATAATCATCCAAAATCTATAGTTTATATTATGGTTCATTCTTGATGTTGCATATCCTATGGGTTTAGACAAATGCATTGTGACATATCCATTATTATAGTACCAAACAATATTTTCAGGGTCCTAAAAATCCTCTGTGCCCTGACTTTTCATCTCAACCCCTCCCTGCTCCTGATAACTGCTGATACTTTTACCATCTCGATTGTTCTGTCTTTTCAAGAATGTCACATACAGTTATAACTTTTTCAGATTGGCTTCTTTCACTTGTTAACATGCATTTAAATTCCCTCCACATCTTATCATGGCTTGACAGCTCATTCTCTTTGGCACTGAATAATTTCCCATTGTTTGGATGTTTCCCCATTTATCCATTCACCTACTGAAGGACATCTTGGTTGCTTCTAACTCTTGGAATTATGAATAAAGCTGTTATAAACATCTATGTGCAGGTTTTTGTATGTACATAGGTTTTCAACTCCTTTGGGTAAATAATACCAAGGATCATGACTGTATGGTAAGAGTAGGTTTAATTTTGTAAGTAACTGCTAAACATGGTTTCAAAATGACTGTGCCATTTTTTTTCATTCCCACCAGGATTAAATGAGAAATCCTGTTGTTCCACACTCTCATCAACATTTGGTGTTGTCAGTGTTTTGATTTTGGCCATTCTTATTGGTTGTATAGTGCTAGTTCATTTTTATTTTCATTGCATTTCCCTGGTGATGTATAATGTGGAGCATCTTTTCATGTGCCTTTTTGTGATTTTTTGATTTGTGATTTGATGAGGCATCAGTTAAGGTCTGTGGCCCATTTTTCAGTCAGGTTGTTTCATGTTGTTATTTTAAGATATGCATACATACATATCTTTTTATAACAGTCTTTCTTTTTTTTTTTTTTTTTTTTAGTGGGGGAGGTGGGCAGAAGAAGAGGGAGAGAAAGAATCTTAAGCAGACTCCACCTCCAGCATGGAGTCTGATTCAGGGTTTGATCTCACAACCCTGAGATCATGACCTAAGCTGTAATCAACGGTTGGATGTTAATTGATTGAGCCACCCAGGCACCCCCAAAACAGTCTTCCATTAGATGTGTCTTTTGCGGGGCACCTGGGTTGCTCAGTGGTTGAGCATCTGCCTTTGGCTCAGGCCATGATTCCAGGGTCCTGGGATCGAGTCCCACATTAGGCTTCCCACAGGGAGCCTGCTTCTTCCTCTCCTATGTCTCTACCTCTCTCTGTGTGTCTTTCATGAATAAATAAATTTTTTTTAATTTTTTTTTAATTTTTATTTATTTATGATAGGCACACAGTGAGAGAGAGAGAGGCAGAGACACAGGCAGAGGGAGAAGCAGGCTCCATGCACCGGGAGCCCGACGTGGGATTCGATCCCGGATCTCCAGGATCGCACCCTGGGCCAAAGGCAGGCGCTAAACTGCTGTGCCACCCAGGGATCCCAAATAAATATTTTTTTAATGTGTCTCTGTAAATATTTTCTTGTAGTCTATGACTTTTTTCTTTTGACATTGTCTTTCACAGAAGAGATAGAAGCTACATTTTGAGTGAGGTTATATTTAAAAAATAAGGAAAATTTTAAGGAAGAGTAGAAGAAAAATATATTTTCTTGGATTAGCAAAAGGAAAGAAAATAGAATGAAAAGATATAATGTGTCCCAGAATTAGGGGGATGATGGTGTTAATTTAGAATAGTTGGTGATAGATAGAAAATGAGACTCCAAGGACAACTGAATTAAATTGTGAAGAACCTTGAGTGTCATAATGAAAAATGTAAATCAGTGATAGCCAGATGGGAGAGCCAGATTTTTGAAGAGAGGAATAATACAGGTTTTGGCTGATGTGATACATGATTCACCTATATTGTATTGAATTTACTGTTAACACATTTGTAATGTTGTTTCCTCAACTCCTTATTTGTGCGGTTGCTATAGGACCTAGATCAGGAGTGCAACCCAATCCTGATAAGTTCCATCTTTTTAAGGATATCCATCAACACAACCTAGCTGGAACCTAACAATGATGCTGGAACTCTCTTTCCCATATTTGAAGCAGTCGTGTATTTGTAAACTACTATCTTAAAAACATACATAATTGTTTTCCTCATCTTTCTTTTAAGTTAAAAATATAAAAAATAGGGCAGCCCAGGTGGCTTAGCAGTTTAGCGCTGCCTTCAGCCCAGGGTGTAGTCCTGGAGACCCGGGATCAAGTCCATGTCGGGCTCCCTGCATGAGCCTGCTTCTCCCTCTGCCTGTGTCTCTGCCTCTCTCTCTCTCTCTCTCTCTCTCTCTCTCTTTCTCTCTCTCTCTCCCTCTGTGTCTCTCATAAATAAATAAAATCTTTAGAAAAAAATTTTAATAGCATTATGCCTTCTTTATAGGCCACATATCAAAGAGAACTCTGCTGCATCCAGCAGAAGGAAGCAATGGCATGGGATTGGAAACAGGCCTTCCTACTGAGTAAGCTATTGCTACTTGCACTCTGTGAACCTCTTGGTCTTTATTTGTAAAATAGGTGGTGGTAATAAGACCAAACTGACAATATTACTGATAAAATTAGAGAATCATTAAAAATTACATTTATATAGTGGCTCTTATTCACATAAGATAAGCATTCAATACATAATAGCTTTTATGTATATACATATTTATACCTGTTATTAATAGTAGTAGTAATTTTATTTCCTTTAAAAATATTCATATTGCATATTAACTTTTACTCAAGAATATAACAATTGAAATATCACTTTCATACTAAATAAAATATTTGAATCTTTTAATACAATGTTGGGAATATAGGACATTGTCTTTTGACCAAGAAAGAAATTTTTGTTAGGTGTAAATCATGGGAAACTGATTTCAACTCTTAGGCCACCAAATCACAGTGACTTCTCACAAGTACCATTAAAGGCAGAGACTTAACTTCTCTTGAGTGGTTTGTGTATTTGAAATAAAACTAACATCACTATATCTGTATGCAACAGAGTTACCATTTTTCCTTTTAGAGTGTCTTTTCAATTCATCAGTTAACCAGAGGTCATAGGAATATTACCTTCTTAAAGCTTTAGAGCATACCTTTTAGGCATCATTAATATTTTCATTCTTCTTTGGAAAAATGTTTTAAGTTCTTTGAATAAGAAATGTATTTGGATGCAAAACTTTATGAAAGTAAAGTTTGTTAATTTGTTTTGTTTTGTTTTTATATGTGAACCTTCTAAACTTTCAAAAGTCGAAGATGTTTGAGTACTTTTTTCTCTCTTCTATCCATGCCAGAAATGCCACTTTCCTATATGAGAAAAGAGAACAGATTTAGAACTGTCTCTGTATATCCTTGGTTTTGTATTCAAGTTGCCTTGGGATCTCAATCCAATAGGTTCTGCTACTAGAATCACAAATCTGAAAAGACACAATTTGTATTCAATATTAGGATTACCCTTGCACTGATACTAAACTAGAACCAAAAATGCCCTCTGGTAGGTGTAAAGCATTTTTATTTCATCCCTCTTTTCCAAAACCCCTATATACCTTGTGATTCTAAACTTGAAAGATTGAGTCAAGATGGGCAATATCCTCTCACTGGGATAATACTTTTGTTATATCTTTATTTGGTACTTCAAAACTTTACCAAAAATTGAAAAGGTAAAAAATACAAAATTTCTCCTTTGATCTTTCATACATGTTCAAGCCAATGTGATCTCTCTAGAGAGCCCGACTTTGTTCAGAGTTGTTTCCTCATTCTACTGAAAACCCTTCAGTGACTCATATCTGCCACAAATCAAACTCAAAATTCCTTAGCCTCACATGTGAAGTTTTTGACTATCAGTACAAAAATTGCTTTCCCATTTTTATTTCCAACCACAAGAGCCCTCCCCTTTGGGCACACTGAATATCACTCCATTTTCCAAAGGTACTTTCCATTTTGCTATCTTTGAGACTTTGTTTGTGTCATTCCTTCTCTGAGAGATGGAATTCCCTCCCTCTTCTCTTCCAGTCAATATCCTACCTTGACCTTGCTTGGAATGCTACCATGGATCTTGAAGTGTGTGCTGATGTTTGAGAATTTGGGAAATATGTCACTTGGAGAAATTCTGAGTTTTTTACTTCTTATATTGCTGGTTGGCAACAAGGGTACATTTTCTAACTTGCCAACAAGATAGTTTAGGCTGAGTTTTCTCATTTTAAAAATGACACATTTTCATCTGACAGAAGGGCTTAACAGAAGTAAAATCTAATGGAAAAATATTGTTATACTTTAAGCATAATTGTTACTATCTCATCATCCCATCTTTAATATTTTCCCAGGTTGATTAGCAGGTGAAATCAAAATTTATTGAAACATTCCACTCACTTTAGCTTCTGGAAAACTCAGTACTGTGAGTAGTTTCAGCAAGTATTTACAATTCCCATTGGAACCTGAAGACAATCCTTCCTTAATCTCGCCACTCATCATCATCAGCTTCATATTTATGAACAACATTTTTACCATGGATATCATTTCATTTTCATTTTAGTTTAATTCAACAAAATGAACTTTACAAATAAAGTCTGCATTTAAAATGAGCCATCTACTAAAATGAATAGAAAACCAGATGCCTGAAGGCCCTCAAGTCAACAGAGTATTAGAATCAAGAAACATTTCATGGGGCACATATTTAACACATGTTACTGTAAAGTCCATCGAGTATTAAAAGTAACAAATTTTGTCTGGTTTTACTTAGTGCTCATAAGACACTGATTGATAGATCTAAAGATAAAAAGGAACGCGGTGAAAGTTTAAGTATGAACCACAACACTACAGCAGCTCAAAAGTTCTTACCAATTGTGTCACAGTGATGTTTCTTTAATCTTTAACACTGGCAAATATTTATCACTACTGGTTGGTATCTTACCCTGTTCTAAATGCCACACTAATGGCCACATAATTATATTATGACATAGGATATCATAACATTACAGAAAGAAGTCAAGTTAGAGGATTCTCATTTATTCCTGGTTGGCTTTGGACTTGGTTTAGCAATACCAAAGTATTGTTTGGAATTCTGTTGACCTTGGGACATATGGGTGGCTCAGTGGTTGAGCATCTGCCTTCAGTTCAGGGATTGATTCCCACATCAGGCTCCCTACAGGGAGTCTGCTTCTCCCCCTACCTACCTCTCTCTCTCTCTCTTTCTCTCTCTCTCTCTCTCTGTCTTTCATGAGTAAATAAATAAAATCTTAGAAAAATCTATTCACTCTATGAATGATCTATCAACCATTCATTGTGTAGAATATTCAATCAGGTATTTAGGGCTATACAGTCTAAATAATTTTTTTTTAATGATAGAATGAGCTAGCTTTGTAACAAAACAGAAAGAATTCTAAGCACATGAATGTTCTATTTATGTATTTACATTTGCAAGTGTCATTTATTAGAATCAAAGCAGTTTATTATTCTTTACAAATCTTCAGAAGCTATTAATAGTATGTGTTGACATGTAAAAGCTTGGATGCATTCTAGCATTGTGTGTATTTATATGTAGTTACTACCTAAACCCATGATAAAAAATAGTGCAAGTGGCTTGTAATTTCCTTTCCCTATTTGGTTAAAATATTTCACACATTTTAAAGTCTACCTCTTTACTTCTTAACTACCAGCACATACTTGTTTCAATAAAGCCTAGCTTATCCTTACAATTTAATGATTAAAATTTCAGTAGTGTTAACCTTTTTCTTTATTTTTTGTGCTATTTAATGTAATAAGTGTTTTATAGAGCATTTTGTAATTGTGTGCTTTTTAATAACTTTGTCAGCAGGAATAATATACAAAATATTTATTTTTATTCTTTTTTTTAAAAGAATTTTTATTTATTTGAAAGAGAGATGAGAGAGAGTATGAGCAAGGGAGAGGGGCAGGAGGGAAAGGGAGAGGGAAAAGCAGACTCCCCACTTAGCAGGGAGCCCAACACAGGGCTTAATCCCAGGACTCTGAGATCATGACCTGAGCTAAAGGCAGATGCTTAATGAACTGAGCCACACAGGAATAATATACAAAATATCTAATACACATAAGGTAAGTGCTTTAACCAGTCACCTTGGATTCTTTACTCTCTAGGATGCCACAGCTAATCTGAACAATCACTGCCATCAAAAGCCAATATGTGGGACACCTGGGTGGCTCAGTGGTTCAGCGTTTGCCTTCAGCTCAGGGCATGATCATTATGGGGAGCCTGCTTCTCCCTCTGCCTATGTCTCTGCCTCTCTCTGTGTGTCTTTCATGAACAAATAAATAAAATCTTTAAAAAAAAAAAAAGCCAATATGTGTGTTCTGGTTGTATATCAACCTTGTTCTGAAGGATGCTCTACTTCGTGATTTGGGTGCTGAGAAACACAAAGACAACAGAGTAAGTTCCTTAATGTCTCTCAACAAATACACTTTTTTTTTTTTGGAACCAAAGTATAAAGGAATCATTTGGTGATGTATTGCCTATTTTTCACTCATTGATTAATTCTGGGTCTATTCAGATGGATTTACAGGCTTAACTGAATTATGAAGACAGCATGTGTAATTTGGAAGACATCATTTTCCATCAGCTTGTGTCCTATTTATAGCCTTCCATTGTCTGGCCTCTGAAGGTATTGTCATGTGAAAAGTGAAAAAATCAGGGTACCAGATCCAGCTTTGCTACTAACAAGTAATACATTCTCAGATTAATCATATCTTTTGGATTTCTGTTTCTTTCCTTGAAAATCTAAGATTTCAAATTACCTATCTCTAAATGTTCACATGACTTTTTAATTACTTGATTGAAAATATGTTTGAAATAAAGGCAGATATTTCTAGCGGTGATATACAGAATTTATTTTATTATGAATAAAAGGAGCATTCCTTTTTAATGTTATTTTAATCATGGGTTGAAATCTCAGGACTTTTTTACTAACTTCAAGCTCATATTCATCAAATTCTGTACTCACTGGAGATTATAGGCTTTAAGTTTTCCATACTGTCTAGCTATTAACTGTTCTACCAGACAGTAGTGGTAGAAGAATAATCCGAGAAAGATTGAGCAATTATAGAGAATTTATCTTCATTTCTCTCCATAGAATCATTTTTAATTTGACCATTTATCTTGTGTTGATTTGAAGTTTGTCTTTGTCTTATCACTGAAAATATATTCATTAAGTATTTACATAATATTAATACTTCTTCAACAGACATTCCTGAGGAAACAAATATTTGAAAATAATTTAGTAAAATGGTTCCATGGAAAATAATACTACAATTATCTGATCATTTGGTGGCATAAGGTTGTTTGTATAGCTTGAAAGGTGTTATTGAACACTTTGGGGTGGAATTCTCAACCTCAATTTTGAAAACTAGACTAATTTGGACAACTTTGAAAAAATACTAATAACTGGGCTCTACCTCATAACATTTCATTCAAAATGTCTTAAAACATTAAGTTAGGGTAACAATGATGTGGGAAACAAAGGCAAAAGAAAAAAAATAAATTTCATTACTACTTATAGCCCATTGACAAGTTTTTGAAACAAGTAGAGTGACCTTCCTCTAGGGACTCAGCTGCCTTGAATTTGACACTCTGCTAAGGGCAAAAGGCAATCTTAAATTAACATAATCCCAACCTCCAGGATCCTGTAAATCTACTTTAACATATAAAAATTCCTTCGGAAACTTCCTTTATCTCTACTCCCCAAGATACATGTTAGCAATCATCTCCCAAGCATATGGCCCACTGATACACATCTGAAGGGTCTCATGACTAAGGTTTTATTAGACAGTAACAAATAATAGCAGCTAGCCCCCTCAAAATTCTGGAAACCTTGCTTAAAAATTCCTGAGAGACTTATGCTATCCTTAACCCTCTCCCAACTTGAAAGAATATAATCAGTCACCACACACAACTCCAGTGCAACTCTTTCCACCCACAGGTCCTGTCCACGTGCTTTAATAAAACCACTTTTTGCACCAAAGATGTCTCAAGAATTATTTCTTGGCATCAGCTTTGAACCCCAACATTTCCATATCATATGCCTAAAATAAAAATGTCATTTATTTGAACTATTACATGATAGAGACATTAGAGCAGTCATTCTCTTGCTGCATATTGGAGTCACTTGGGGAATCTTTAGAAACTATGGATATCTGCATTGTTTCCCACACATTCTAATTTAGTTAATTTGAGGTTCAGGACGGGCATTGGATTTTTTTTTGGGGGGGGGGGGCATTGGATTTTTAAAATCTCCCCAGTTGATGCTAATATAGAACAAAGTCTGGAAACCACTACCTTGAAAGAACCCTTCTTCTATGTTAATGTGTTTTGCTATTTTACAATAATTACATATTAAAAATGTAAAAGTATAAAACATTACTATTCAGAGATCTCTAAAAAGAAACAGAAATAGAAGATATTCAGAATGGAGTATTCCAGGTTTATTAGATTCAAGTATTGCTCCAGGTATAGTGCACAAAATAACATTTCTTCATAAATCTATTTTTTTCAATATATATGGTATTGTGTTGTGTGTGTGTGTTTTACCTTTTTAACACATTTGTGATGTAAATTATTCAGAAAATTGGAAATATTGGGAGCTGTCAATGTTAAAAACAGACATACTGCCTAATTTTTATTGCCGATTCATCTGGATTATTATTTTCACTTGCTTGATTTGAAATTTTAAGGATAGATTCAGATTAACTAATGCCAATGGATGTTCCTTTTCAAAAAATGTGTTGGCTTTTTTTTTTTTTTAAACAACTCCAATGCTATTCAGTAATGGATAAAGCAGATTTTTTTTTCATTTGTTCTCTCTACTAGGAATTTTCAATAGGTAGATAGTATAAAGCCTTGCTGTATAATTTTGGAATTGTTTTGAAAGATTATTTGTACTTTTGCAGGTTTTACTTTATTACATTTTTATTTATTTTGTTTAGAAGAATCTGTATTGGGCATCAAAAAAAAAAAAAAAAGTAGTGATTTGTGTGAACTAGACTGCCTTTGGTGAAACTAGATCTCTATTACTGACATTAAAACTAAATCTTTCCAGTGATTAAGCCGGGTGGATGAAATGAGAAAGCTACAAACATTAGATGATCATTGAAGACTGCCTATAAAATTGCTTGGGCAAAGAGGCACTTCAGTGCCACTTGGCAGTGGGCATGGCTGAGAATACACAACAAAAGAGTGCAGGCATGTCATCAGTAAAACAGATACTCAGGAGGGTTTGGATCTTTAATACCATTGACACTTTCAAAATAACTATTTCTCCTAATATTTGGTAAGAATATAAATGCTATTCCTGATGTCTTAGGAGACTATAATGATTTGTTTTTCATATGGTCTATAAATTAGAAAGTAGACAAAGAGTTATAAATTTATAAACTATAGGAAGATGGTGACCTCAACAAGAGTGTAGTACCCTGTCCCTTACCACTCCCCACTATTTAACCAATAATGGCTGATTATTAGAGCCTGAAGGAAAAAGCCTATTGAGATACAATGCATATGGCTGAGACCTTTAAAGGAGACCCTGGTAGATAGCATGTAGAAAAGTCCCCAATAGGGGTGCCTGGGTGGCTCAGTTAAGCATCTTCTTTTGTTCAGGTCATGATCTTGGGGGTCCTGGGATCAAGCTCTGCATCAGGCTCCCTGCTCAGTGGGGAGTCTGCTTCTCCCTCTACCGCTCCTGTCTCTCCTACCCTTGCTCATGTGTACTCTCTTTTTTAAATAAATAAATAAAATATTTAAAGATTTTCTTTAAAAAAAGAAAAAGCAGAAGAAAGGAAGGAAGAAAAGAAAGAAAAAAGAAAAGAAAAGAAAAGAAAGAAAAGAGAAGAAAAAAGAAAAGAAAGAAAAGAAAAAAGAAAAGAAAGAGAAGAAAAAAGAAAGAAAAGAAAAGAAAAGAAAAGAAAGAAAAGAAAAAAAGAAAAGAAAAGAAAAGAAAAGAAAAGAAAAGAAAAAAAGAAAAGAAAAGAAAAGAAAAGTTCCCAATACTTAAAATGTCTTGTATTGCCAGTGGAATCTGAGGCAAAGTTTACAGATGGAACCATTATATCAGTGTTGGGTGGGAGGGAGGAAGTGAGTTGATCTGTGTGACAATGTATTTGAAGGATGGATGGGGTGCTACTCCTGTGACTTTGTTTATACTAGCTTAGTAGAAATGGAAACACTGGAGGAGAATTATAGCAGTTGACTGAGAATAACCTATACATTTGCACCTGAGAATAGAGTAGCCTCAACACAACTTCCTAAACTAATGACTTTGAGCCTCTGGAGAAGAAATTTTCATCCCAGTTTCTTCCATTTTACGAATCCAATGCTAGCCAAGAGATTACAACATCTTGACCTACATGTTGAGAGGTTCCACACATGCTAACATGAGTTGGTAGAGATATTTATCTTGCATGGAAGCTCTTAATTCATTTTTCCTGCTATGAAGTATTTTGTTCATTAAAATACAATTGTATACCACATTTATCTATGTTTTGCATACCTAGTTTGCTTCTTTTCTTTTTCTTTCTTTCTCTTTCTTTCTTTCTTTCTTTCTTTCTTTCTTTCTTTCTTTTTCTTTTTCTTTCTTTCTTCTTTTTCTTTTTTGCTATTATAAAGAACACCGCTATTAATGACCTCACATAGGTCTCCTTGTGTTCCTATGAAAGAGTTTCTTTAAGGCAAACTCCTAGAATGGAATGGCTAGAATATATATATATAATGTATATAATTATATATAATATATTATAAATAATATACATAATATAATGCATATTTTGCATACAATGAATATATATACATATAATGAATATATAATGCATATTTTCATCTATACTAGATATTTCTAAATTACATTTCAGGATGGTAGTACTAACTTTAACTTCAGCTAGAAGTTTATGAGGGTTTACACTGTTTCATATCCTTTCTGACATTTTATTGCCAGACTTTTCAATGTTTGCCCCTATATGGTTGTGGTTTTAATTTTCATCCCTTTGGTTACTAGATACTTGAGCTTTCTTTGTGTGTCATATTTTTTATTGCTACTTATTTGTCTCTCAATTTTCCCAAAAGTTTTATATATATTTTCTCTGACAATATTCCTGTATATTTGACCTCAAATAAACAAACTATATAGGCTTCCTATATAGGCCGCCTGTAATTGTGCCTTCTAATTTCCTTCCAGTTCCCACTGTCCCTTATTTCTTTACTAAAATAACTGTATTTAAGCTGAGTATATTATTACCTACATATATTACTATTTATCTAAGACTCCTTTGTAAGTCAAGTGTAGCCATGAGTTCAGTTCTGACCAATGAAATATAAATGACATGTTATATGCAATTTTCAGAATGTTTACTTAAATGGCAAGGGGTTCTCTCTTAGTTTCTAGTCAGTATGGAATAACTGGTAACTGACTACCTCTCCTAATATAGACAATTAGAAAACTGAATTAAATAACTAACCATCTGTCTATAGATATTAAATAAGAGGCATCATTATAATCCCATAGAGAATTAAAATCCCATAGAGAATGAAAACAAATGAGGCATGTCCAACGATTGTCCCAGCTTTCTACCTGGGAATAATATCTAGATATTAGTGTGGGAAGGGAAAATTAAAACAGAGATCAGGCTATCTCACTGAGTTGAGAAAATAGAGATTGTTGGGCATCTAATTTTGTAAAGCATAATTCTAGAGAGGAGTGAATAATGTGAAAAGATAACTCTAGAAATATGTATGGAGTTTTCTTTGAGTGGTTGGCTGAATGTTAAACATCATAGAGTGATACACCATAAGATCAGGCAAAAAGCAATTACTAGCGATTGTAAATGGAACAACTTAGAAATAAAATGCTATTCAGTGATAAAAAGGTACAGACTCCCAATACACAAAGAAAAATTGATAAATCTCAAAACGACTATATGAAAAAGAAATCAGACTCAAAAAATACATACTGTATGATTCTATTTATATGAAATTCTGGAATAGGGGATACTATCCTCTACTCATAAAATCACATCAGTGTTTGATTTTAGCTGGGGCTGAAGTAGCTAACTGATGAAGCATGAGAACATTCTTTGAAGTGATGGAAATGTTTGAAATTTTGGTTGCGGTGGTACTTACATAAATGTATAAGTATGCCAAAATTTATTTACCTGAGCACTTAAAATAGGGCATTTCGTTTTATGAAATTTATACCATAATACGGTTGATTTCACAAAAGATAAAAGATGTCATTTTATTTTCCATTTTCAATTTGTTTTTTGGAATGAGACTCTGTTAACTGGAGTTCCAACAGCTATCCTAGTCCATGAGGACAAGATGTTTTGTAAAGGATACTGGAGAGGTGCATGAAAGACCTTTGGTCTCTGAAATGATATATGTCTACTGTAGCTATACATGAGTCATGTAAATCTAGATAAGATAGACACATCTAGAAAGAGAGGTCACTGGATTTTTCATCTCTCAATTTCTTATACACAGAGTAGTCCTATATTGGGAGCTAAAGAAATATTTTGTTAAGATAGAAGGACTCAGAATGGATGCTATCTTTGTACCCCATATGAGGAAATTCTTTAGGAAACTATTCTAATTAAAGATAGGGAAAGACAAAGATTATAATAAATGGTGATGAACAATAAATATAAAAAAATGATAGATTAATCTATATGATTATAATGATGATAGTACAACTGAGCATTGGTACAATGTGTTAAAGATCTCACATACACATGCACAAGCACATACACATACACACACACTAAAGTAAGGGAAGAAACAGTAACTTAGACTAAAATTCTGGAGTTTTTAAAATTAAACATCATAGGGGGAATGAAAGCCATACAAAAATTTCATCTCAATGGCAAGAAGAGAAGAAAGTAAGTAAACTACTCATATAAAAGGGTTTTCTTTAAATTTAATTATATATTGGAAATATATATTGAATATTCCTAATAAATAGGAAAATAATTATTGAATATTCTTTAAAAAATGATAAAATGATAAATAGTAGACAAATAGAGGTACATGTTGGATTTTTTTTTCTAAGATTTTATTTATTCATGAGAGACAGAGAGAGAGAGAGAGGCAGAGACACAGGCAGAGGGAGAAGCAGGCTCCATGCAGGGAACCCAATGTGGGACTCAAACCCAGGACTCCAGGATCACACCCTGGGCCGAAGCCAGGCACTAAACTGCTGAGCCACCCGGGGATCCTCAGATATTTTAAGTAGTGAGGATGTGAATAAAAAAAGAAACTTGCTCAATCAAACATATTTTTAAAATATATGTAATAAATTTGTCATAGAAAATATTGAGTTTACAGGAAAATTATAATGAATATGATTGAGTTCATTTCCCTAACAAAAACCAAATACTTGATAATATCTAGATTTTGTGAAAGAAAGGTGACCAAATTCTAATCTTTACAGATGGGACATGCATATCTAGAAAGAGAAATCACTCAATTGTATGTTGATTAGGCTCTTTCCATGAATTTTTGAATTGGTCCCTAAGACTAAAATATCCTCACCTTTCATTTTGAATTTAAAATTCTATTTGCTTATCTTCTTATCTCTCCTCCTCAGACTAGTATTTTATATGTCTATTATAATATTTCTCTATTGTGGTTAAGAGATATTTCTGCCTATAGATTGTGACCTCCTGAAAGAAGGTATTCTACATTACAATAGCTCAAAAAATATTCTTTTTAAGAAATCTCCTTATTATAAACACTTTGTGTGATTCTTTTGACATATTTCCATCATTCAGAGGGCTTAACAATATGTTTCTTAAAAAGAATGTTACCTTAGATGTTGTTGAATAAAACTGAATTTAATATATAGAACATGTTCAACTATAGGAAATTCTGTTGAAAAATACAAACCAGAAAATGAGACATCACAAAGATCAAGAAAAATACCATGCGGGATGCCTGGGTGACTTAGCAGTTGAGTGTCTGCCTTTGGCTCAGAGCATGATCCTGGGACACCTACAGGGAGCCTGCTTCTCCCTCTGCCTGTGTCTCTGCCTCTCTATCTCTCTGTGTCTCTCATGAATAAATAAATAAAATCTTAAAAAAGAAAAAGAAAAAGAAAAATGCCATGCATATGGAGTTCTAAATCTTACCTTTGTATTGCATAGGAAGCTCTTTTATTTTTAACATATACTCCCTCTTATTTGACCACATATTTAGTAAAATTCTCTCTCTTTTTCTGGCTCACAGTAGATTTGAAGCAGCAGATTACAAATGTGCTAAAGGATGAGAGATTTTAAAAGTTTGCACATGTAGCAAAACAAATGATTGTTCGTTGCATAAATGTGAGAGAAAAGACAGAAATTACATGAAACAGATTTAAGAACATAGTGGCAAAATGTCCTAGAAGTCTAATGGTCCCTTTGGACATCTTTCCATTGAAATACAAATGATAAGAACATTTTTTATGATGACATTAATATTTTAACATGTGCAAAGTGTTCCACAATCCATTTGTTGCAGAGAGCATGAAATGCATTTTTAAAAAATATTTCTATTAAAAGAGAAAAAAGAAGAAAGTTCATTTGTTATATTATTCACCTAGATGAACACGTCATTCTATAGCAAAACCCAAATGATGCTTCATTTTTTTAAAGATTTATTTATTTATTAGAGAGAGAGAGGGAGAATGCATGCAGTTGGGGGGGCAGGGGTATAGGGAGTGGGAGAGACAGAATCTCTAGCAAACTCCTCTCCGAGTAGAGCCTGGAGCCCTATGCAAGGCTGACCTCAGAACCCTGAGATCAAGACCTGAGCTGAAACCAAGAATTGGATCCTCAACTCAGTAAGTCACCCAGGAACCATTATTTTATATTCTTTTACATATGGTAGGACTGGTATAGATAGCCTCTCATTCTCTGAACATCACTGAAAAACAGGTAAAGAAATAAATGATTCCTATTGCATAGGGGAAGATATATGTTTGCAAACAACACAGATTCCCCACACAACCAATTTGGATAATAATTTTTAAAATGTTACAATTCTAAAAGTTTTGCCCTCATCCATCAAAAAAGTGTGATCTATTTTTCACATACTCATAGTTTGGAATATTCCCTCAGAAATACATTGGCTGAGCACATGGGTGGCTCAGGCAGTTAAGCGTCTGCCTTAGTCTTAGGTCATGATCCCAGGTCCTGAAGTTGAGCACACTTCAGGCTCCCTGCTCAGTGGGGAGCCTCCTTTCCCTCTCCCTCTTCCTGCTGCTCCCCCTGCTTGTGCTCTCTTGCTCTCTCTCTTTCTCTCAAATAAATAAGTAACATCTTAAAAAAAGATACACATTGGCATGTTGACTTTTATTTTTTCAATTATGTTTTTATTTAATTTACTCTGCTGTTATAGATGCACAATTATGAATCACTGGGGTTTACAAGGCATTGAGTGCAGCATTTCTTTCAAAGACTGTGCTTTATTTGAGCTGTAATACAGGCTAGGACATCCTTAAACCTCCCTGCAGAACCAGAGAAAATAATGGAGTGCTGAATAGAGGTAAAGAATATACCCAAGTGGGCAGATATAGCCTATGTCTTTCAAAGGTTGAACGCTCTGGGTTTTGTTCAATACTTTCCAAGGTATTATTTCTCCATGTAATGGTATTCTCAAAACAGGTTCTTCAAATGTCAGAAGGGGAGAGGTAGACCAATAGCCTACAGTTTGGAAAAGCAAGTAAAACATTTGTAAGCCTGCTTGAAATGTATTTTGGTTACACTTACTGATTTATCTATAACACTCAGTGTTTGTTTCCCCATGTGGTACATCATTTAGTGAATCTGTCTGCAGAATAAAAATGTTTTCACCTACTGATCTCCAAAGTAAATATGATCAAATTAAAGCTCAAAAGATAACTTCATAGATACTACATAACAGCAGAGTTGGTTTAGATATTCTTTTATTCAAATGACCATTACCAATAGGTGAAAGCTGACACTGAAACTATTCTCCTTAGATTGAAAGTTATCAAGACCCATTAAAGACTTATTTCTTTTAAAACGTGTTCCTTTCTTCTTAATGCCTCTGGAATGGTGCAAAATACAAACTGGGACTCAGAAAGTTGTTTATGTAGGTGGATTAATTTGATTACATAATAATTTCCTGTTGTGATAGCTTACTCTTGTGGCCATTACACAAATACTATTTGAGAGTGATGAATGAGGATTTACTGGGATCACTTTTTCCTTTGATACTACCCAAAGTGGAAACAAACATTGGGCCTTCTGCTTCCAACTTGGAAAAAATGTTGGATTTTTTTCCCCCACAAGCATCACACGTGGATAAAGTAGAGTAGAGATAAAAGTTATTTTCTAAATAAAGATACTATAGAGGTGCCCCTATCAGAAACTTCAGGACTGACTAAGGACTAGTCAATCTTGGCAACATTTTGTAAATGATTTAGATGCACTGCCAAGATTAAGGACTGTTCTAGGATGTAGGCTGTTTAGGATTAGAGCTGAAAGGAACATATATAATGTGGGTTGAATGGGCATTTCACTAATTTGTGTTTGCTCTACAACATATCTAAAATGAGTACTATCAAAGGAGAATGGGTTCTAGTAACTTTAGGTAAAGCAACTTTAGGTAAAGCAATATTATTCCACAGAGGATTGAGTAATTCCTTTTCTATTTCTTTCCTGTTCAAACTAATATCTAGTTCTAAGCATTTAGATCTAAATTTTAATTATCAGTGGTCAGTCTGATAAAGGATAGAAGAATCCTCCTCAAGAAAATACATCAAAATGTTTCCTCATGAACTGTCATTCAACATTGATTGCTTTGGAATGCTCTATTTACATCATGAAAGCAATAAATAATAATAAAAAAACAGCAACAATGAGGAAAATATAGCTTGGAATTTTTTTTTTTTAATTATTCATGAGAGATACAGAGAGAGAGGCAGAGACACAGGCAGAGAGAAGCAGGCTCCTAGCAGGCAGCTAGATGCAGGATTCGATCCTGGGACCAGGATCACACCCTGAGCCAAAGGCAGACACTCAACCGTTGAGCCACCCAGGTGTCCCTATAGCTTGGAATTAATAAAACCTTGCTACGGCATTTAGAGGTTTACTATATAAATTAATTTTCCACTTGTTTTTAGTGAAATCACAAGTGTTCAGATCCAGTATCATTGATACTTGTAGCACACATGTTCAAGATGTTAATTATGTTTACATTTACAAAAATATTTCTTAAAAGCATGGGATTACTCAAGGGAAATAAACAGGTCACATAGGAATATAATCTCTTCCTTAAACATTTTTAAAATGAGATTTCTCAAGATTATGCAATTTAGTAAATATTTAATGGTAATACTTTTAACATATAGATATCATTTTGTTAGTAGATAATAGCTGGAATATTAAAATGGTCAAAAACTATGTTCTTTTTTTGTGAAATAATATTCCAAACAATCTCCAATAGAACAACATCATATATCTTCCCAATATATTTTAGTTATTTTTCAGGTAAATAAAATATACTAAATTTACATGCAGTCTTGAGAACAGGATAGTGTGAAAACTTATTTTCCCTGTTCTCATCAGAGTTTCACTGGTCAGAATATGCAGGTCACAGTTATGTAGGAAAAGTTGGGGTTCAGACCCGATGCCAAGAAAGAATTCTTGAGACATCTACAAAGCAAAAAAGTGGTCTCATTAAAGTATGGGGACAGGACTTGTGGGCAGAAAGAGTTGCACTGGAGTTGTGGGGAGTGACTGATTATATTCTTTCAAGTTGGGAGAAGGATAGGGATAGGATAAGTCTCTCGGGAATTTTTAAGCAAGGTTTCCAGGACCTTGAGAGGGCTAGAGGCTATTAGGAAAAGGTCATTTGTTACTGTTCAGTAAAACTTCAGTCAAGAGATGCTGCAGATGTATATCAGTGGGTCATATACTCAGAGGATGATTGCTAACACTATCTTGGTGGGTTGAGATAAAGAAATTTCCAAAGGAATTTTTATATGTCAAAGTAGATTTACAGGATCCTGGGGTGGGGTTAGGATTATGTTAATTTAAGATTGCCTTTTGCCTTTAGCAGAGTGTCAACATCAAGGTAGTTGAGTCCCTAGAGGGAGGTCACTCTGCTTGTTTCAAGGACTTGTCAATGGGCTGTAAGTAGTAAGGAAATTTAATTTTTTTTCTTTTGCCTTTGTTTCTCACATTAATGGTTGTATAGATTTCAGTCATCACATTTTTCTCAAGACAGTCCTCCATAGAGATTCTATCCTGATCCAAATAAAGATAATTATTTTTATGTTTTGGTTACTTAAATTATGTGTAGACAGCTGTCATCTGGCTCTAATCTATAAGAAATAAAAAATCAAGTAAACACTTAGAAGTGTTAAGGTAACATATATCCAAGATTACTATTCAAAGTCATAATATAAATGTTCCTAGTGTGTTTGGACAAGGAAAATCTCAATGTGTGTTTAATAAAGTCTATTCAGCCTACATGCATTATTTGAACTTGTAGTAATAATTAAGAGTTGATATAAATATTCAAAAACAAATAAGGCTATGCAATTTAAAAGACAACTTGATCAGGGAACAGGGCTGGCTGAAGACAAAGCACAGTTGATATCCCACAAAGGACCCCTGCCCAGGGGGGGATATGTGTGACATTCCTCAGGAAGCTTCCAATTGTCTTAATGTTGATGCCTTGCTATAGGGAAAAACAATCTAACTTGACAATGGCAAGGCCACCAGTATCTTATAAATCCTCTTTAGCATATGAAAATCTTTTGAAATCTCCCTTTTCCCTACTTCCCCCAACTCCCAGGTATATAATCAGCCACTCTTCACAAGCCCCAGGCAGTAGGTCTTCCTGCCCATGGGTCCTGTCCCCAAGCTTTAATAAAATCAGTTTTGCACCTAAGACATCTCAAGAATTCTTTCTTGGTCATCGGCTCCAGACCTCACCTATATTCCAAAACCCCATCAAACTTAATCCTTAATCTCTGTCAGCATTTAAAAATAAATAGTAGTGACAAATTTTTTAATTAGGAACAAGTGCTAGTAAAAACTGAAATGATGCTAGTTTCTTACACTAATAAACCTAGATTAAGTTAAATGGTAATGCATTTCATCACAAATAACTGGCCCTTATCCCAAAACAAAGGAACCATTTCCTTTTGATGATAATATTGTAATAATAAAGACAGCATTTCCATGTTAACCCTTCAAAAAGAAGAGCTGTCTTATTCTTCCACAGAATTATGGGGAAAGAAAAATAATTTTTCCTCTACCCTTCTAGGTTTTTGGCTGAACCCTCCATGTAATAAAAGATGGATTAAAAAAAAAAAGATGGATTAACAGTAGAAAAATAAACAGAAATGTAGTAACATGTATACTTCCTGTCAGAGAGGAAGACCTTCTCTGCCCTATGGTCCTTCTAGCTGCACATAGATTCAAAGTGACATAAGAGAGGTTAACAGGAGAAAATCAAATTTAATAGGAATCCACACAGACTTGGAATTCTGAAGACAATGAGGCAATATTAAATTCATAGGATCCAAGGACAAGGGGAGGGGCCTGAGGACACAAGAGGAGAAAACCCCCTTTAGCAAGAAGGTGAAAAGGAGAAGTTTGAAAAACCAAAATTGTTCAATTATGCAGATGAGTTCCTTTGGGATATAAGGCTCTCTTTTATTTTTTTTTATTTTTTTTTTAATTTTTTTTTTATTTATGATAGTCACAGAGAGAGAAAGAGAGAGGCAGAGACACAGGCAGAGGGAGAAGCAGGCTCCATGCACCGGGAGCCCGACGTGGGATTTGATCCCGGGTCTCCAGGATCGCGCCCTGGGCCAAAGGCAGGCGCCAAACCGCTGCGCCACCCAGGGATCCCCGGATATAAGGCTCTCTTTTAATACTTCTTGTTACAGGCTCTCCTTTCCAATGTAAATTTAGGCAGTCATGAGGGGAGACTGAACACTTTTCTTGTAGCTGCTGGGTTTTTATTAGTTTTAACTTGAAATAATCTTTACGCCACAGCTACCCTTTCACTCCTGTATACATGAGAGCTACCCAGAAAAGCTGAGTGACCCTTCAAAATGGCTCAAGCTACCACCTTAAATACTATCCCTCCAGCTAAAGCCAAAAATAAGATGTTGAGGGATGGGGAGCCAGGTCTGGGACATTTTCAGGCAAAGCATGGTAAACCAGGGTATGAGTTAGGCAGATTTAAGTTTCTGCCTTTTCCAGTGATAATATTTTCTGGAGATTAAGTCATCCCCCTTTTCCTGGTACAGGGAGGGAGAAACTCACAAATGGAGACTTTGGTTATAAACGTAAATGTTTATAATGCTTAGTTTTCAGAGCTTCTCCTGTGTCTGCAGTGTCTTAAAAATAATTAGCCTAAAATAATCCTTATGTCAAAGAGGCATGTTTTGGGGTGATAAATTCTGTTTCCCTTCAGGATAGCTCTCATTCTTGGAAGTACTGTCACCCTGTTACTTTTGGTCATCTTAATTTAAAAATGATCCTTCCTGCCTATGTCATCTAAGAAACAATAACCTGAAAAGGTATAAATTTATGAAACTGTTAAATTGAAAAAACTCTCATCTCAGCATTTGTAAATTGCATTTCTTAAGTTTACTTATATTTCAAAGCTTTATGGAACATATATTTTCAATCTCATGGTTATATTAACTATCATGTGTACATACACATGAAAACATACATGAAAGGCATTAACATTTATAGACATGTATGATTTAAAAAATGAATGATCTGATAATTCCATTACTCTTAGACAGCCTTTTTAAAAGTTTGGTCATATAATTTTTCAGATTTTTTCTAAGTATATGCTAGTTATATATGCTACATTAAAATTATATATAAATTACATAGAATATGGACAGTGGCTGGAGGGTTAAGTGAAGTCAAGAGGTTCTTGAGATGGAAGAAATAATAGCACAGTTGGAGGAACAACTTCGTGTGCAGAGAAAAATGGATAATGTTGCTAAGAATTGCTAAAGAGATAGTGAAACAGCTTAAAAGCATAAAGTGGAACAAAAATCAAAATGCCTGCACTGTTTCAGCGAAGCTCAATTTTATTTTATTTATTTTTTAATATTTATTTATTTATTTTATTGAAGCTCAATTTTAAAGTAACTTTTTTCCTCTTTTCTGCAAACTTCCCCTCCTCCCCTTTGTTTCAGAAACGCAGTACCACCCTAAAGACTTGAAGACGGAAGCAGGTAGCTTGTACACAATTCCTGTCAAAACTGAGTAGATTCTATATTTCCCTCTAAAACCTCTGAGCCCTTTCCTGGGGGCAGGCTTACCGTTTCTTTGAAGGCTTAGCCTGCTACAGCATCCTTCACCCAGCAAAGTAATAAACCATTTCCCTTCCTTATACCCAGACTGTCTTCACGTTAAATATTTAAGCTCCCGAGCACAGAGGTTGGTTTTCAAAAATAAGATCTTGAATATATTAAAGAGGGGATCAAGTATCCAAGGGGAGGACATAGACACGTTCTCTACACTTTGAAGAAAGAGGACAAAATTGGGAAGTACAGAATATGTTAGATGGGTACACATGATGAATATGTTAGACACAGAATATGTTAGATGGGTACACATGATGGTAGAAATTTGTGGAAGCCCTTTTCTGATTGCTTCTGATTGTGTAATGGTTTAGGAAGCAAGATCATTGGCAAACACTGAATGAGAGGGAGAACATGCTGGAATTTTAATGAGAAAGGTATGTGATATGAGAGTTGGAGAATGAATAGACTAGGACAATAATGATCTATGGGTAGCTCTATGAGCTCATTTGTGGCCATAAATTTAAAAGCAGTGTGGTTTGTGTCATTTTCTGTAGTCATGTTCAGTTTGTGGGTGGGGAACAGGTAGAAAGACAACTCATCACATATATGAAGAAGAAGAGGCAAGGGAAGTGAGAAGTTATCATGAAATTATAATGATTGATTATGGATGTTAAGTTGGGTAAAGAGGAGGAGAGAGGGTATAATAGCATGCTTGGGCTGCCATAATGAAATAGTACAGACTGAGTAACATTTACAGAAATTTATTTTCTTTTAATTCTGGAGCTTGGAAGTCCAAAATCTAAGATCCAGAGGGTGGATTTCTGTTAAGCCCTCTCTTCCTGACTTGTTCTGCACCATTTAAAAAATTTAACTCATAGATAAAGCAGCAATACTTCCAGAGTTGAAGGTCTAAACCAATCTTGGTGCAAAGTTCTCTTAGAGAAGTGCTTTTCTTGCCATAGTCTCTGAATTACCTTATGGTTCTATGGAAAAAGCTCAGATAACCCCTAGCTATGAAATTATTGCTTCACTTTCTTTATTGTTTACCAATTAAATTACAGGAACATTATGGAGACTCAAGTGTGTAGCCAAAAAAAAGGAAGGAATTCTATCTCTACCCAACAAAATCAGAGAAGTATTGGAATAAATATATAGGTCTATTAGCATAAATTTCAGACTTCAACTTTAACATTTATGGGTAGTTTATCCCTCACTTCTATACTAAACCTCTGTCCCAGTTTGGGCATCTCTCAGTATACACCTGTTATTCTATCATCCTTAGGTCAATACTTCCCTTTACTTCAAAAGTGTTCCAGTTTGCATAATGAATATATTTAATCAGTCACCAAGATCTGGCAATACAGGCCAATTTAACACTAGTATTTCCTACAGCACTTATCATTTGAAACTGGATATAAAACCAGAATACAGGTTTAATTTATATGTAAAAGTTAAATAAAATTAACACAGCAATAAATCTGTGACATTTTTTATGCTGTTCCCATAAGCATGGTTTCTAGTTATACATGCCCTTTAAAAGTTAACAAAAGGGAAATGAATGTTTAGAATACTTTGCATAAGAAATGTATTGCCTTTATAATAAAAAGTTATCATGGCAGCATTTTATTTTCATATGAAACAAATACTAGGTCACTGGATTTTGATGTTATGAAGAAATACATTAACATATTCAAATGAGAAAAAGGTCTTGACTGTTAAAATTTTTACACCAAAAGATCATAAGCCTTTTGCAAGAAATACAGTATTCTTCAATAGAGTGTTTTGTGTTGTTTTGTTTTAACATGTGATATTCAGTAAGCTCCACTTTAAAAATACAAAAATGGGTAAAAATAATAATACATAAGTACCTTCATTCTTAACATGACAGATAAATATGATTCCCTTTGCTTGGCTCAGATTTCCCCCAAATCCATTCAAATACATGAATCACAGATGTTCCCATGCAAGTCCTTAGAGATGTGAGTACAGGGTATAAACAAATATTTAAAAATAACTTGAGTAACAGACAGAAAAAATTAAATGTGAAAAATGTTAATAGAGTTTTTAGATTAGCAACAACCATTGGGAAGTATGGTGAGCATCTTATTGAAATCATAGAGTGTAGGAGTGTGCAAGGTCACAGTGTGCCATTTCGAATGTGGGAGAAGAGAAGCTATGAGGACCTCATTTGGCAGATGACAAATGTCCTCTAGGCTTTTCTAGATTAAAGCCTGCCAAACATGAAATTTCTACATAAAACTGTCAGCTGATCTGTGGCACTATTGTATTGCTACAGATTTCAGGAGAGATAGCCAAAAGAATGAAGCTAAAACACATGCAAAAAGATTAAAACCAGTTTTGAATGCTTGGGAGCAAAGGAGGACAGTAGTTCACAAACACAACTTAAAATATGTTGAGAAGAGGATGAAAAACTTATATATATATATATATTTTTTAAAGGTTTTATTTATTTATTTATTCATGAGAGAGAGAGAGAGAGGCAGAGACACAGGCAGAGGGAGAAGCAGGCTCCATGCAGGGAGACCAATGTGGGACTCGATCTCCTGTCCCCAGGATCACACCCTGGGCTGAAGGTGGGCGCTAAACTGCTGAGCCACCCAGGGATCCCGAAAAACTTATATTGAAGTGATAATTACTTGACTCCAAGTGACATAACAAAATTCAGCTCTACTTGCCATCCCTTATTCATGGAAATTTAGAAACTGTTAGAGTTGAAAGGGATCCTGGCTAGGTCAGCAAGGAAAGTAAGCTAGTCCACCTTTAAGTTACTCCAGCAACTTCTGGATAATGAGGTATGTGATAAGACCAGTCAGTTTCAAAGCCATGAGTCCATTGTTGTAATTTTTGTTGTACAATAAGTTTCTTGATCAGGAACAGTGCTAAAGAGACTTCCACAAGAGTGATTAAGGTGTTCTGTGAGTCTATGGATGGCTGTGCCTATAGAAGTGTTATAAGCAAGGAAGATAAAACCATATCTATAATGTAATTAACTAAGGAGCTAGCTAGTCACAATGGTGCCAAAACAGAGGCTCCATGTTGGTCCCTGCTATTAATAGGTTAGGCATGGAGCAGCAATGTTAGCCAGGCCAGGCTTGGTAAGGAGAATCCCACATTGAAGAACCCATGCATAGTCTTCACTTCTATCTCCATGGCTACTGTTTTACCCTTTGTGCACTCTTTAAGAACTGAAGAGAAAATGAAACATCCACAGAGTGTTAGTTTGTCCACAACTGATAATTAAGATTCTTCTCTGTTTTTGATCCTTTTGATTGCTATTCACATTAGAAACAAATATATTCATAATTTGTACTCATTCTGAAAAGTTTATCCACATACTTCTTACCCAGACTTCCTTGTAGCCAGTCTGTCAGTCCTGTTCCTTCTGATTCACCATTAGCAGTCAAGCCATTAACAACTGGAGATTGATCTCTGTAGCTCCATATTTCTGACCACCTCTCACTCCAGATAAAGTGGACAACTAAATGTTCTGCTTGAAGTTATGCCCACTGGTAGGATTTTCCTTCACCACTGTACTTTAGGGTCACCTTTGAGTGGGGCTGTGTTGCTATGGCTGTCCTCTTTTGGATTATAATAGCATATTGCACAGACTAAATTGTTCACTGAACTAAAATTTTTGGGTTTTTATCTTCAGTTAACCAGTTGTAAGGAACACAACTATAGACCACAGGTACAGTCTGAGGTAGAGGAGGAGATGGTATAAGTTGAATCATGGTCAAAAGAATCTGAGTCTCCATTGATACAACTTACTTATATTTCTTGGACCTTCCTGAGCTCAGTTTCTAATATGCTAGATGATAGATTGCTGCTGCATACACCCAAACTATGCTAAGTGAGGAAAAGGACACTCAGCTAGTATTGGTAATCTCATATCCCATCATGACCTGAGTCTTTTCCAAGTTCCAGTAGCAAACTAGAAACTGTTCCCCAGAATGAGGTTAGTTATCTGCAGGGAAAGGCACTGAATTGCTTCAAAATCCTAGATGTTTGTGCTGTGAGTCTCCTTTCGGTGATGACAGAGATCTCATTCAGCATACCTGTTGCTATGAATATTTTGAGCATCCCTGGATTTACTAGATCAAAAATCCAAGTATTAGAGCAATTTTTACTGAAGCCTTAGCTTCCTGCAAAACCTTCTTTTGTTTTACTCCTCAGTGGAAACTGGTAGTCTTATAGATGACTCTGTTAATCCATTGAAGTAGCACTGTTTAATGTGGTATATCTCCTCCAAAATCCAGAAAAGCATACCAAGTACTATCCCTCTTTCTTCAAGGTAGATTGTGTGAAGTACACCAATTTGATTTGCACTTTGGAGGAATATCTCAACATATTCCAGACATTTATCAACCCTCCCCTTCATATACAACACTGGAAATATTGAGTCAGAGAGCCAGCTTTTGTAAGGTTTATCTCCAACTATCTAGTCTGGATTTTTTTTAAGGTATCTAGAATACTTGTACTTCCTATTCATAGGATCCAATTAGCCTAATGCAGTTAATGAAAAATAGTAGTGTAAAATGCTGTGGCCTATGAAAGATTCAGAACTACTGTGTAGTGATACCTAAAAGATCTAGGTATTTCTTTTTTCTTAGTTCACAGTCCCCTCTATTGTGGCCTCAGGTCCCTTTGGAGAAGGCCTGGAATATTTACTATACTGGCAACTATGGTACAGGATGTTTCCTCAAAGGAACTAATTTCCTTTCAATCAAGGAGCCTTCAATCTAAAAATGTATATGGCTGTGAGTTTCCATTGCTCAGTTCAAGTTAGGTTCTTGGCTACCTGATAAAGAATGTTTGTTTGTTTGTTTGTTTGTTTTCTACTATACAGATCGTGCAGTGCTCTGGTTAACTGACCATTTATTTTGTTTCTAGGGACACCAGGATCAATTAGCCACTGTCAAAAATTCCTGAAAACCAAAAAATTCTTATTATGATATGTCCTTTTGTCCTTTATGGCATATACGTCACCCTTATCTTTGGCAATTAATTGCTGTCATTTCCTATCTAATACTCTTGATTCCCACTAGTGGTTTGTTGGTAAATACTTGCCATCACAAGAAGGGAAGATTGCCATCACAAGAAGGGAAGATTTCCATCACAAGAAGGGAAGAGGAAAGAAGGAAGGAAGGAAGGAAGGAAGGAAGGAAGGAAGGAAGGAAGGAAGGAAGGAAGGAGCGAAAGAAGAATGACGCCTAGACCTCATCCAGATAAAATACATGAAGAAGAAGAAAGTGAGACCATAAACAATAAATACAGAAAGAAAGAAGAAAGAACATACCTAAAGAAAGAAAGAATAAAGAAAAAGAACGAAAGAAAGAAATAAAAGAAAGAAAGAAAGAAAGAAAGAAAGAAAGAAAGAAAGAAAGAAAGAAAAAGGAAAAAAGAAAAGAAGCCCCATCTGGGGCAATTACTAGTTTTTGTGGTATAAATACTACCATTATGGCTGACTTCAAGTTACCAGTGTGATGTTACTGAAAACAAAATTGAGAAGAGATGCAGTATATAGTATTTCCACCATATATACACAGTAGACATAATCTCATGGGCTTTTCTAATTTTTATATAAATCACTGAGGATTAAGGAAACAATGAAAAATAATACATCATTTGGCACAATAAATCAAAATTTTGTTATAATCAGTCATAATGCTAAATCCATGTGGATGCTTTCATTTTAGACATATATGTAATGATAAGATTAGTGAACAAATTTTTACGTCATATGGAGGCCTTTTAATATTGAGAGGTTATTAGAGAGAAAATTTTATCTGAGTAATTTTCCTAAATAAAGAAAATAAATAGAAATCATTTATACAACACTTCTTAACACTGAAATAAAACCAGGTCCAAACTGATTTTGAAATTCCAAAATCACAATGCTTACAATAATTTTAAACTTTGATACCAGACATGACTTCCTGATTGTTCTGATATTTTGGAAAGAATAAATTAAGAGACATGACAGAACAACCATACACTGGAATATTGCCTGATGACATCTTCTTATATTGTCTATCTACCTTTAAAATTCTACCTTTTATTTAAAACATTCCTCAAAACTTATCCTCAAAACTTATCCTCATGATTCTAAATCTTATAGTTTTTAAACATAGATTATATATTACTTTGCTCTAATATTGTTGCATAATGAATTGTTCATTTCTCTCTCCACTAAAACAAGTAAATTAAACAAATAGTAATTTCCACCTGCAAGATTGATGAGAAGCATCTCTTTTAACTTTCTCAGGTTACTACACATTATTTTTTGTCCATATTTTTGTTGACACATCCTAACATTTGGCTATTGCCTATTTTACCCTCTTGAAAAATGAAGTAGTCTCTGTTTATCTTTTGGACTAAACCATTTCAGTGTAATACTACTGATTGTATTTAAAGGCTATGAAATAGGGAAGCAGCCAGTCAATGTGAACACATCAGTGAAGCAGTCCAATAACCTGAATGATGGGGCAAGTATTCAAGACTAAAGAGAATTAACACATTGGTGACTTGCTTATGCAAGGTCATTTGGGCAGTGTATTTTGACACTCGTAGATTATTTTCATTATCTTGAATTTCAATTTACAAGGATTAGTTATTTTAGGGCTCTATCAAGCCTACATTATTTCTGGCTGTTCTTAATTCATCAAGCTCATCAGATTACTGCCCTAGTGCTTCTGACACACAACTCAGTTATAAATCTTCTGTGATAGGTAGCATCTCACAGTCTTTCCTCCAGAATTAATAAATTTCTGGCCTTTGACACTATCTATCTTCCAAATCACGATATTGCTTTGCTTTTTTACATAAAATTTTACAACTTCTAGTCTGATCTGTCCTGCTTTTTTCAGAGAAGTGTTTAGATGGAACAAATAACACTTTGTATTGCACTATTTAATTGTGTTGTATGTTTTATGTTACTTTTAAATATTTAATATTGTTATTTCTAAACGCAGTATGTGGAGAACAAGAATGATGGTAGCAGTAGCACTGACTGTGAACCTTCCCAATCCTTTTTCAAAAAGAGATTGGAAAACTAGAAGCAACAAAATAACATTTTCACAAAAGTTGCTGACGAGATATTTCTATAAGCCTCAGAGAATGAGCAAGCAAGGTCAACTCAAATGTAATATAAAAAGCTGCACAGGAAGAGAAGCTATGTGGGAAAAGTAGAAGAAAGACAAAGAGGGCTTCTAAAAGAGTTAAGATCTAAGAAACAGAAATCCCTAACAAGCCTTCATTTCTACAAGGGCTTCCCCACTCTGAGTGAAAGAGTCAACTAAAAAATTCCACAGAGGCTCCAAAAACTCCAACTTGTAGGCAAATGCAAAGGGGACTGTGAGACAATCATCAGGCTGGAACCTGGGCCCAGAGGGCCCCCAAAATAGAGTGACAGTAGAGAGCACTGTGAGGAAATACTACTGGAAATAGAACTTAAATTTATTCAACCAGGAACTCTGGAGCAAAGAAGAATGAAATTTCAGATACAAGTGGGAGAGGAGTCCTGACAAAAACATATCTTGAGAAGTTTTGAGGAAGGGGATTGATGTCAGCAGGATGGCAGAAAGGTAAGTCCTAGTCCTTACTCTACCCAAAGAAACCATGATTTTACCATCATATATGTATCAGAATACCTTTATGAAAACCCTAGGATCTAGTTGAGAAGTTACAGTCTCCCAGAAGAGTACAGAACTGAGAATAACTGCATTGAAATAAGTGAGAAGAGTAATTTACCTTTACCTGTGTTTCCCTCTACTCCAAGTTGGCAGAGGTAAGCATCAAGAAAGATCCCAATTGCCAATGAGGATTACTCCTGCAGGCAAAAGAGAGTGAAGGGTACATCTAATATACCCAGCATTTTGGAATGCTGCCTGCGAAATTTTCTCTAGTCTTGCTTCATTTAGAGTGCTGAAGAATTTGGCATGGCTGGATGCCTCAGAAGAGCTAAGAACAAAGAAAAGGCATGGGTGGCTCTCAACAGCTGATGTGGCCCCCAGCAGCCATCTCAGCACCCAGCAGCCAGTGCAACCCCTAGAAGCTGGCAAGGAAATCAACAGAGAGTGCAGATCTCAGCAACCTCTGTAAATCTCAGCAGATGACGCATTTCTCAACAGAAGTCATGAATCTCAGAAGACAGGTGCAGTTCTCAGCAGCTGGCTCAGATCTGTGGAACTGGAATGAGGAGCATAACCATGAGACTTCTTCAGAAGAGGGAGACAGAAGTGGAATTTGTGCTCAATGTCTTGGCATCTCAATATACTGTCCCAGAAAAAAAGAAAGATGGCTCTCAGTATCCAGCATGGCTCAGCAGGACTAGAAGAAGATGTATAATCTTGAGACTTCTCTCCCAAGAGCAAGAAGGAGAAAGAGGAATAGAATGTTCACATCCACAAAAAGCCTTGTAAGTCTCCCAGAATCTAGCCAGGCTGATCGGTTAAGGTCTTTCCTTGCTGAAGCCAGTCCTTAAAACTGGAAGAAGTGGCTGCTTCTTCAAATGTGCAAACACAAACAAAAAGTTATAAGAAACACAGAGAATCAACATTAATAAATGAAAACAATAAGTGCCCAACAAACACAAAAGAAATGGAGCTCTATGAAGTACATGACAAAGAATTCAAAATAATTGTCTTAAAGGAGCTCAGTGAGCTACAAGAATACAGACAGTTAAATGATATAAGGAAAAGAATATATGAACAAAATGAAAATATCAACAAAAAGATAGAAACTATACAAAAGAAAAAAACAGAAATTATGGAGCTGAAGAATAGAATAACTAAACTAGAATTTTTAATTTAATAGTTTTCACAGAAGACTTGGTAAAGCAAAGGAATCTGTGAACTTAAAGGTAGGTCATTTGAAATTATCCAGTCAGAGAACAAAAAGAAAAAAATAAAAAGTGTGCAAAAACCTAACTGACATGGGAAACTATCAAGTGAACTAATACAATATAGGTATTATAGGAATCTCAGAAGGAAGAGAGAAAGGGGCAGAAAACTTATTTAAAGAAATTGTGGCCCAAAACTTCTCAAATCTGGGGAAAGAATTGGCATCTGGATTCAAAAAGTCCAAGAAACTCCAAATATGAGAAATTTAAAGCCTTTTATACCAAGAAACAATAAAATTGTCAAACTTAAAGACAAAAAAATTTTGAAAATAGCAAGAGAAAAAAGAATCATCACATATAATGGAGTTATAAGTGAGTCACATATAATCAGCAAATTTCTCAACATAAAACTTGCAGTCCAAAAGAGAATAGGATTATATATTCACAGTGCTGAATGAAAAAAATTCAAAGTCAAGAATTAAAAATGTTTTGCATAAGCCTCATGGTAGCCACAAACACATATATACATATATATATACACACACAAATATATATTGATATACATGAGAAATAGAGAAAAGAATCACATGATATACATGATACTTGATATACATGATATATATATGAGAAATAGAGAAAAGAATCATAGAATATCACTACAAAAATTAATAAAACACAAAGGTAGTTAGCAAAAGACAGGAAAAGACAAACACAAAATGACAAAATTAACAAAATGATGATGGCATGCTTTTCTTCTCAATAATTACTTTAATCATAAATGGATTAAATTTCCAATCAAAAGATACAAAATGAATGAATGGACAAAAACATAAGACCCAACTATATACTGTCTACAAGAGATTTACTTTAGATTAAGACATAGCCTGAAAGTGAAGGGATAGAAAATGTATTTCATGCAAAGAGAGCAGAGGTGATGAAATTTATATCAGACAAAACAAACTTTAAATTAAAAATGGTCACAAGAGACAAAGAAGTACATTATATTATAATAAAGTGATCAATTCATCAGGAAGACATAAAAATTGTGAATATATATGTACCCCACAACAGAGTACCTAAATATAGAAAGCAAGTATTAGCAGAACTGAAGGGAGAAATAAATAGCAATGCAATCATAGGAGAATTCACATGTCACTTTCAACATGGATAGAACATTCAGAGGGAAATTCAATAAGGAAATAACAGATTATAAATCAAATAGATTTGACAGACACATAGAACTTTCCATACAAAGGGCTACACAATACAGATTCTTATCACATGCTCATGGAACATTTTCTAAGATCACATATTAGGCCACAAAACAAGTTGCAGTAAATTTAAGGAGATTAAAATCATATCAATTATCTTTTCTAACCACAATGGTATGGAATTAGAAGTTAATGACATAGGAAAATTAGTAAATTTAAAAATATGTGAAAATTAAATGATACATTCCTGAATTACCAATGAGTTACAGAAGAAATCTAAAGAAAAATCAGAAAACATCTTGAGATAAAAAAATGAAAACATAGTATAAAAATTTATGGGATGCAGCAAAAATAATATTAAGAGGGAAGTGATAAATACTTATATCAAAAAGGAAAAAAGATCTCAAATAAACAACCTAATATTACATGTAAAGAAACTAGAAAGGAGAGAACAATTAAGGCCAAATTTAGCAGAAAAAAAGAAGAAACATGAGAACAGACATAAAATATAGGCGAAAGAAAAGAAGAAAGAAAGAAAGAAAGAAAGAAAGAAAGAAAGAAAGAAAGAAAGAAAGAAGAAAGAAGAAAGAAAGAAAGAAAGAAAGAAGAAAGAAAGAAAGAAAGAAAGAAAGAAAGAAAGAAAGAAAACCAAGAGTTGGCTTTCTGAAAAGATAATTAAAATCAACAAACCCTTAGACTAAGACAAAAAGAGAGAAATCTCAAATAAATAAAAACAGAAATGAAAGGGGAGACATTACAACTGATGCCATAGCAATTAAAAAAAATTGTGAGACTATTACAAATAATTATACACCCATCAATTAGATAATCTACATGAACTGTAGAAATTCCTAGAAACATACAATCTACCAACACTATATAATGAAGAAATAGAAAACTTGAACAGAACAATAACAAGAAAGGAGATTGAGTCAGTAATCCAAAATCTCCCCACAAAGGAAAGCTCACAACCTGATAACTTCACTGGGAGTTTTGTTTTACCAAATACTTAAAGGAGAATTAACATCAATTCTTTTCAAACTCCTCCAAAAAATTAAGAGGAAGAAAAACTCCCAAACTTTTTTTATAAGCAATACCTTATAATGCCAAATACCAAAGCCAGACAAGGACACTACAAGAAAAGAAAATTACAGTCCAACACATCTTATGAACATAGGTGCAAAAGTCCTCAACAAAATATTAGAAAATTAATTCAATAGCATATTAAAAAGATTACAAACCATGATCAAATGGAATTTATCCCTGGGGTGTATAGATCGCTTGACATACACAAATCAATCAATGTGATGCACACTACTTAACAGAATGAGAAAATCATATGATTATCTCGATATATACCAACAGGGGGTGCATGGGTGGCTCAGTTTGTAAAGCATCTGACTCTTGATTTTGGTTCAGGTCATGATCTCAGGGTTCTGGGATGGAGCCCCATGTCAGGCTCCACACTTAACTAGCAGTCCGCTTGAGATTTTCTCTCCTTCTGCCTCTCCCCCCACTTACACACACTCTCTCTATCTCTCCTAAAATAAATAATAAAATAAATCTTTAAAAAAATAGGTGAAGACAGAACATTTGACAAAATTCAACAGCCTTTCGTAATTAGACTTCTCAACAAATTAGGTATAGAAAGAAAGGTAATAAAGGCCATATATGACAAGTTCACAGTTAACATCATGCTCAATGGTAAAAACCTAAAAGCTTTTCCTCTAAAATGAGGAACAAGACAAGGATGCCCAGTGTCACCACTTCTACTAAACATAGTACTAGACATCCTAGCCAGAACAAGGAGGCAAGAAAGAGAAATAAAAGGCATCCAAATCAGAAAGTAAGAAGTAAAATTGTCTCTACTTCAAGAGTATATGATCTTACATAAAGCAAATTCTAAACATTCCACACACACACACACACACACAAATTAGAAATGATAAAGCAATTCAGTTAAGTTGTAGAATACAAAATGAAATTACAAAAATTAATTGCACTTTTTATACATTAACAATGAACTATTTAAAAAGGAAATTATAAATCAAAATAAAAAATGAGATACTGGGGATCGCTGGGTGGCTCAGCAGGTTTGGTGCCTGCCTTCGGCTCAGGGCGGGATCCTGGGGTCCCGGGATTGAGTCCTGCGTCAGGATCCCGGCATGGGGCCTGCTTCTCCCTCCTCCTGTGTCTCTGCCTCTCTCTCTCTCTCTCATAAATAAATAAATAAATAAATAAATAAATAAATAAATAAACAAATAAATAAATCTTAAAAAAATGAGATACTACCACACATTTGTCAGAATGGTTAAAATTAACATCATGAGAAACAACAGATGCTGGCAAGGATGCAGAGAAAAGGGAGCCTTCTTACACTGTTGGTGGGAATGCAAACTGGTGCAGCCACTTTGGAAAGCAGTATGGAGGATCCTCAAAAGTTAGAAATAGAACCACCCTATGACCCAGCAATTGTACTATTAGGTATTTACCCAAAGGATACAAGATTACTTATTTGAAGAGATACATGTACCTCAATGTTTATAGCAGCTTTATCAACAATAGCCAAATTATAGAAAAAGCCTAAATGTCTATCAACTGATGAATGGATAAAGAAGATGTAGTGTGTATATATATAATGGAATATCACTCAGCCACAAAAAAGAATGAAATCTTGCCTTTTGCAATGATGTGGATGGAGCTAGAGATTACTATGCTAAGTGAATTAAGTCAGTGAAAGATGAATACCATATGATTTCACTCATATGTGGAATTTAGGAAACAAAACAAATGAACATAAGGGGAAAAAAAGGGAGAGGCAAACCGTAAAAGATATTCAACTATAGAGGGTTGCTAGAGAGAGGTGGGCAGGGGGATGGGTTAAATAGGATGATGGGTATTAAGGAAAGCACTTGTTATGGTGAGCACTGGGTGTTATATTTAAGTGATGAATCATTAACTTCTATACCTGAAACTAATATTACACTGTGTGTTAATTAGCTGAAATTTAAATAGAAACTTAAAACTAAAATAAATAAAAAAATAAGAGAAACCAAAAAATCTATTTATAGTAGCATCAAAAAGAATAAAATACTTAGGAATAAACTTAACCAAGGAAATATAAGGACCTAAGTTTCATACCATTTACACAATTTAACTCAAAGTGGATCTTGGACTTAAAAGCAAAATTAAAAAGTATAAAACTCTTAGAGAAAGAACATAAGTGAAAAATCCTCTGATCTAGGGCTGTATAAGGCAACTCAAGCTTTCCTCCAAAAGCACAACTTGTAAGAGGAAAAATTGAGATATTGGACTTAATCAAAATTAAAAATATTTGCTCTGTAAAAATCCCTGTAAAAAATATAAAAAGGCCACAAACTGGAATAAAATATCTTCATACCATATACCTGATAAAGAATGAATATCTATTAATCTGAAAAAGAACTCTCAAAATACATATAGTAAAAAGAATGCAAACAATTCCGTTAAAAAATACATAAAACATGAAAAGACATTTCAACAAAGAAGATACACATATACCAAACGAGCATATAATAAGAGGTTCAATGTCATTAACCATTGGGAAAATACAAATTAAAATCCCAGTGTCTAAAATAAAATGTAGTGAGAACATCAAACTCTGGCAAGGATGTGAAGAAACTAGGATCACTTATAAATGCTAGTGAGAATGTAAAATAAGTATAATCACTCAGGAAACATTTTGGTAATTTATTTTAAAACTATGCATACACAGCCATATGGCACAGCAATCGCACTCCTGGGCTTTCTTCCCAGAAAAATGAAAACTTATGTTCATGAAAATCCCTGCACATGAATGTTCATAACACTTTTATTCATAATAGCCAAGAACTGGTAAAAAACCCAGGCATCCTTCAAAGAATGAATATGTAAACAAACTGGTACATTCACACCATGGAATACTACTCAGCTAGAAGAAAGAATGAATTATTGATGCACCCAGAAAATTAGATGGATCTCCAGAGAATTATGCTGCATGAAAAAAGAAAAGTAACATAAAAAGTTACATTGTATTATTGTATTATTCCATTATTCAAAATTATAGAAATGACAAAATTATAGAAATGGAGGGCAGATTAGTAATTGCTAGGGGTTGGGGGGATGGAGTAGCATGGACATGTATGTGAATATAAACAGTAAAAGAAGGGAATCTTGTAGTAATAGAAATGTATCTCTTGACTATATAAATGTTGACATCCTGCTTGTGGTATTCTATAATATTGGAGTATAGTATTATTGGAGCAAACTGGGTAAAGGCTATCTGATTTCCTTGTGTTACTCTTTTTTACAATGGTGTATCAATCTATAATTATCTAGAAATACAAATTTTAATTAAAAATAGTCATAACTTCTTGAGATGAATTCTTAAGTATTTATGAGTCAAACTTTTAAAAACACACAGTTCAGAAAGGTTAGCTAGCATTTTATCTAAAATAACCACAATTCAAAGGAAATGACAAGTACTTCTTTGATCTGTATGTCAATCAGCAAATCTCATTTTGTTAAATAGCACAATGATTTTCATTTCTCAGTGTATGAAAATAGTTTCTTAACTAGTAGAATACATTTTTAGAAATGGACTTTCATTGTTAAAAATAAAAATATTCAAAAATGTGTGGATGGGCTAATATATTTCTGAGATACTCTTAGTGGGGTGCTGGGGTCAACTCACATCAGTTTGTAAGAAAGGATTGTTAAATTTTCAAGAATTTTATGAGTCAGTTCTTCAACAGAGCCACAATTAAAACTTAAATTATATAAATTTCAATTAAATTAATTATGTTTAAAACAAAGGTAAAGCTCATCACTTCTTAGTCAATTTTATGCTTTTGAGATTATTTACATCTATTATAAATATTTGGTGGAAATTCTATATAATGATGTACCACTTCACATTTTTCCCCAACTCTATGCAGTGACATCATGTGGATAGCTTGAGATCAGCCATGGTGGGTATATTTATACTACAGAAATAAACAAATGCTAAAAATTAGAACTGTTTATTTCTGGAGAGCCAGTCGTTAATTTTTACCAAAAAAACACTGAGTGACACTTTTCATTTTTGCCTGACTATAGTTTAAGAAACTAGAGAGGCCTCTAGCTTATATTTATTAATTGATCCCTGAGTGTCCTCTGTCCAATCATTGGTTGTCAAAGGCAAGGAATACTGATTTTGGAACACCTAAAGAGACTCAGCTAGGACTTCATAGAACTTAATCTATATGTTGAATAAGCTGATTTGTGCCTCCTTGCTAATGAATTAAATAATTAACAATCAATAAATGTCTTTATAGTTGCCAGAAGAAGTAAAAATAGGTGCTTAATGTAGAAAAATTGGATGCATAAAAAATAGTAAAAAATTAAAATTACTTACCATCCTATCTTCTAAAATGAACTATTTTTTTAGCTTGATGTCAAAAAAAAAAAGCCAAAAGTGTGATTATTTAAAATAAATATTCTGAAACAAGCTTAGTATAATTATTAGCATTCTGTATCAGTTATGTGCCAGGAGCTTTACTATATATTTACACATATTATGTCAATGAATAATCAATCAATCACAGCAGCCCTGCAAATGATGATCTATTTCCATTATACAGATATTAATGAAGTACAAAGAAGTTAGGCAACTTGTTCAAAGTTATCAAGCTAGTAAGTGCTTAGAAATAAAATTTATTAATACTTAAAACTGAAACCTAGACAATCTAATTTTTTTAAAGATTTATTTATTTATTTGAGGTGGGGGGAAAGGCAGAGAAACAGAATCTTCAACCAGACTCCCTGCTCCTGCTGTGTGTGGAGCCTGACAAGGGAAAGGAGGAGGATTGGATCTCACGACCCCATGATCATGACCTAAGCTAAAACTGAGAGCTAGTGCTTGATCCACTGAGCCACTCAGACAATCTAATTTTTTTTATAGACAATCTAATTTTAAAGGATGTTTTTTCTACCTTTTCTAGCCTGTTCTGTTTTAATTTTTATCTTTCTTAAATATTCTTTTTTTAAATTTATTTTTTATTTTATTTTATTATTTGGGGTCGGAGGCAGAAAGAGAGAGAGAGATTCTTAAGCCAGAAATCAACAAGAATGAGCAAGTATTGCATCATTAGAATAACAAAAAAAAAAAAAAAAAAGAAAAGCCAGAGGCAACAGAGGTAAAAGCAAACCCTCTAGCCATAGCTGGGAAAAATGTCTTACAATGGCACAGTAAATAAGAGCAATGAGAAGTCTTCTCTTTGAGAGCTTATAAATTCACACAACCCTTTTGGAAAGTATGGTAATTTAATAATATCTAATAAAGCTGACTATAACCCTTCATAACAGACTTTCAACACTAGAGAAAATTCTGTGCAGGTGCTCCTGGAAAAATGTACAATGATGTTCATAGCAGCATTGATTGTAACAGAAAATCTGAAAACACATTAATTTGCCTAACAGAAGAAAAAAATCAATTTTGATACATTTATACAGTGGCTTACTACTCATCAGTCAGAAAGGATAATCTAATGCTACATGTCCCAATAACCATTAAGACTAAACATGGTTAAACTTGAAGGCATTATGCTAAGTAAAATAGTAGACAAAGAAAGACAAATACCGTATGATCTCACTAATATGAGAAATCTAAAAAAAAAACTGAACTCATAAATACAGAGAATGGAGTGGCAGTTGCTAGAAGCAGGAGGTGGGGGTAGGGGAAATGGGTGAAGATTGTTAAAAGTACAAACTTCCAGTTATAAGACAATTAAGCTCTGGGGATGTAATAATGTACAGCACAGTGACTATAGTTAAGAGTATGGTATCATATATTTCAAAGTTTCTAAGAGGATATATCTTGAAAATTCCCATTACAAGAAAAAAAAGTTGTAGCTACAAAAAGAGATAGATATTAACTAAACTTATTGGTAATCATTTTTAAACATGTATATACTTCAAATCATTATGTGGTACACCTTGAATTTATACAATATTAAATGTCACTTATATCTCAATAAGTTGAAAGACTAAAAGGCAGTCTATTAATTAAGAGAAGACAAAAATTAGAAAAAGATATATATAGTAATGTGTAATAAAAATGTAAAGTTTTAAAAGATACAAAACAGCATTGTACATCAATATGAATACACAATTATAGGAAAAGAAAAAATGTATGGTAATAATGCAACCAAATGCTGATAATTGTTGCCTCTAGTATGATACTATTGAGTGAGGAGAAGAGTCTTGCAAAAGGAGCATAAAGTTTTATTTCACTTATATGATGATTTTTAAATGTGTGCTTATATTAATCTTTATTTTTAAAATATATATCATAAGAGTTAAAATGAAAAAATATACAAGAAATATATAAGACTTTTATGGTACATATCTATAAGAAAACTATTAAAAATAATAAGACCATAAATATGTAGCAAGAAAATCCTCCTGATAATGAGCTCATGGTTTAAAAGAAAAGTCGGTCTCATAGTAAGAGCAGAAAAATGGTT
Organism: Canis lupus familiaris; assembly: GCF_011100685.1. Classification (NCBI taxonomy): domain Eukaryota; kingdom Metazoa; phylum Chordata; class Mammalia; order Carnivora; family Canidae; genus Canis; species Canis lupus. The sequence goes on along the minus strand of NC_049233.1, from coordinate 41,895,965 downwards.
GCCAGGGGCAAAGCAGGAGTGGGAATAGGAGAGGATGGTAAAGGGTACAACTTTCAGTTATAAGATCATTACACAGGTAAGTCATTTGATGTCGACTTTATATATTTTACAATTTTATATGACAATGAAAGCTATAATTAATTAATCAATTAATTAAATGGTCTCAGTCCCCATTTTTTAGTTGTAAAAAACTACTTAATTATTCTAATAAGTTACTGAAACATAAATATAAAAGAAACTCACCTACTCAACATGAGAAACTTTTACTTTTATGAAATAAAATCAAGTTATTTCTTTTTAACTCAGAAGTAATTCAGAAGTAATATTTTTCAATTTAAAAGGCTATAACATCTGTACATATACGTTAAGATGTATTCAAAATTGGTTTGTATTTCTACCAATTTATTAGAAAGCTCTAAGACACTGCAAATGCTTGGTATTTTTCAGTCTAACCCACATAGATTAAAGAAAGCAGAACTATTCTAGTGCTCCTTTCTGGAGAGAATATAACATTTTTCTTTTGCTCTTGCTTGCAAGTTCGAATGTCTAAAAACACTCTTTAATATATCATCCTCGCTTAGATTTGTGATGTAATTCACAACTATTTTATGTGTGGTGTCATTGTGCTAGGTCAGATCCTGTGGAAGAAAGAGCACATAAGCAGAGTTTAAAAGTTTACTTTCAAACATAGTCTAAAGAATGTTGGACTGATATTCCCCATTATATTGAATTCATTTCCACCGGGAAAGATAAGTATTTTTTATTGGAAGTCAAAAGAAAAATATGAATTTAAATAAGGAATCTTACCTACTGGGGGATCCCTGAGTGGCTCAGTGGTTTAGCGCCTGCCTTCTGCCCAGAGCATGATCCTGGAGCCCCAGGATCGAGACCTACATCAGGATCCCTGCGTGGAGCCTGCTTCTTCCTCTACCTCTCTCTCTCTATGTGTGTCTCTTGTGAATAAATAAATAAAATCTAAAAAAAAAAAAAAAAAAGGAATCTACCTACTAATCTAATTAAGGAATCTAGCTAGCAAATTAGCTTTCATTCTCTACCAACTATCACCTATATATTTATCTACCTAGATTTCTACAAGTCTTATATTTTATGGGATTTACTGAGTAATTTCAGTTTCATTTCTGTATCTTCTTTTGAGTGTTTAGCTATGCAGGAAGGGATAATAAGAATATTCCATTTTCTCTTTTTCTACATCCCTCCTGGAAATCTTTTATTCAAATGTCAATGTACAAAGAAGGCATATGGTCAGGAACTTTTAAACTATATTTCATCATTCTTTTTCTGATTATACCTAGATTTTTCTTAAAGGAATTTTTTCTCATGGCAGGATTGGGAAACAATGCATCTGATTAAGACTCATTATAATGTAATGATTAAACCAAATATAAAGACAGAAGTGAGTTTCAGTCTGAGCTGGGTAAACCTGAACAATTTATTTAATCTCTCTGAATGTTTTGGTTGTGTCATTTACAATGAAGATAATCCCCACAGAGTTGGTGTGTGAGTTAAATAAGATGAACTGTGCAGTGTTTAGCACAGATACATGTGCAACATACAAGAGGAATATAAATTAGCTTGCATTATTCTTCCCTGTATCCTGGAGAATATATCCTTTTTAAATTTTAAATACTCAGAAAGAGGAGTATGAGGGAACCTGGATGCCTCAATTGGTTAAGTGTCAGACTCTTGGTTTTGGTTCAGGTCATGATCTTTGGGGTCCTGAGATTGAGCCCTGTGTTGGGCTCTGTGCTCATCACAGAATCTGCTCCAGATTCTCTACCCCAACCTGCCCTTTCTCCCTCTCTAAAATAAATAAATAAATCTTTAAACAGAAGAAGAAAGAAGAGTATGGTTCGTACTATTACATACCTTGTGCAGAATCTGAGGAGGGGAGAGACTACATACTAGTTGTTTGCATCTTCATTTGGTAGTGTATAAGTTTTCTATGTCTGCTATAACAATTACCACAAACCTGGTGGATTATGTCATTTATTCTCTTACAGTTATGGAATCAGACATCCAAAATCAGATCACTAAGTCAAAGTCAAGATGTCAGCAGGGCTGCATTCTCTCCAGAATCTCTAGGGGAGAGTCCATTCCTTATCCTTCCAATCTAATTTGGCAGTTGTCAGCATTCCTTGTTTTGTGGCTGTGTTACTCCAATCTCTGCCTCTATAGTCACATAATTCTCTCCTCTTCTGTATGAAATTTTCCTCTGCCTCCTTTCTATAAATGTACTTTTGATAACTTTATAAGGGCTCACTCAGATGATTTAGAATAACCTTCCCATCTCAGGATCCTTAACTTAATCACATCCAATATCTCTTTGAACATTCCCAGATTCTAGAAATTGGTACTTGGATATTTTGGAGGACAAATTTTCAGCATACCACCAGCATCTTACCCTCATAATCATACTGATCACTTCTTTTTCTTAAGATTTATTTTTTTATCTTGGGGAGAGAGAGCACATGAGAGTTACAGGTGAGGAGAGAAGGAAAGAGAATCTCAAGCCGACTCCATGCTGAGCAGGGAGCCCAACACAGGGCTCAGTCTCACAACCCTGAGATCACAACCTGAGCCAAAACCAAGAGTTGGACACTTAACAGACTGTGCCACCCAGGAGTTCCATACTGATTATTTCTGAATTGCCACTCCTTCTTCATCATAGAACTGGCCAAAATAAGATTCTTTGGTTTAATATTTGCCACACATATGTGATCTATTAAACCCTAAAAAATGAGTTAGTTTCCCTCAAGATTTTAATCACAGACTTTGGGGTCTAGATTCAAGCTTCATGGACCCAAAAATTGGCTCATCCATATACTACATGTGTGACCTTGGGAAGTTTATTTAAGATCTATATACCATAACTTCCTCACTTCTAAATGGAAATAATAATTATTTAATAAACTTGATATGGAGATTAACATAAATCACACTTGTAAAATGCATGTAATAGTACCTAGCATATTATTGAGGATATTATTTTTATTATTATTATGCTACAGCTGTTATCAAATGGGCTTGCACAGGAATGCATTTTTTAATCAGTGATGACAAACATGATTATCATGTGAATAAGGGAGTTTTATTCCATGACCATGCTATAATAAAGAGAACATGGAAGACATTGAATATAGCAGGAGTCATGTGGCAGTCCCCAGTGGTTTCCATCTTCTATCCTTAAATCAGCAGCAGATAAAAACCATACTGAAATTTCAAAGTTAACATTTTAATTTTAAAATTCTTATTTATTTATTTATTTATTTATTATTATTTTATATTATTTATTCATGAGTAACACAGAGAGAGAGGGGGCAGAGACATAGGCAGAGGGAGAAGCAGACTCCCTGCAGGGAACTTGATGCAGGACTCCATCCCAGGACCCTGGGATCATGACCTGAGCCAAACGCAGATGTTCAGCCACTGAGCTATCCAGGTACCTTTTGAAGTTAACATTTTTGAAAGAAGCCAAATATCATTCACAAATTCTTTAAAAGGATTTATGGAAGCCACCAAAGAAATTCTAGTGGTCACAATTTGGAAAATAGTATAATTAATATGAATGAAATTTATTAGTTTAAAGTGGGTTAAAAACAGAATTTCTCATCTACCTATTGCACATTAATTTTATAACAAAAAGTATTATCATTGTTCCATCTTTGTGTCTTTAATACATGCATCCACATGTCTTTTATATATATATATATATATATATGTGTGTGTGTGTGTGTGTGTGTGTATCTATATATACACTATATTTGTATCAACAGTTTCTTCCATGAATGGTTTTCAAAGTGCTTATTGTTGCATATTTGTTGAATGTTTTGAGTTGTATTTATTCCAGCTGCAGCATAGTGATAAATGATGGCTTAATTCCTGAGACATCCTGATGCAACATTAGAATTTCAGAATCAAAAAAACTATACTACGTGAGAGTATATAGAAGCCATCTACTAATAATAATTATAATTAATGATTATACATTACTCTGTGGGTTACTACATACATTCTAATATTTGATCCTCAAAAGCATCAAATGATTTCCCCATGATTTTATAGCCAAGTCTTTAAAAAACCCAGAAAATGGGCAGCCCAGGTGGCTCAGTGGTTTAGTGCCACCTTCAGCCCAGAGTGTGATCCTGGAAACCTGGGATCAAGTCCCATGTCAGGCTCCCTGCATGGAGCCTGTTGCTCCCTCTGCCTGTGTCTCTGCCTCTCTCTCTGTGTGTGTCTCTCATGAATAAATAAATAAAAATAAAATATTAAAAAATACTCAGAAAATTAATCTCAGACTCAAATTCCTGTGCTTTTTGTACCTTACTTTGCTCTTCTCAAAAGTTTAAAGGACAAAAAGAAAAAAGAAAGAATATTCATTACGATTTGAGAATTATAGAAGAGAATCCACTGAAGTGGCTGAATTTTGACTTTTGACTCAATCTTTTTTTTTTTTTTTTTAAGTAAACTCTACCTCCAACTTGGGCTTGAATTTATGACCCCAAGATGAAGAGTTGCACATTCTACCAACTGAGCCAGCCAGGTGCCCCTTACCTCAATCTTAAAACATAAAACATAATAGCTTAAAATTAAGGAGAGTATTATTGGATAAAGGGAAAAGCATTAACCAAAATTTAATGAGAAAAAAGTGCAAGTTGGAACTGGGAATTATCAAGTCAATATATACAACCCTTTCAATGAAATCTGGAAATAAGGCTAATATCAAATTGTTGAAAGACTAAGAGCAGATTTTATTAGGCAGATGATAGAGAGTTTGAGTTTTTGAAGAGAAGAATAATATGCTGCATAATCTGTAAAAGGGACATAAGGCTACCAGCAGCATGCAGAATGGATAGGATGGTGTAGTGAAAGGTTGCTGGTAGGGGGAAAATGCAGACCTTTCCTAGAGCCACGGCAGAGTGAGAATAAAAAGGTGAAGAGTATAAGAAATATAACTGAAAAGGATGTGTTGATTTATGAGAAAAAAGATCATAGTTTTCAGGTGCCTGCTAAATAATCATTATTTTTATATGTTGTTGGAAATGATTTTCTAATGTTTTGTTAGGATATTTGAATCTATATTCATAGGACATATTTGTGTTTAGGAATCTTTACTTAAGCTAATTCTCTGATTTTTTTTTAAAGATTTTATTTATTTATTCATGAAAGACACAGAGAGAGAGAGAGGCAGAGACACAGGCAGAGGGAGAAGCTGGCTCCATGCAGGGAGCCTAAGGTGGAACTCGATTCCGAGACTCCAGGATCACGCCCTGGGCCAAAGGCAGGGGCTAAAGCGCTGAGCCACCCAGGGATTCCCAATTCTCTGATTTTATATCAGGATAAACTATCTTCATTGAACAAGTCAGATTGAACCAGTCAGAAAATATTTCCTCCTCTATTTTTTGAGAGTCGGTTTAGAATTATTTATTTACTAAAAGCATGAAAAAAAAATCACCATGTATAACATCTGAGCCTGAAATTCTGTTTATGAATAAATTTTAATTGCAAATTCAATTTCTTTAATAAATATAGGAATATTTATGTTTTCTCTTTCTTTCCAAGTCACTTTTGGTAACTCATGCTTTTAAGGAGCTTTAAGGACTTTTATCTAAGTGGTCAAATTGGAATAAATTTGTGCATTATATTTATCATTTGTTTGCTGTTTATGAGATTTGTACTGATGTTCCCTCTTTTATTACCAATTTCAGTTAGTAATTTTATTATTACCATTAGTAATGTTATTATTTTTTGCCTTTTTTCTTTATTTCTTGATCAGCTAATGGATTTTCTCCAATTTTATACATCTTTTCAAAGAATCACCTTCTGATTTCACTGAATTTTCTCCTTAGTTAGGCTGTTTATTTTACTGACTTCTACTCTTCTCACTGTTTTATTCCTTTGCCTCCTTTGAATTTATTTTGTTTCTTTAGCTTTTTAAGATAGAAGCTTATATCTTTAGATCTTTCTTATTTTTCATGTTCACACACATATGAATTTTACTTGTTGCTTTTCAAAAACAGTTACATGTTATGTTTTCATTTTCAGTTCAAAATACTTTCTAACTTCTCTTTCAATTTTTTTTTTTTTAGGCCCATGGATTATTTAAATGTATGTCATTTAAATTCCAAATTGTCTTAATGTTTACTAGTAAAATTTTGTTAGTAGTTTCTTTTTTTTTTTAAAGATTTTATTTATTTATTCATGAGAGACACAAAGGGGGTGGGGCAGAGACACAGGCAGAGGGAGAAGCAGGCTCCATGCAGGGAGCCCGATGTGGGACTCAATCCTGGGTCTCCAGGATTGCACCCCGGGCCGAAGGCAGATGCGCAACTGCTGAGCCACCCAGGCGTCCCTTGTTAGTAGTTTCTAAGTTAATTTTGTTGTTGCCTGGTCTACGTGATTTAAATTCTTTTGTACTTATTAAGACATGTTTTATAGCACAGAATTTATAAATTCTATATACATGTGCAAAGAATGTGTATCCTGCTATAGTTGGTAGAATGTTTTTTATATATCAGGGTAGGGTAACTTAATTTATAGACTTGCTCAAGTTTTATTTATACACTTTCTGATTTTTTTGTCTACTCCTGCTGGTGACAGAAGAGTATTACAATCTTCCACTATAGCTGGTACATTGTCCATTTCTCCTTTCAGTCTGTCTATTTTGTTTCATGTATTTTGGAGCTTTGTTTATAACCAAGTGTACATTTATAATTGTTATATATATTTTTTGCTGCACTGATCTTATCATTATAATATCTCACTGTGTCTCTAGTAATGCTTCTTAACCTGAAAGCATGAGATATTTTTGTTTCAATCAGTGATATGTCTCAAAGAAATTTAGAGAAAAATGGTGTATATGTATATATATTTGTATGTATAAACATGTACATATGCATGTGTGTCATCTTTTATATTGACCCTTATATTTATCATCTCTGGTGTCCTTCATTTTTTTCTTGCATAATTCAGTTTACCCACTGGTGCCATTTCCTGTCAGTATTTCTTTTAGCATTTCCTAAAGTGGAGTTCTGCTAGCAAAATTTTTCTCTGGTTTCAATATTTATTTGGCATTCATATTTGAGGATTAGTCTAGTAAGTTATAGACCTCTCTATGAATAGTTTCTTTTTAGTACTTTGAATGTACCATTTCAATGTCTTCTGGCTTTTATTATTTCTGATAAGAAGTCAGTAATTAATTGTTATTGTTTCCTATATGTATTAAACATTTTTTCTTGTTGCTTTCAATATTTTCTTTTAATATTTGGATTTTATTGGTTTAACTACAGTGTTTTTCACTGAATTTGAGGAGTTTTTTAGCCATTGTTTCTTTAAAAAAAAAAAAAAGATTTTTTTTTTCCTTTCCTCCCAGGACTCCAATAGTTATAGTGTCCATTTAATATGATCCCACAGGTCTCTGCTACCTTATGCACCTTTTGTTTTGTTTTTACATCTTTTCTTTTATCTGTTTTCATTTTGGAAAATATTTTTTTTGTGTGTATAATTTCCAGCTGTGTTATGATTTCTTATCTTCTTGTTTTTAATATTAAATTTACCTTTAAGTCTTAATTCAGACCTTACTCTTGTCTTTGCAACAAATTTAAAATAGTTGCTCTGAAATTTCTATCTGCTCCATCCCACAACTGGGTCCATTTGGAGTCAATTTCTCCTGACTGCTTTCTTTCCTGAGTGTGGGTCCCATATTCATGTTCAATTGGTCGTTGTGAATAACATGTTTTGAAGACTTTGGGATCCAGTCTTTCTTTTTTTCCCAGTCTGTTTTTGGGGGATCCCTGGGAGTCTTCCTGAGCCTGTGTAGCTTAGTCTTGATTCAAAGCTGAGGCAGAATTTATATTCCGATTTTGAAACTTACTCTCTTGTATGTTTCTTGGCTTCTGGGGTTTGCTCCTAATCTTGCTGTGAGCCTCAGTTCTGCTCACAAGCCTCCCAAAGCATACATGGGTTTGGCAACCAATTAAAAGAGCAGCACACATGTAAATCTCACCAGGAGCAGTTCTTCTCTCTTAAGGTTAGGTACTCTCTGATTTCTGGCCCTTTTTGCACCAGACTACTTTGGGTCCTCCCATGGGTTTGCAGTGTAATGCATTTTATATGCCGTTCAGGACTTTCATGTGAACCTCCAGCCAGAGAAACTTGTCTATTGCACTGCCTGAACTGGGGGCATCAGGATTAGAGAGCTCCTCACACAACAGAGTCACACATTTGCCATTCTTATCCAATGTAGCAGTATAAATACTAAGAGTTCCTGACTGACTTTTGTTTTCAAATGCTTACAAACAGTTGTTTTAAAATATTTTGTTCTAGTTTTTAAAATGTGAAATCATTATCTATGAGTGGAATCACTGACTTCTTCACATAGCCATTACTGGAAGACCTCTGCTGTGTGTATTTTAAATTAGAAGTAGTTTGTGTTTAAGTAAACTGTAAAGTCATTCGCTAATTGGTTTCAGGGAAGACACTGGTTGGTAAGTTCAAACTTTAAAGCACACGATTTATCTAAATTTAAATTCTTATTTTAAAAAAGGCTTATGTAATGAATGCATATCAAGAAATGTGAACTTTAAAACCTGTGCCTGAATCTTCAAAAGCTTCTCTGTGATTGTGACTTTTCATAAATGGGATACATTTATATTGAACCAAAACAGATGGGATTCTGAAAAGGTTCTAGTAGAAGTCCAAAATGTTCAGAGGAAGTTTATTCTTCCAAGACTCATTTCATGGTTCATGTATAAAACACATCTTTCTGTTCCATGATTTCAAAATAATTTTTGAGGAAATTCATCATACTTTGAAGAATACTGGAAATTCACTTTAAAACAGGCAAGAAAGATTAGGGAAGAGTAACATTAAACACCTCACATTTCTTATTTTTTTTTATTTTACCAATGTGATTTACATGAAATATAATTTGCTCTTTTTCTGTTTGATGTTCTCAGTATTTTATTGTCATCTGGAAACACTTGATCTCTAATAAAAAAAGTCACTACATTTTAAATCTCAAAGAGTTTGGATGATTATTCCAATGCCTTATATTATGTGATATAGTTGCCTTACCAAGGTGTACAAAATATAATCAATTAATCAGTTTTTCTTTTCTTTATTAGCTGAATATTTAATATGAAAAGAAAAAAATAAAGGAGAAGAGGAAAATAACAGGGAGAGGGAGAATGCATGTGTATGTATACATATTTATACATATGTATAATTCCAAACATGGAAAACCATGTTGTAATTACAAGTCACTTTTCTAGTACTTTCATTTTTATCATCTCACTGATAAGAAAATAGACGAAATGTGGTTTATATCCCTGCAGCAGTGCTAATGATTGTCTTATCTCTGTTTTCCTTAACAATTGGACTGGGAGCTTCTTGAGGTTAAGGAGGTATGTATACATCCTTGGATCCTTCAATGCCTATTACAATGTCTGATATATCATATGCAATCATAGTTTTTACCAAAGGGATGAATAAATTCTGGCTTTCATTTTCATTTCATCCTGGTACTCATTTCCAGTTAAATGAGCCCCCCCCCCCTTTTTTTTTACCTTTAGTAGAAGAGGGGAGGAGGTCATATTTCAGTGAGAAAACGGAAATAGGAAAAGCAATGTAGTCAGTAAATCGTTATCAGAGTGTATAGACAACTTCACCATTAGCCTTTTATGGATAATCAGATTTTTGCCCACTGAAGTGAAACCAGCCTCAGCAAGAAACAGTGAATTGATTAAAGCTTTGCTCTGCTCTGGCTGACTTTCAGCATTCTTGTGTTTTATACAGAACACAGATACACTTTGGATTCTGTAGTACAGGATTAGATGATCTACAGAGGATCAGTACCACAGACCTTTGTCTCTCTGCAAGCAATGTCTGCAGTAATCTACACCAGATGGTGCTGTAGAAATCTTTAGTTTATAACATTATCCAAGGAACTCATGACTAAAATCAGGGTAAAATTCAGAACTAAAACTGTAAATTTGTGGAATGAAGTTGGATAGTTCTCTGTAAGTTAAATAATACTTATATTGTTGCTACATATTTTTATATCCTCTCCCATAGTATAGTTGAACAGGATGGTATATAAACAGGATTGAGGGAAAGTTCTGGAAATAAAAATAGATAACTATCTTTTGTGAGCATTTTTACTACACTATTGAAATAGGTTGTAATGAACATTTGAGAGTATGTGTATATTTTAAATTAATAAAAAAAATGGCTTGCTGAATAATTTTGTTTTAAACAAGGATGCTTTTTCTCAGTCTCCCACTTACATATTATTAAATAATGGGATACTACTGCTGGTTTTACTGAAGATGCATTTCTTATATGAAGCATGCCATGGATGTTGAGAAGAGACATTAGTATCCTAATATAAATATACACTTGTATAAATAGATTTTAAATCACTTGACATGCTAAGATTTTCAAAGAGTCATGTACTAGAAGAGTGTTATTACTGCAGCATTGTGTTAAATAAACCCTGTCAGATACTGAGGATAGATGCATAAACTGTCCACAGCAACATACCCAGCAATTATAAAATGACAAGAGGATTCCAACACTGAGATTGACAAAGAATTTGAGCAAGCATGTATATATGTATATACTCAAACCACTGGCAAAATATTCAGTCATATCTTCCTTTGATCATGAATTTGTAAACATTAAAAATCCAGAGTAGTAGTTATGAAAAAGTTCTCAGAGAAAGATAACATCTTGAAAGTATTTCACTACAGAAAACTAATAGTTAAGAAAATTATTTTGCATGCTCAAAGGGAAAAAGCATGGCATGGCTTACACAATATGTTGCATGCTCAAAGGGAAAAAAAAAACATGACATAGCTTATACAAAAAATCAAGTCTGATAAAGAAAAAAATAAGATGAAATGAAAAGGCAAGAGTATGGGATGAATGAGAAACAGTGAAAAAGGAAAACAGAAAAATAAAATGATATACCAATTTTTAAGCTTCATCTGAAGGTTTAAATATAGCAAGTATAATGAGCAATACAAAGGATATGTTCACATTTTGTATGGCATTTTAAAGAATAAGCAAAAACCTGTAATAATGTGGGGTTAATAATTTAGAGAATGGGGAATAGAGCCGTTAAAGGAGATTATTTTAAAAAGATCAATTGCAGTAGCAATGATTATCAGAGATTCAAATGAAGTAATTCATGGGTGAAAAGTACAGTATACAGAAGTTATGGTTTCTTCTAGAAATTTTATAGTTTCGGGTCTTACATTTAAGTCTTTAATTCATTTTGAGTTGATTTTTGCATATGGTGTAAGATAGGGGTCCAATTTGAGGATCCCTGTGTGGCTCAGCGGTTTAGCGCCTGCCTTTGGCCCAAGGCGCGATCCTGGGGTCCCTGGATCGAGCCCCGAGTCAGGCTTCTGGCATGGAACCTGCTTCTCCCTCCTCCTGTGTCTCTGCCTCTCTCTCTCTCTCTGTCTCTTTCTCTGTCTCTCATGAATAAATAAATAAAACCTTAAAAAAAAAAAGAAAAGAAAAGATACTGAGCATAGCATCACTAATCATTTGGAAAATACAAATCAAAACCACAATATCACCCGATACTGCTAAGATGGATATTATCAAAACAAAACAGAAAGATAACAAGGGCTGGCAATAAAGTGGAACAATTAGGGCAGTTATGCATTGTTGATGGAATGTAAAATGGTGCAGCCACTCTGGATAACAGTTTGGAGGCTCCTCAAAAAGTTAGAAATGGAACCACCATATGATCCCACAATCTCACTAATGACTATAGTATTAAAACTATTAAAATATGAATCTCAAAGAGATTCATGCTCTCGCGTGTTCATTGTAGCATTATTCATGATATCCAAAATATGGAAAACCACAAATATCTATAAATGGATGAATGGATAAAGAATATGTGGTATGGTATGTACATACAATAGGATAATATTCAGCCTTCAAAAAGAAGGAAATTGTACTATTTGCAATACCATGGATGGACGTAGAAGACATTCTATGTGAAATAAGCCAATCACATGATTGATTCCACTTAAGTGAGTAGTCTGTAACAGTCAAACTTATAAAAAAAAAAAATAGAATAGTTCCAGGGTCTGGAAAGAGGGGGAAATCAGGGAGTTGTTCAGTATGCATAAAATTATAGTTATACAAGATGTATAAGTTCTAGATCTGCTGCAAAATATAGGGTCTATAGTTAACAATATAGTGTTGTGCACTTAAAAATTTATTAAGAGGATAGAACTCTTGTTAAGTGTTTTTTACCATTAACACACAAACAGAGGGGAGGGACCCAAGAAAACTTTCAGAGGTGATAGATATGTTTATTATGTTGATTGTAGTAATGGTATCATAGGTATATGCATGTGTCCTAACTCATCAAATTGTATCAAATATGTGCAGGTTTTTGCGTATAAATTATACCCCAATAAAACTTAAATAAAAGAAATAGAGAAACTATAATCCATAGCAAACATCAGGCTTAATGGTGAGATGTTGATAGTGAAAAGATAAGAATACCCACTGCTTGTACTTTCATATAATATTTTATCAGAAATTGTAATGAGTGCAGTAAGTCAAAAAAATAATAGTGTATGAGCTGGAAAATAATTATTAATCATGAATATATACTTCACATACATCACAAAGCAGAATATACAGATAAATTACTAGAATTACTAAGAGATTTTTAGCATGTTGCTAAATATAAACACGACCATTATTTGGGTTTCATGCTCAATCACTATGATTTGCTGCCTTGCTACATAAAGAGATTGCACTTCCCAGCTTTCCTTGTTTCTGTTTCCAAATAGCTATAGTCTATGCAGGTCGGGCAGGAGACTGCATGACAGAAGAAATGGAGAAAACAGGGTGGATATTCCCGCTCACCAGCTTTAAGCAATAACAACAAAAGCAGTTGCATCCCTTCCCAATTCACCCTCATTGGTCTATCATCTGCTGAAAACCCCTGTGTTCCAAAGTCCCCATTCTTGGTAGACAGGCTCACTGAAACTGCAGCTTCTCTGTGATGCACCTGCTTCTGGACTCTAAAAACACCTTCTCCTTTCTTTGTTTTTATAGCCCTAAAAGGATTAGGGAATCCCTGCTATTGCTTATTTTGGAGATGCTTGTTTCTGGCTTGCTTATCCATTCTTCCACTATACATGTAATTAATTTCTTATATTAAATTACCTTTGTTTAAAATGCATGTAGTGGATTTCATTTTCTGACCAGATTCTGACTGATAGAGTTCTTGGTACCAAGACTCTTGACACCAGAGTACATAATTGAAGTGTCTAATTCTTTAAGTTTGAAATACTTTGATGATCTCCTTTTTCTTTTTTTTTTTTTCTTTTTTTTTGGTAAAAAAAGGTATACTAGTATACCATTATACTATACCATTATACTAGTATAATCATGAAATTATGATCTATAATGCTTGGGATGAAGGGCTGGTTGACTGTAAGACTTCAGGAGGTTAAGTATCTGTTCATTTGAAAATAGGGTTATAATAATGACTACAAAGATTGGGAGGTGGGATGACCACTTATACTATGCTAGAGTTTGCAGAAAAAGCACTGAATTTTCAACTCTTTGATTAAGACACTGTCTGCTGAAACCCCACCACCTCTATAACCTTAAAATAATTACTGTTTTTCCTAGTTCAAGATTCAGGATTTTTTTCGTAAAGAGTCAGATAGTAAAGGCTTCAGTATTTTTTTTAAAGATTTTATTTACTTATTTGACAGAGAGAGAAAGAGTGCACAAACAGGGGTAGAGGCAGAGGGAGAAGAAGAAGCAGGCACCACACTGAGCAGGGTGCCAGATGTGAGGTTCTATTCCAGGATCCCAGGATCCCAGGATCATGACCTGAACTGAAGGCAGATGCTTTAACTGATTGAGCCACCCAGGTACCCCAAGGCTTCAGGATTTGTGAGGCCCCATACAGTCTATGTTTCTTTTTTTTTTTTCTTTTACTCTTTAAAAATATCTAAGCCATTCTTTTCATGTGCCATGGGCTATAGTTTTCAGTTTTCATATCCCTGTTTTAGAAGCCTCAGCGAATACATGATTTAGAATTAGATTCAAAAAAATTCAATCTCAAAATTCAAGTTCAAAGTAGTTTTTAAATAGTCATTTTTTATTTAATTTATTACATTATTTGGAGTAAATAAAATTCTGATCTTGTGATTGGAGTGCCTTAGATAGGCTCTGATATTCTTTCGCTCCCTTTACCAGCAGAAATAGCCTCTTTTTCTATCTTTTTTTTTTAAAGATTTTATTTTTTCATGAGAGACAGAGGGGGTGGGGAAGAGAGGCAGAGAGAGAAGCAGGCTCTATGCAGAAGCCCTACTTGGGATTTGATCCTGGGCCTCTAGAATTAGGCCCTGGGCTGAAGGCAGGCACTAAACCACTCAGCCACCCAGGGATCCCCTCTCTTTTCTTATCTAAATAGATTAGCTCTTCCTTTCTTAAAACCCCTGTGATGTCTTCATTTGATGGAATTACTTCACAAAGAGCATCCTATTCTCTTCCTAATCCACCCAAACACCATCCATTAATCTCAAATCTGTAAGTAGTTAAATATCAGTGTGCCCCAAGAGAGCAATTACAGAATCTTCTCTATAAAGAGAATAATTTATAGACTCTAGAATTGCAATATTTTGCTAATTCATTTCAACTGGAACCTAGAAAACATATCTGGGATGGGATTCTAAAAATGTTATATCAGAGAAGAAGAAATTTATTAATATAGGTGTCTTTAATCAAAATTCTTGATTTAATGTGTTACTGTAGGCAGCTGGAAGTGACCTCAAGAGATTATTAGTTTGGTTGCAAGCATCCTGGTTTTAATGGTGGCTTTCATTCAGTGAAATTTTTATAGGACAGAATTTCCGTAGCATAATTTGTAGGAAGCAATCAAGGCTTAGAAGATGGGAATTGTGGACTGAAATTATTTTGTTCTATAGAACACCCTCTCAACCAGCAGGGACCCAGCAAACACTCAACTCCCAAAGACATTAAGAAATTGAATAATAAGAGAAATAGCATCCATAAAATTTCCATGAGGGCTGCCCTTTATAAGCTAGGAATTCTAATTAGGGATTCTCCCATTGAAACTGGTTCTTGAATTTAATAGAGATGATGGAATTCTGTAGCAAAGGAATCCAAGTAATAGTGACTGACCATCAGAGTCAATGTGGATGCCAACATTGCAAAAGCATCATGGATGGAGTGGAAATTAGAGTATTTTGACATAAAGGAATCTTCCAAAGTGATTTACTGTTTATGGTGAGCCAAGGAATAACATAGTTTACTAAAGTATAACTTCATCTGTATAACCAAGAAGTTCCTAGGCACAAGTGAGAAGACACTTCTTTTGAACTATTAACATAGGAAGTCATAGCTTTCTCACCCAGTTAGCAGTCCTTTGTAGCAGAGGAGTCTGATCTTCTTGGGAAAGATCTCTGCAGTAAGGTCATAGCACTGTGTTAGGTAGAATAATGGTTCCCCCAAAGATGTCCCTGTCCTAATCCATGAGACCTATTAGATTACTAATAGGCTATCTACTATGGCTATCTACTATGAAAAAGGGGAGTTAAGACTCTTTGTTAATCAAATGACCTTAAAATAGAGAGATTTTTCTGCTTTATCTAGATGAACCCATTGTAGTTACAAGAGTACTTAAAGTGGAAGAAGGAGGCAGGGGCATACGCAGAACGAATGTTGGAGAGTCAGAAAGAGTTGTGGCTAAGAAGAATGGCCAGAGAGATGAAATGTTGCTGGCTTTGAAAATGGAGGGAGGAAGCCAGGAGCCAAAGAATGTGGACAGCCTCTAGACATGGAAAAGGCAAGAAAAGATTTTCCCCTAAATCTGTTAGAAAGGAACATAGCCCTACTTTGATTTTAGCCTATTGAGACCTATATCAGATTTCTTACCTACAGAAACTTAAAACAATATGTGTGTGTTGTTTTAAGCCATAAATTTGTGGTAATTTCTTATATCAACAAGAAAAAACAAATATACATATATAGTATAAATATTTCTCCCAGACATTTCTAAAGGCCTTTGAAGCTATTTACATCTGATGACTGTGAACTTGAAAAAGAGTAACAACCAGACTTTAGGGACACTGGCTCTGAATTAATGTACATTTGGGGAAAGAAAATAGTACTGTAATCCATATGAAAGTTAGGCTATTGATAAAAGGAGCTTTAGTCTGAGTCTCTTACACGAGGCCTAGTTAATCAATGAATACATCCCGTGGTGTTCCCACATGTCAATTCCTATATTTATAGTCAAAATAGCTGGACTCAGCAAATGGGAAAAAAAATTCACAAATTGGCTTCTTGAGTCATGGACTAATGGATAATACAGTTGAAATACCAAGTAGAGGTTCCTAAATTTATTCCTCCTTACCAAAATACTAAATTAAATCCAGTACTTTATTTCTGAATGACTTGAAAGATGTAGAGGTGATGATCCTAGCTCCTCCTTATTTAAATTGGCCAGTTTGGCCAATGCAAAAGTTGGATGGATCTATGGCTGTAGGTTATTATTAATATTATTATATTATTAATATTATTAATCAATGCCTATTACAATGTCTGATATATCATATGCAATCATAGTTTTTACCAAAGGGATGAATAAATTCTGGCTTTCATTTTCATTTCATCCTGGTACTCATTTCCAGTTAAATGAGCCCCCCCCTTTTTTTTTACCTTTAGTAGAAGAGGGGAGGAGGTCATATTTCAGTGAGAAAACGGAAATAGGAAAAGCAATGTAGTCAGTAAATCGTTATCAGAGTGTATAGACAACTTCACCATTAGCCTTTTATGGATAATCAGATTTTTGCCCACTGAAGTGAAACCAGCCTCAGCAAGAAACAGTGAATTGATTAAAGCTTTGCTCTGCTCTGGCTGACTTTCAGCATTCTTGTGTTTTATACAGAACACAGATACACTTTGGATTCTGTAGTACAGGATTAGATGATCTACAGAGGATCAGTACCACAGACCTTTGTCTCTCTGCAAGCAATGTCTGCAGTAATCTACACCAGATGGTGCTGTAGAAATCTTTAGTTTATAACATTATCCAAGGAACTCATGACTAAAATCAGGGTAAAATTCAGAACTAAAACTGTAAATTTGTGGAATGAAGTTGGATAGTTCTCTGTAAGTTAAATAATACTTATATTGTTGCTACATATTTTTATATCCTCTCCCATAGTATAGTTGAACAGGATGGTATATAAACAGGATTGAGGGAAAGTTCTGGAAATAAAAATAGATAACTATCTTTTGTGAGCATTTTTACTACACTATTGAAATAGGTTGTAATGAACATTTGAGAGTATGTGTATATTTTAAATTAATAAAAAAAATGGCTTGCTGAATAATTTTGTTTTAAACAAGGATGCTTTTTCTCAGTCTCCCACTTACATATTATTAAATAATGGGATACTACTGCTGGTTTTACTGAAGATGCATTTCTTATATGAAGCATGCCATGGATGTTGAGAAGAGACATTAGTATCCTAATATAAATATACACTTGTATAAATAGATTTTAAATCACTTGACATGCTAAGATTTTCAAAGAGTCATGTACTAGAAGAGTGTTATTACTGCAGCATTGTGTTAAATAAACCCTGTCAGATACTGAGGATAGATGCATAAACTGTCCACAGCAACATACCCAGCAATTATAAAATGACAAGAGGATTCCAACACTGAGATTGACAAAGAATTTGAGCAAGCATGTATATATGTATATACTCAAACCACTGGCAAAATATTCAGTCATATCTTCCTTTGATCATGAATTTGTAAACATTAAAAATCCAGAGTAGTAGTTATGAAAAAGTTCTCAGAGAAAGATAACATCTTGAAAGTATTTCACTACAGAAAACTAATAGTTAAGAAAATTATTTTGCATGCTCAAAGGGAAAAAGCATGGCATGGCTTACACAATATGTTGCATGCTCAAAGGGAAAAAAAAAACATGACATAGCTTATACAAAAAATCAAGTCTGATAAAGAAAAAAATAAGATGAAATGAAAAGGCAAGAGTATGGGATGAATGAGAAACAGTGAAAAAGGAAAACAGAAAAATAAAATGATATACCAATTTTTAAGCTTCATCTGAAGGTTTAAATATAGCAAGTATAATGAGCAATACAAAGGATATGTTCACATTTTGTATGGCATTTTAAAGAATAAGCAAAAACCTGTAATAATGTGGGGTTAATAATTTAGAGAATGGGGAATAGAGCCGTTAAAGGAGATTATTTTAAAAAGATCAATTGCAGTAGCAATGATTATCAGAGATTCAAATGAAGTAATTCATGGGTGAAAAGTACAGTATACAGAAGTTATGGTTTCTTCTAGAAATTTTATAGTTTCGGGTCTTACATTTAAGTCTTTAATTCATTTTGAGTTGATTTTTGCATATGGTGTAAGATAGGGGTCCAATTTGGGGATCCCTGTGTGGCTCAGCGGTTTAGCGCCTGCCTTTGGCCCAAGGCGCGATCCTGGGGTCCCTGGATCGAGCCCCGAGTCAGGCTTCTGGCATGGAACCTGCTTCTCCCTCCTCCTGTGTCTCTGCCTCTCTCTCTCTCTCTCTCTCTTTCTCTGTCTCTCATGAATAAATAAATAAAACCTTAAAAAAAAGAAAAGAAAAGATGCTGAGCATAGCATCACTAATCATTTGGAAAATACAAATCAAAACCACAATATCACCCGATACTGCTAAGATGGATATTATCAAAACAAAACAGAAAGATAACAAGGGCTGGCAATAAAGTGGAACAATTAGGGCAGTTATGCATTGTTGATGGAATGTAAAATGGTGCAGCCACTCTGGATAACAGTTTGGAGGCTCCTCAAAAAGTTAGAAATGGAACCACCATATGATCCCACAATCTCACTAATGACTATAGTATTAAAACTATTAAAATATGAATCTCAAAGAGATTCATGCTCTCGCGTGTTCATTGTAGCATTATTCATGATATCCAAAATATGGAAAACCACAAATATCTATAAATGGATGAATGGATAAAGAATATGTGGTATGGTATGTACATACAATAGGATAATATTCAGCCTTCAAAAAGAAGGAAATTGTACTATTTGCAATACCATGGATGGACGTAGAAGACATTCTATGTGAAATAAGCCAATCACATGATTGATTCCACTTAAGTGAGTAGTCTGTAACAGTCAAACTTATAAAAAAAAAAATAGAATAGTTCCAGGGTCTGGAAAGAGGGGGAAATCAGGGAGTTGTTCAGTATGCATAAAATTATAGTTATACAAGATGTATAAGTTCTAGATCTGCTGCAAAATATAGGGTCTATAGTTAACAATATAGTGTTGTGCACTTAAAAATTTATTAAGAGGATAGAACTCTTGTTAAGTGTTTTTTACCATTAACACACAAACAGAGGGGAGGGACCCAAGAAAACTTTCAGAGGTGATAGATATGTTTATTATGTTGATTGTAGTAATGGTATCATAGGTATATGCATGTGTCCTAACTCATCAAATTGTATCAAATATGTGCAGGTTTTTGCGTATAAATTATACCCCAATAAAACTTAAATAAAAGAAATAGAGAAACTATAATCCATAGCAAACATCAGGCTTAATGGTGAGATGTTGATAGTGAAAAGATAAGAATACCCACTGCTTGTACTTTCATATAATATTTTATCAGAAATTGTAATGAGTGCAGTAAGTCAAAAAAATAATAGTGTATGAGCTGGAAAATAATTATTAATCATGAATATATACTTCACATACATCACAAAGCAGAATATACAGATAAATTACTAGAATTACTAAGAGATTTTTAGCATGTTGCTAAATATAAACACGACCATTATTTGGGTTTCATGCTCAATCACTATGATTTGCTGCCTTGCTACATAAAGAGATTGCACTTCCCAGCTTTCCTTGTTTCTGTTTCCAAATAGCTATAGTCTATGCAGGTCGGGCAGGAGACTGCATGACAGAAGAAATGGAGAAAACAGGGTGGATATTCCCGCTCACCAGCTTTAAGCAATAACAACAAAAGCAGTTGCATCCCTTCCCAATTCACCCTCATTGGTCTATCATCTGCTGAAAACCCCTGTGTTCCAAAGTCCCCATTCTTGGTAGACAGGCTCACTGAAACTGCAGCTTCTCTGTGATGCACCTGCTTCTGGACTCTAAAAACACCTTCTCCTTTCTTTGTTTTTATAGCCCTAGAAGGATTAGGGAATCCCTGCTATTGCTTATTTTGGAGATGCTTGTTTCTGGCTTGCTTATCCATTCTTACACTATACATGTAATTAATTTCTTATATTAAATTACCTTTGTTTAAAATGCATGTAGTGGATTTCATTTTCTGACCAGATTCTGACTGATAGAGTTCTTGGTACCAAGACTCTTGACACCAGAGTACATAATTGAAGTGTCTAATTCTTTAAGTTTGAAATACTTTGATGATCTCCTTTTTCTTTTTTTTTTTTTGGTAAAAAAAGGTATACTAGTATACCATTATACTATACCATTATACTAGTATAATCATGAAATTATGATCTATAATGCTTGGGATGAAGGGCTGGTTGACTGTAAGACTTCAGGAGGTTAAGTATCTGTTCATTTGATAATACGGTTATAATAATGACTACAAAGACTGGGAGGTGGGATGACCACTTATACTATGCTAGAGTTTGCAGAAAAAGCACTGAATTTTCAACTCTTTAATTAAGACACTGTCTGCTGAAACCCCACCACCTCTATAACCTTAAAATAATTACTGTTTTTCCTAGTTCAAGATTCAGGATTTTTTTCGTAAAGAGTCAGATAGTAAAGGCTTCAGTATTTTTCTTAAAGATTTTATTTACTTATTTGACAGAGAGAGAAAGAGTGCACAAACAGGGGTAGAGGCAGAGGGAGAAGAAGAAGCAGGCACCACACTGAGCAGGGTGCCAGATGTGAGGTTCTATTCCAGGATCCCAGGATCCCAGGATCATGACCTGAACTGAAGGCAGATGCTTTAACTGATTGAGCCACCCAGGTACCCCAAGGCTTCAGGATTTGTGAGGCCCCATACAGTCTATGTTTCTTTTTTTTTTTTCTTTTACTCTTTAAAAATATCTAAGCCATTCTTTTCATGTGCCATGGGCTATAGTTTTCAGTTTTCATATCCCTGTTTTAGAAGCCTCAGCGAATACATGATTTAGAATTAGATTCAAAAAAATTCAATCTCAAAATTCAAGTTCAAAGTAGTTTTTAAATAGTCATTTTTTATTTAATTTATTACATTATTTGGAGTAAATAAAATTCTGATCTTGTGATTGGAGTGCCTTAGATAGGCTCTGATATTCTTTCGCTCCCTTTACCAGCAGAAATAGCCTCTTTTTCTATCTTTTTTTTTTAAAGATTTTATTTTTTCATGAGAGACAGAGGGGGTGGGGAAGAGAGGCAGAGAGAGAAGCAGGCTCTATGCAGAAGCCCTACTTGGGATTTGATCCTGGGCCTCTAGAATTAGGCCCTGGGCTGAAGGCAGGCACTAAACCACTCAGCCACCCAGGGATCCCCTCTCTTTTCTTATCTAAATAGATTAGCTCTTCCTTTCTTAAAACCCCTGTGATGTCTTCATTTGATGGAATTACTTCACAAAGAGCATCCTATTCTCTTCCTAATCCACCCAAACACCATCCATTAATCTCAAATCTGTAAGTAGTTAAATATCAGTGTGCCCCAAGAGAGCAATTACAGAATCTTCTCTATAAAGAGAATAATTTATAGACTCTAGAATTGCAATATTTTGCTAATTCATTTCAACTGGAACCTAGAAAACATATCTGGGATGGGATTCTAAAAATGTTATATCAGAGAAGAAGAAATTTATTAATATAGGTGTCTTTAATCAAAATTCTTGATTTAATGTGTTACTGTAGGCAGCTGGAAGTGACCTCAAGAGATTATTAGTTTGGTTGCAAGCATCCTGGTTTTAATGGTGGCTTTCATTCAGTGAAATTTTTATAGGACAGAATTTCCGTAGCATAATTTGTAGGAAGCAATCAAGGCTTAGAAGATGGGAATTGTGGACTGAAATTATTTTGTTCTATAGAACACCCTCTCAACCAGCAGGGACCCAGCAAACACTCAACTCCCAAAGACATTAAGAAATTGAATAATAAGAGAAATAGCATCCATAAAATTTCCATGAGGGCTGCCCTTTATAAGCTAGGAATTCTAATTAGGGATTCTCCCATTGAAACTGGTTCTTGAATTTAATAGAGATGATGGAATTCTGTAGCAAAGGAATCCAAGTAATAGTGACTGACCATCAGAGTCAATGTGGATGCCAACATTGCAAAAGCATCATGGATGGAGTGGAAATTAGAGTATTTTGACATAAAGGAATCTTCCAAAGTGATTTACTGTTTATGGTGAGCCAAGGAATAACATAGTTTACTAAAGTATAACTTCATCTGTATAACCAAGAAGTTCCTAGGCACAAGTGAGAAGACACTTCTTTTGAACTATTAACATAGGAAGTCATAGCTTTCTCACCCAGTTAGCAGTCCTTTGTAGCAGAGGAGTCTGATCTTCTTGGGAAAGATCTCTGCAGTAAGGTCATAGCACTGTGTTAGGTAGAATAATGGTTCCCCCAAAGATGTCCCTGTCCTAATCCATGAGACCTATTAGATTACTAATAGGCTATCTACTATGGCTATCTACTATGAAAAAGGGGAGTTAAGACTCTTTGTTAATCAAATGACCTTAAAATAGAGAGATTTTTCTGCTTTATCTAGATGAACCCATTGTAGTTACAAGAGTACTTAAAGTGGAAGAAGGAGGCAGGGGCATACGCAGAACGAATGTTGGAGAGTCAGAAAGAGTTGTGGCTAAGAAGAATGGCCAGAGAGATGAAATGTTGCTGGCTTTGAAAATGGAGGGAGGAAGCCAGGAGCCAAAGAATGTGGACAGCCTCTAGACATGGAAAAGGCAAGAAAAGATTTTCCCCTAAATCTGTTAGAAAGGAACATAGCCCTACTTTGATTTTAGCCTATTGAGACCTATATCAGATTTCTTACCTACAGAAACTTAAAACAATATGTGTGTGTTGTTTTAAGCCATAAATTTGTGGTAATTTCTTATATCAACAAGAAAAAACAAATATACATATATAGTATAAATATTTCTCCCAGACATTTCTAAAGGCCTTTGAAGCTATTTACATCTGATGACTGTGAACTTGAAAAAGAGTAACAACCAGACTTTAGGGACACTGGCTCTGAATTAATGTACATTTGGGGAAAGAAAATAGTACTGTAATCCATATGAAAGTTAGGCTATTGATAAAAGGAGCTTTAGTCTGAGTCTCTTACACGAGGCCTAGTTAATCAATGAATACATCCCGTGGTGTTCCCACATGTCAATTCCTATATTTATAGTCAAAATAGCTGGACTCAGCAAATGGGAAAAAAAAATTCACAAATTGGCTTCTTGAGTCATGGACTAATGGATAATACAGTTGAAATACCAAGTAGAGGTTCCTAAATTTATTCCTCCTTACCAAAATACTAAATTAAATCCAGTACTTTATTTCTGAATGACTTGAAAGATGTAGAGGTGATGATCCTAGCTCCTCCTTATTTAAATTGGCCAGTTTGGCCAATGCAAAAGTTGGATGGATCTATGGCTGTAGGTTATTATTAATGTAATCAAAGATTGAATCTAACTGTAGCTTTCCTCCAGACGTGTAACATTACTGGAGCAAATCAACATAGCTCCATGTGGTATGGAGCTATTGGTCTGGCAGATAAATTTTTCTCTATTAGCAAGGCATATCTGAAATAATTTGATTTTTACCTGGCAGGGACATCCTTATTGTCTTCCCTCAGAGCTAAGTTAGTTCTCTTGCTGTATGTCATAATATAGTCCACAGGGACATCAACTATATAATGTCCAAAGAACATCATGTTGATCCTTGACACTGGTGACATTATGATTACACCTGAGAATAGGAAGTACCAGATATCCTAGATGTCAAGACACCTTATGTCAAAAATTGTCAGAGTGTGGAAGATAAAATCCCTGAAAATTTAGCCACTGGTATATCAGTGAAATTTCTAAAGGTCTATGATATCTATGGCTATCTACTCTAAGAAAAAAACTGGTTGCTGCACTTGTTAATATCTACCAGTTATTGAAAAGTGCAATATAATAGATCTGTTTAGATTTAGAAAGCAACATAAACGACATCTGAGTGGGGAGTTTTTACATGTAACTCAAACACATAAACCAGCTAGCTAGTTGTAAGAGAACCCCAGAGCAAGAGACTGCTCTGCTACAGATTTAAGCTGTGATGTGATTAGTTTTTCCACTTAAGTCTTGTAACCCAGTAGAACCAATGGTAATCAAAGTACCTGTAGCAAATAAAGATGCTTTCAGGGCACTTCTAGTGGGCCAAATAGAAGAATCAGTGTAAAGCTCAAAGATTTGGGGAAAAACTATTTTTTCTCTTGTAGATAAGTATTCCCTTTGGTGAAACAGTTATTTAATTGATACCAAACTCTGGTAGAGAGAGAAAGCATGACCAAAAAAAAGAAGATGACAATTATATATTTGCCTTCTTATGACAAACTAGATGTTTCTAATAAAGTAGCTGATCTGAGTCATGAGAGAAGTGAATGCAGCATCAGTATCATTAAGGGAAGGACCCATGTGATATCATGTTTTAATAGGCCAGAAGATACAAGTATGTTATTTAAGCAGATAGATGGGATTCTCATCATGCTTCTTCCTGTTGCATTGCTGACCCTTCCTCAGCCCCTACTTATGGCTATGTGAAGTTACCTACAATCAGGCAATAAGGGAAGAGAAATTAAATTTTCTGTACAGGTGTGTCTGCATAATATGATAGCCCAGGAACTAATGAAATACTGCTGCATTACAGCCCATTTGGGTGATGTGACAAAGTGTGGTGAAGAAGCATCCTTGCAGTAGGCAACTTTTGGTCAATACATGTAACTACTCAATCTTTAACAGAAAAACAGATAACATAATTTAGAGTTCTACACCAATTCACAGGCAATGCTAATGGGTTGTCAGGTTGGTCTGGGATGTAGAAAGAACAAAATAGGAAGACTGGTGATGAAGCTATCTAGAAACAGACTTCTCCGATTGGATATAGAATTTTTCCTCTAAGTAAGTGACCTTTCAGAATGGGTATAGAATTTGAAGTCCAATGTGAAAGCCTACTGAGCTGCATCAAAAAATCAGGTGGAAAATATGACTTGTCCTATGGCTGTCAGTCTTTTTTCTTTTTTTTAAAGATTTATTTATTTATTTATGAGAGAGAGAGAGAGAGAGAGAGAGAGAGAAGCAGAGACACAGGAGGAGGGAGAAGCAGGCTCCGTGCCGGGAGCCCGACGCGGGACTCGATCCTGGGACTCCAGGACCGCGGCCTGGGCCAAAGGCAGGCACTAAACCGCTGAGCCACCCAGGGATCCCCCCGGCTGTCAGTCTTTTTATCTTCAGTTACCATACTTATTTAATGGGTCCATGTGCAAATAAGTCAGAATAGTTGGGATGGTGTTGATGAACAGCCCAAAATAATGCATAGACTCTCACCAGGCTGATCTAGGTATTGTCACTGCTGAATGCCCAACCAGATTCATAAAGAGGTCAATGTGAACACCTGATAGGGCTTCAGCCACTGTGGGAACCAGCTAACAACCTGGGGATAGGTTGTTTACATGGACTCATTTCCTTAAGGAGAGGGTAATAGTTTGTCTTTGCCAGTACTCACATTTGTATTGGATATGTATTTGTCTTCCATATAGATTAGACTGTGCTAAATTTATCATTCATGGACTCATGGAATGCCTTTTGCACCATCACTATAATCCAAACATCACTGATTTGATCAAGGAATTCCTCATTTCACAGTAAAATAAATCCAGCAATGTGAAAAAAATGAGGAAAATGATGTTGCTTGGAGATAGAAAACTAGTGAAAATGGTAACTTTGAGTGTTTTGTTTTCAAGGATCAGTGGGAGCACTTTAATTCAGATAAAAGATAGCTTTTGTTTAGATGGAACATAAAATTGTTGTCCAGGAGTTAAATGTTGGTGAAAGTGTAAGAATAGATTCTGAACAAAAATACAAAATATTCTTAAAATTCTACACTCCAGTAGAAAGGTGAGGAAAAATTTGAATAGCTATTTGCAGAAGATGAAATCCAGTTGGCAAAGTATATATTTCCATCCTTTGGCTATGTGCTTGGCCATGTGATTTATTTCAGCAATGAAATGGGGTAGAAGTCTTGCACATCTTTGCCTATTGTATTTTTACCATTCTAACGAGAAAAATATACCTCGGTGAGTGCAGTGGTCCAAAAAAAAAAAAAAAAAAAAGATAATAGAAACAGGAAAGAGAGCCCTTCTCCCAGATAGACCCACAAATCTGCAGAAAGAAGCAGAGTCCCCTAGCTAAACCTAGTATGACTAATCGGATCTTCAGTGACTAAAGTATCTGTAAAAATTAGTGTTAATTGCTCCATGCTGCTAAGATATTTTGTTCTTTGCCTATTATGCAAAATAGCTGATTGATACAAATGAATAAATTTCTATTGATTATATAGTCACTAAATATAAAGTCACACAGTGAAGGTCATGAGTAGAGGGATGCTTGAAGCATAATCTACCACCACCACAGCAAAGTACTTGCAGACACATTCCCATGCACAAAAGGTACAAAGTAAATATTGACAAACACAAAAATGGAAAGAAATGTTTCTGCAAGAGACTTTGTAATTCTGTTAAAAGGGTTGAGAGACAGAAAAATATACAACTGACTCTGGAGACTTTATGAATATCTGGTTGTAAATCAACAACTGCTTTACAGACTAGGCAACAAGTGAGATCATTCTTCCTTCCCTGGTCTAGATTCCGAAAGGTCTAAGGTTTTGAAAGCTAATATGGAGAATGCAACTTTGGCTGGGACATTACAGTTCTCATAATAGGCAGCATCAACAATGACAGCAGGCAGATTTACTTCTAAATTGATTTATAGGCAGCAGTTTTCAGTCACTAGCACCCAAAGAGGCCAGACGCTGCAGAATGACTACAGTTTAGAAACTGTAGTGTGAGCAGCCCTTAGGAACTCTACCATTTAGCTAGAGAATGAAGTAAAAACGCTAGCTTTCTGCTGCAAAGGGTGTGGACACAGAAATATACTATTTTAGGCATACAGTTTTAGCTCACTTTGTAATATTACCAGTGAGATTATATATTCTTCTAATGTTCTGACAAGTAACATTAAAGAAATTAATATCTTGGGGAGCCTGGGTGGCTAAGTCAGTGAAGCATCCAATTCTTGATTTTGGCTCAGGTCATGATCTCAGAGTTGTGAGATCAAGGCTCATGTTTGGGCTCCACTCTCAGCCCTGAGTCTGCTTGAGATTCTCTCTCCCTCTCCCTCTGGCCCACCCCACCCCCACTCACGCAAGCTCTCTCTCTTTCAAATAAATAAACAAGTAAAATCTTTTTTAAAAACTAAATTAATATTTTATAGGTAATTTTTCAATCTCATTTTCATTTATGACTCATTTTTTCCATCTCATAGGAAAAATAAGCAAAATACCACTCTAATTCCTCAATTTGAACGGAAAGCTCTTTCCTAAGATAAGAGCATGCAAGTGGTCAAAGGTTTTATTCAATTAAGATGGAATTATATTATAAAGCTCTAAATTCCAAGTTTAATCCCCAAACAGTACTTATATTGCTAGTAGTTTTAATTTTTTCCTGGTACACATTTCCATTGTTCTCATGAAAAGAAAATTTTAATTACGGAGAAGTAAAATAAATTGTCTTAGGAAAAAATGAATCATCCTTTAGGAAACGTAGTTACTGGTGTGCTCAAACAAACTCCCTCTGATATATACTCCCTTTGTTTCAATCCACATAAATTGTAATCTTTCCCACCAAAGGCTGATTTTTAAAATGTCTTATAAAGAAAAAACATAATCATAAATTTTGAAAACACAAATTAACTATTTTAAAATCTGCTTATTCTACTTTTCTTGAAACTCTTGCCAGAAATAGTGCAAATGCATTGTTTACTTCCAAAGCAACATCAAAATAGACCACACGTGTATTGGATGAGCCTGGGTGGGATAATTTATATATTAGCTATATGAACAAGAAAATCACATCAATGTGCCATGCCAAACACAAGCAAAAGTAGACAACTTAATACATGTTCCATGTGCTATGAAACAGAGAAGCTATTTGAAGATGAAGGAAAACGATCACTCAGCTAAGAAATGAAATAAACAATGATGAAATGATCAGATGAGCAACAAAGAGAAGTTCTCAAATTTTAGCAACTATTTAGAATCTTAAAGCTTTATAAAAACAGGAAAATAAGTTTCCTTTAAGAAATACAATTCAATCTATCACTTATGATTATTGTTATTGTTGTTGTTTCTTACTCTGTGCAAAGATTAATTTTAGTTTGTGGCTGGAAAAAAAATGATGAATAAGGACAAAATATAATGAGGAAGACAAGAACATAACCTCTTCCTGTCTACAGCCAAAAGTGCTAGTATGATTGAAGAAAGACAAAGGATTCCAAAGCAGAGTAAAAACATACTTTGCTTGGGGTCAGGAGAGGCTTCTTACTGAAAGTAGCTCTTGTGATCAGCATAAGCCTGGTTGGTATCACTACACAGAAATGTAACTTGAAACCAATGAAAATTTAAATCCAGAATTAACAGCAAAATCCACTAATGATAAATAAATAAAACTAGTGGATGTTCAAATAAATATTGAATATACTCATTCAAATAAATATTGTATTTTTTTAATTTTTGAAGCTATAAATTGTTTTATTAAAAATTAAAATATTGGGGTACCTGAGTGGCTCAGCTAGTTAAGTGTCTGACATTTGATTTCAACTCAGGTTGGGATCTCAGGGTTGTGAGATTGAGTCCCACATCAGGCTCCATGATTCTCTCTCTCGTCTCCTTCTACTCCTCCCCCCACTTTCTAAAATAAATAAATCTTTAATAAAAATAAATTAGTTAAAATTAAAATATCAAATACTCTTTTAGAATCGGTTGCAATTTAAAATTAATTGAATATTACATCCACAAAGGAAATCAAAACAAATACACATTTGTAAATCCCCTTTTCCAAGGATTCTAATACACTCCTCCTGGTTTCTGTTTCTCTGTTCTACTCCTTCCCATTTAGAATCTAATATGGCATAGAAATTGCTGATGAATTGTCTGTGACTACTTATGTTTACACTATTTATCTACCCATCAAATGTTTATTGAGCAATTATAACTTGTAAGGCAAAATGAGTACAAAAGAGAAACATAAAGATACTAATATGATGAGTATAAGTATACTATGGAAGTTAAATGAAGATAGTATTTCCAAGTGGAATATTATGAAGAACTTTAAGGATGTGGTGATATTTGAGCCCTATCTTGAAGGATGGATATGATTTGGTGTACAGAGATTTGGAAACACATAGTTGAAAAATTCTAGGAACTTTCTAAGAAAGAACATAAATGTCATTACATCAAGATATATCTTGATGGGAACTCCATCAAGAGAACTCCATGAAAACAGTTTCATGGAACATACATTGTGTGAAAAGTAATGGGAATTACTTTTGGAAAATAATATTTGAGCCAAAATATGAAGGTAAATAGAGTTTGCTTCAATTCTGTTGTCAGTGGAAATTCACTCTTGGTGATGTTATTTAGATCAATTTTGTTATAGGACAGGAATATGAACAGATTTTGCTTCAGGAATCTTAACCTGGGACACCCAGTTGGTATCCCACTTTATTTTTGAAGCTTTAAGTTATTTTAATAAAAACTAAAGTATTAGTTATATTAATTTTAAAAACTAAAATATTAGTTATATTAATTTTAAGCATCCAAATCTTGATTTCAGCTCAGGTCGTGAGATTAAACCCTGCATCAGGCTCCACGGTGGGTGCGAAGTCTGCTTAGAAATCTATCTCCCTCTCCTTCCACTCCACCCCATCCTCATACTTGTACTGCTACAATCCTGGGTAGCAGACTGGATGATCTGTGGAGGCAAAGGAAGTTAAAACACAGCAATGACAGACTACAAGACAGGTGTGGGACATGGAGGAATGCCTTGTTCACCCCACTCTTCAGAGCCCAGTCTCAGGATGTATTTGTTTTGGTAGTTTGCTCTCTCAACTCTGCTTTACCAAATGAAATCCTAAAAACTTTTTAAGCCTCTAAGTTTTAATGAGAAATCATCAATGTTTCCTTATCATTTGTCAGTAAAACTAGTGGATGTCAGAGCTGAAAGGAGCCTTTTGTGTCAATTAGCTGAGTCTTTCACTTTTAGATGAGGACACTAGAGTTCAGAGAAATCAAATAACTCATTCAAGTTCATGCAACTAATTATCGGTAACTCTCTAATAGAAATATGAGCCTCCAGCCTTGCCAATCGAGTGTTCTTATTAATCTGTACGTTCCTTGCCTGTAGCCTGCTTTAGTCTGCATTGGATTTATCAAGGGGCCTCTGAAGGAGGGGGATAGAAGCAGTGTCTGGAAGGGTGATGCCAATGGAGAAAGTCCTGGTAAATACAATGCCAGGATGCTGACACATAGGTGTTAGATTTAAGAATGATACTCAGCTTCCATCCAGCTGATGGGTTATAAACACCAATAAATGATGTCCATTTAGGGGAACCTGGGAGGCTAAGTCAGTTAAGCGTCCAACTGTTGATTTCAGCTCAGGCCATGATCTCATGGTTGTGCCGTCAAGACCCAGTTCAGGCTCCACCCTCAGAGCAGAGTCTGCTTGTCCCTCTCCCTCTGCTTCTACTCCCCTCTCATGATCCCCCTCTCAATCTCTCTCTCTCAAATAAATAAATACATAAAATCTTAAAAAAAGAATCTCCATTTATAAGCTCATGTTTTTGAAGAGGGGTTATGGAGACATACATGCTATGAATATGAAGCAGCTATGCTTTAATGAGCTCTTGAATTGTCTCCCCCAAAGCATTCATTAGCAAAAACCAGGGAGACAGCAGCCATCAGTATCAAGCCCCTACCACTCAGAAATGAATACCATATTCTACAAAGGATCCATGGCTTCAAGTACATGAGTTACATGTAAGAACAGACACTGCATATAAACTCAAATTATATCCAACAAAGAAAAGTCTGTTTACATAGATTCAAACCATAGTTAGATCTAATGCAAATATAGTGGTCTCTGTATTTGCCAGGATTATTTGGTTTGTTTAATTCTGCCCAATTGAAGTTGAACAGAGTATAGGGGAGACCTCCTCTCTACTTTGAACAGAGAGGCAGACAGCCTGCCAGAGCACCACAGGTAAAAGGCCTAATTGAGGGGAAGGGATGATTCAGTCATCTGTGCCTAGAGACTTTCTGTGCTGAATAGAGAATGCGAACCTACTACATCACTACACAGCTGAGTCAGTAAGATTTTGTGATCAAGTGTTTACAGATGCTACTTTCTGATAGATGCTACTTTTCACAAAGGTGAAATGTCTGTTGAAAGAGGACTCTATGTATAAACCCCAAAGTAGGTTCTAGCAGCCAATGAATTGTCCCTTTCGACTTACTCTTTTACTCATATCCGAAACTGAGTATATCTTTTGCAGGAATATGAAAACCCCAGGACATACCAGATTATTTTAGAGTCTGACTGACTTGGGTTTAACTTCTGGGTTTCTGCCATTTACAGGCTTTTTTCTCTATGTTACAGGGAAAATTACTAAGCTTAATTTCCCCTTCTGTAAAAAGGAGCCACAAATATCTCACATATTTGATATAAAAACTACATGTAAAATATCTAGCAAAAACTTAATACACTGTAGACACTCAGGAAATTGTAGTAAATTACAGCAGCTTTTATCACTCAGAATTTTATTGCAGCATGGGACCCTAGGCTCTTGACTATTATCTGGTCTTCCTTTCACATAATGTACACATAATCAATTAAAATGAATCATAAATCTGTAAATGATAATAAAACACCATCTGATTTTATTCCTTCTCTTTAGGAGGTAAACATGCTAAATTATTGGAATTAGATTTAGGTTCCTATGTACAAATTGTTGCTTTATAATTTGAGAGAAGGCAAATGAGTCCAGATATTGAGAAAGAAAATGTAAGGCCACCTGTGAAACTCTAACACTTGATTACTCAAATTCACAGATTCATTTATTCCATTTTTTAAATTAAGAGAATTGGAATTAAGCCATTAATAGGCCAAAGCTCCTGCCTTTGGGGAAGTCATGGTTTAGCCAGGGAGCCAGAAGGTTAAACAAACAAACAAACTATATGCATGTGTTGTCTGTGTGCCTCTGTGTGTGTGTGTGTGTGTGTGTGTGTGTGTGTGTGTGAGAGAGAGAGAGAGAGAGAGAGAGAGACTGAAAGTAGGGGTGGGGGGAGAAATAACAGAATGGTTTGCAAATTTTATGGAAACATTCAGGATGGAACAAGTCCCTGTTCAGGTACGAATTCTTCAAACTAGCTGGTTAGTGTACTATTTTTTAAAAAACTTTTCGTGCCTGGTTGGCTCTGTCGGTTAAGTGTCTGCCTTCAGCTCAGGTCATGATCCCAGGATCCTGGAATGGAACCCTGAGTTGGGCTCCCTGCTCAGTGGATAATTTGCTTCTTCCTTTCCCCCTGTTCCTCCCTGCATTTGTATGCTTTTTTCCCTCCCTCTCAGATAAATAAAATCTTAAAAAAAAAAAACAAAAACTTCTCTTGATAGAACATTACTATAGAAACTTCCAAATAATTAGTGATGTTCACCCTGATTCAACTATTTCTGTTTTATGAAATCTAAAATCATTCTTACTGGGGAATTCAGTGAACTATGGAAGAATATAGTTAAAAGGATCCAAAAATATTCTGGGTTAAGCACACACAGATTTACTAAGCAATTTGCAGAGGCACATTAACAACTTAGTAGCCCATATTTTGTACAACAATGTGTTATTGTTAACTTCTTTCAGCATCTCTAATCGATTTTGTCTAATCAAACCACTCTAAAATCAGTGTCCTGGCCCTGCATCTCTGACTGTCTGAGCCACTAGGAGGCCTCACCATGATTGAAGGACTTAACTGGCTCACCCTTTTCTGGAATCATGTTGATGATGCTGGCTTTATGGCTGCTGGTCAGAAGTAGCCACACACTCTACCTCACTTCAAAGACCTCTAAGGGGTTTCTCTGGCTCCTGTAAATCTAGCAGATCTATTATCTATTCCCTGAAGAAAGGACTTTTCTTCCAAGACCCAAGAAAGTCTGTTAGAAAACTGTCTTTCCAGGAAGCTCAATTGTCACTGATCCTGTTTACCTCGTTAAAACTTCCCATACACTGCCCCAAACTGACAGCCTTAAGTTGTGCATTGCAACCATGTGCTGATGGTTGAAATTAGAAATCTCCAGAAGCTTTTCTGCCCAATAATTGTGGGTTACAGACTCTGAAATACAGAAGGTCCTTATTGTCTTAGGGTTATAGTAGTGGGAAATACTATATAAAATAAATTATTTAAGATGAAGATGAAATTAATAAATTAAAAATTATTAACTGACATATTACCTTAAAATGAAACTAAATTAAGATAGTATGTGTTTTTATATTCAATAACATTCAAAATATAGTTGAAATTCTATCTAATTCTTAGAATGGACAAAAAAATTCAATTGCATCATATCTGAAAGCTCTGAATGACAACATTCTAAATTTTCTATTTGGTCTTTACAACAGGATCATAAAAAGTACAAAAATATTTGATATATTCATTGGTTCCCCCAAAGGTTTCTGCTAATCATTTGATAAGCAAATCATTCCCTTTAGAAGTGTCTATCTTGTCATTATCCTTTGTTATTTTCTCTTAATCAGTATTAAGCAGTCTCACTATGCCAATTCTAATTTGTCAGTGATTTTGCCTATGGTTTGATCAGCTTTCTAATACAGTATTGCAAAATCAGCATTGTCATTTGTAACTAATTTTCCCTGTATTTTCATTGTATTATTTAGTATTTATAATATCCCCAAATCAGTAAGATATTTAGTAGAGCAGAGTAGTACTTAGTTCTCAACTGGAGAATTATCTTCATAAAGGGTCAATTCATTTGAAAATATGTTTTTATTATAATGTCATTTACCTCATTAATTATAACTTTTCTAATTGGTAGGACACAGATAATAAACCTTTAGATTATGTGGACTCTTACACTATCTTTGCACTGATCCTGGTAATTGTCAACCCAACTTTTTGTCCATGGTTGGCCTAAGGAAATGTCTACATGTAACCTCACACACAAAAATTACTTGATTGCTCAAATACTTATTAAGGTAGTAAGTCAGCAGTGAGAAATTCTCATGCCATTTAGTGACTCTCACAACTCTGCCAGACATGCAACTTATTGATAGTATTGTATTTCTCTCAGTGGTGACAGTCCCCAATCCAAACCTCATGACTCTGAGGGGCAACTAACTAAAAAGTATTGCGGTTTTGGTATTTTCACTGACTTCCTGGTTTATCCCAGTTTATTTATAGAAATATAATCAGAATGAAAGTTCCTGTTTGGCAGTGTCACAGTCAAGGAACTCCACTTGGGTCAAAAAGAACTCCCAGATCTAAGAACCCAGAACTCTAAATCCTAGTCCTTTCTCTTCCACTACCTAGAAGGGAGCTTCATAAAACTGTCTGTGAGCCCTGTTATTTCAGTTTCTTTCTCTGTTAAATTGGATAATAATCTGTGCCCTCTTAATTCCTGTGATAGGCTGGATAATGACCCCTGAGGATATCTGTGTTTTAAATCTACAAAACCTGTGAATATGTTACTTTACATATTCAACAAAGAGATGTTGCAAATGCGACTAAATTAAGGATTTGGGGATGAGGAGATTATTCTGGGCTTTCCAAGTGGGTCCACTATAATCACAAGGCTCCTTTTCTTTTTAAAATATTTTATCATTTATTTGGCAGAGAGAGAGGGAGGGAGGGAAGGGGAGAGAAGAGAGTATAAGCAGTGAGAATGGCAGGTAGAGAAAGGAAGAAGCAGAACCCCCCTGAGCAGGGAACCTGATATAGGACTTGATCTGGGGACCCTGAGATCATGACCTGAGCCAAAGGCAGATTCTTAACCAACTGGGCTATCCAGGTGCCCCAAATTGCAAGAATTCTTATAGGCAGTAGGCAGGAGGATCAGAGTGAACAGCAGATGTGACCATGGAAGCAAGAAGTTGGGGTGCTGTGAAGAAGGCATCATAGCCAAGGAATGCAGGCAGTCTCTAGAAACTGAAAAAGGTAAATAAATGGATTCTCCCATGTAGCTTCTGCATGGAACACAGACCTGTTGACATCTTCATTTTAGACCTCTGACCTCCGAAATTCTGAGAAAATAAATTTATGCAGTAAACCACTAAGTATTTGGTGATTTGCACAGCAACAATAGGGAATTAATACAATCTCCAAATGATTGTGAAGATCAGTGGGGCAGTAAATAAAGAGATCCCTCAGGAAAGGCAAATGAAATGTTTCAAAGCAAGAAGGAATGGTAGATCATTTACTCTGTGTAATTAGAAAATTTCTATAAATTATAAACACAAGCCAGAAAGTTCAATTGTACCTTAGTTTTCATATGCATTAAAACTAGTGGGGAAAGTACAATGAGATGTGACATAAATCTCAGTTTTCTTGATCATGCCTCAAGGGCTTCCAGGTACATTCTATCTTATCACTCCTATGACCTTCAATCATTAACTGCATTATCCCATTTTACTCCACATCTTTTGCCCCCTTTTCCCTTTCTATGCTCACACCTCTCCTTGCTTTATGAAAATGATGACTGTTGCACTTTGTCAGGGGTGGTGATAGGGAGGCCGTTAAAAAGAACCTGAAGGTATAACAACTTTTGGGCAACTTTCTCAGCATAAAAAGCAGCTAGCCCCACATATGGGAAGGAGGGATGAGGTGAGAGAAAGGGATAACTTGGAATATATCATAAATATTCAGACTCTAGGTTGGAAGTCCACAAAGGAAATCAATCTCACACATTTTTCATTTCCTGGTCATTACTACTTTGGCTACAAAATGACAGATTCTAAAGCCAATCAATCTAATATTTAAAAGTCTGAGTATGTTATAGAAACATTTGCAAGGTCGGGAATGATTACTTTGAGTATTATGTATAGTCCCAGGGCTTACTAAATGTGATGTTGTGTTTTATAATAAGAAACATATATTTGGTCTTTATCACACTCTTGGCACAGAGCTCCTAAAACCGTTGGAATTTCCTAATGTTGAGAGCAATCTTGGTGTTTTTTTATATGTTAATGAGGTGACTTTTAGGAAAGCCTGTAGGTAAACTAAGGATCAGGGCTGGTTGCCAGGAAAGACAAGCTGGGAGACTAGAACTTTCAGTCCACCCCTGAGTCTGGCTCACAGGGAGGAACCACAGGCTCAAGATTGAGTTCAATCACCAATGGTCAATGATTTAATCAACCATACCTATGTATGAAGCTTCCATAAAAACCCAAAAGGATAGGGTTCAGAGACCTTCCAGGTTGGTAAACACATAGAGATTCAGGGACAGTGTCATGCTCAGAGAGAGTGCTCCCATATAACTTGTCCTACACACCTTTTCATCTGGTTGTTCATCTGTATTTTTTATCACATCCTTTGATAAACTGATAAATTTAAGTGTTTCCCTGAGTTCTGTGTGCTGATATTGAAGCGGGAGAGAGATTCTTTCTTGTCTCATGGAGTCGAAGAATGAATCTCATGGACAAGGGACAATAAGTAAAGCGATAGAGTTTTTATGAAGCAAGAATACAGAAAAAAAGCCCCCAGGAGTCAGAGGGGTCCCAACAGGTTGCCAGTGTGGCCTTCCACTGACAGTCTGTTATTTAAAAACGACCAGGGAGCTTGTGGCCTTAACAGTCTTGGTTTGAATAAGGACTGGTGATAACATCTTTAATGACTTACTTCCATTTTAGGGTCTGGTAATTCTTTGTTGGTCACAAGTGACTGTTGTAACAAGACCTCACCTCTGACATCTAAGTCAGGGTGGTCTGGTTTGTTCCCTTATCTCTGGTTTCCTCACATTTCCATATTTCTGGGATTTCTGTGAGCTGGATCCCGTAGCCCTCTTCCTATCTCTCTGTACCTAGCCCCACCTGTCCTTTACTTACTCAGTGAGGCCCTTCAGATGTATATCAGTGGGTCATATTCTTGGGGGATGACTGCCAAAATGTATGGGGGAGGTTGAGATAAAGAAAGTTTCCAAAGGAATTTTTATATATTAAGGTAGATTTACAGGGTCCTGGGGGTCAGGCTAAGATTGCATGGTGCCCTTAGCAAAGTTTCGTAAGTGCAAAGTGTCGACATCCAGTGCAAAATGTCGACATTCCATAGAGGAATGTCACTCTGCTTGTCTAAAGGACTTGTCAATGGGCTGCAAATTATAAGGAAATTTTATTTTATTTACATTCCCTTCTACATTTGTTTCCCACATCACTATGTATGGGTGGATAACGTTACAGTTCCAGGGTCTCTGAGTCTCTGGAAGTTAGGCTATTGATAAGAATGCTTTTTTCCTTGTAAATCACTAAGACATTTGTAAATTGAAGGAGACTCATGTCTCACATGACTGTAATCTCTATAAATTAACCATTTGTTTTTCCTTCCCTCATTAGGGCAGCCAGGAGTGCTTGAGGAATATCACAGATATTCCACCTGGGAGTGTGGGGAGAGGATAGCGGGTATCAGCTTGTACTTTGTCCTCAGCTTGCCTTCTGCTTCCTTATCAAGATAGCAAATAATTGAATCCAAGGGCACAGAGGTCATGGAAATATGAAAATTTGTAGCCAAGTTAGACAGAAGTTGTGGATAGCTAAGGACCTACTATTTGCAATTGGCATCGGGAGTAGAGAGTCTTATAGGACTATAACCTGTGGGATTATAACTGGGTGCACCTGGCTCCAGGGGTCCCAAATAGACCAGGTTCGTCCACTTGCCACTTAGAAAATCCAAAGGGAGAGAGAGGAGTGGTGGTGAACATGAAAGGAATTTATTTCAGTGAAGTGGACACCAGAAAGATAAGCAATCATCTCAAAGTGCCAAAAATACTTCTAGGTTTATATAAGGAAAACAAAGTGTGGTGGGTGCCTACAAGTAGGCAAAAGATCAAGTTGATCATTATCTGGCGTCAATCATGTGTGGTCTTGCTAGCGTCTGGGCAGTCTGTATTGCTTGAGAGGGTAGTTTCAGTTCCCGTTACAGAATGCTTTACCCACAAAGTCTTTTGCTTGAGTTGAGAGATGAGCTGAAAGGATATAATCAATTAGTACAGACTGAGGTCAAAATGGAGGTAGTTGAAGTCCTCTTTCAAGATCTGATGTTATCTCCAAGTAGATAATGTCAGAATTTAGTTAAATTGTTCACTCGGCGGGTGTCAGAGGTTTGATGGTGGGGAAAAACCCTACACTTGGTGTCAGTAGTGTTGAGTGTGGTAGTAGTGTGAGAGTAAAGGAGACTTACAGGATAACTAGATTTGCCACATACTAAATGAATGTTTCTTATCTGGAATCTTCATATAGAAACCTCCACTCAACAGCGATCCCTTTAAATTTCACTATAATTTAAACATAATGACAGACAACAAAGAAAATTGAATAGGATCTTTATGTTTATATTCTTCCCTTAATGTGTCTTAACTTTCCTAGAATAACTCTAACACCTGGGGTTTGTGATTATGGCTACAGGATGTTAGCTCCAGCCTATTGACATGAATATCAGCTTATACTGTGAGATAGTACATAGTTATTGCAATTCAAAGGATGTCTGAAAAGGAGTAGCCAATTAATATGTAATCAAGCATTCTATGAGTAATTAAGAATTATTAGAACCATTAGTAATTATAATCAATTATCCCGTAGTACCCTAAATAGTACAATACTCAGGGAACATGTGAGAAAGAAATAAAAATGCAATTCTGAATCTTATTGTTTTGAAATAGTATTCTTTATATATAACAGTTAAATGGGAGGATATTTATTAAGCATTTTTTCAACTTTATAGTTTATTGTTTTGAGTTTGGGCCAAAATATAATGTCAGGAATATTTTAAATGTGTGTAAATAAACACACATGCATACATGCACATACATTAATTTTAAACTTTTTTTTTCCTTTTCTTTTAGGACATGCATTCATCTCTTTATTAGGTATTCTTCATTTGACTATTCTGTATAGGCCATTCGGTTTCACCATTGGAGGCCGTGATGATTACTTTTATGTGTTGATTTGGCTAGGCTACACTACCCAGATATTGTTCAAACACTTGTTGCTGTGAAGGTATTTTTTTGATGAGATTAACATTTAAATCAATAGACTGAATAAAGCAGATTATTTTCCATCAGTTGAAGGCCTTAATTGGAAACATGTTGAGGTTCCCTGAGAGAGAATTCCTTCTCCAGACTGCCTTCAGACTTGAGGCATCATACATCAAGTCTTGCTTGGGTGTCCTGTCTACTGGCCTACTCTACAAGGCTTGTACTTGCCAGATTCTACTGTAATCATGCGAGCCAATTCCTTAAATATACATCAGTCTTTCTCTCTCTCTCTCTCTCCTGGACAAATACACTTGATAATTAGAGTCCTTTTTTTTTTTTTTTTTTTGATAATTAGAATTCTTGAATTAAGAATAAAGAAGCAAATCATATCATAATTTTCTAGTATTCCTAAGTTCTGTACCACTTTCTGAGCAATCTCAAATATCTATAAGATATCACTAATGATATCATGAAAGAAAAGGTAGAAAAATTAAAAGGATTGTTCTGGTGCCTTATCTCTGTACCCCAACTCAATTTTGAGATCCAAACTATAAAATCTAAATTCAGGAAGGTGGCAAAACTTAGAATAGTTCTAAACTATTTTCTCACCACCAGATTACTATATAATAATATTCATATACCTCACCTTTCTCAACGGATAGGAATAAATTGCTTGATTGTAACAAGTAAATTGAGACAGTAACAATAATTTAAGAATCCAACAGCCTCATTTTTCTTAGAAAAGCTTTGTTAGTTATTTCCAGTACATATCATTAATATTTACTTTATAAACATTTAATAAGTATAAAGCTGAAAGTGTCTTGACAGTCCCATAAAACTTGCTTAACTTATTGTTATAAGAAGTAAAAAATAAGCTATACTTTTCTAATTACAAAAATAGCTAACATTTTCATATTGAAGTTTGTTGCCTCTTCTGGTTTTTACCTAAATTAGATTACCTGAAATGTACAGGTTCCAAAGAAACATTTCTGCTTTCTCCTGGGACGTTGACTCCTGTGCTGCCTTTGGGATATTTTTGCTCTTCTGTTTTGTTTTTCATTCCTGAGGCAGAGAACGATGCTTATTCTCTTCAGGTTTGAGTTTGCTTCTGGCTATATGAATTCTCTAATCCAATATCAAGGCATAACTACTCTAGCACTTACTTAGCAAAACAAAACTTGCTTTTTCACTAAAACTCATTATCATCACAGGTAAAAAAATATTATTCAGACTGATTCTAATATGCTCAAAACATGACTGTTTCAGTTAACAACATATCAACTAAAATTTAAATGCTTGAGCAATATAGTGTCCTGGAAAACATCAGTGAAATGTAAGTGCAGCTTATGCAATTTAAACAACCAAGAAGAATAAGGTAAGTTTGATCCAAATATCAAAGAACTGTCCCAAAAGTTCTTATCTCTAAATATTGTTGTTTTTCTTGCTTGCTATTTGTTAAAATTTATGGGGACAAACAGAAGAATTATCTGGAGAACTTCATGATACGGCAAATGCTGTTGTGTAACTTATGCCAATGAATAGAATATGATGAGTTTGCCCCAATGTCAAAGTTTTATATCAGTTATGATATTGAATTAGGAAAAACTAAAAAAGAAAAAATGAAAGAAAAGATGAAATGTTTGGGCCTGTCTTCCCTTGATCAAAGACAAATTTAGGGCATTGGAAAGAGGGAAATTTTAAGCATCATAATAGGTTACATGTATGGTGGTATATTAAAGTATGGTATTTTAAGGTGTGTTTTTTTCTCAATTTAATATAAGAATCACAAGAGTTAAGTATGGTGCTTATTCCTATCTTATGTACCTGAGGTTGTTAAGTTGCTTGAGGACATATAGCTAGTGAGCATCAAGACAAGGATTTGATGTGGGCATTCTGTTCTTACTCCAGATAGGTCCTGTAAAATTCAAAAATATACAAATAGAGGATAAAATGAAGATACAAATTTTTAAAATCAAATTCAGATAGGTTTCTTATTGTTTTGAGATAAAATGAAACAAAAAATTAAGTAATATCCAGGTTTTCAAGTCATTTGTGTTACCATATCACAAATTAGACTTAATACCATCTGGGCAATGGCTCAGCCAACTGGGCTATGCCTAAAGGACACCTGCTTAGCAGCTAGAATAACTTTCACTGATAAATGAATCTTTGGGGATCAAGGTAAATACACCAGGGTGGGGGCAGCAAACACAGGATGGTTATCATCTTTCAGTAAAAAGAAAAACTTCTTAAACGGGATATGTGGGTAGTTAATGACAGGAGTCCTGTGGAAATAGAACTTTTTCTTAAGTATCATCTAATACAAGCCTTTCTCTCAGCTGGCTGGCCTCTCTGTTGCCCTCTGTAAAATGTATAGATATTACTATTCTTGAACATTTTCTCTTATTGTTGGATTAATTCATTTCTAGAATCTGTGGCAATCTTAATTTTATAATGAAATGATATTCTTTTGTTATCCAAGTAAGTAAACTCCCTTGGCTATTTTATCATATGCTGCCTGCTTGACTCTGCTGAAAACATTCATTGCATCTCATTCTTGCCCAAGATTTACAAATAATATATATTTTTTAGAAATATTGTGATAGCACCCGAGTCATTTCTTACAAGTTTTAAAACTTTTTTTTCTCTTAAAAGGACCAAGTTTTTAATATGAGAAACATTTTCACTCCAGATAATGAAAAGTGGTGGAAGTGATGAGAAAAAGATGAAAAAGAATGTTTAAAATGAAAATGGAATGCCTACCTGCAAATATTCTAGGGTTTTTTTTGTAGACTTAAATGTTTAATGACTAGATCCTCACTAGAGAATAATCCAACAGAGAGCCTGACCATTTGCTTTTCTATGTCTTCAGCATAGAGCACAAAGTCTGAAGCACAATAGCTCAGTAAATTTTATTAAATTAAATAAATGATAGTATCTTTTCCCCTCAAATACAGAGCTTCATTTGAATATAGTGATAAAGCATGTAAATTTTACCCAGATAGAAAGTGAGATCATAGGAGCATAAAATTTTAGAAGTGAAAGAAGCTCATGAGGTTTCTTTCTTGGCACTTAGAATAATTTTAGATTATAGGAGAAAAGTATACATCAAGAGAATCTGAATTCAGTTCTCAAGCTGTTGTCTTTTCTCTAGTGATGTGTATTTTTTTTAATCCAAAGTTTCCTTTCCACTCATATTGGAATAACTCTGTCCAGTCTGCTTACCAGATGCCCTTATACTAGCCTTTGTCAAAACTCTATGTATTAAGTGTCATCTATTTATCAGGCCCCTTTTTGTTCTTTTCTTTCTACTCAAATTAAGAATTTAGTGTATCTCCATTCTAGGAAATTATGGCTCATTTGCAGTAGAACAATGCAAATTTCAGAAAGAAATGTTCAAATCACAGGTAGCAAC
This sequence comes from Canis lupus familiaris, assembly GCF_011100685.1. Classification (NCBI taxonomy): domain Eukaryota; kingdom Metazoa; phylum Chordata; class Mammalia; order Carnivora; family Canidae; genus Canis; species Canis lupus. The sequence continues at coordinate 41,853,122 of NC_049233.1, read as the reverse complement.
TAAATATTCTAGAGCTTTTAAAATAAAGAGCTATAGGACACAACAGAGAGCTCACTTAATTCAAAGATAAACTATTGTTATCTTTAAATATAATAGTTGAATCGGAGGATGTTAGGATGACAGTCAAGGACCTACACATCAACCCCTATAGCTGTTATACTAATGGTTTCATTCCTATAGATGTCTATAGCTTCAAAATGCAAACACACTTGTGATAGGTCATATCTGCAAACACCTTATTTATCATTTAATACCTTATCCAGGTTACTAAACCTTTGACAACAAGCCTGAGGCCAAATGCAGGTACTCAAAGGTGGGAGGGAGAAAACAGTATTAGAAATAATTTAAGTACATCAAAGATAAAATCTAAATCTATCTGAATCAACTGGATTTGAGCTCTTTCTCTTCAGACTCAATAAACCTTTTGTACAGTTTTATGGGACTTATGTGTATTGTAGTTACATGAGTGTTTTATTATCCCCTTTAGCATGTGTCCTCTGTGTGGGTAGGAACTGTGTAATGCTTCTATTTGTTTCCTCAGTTCCTATTCAGTGCTTTGCATGAAGCAAATGTTCATTTTATGTTTGTATATTAAATTTTGCTTTGAGCCATCATTACATTTGGTAAATACACTCTTTGGTCACATTTAGAATAAAAGAAGAGCAAGCAATAGTCCATGAACTTGGGCTAATTAATCAGAGAAGCACTAATATTGTAAAATACATCAGCCATAATGTGTAGCAACATCCATATTGTTGGTCTTCTATCTCCACATACAATTAAAAAGAAAAATGCAATTAAATCTGGCATTTTCAACCTATGAATTTTGCAATTTTGACCTTTGAAGCTCCATACTTTCACCAGCAACCTTTGTAAACCACTAGTTTCTGTTTTTATTTAATATGTCCAAATTAGATTTAACAGAACTCAGACCCATTCCAGCACATCAGGCACAAAAAGTCTCTTTGATCTTTTGCCACTTTTAAGAAACATCTGCATCTTTGTAAAGACCTAGCAGGATGAGCCAAAATTTTGAAAACAGATATAGCCACATGCAGGAAGATAGAATCATTGGGGAAACCAACTCTCCTTGTTAGAGTCCCAGAGATCTGCAAGAAATCTAGCAGTATCTAAAACTGAGAAACACAGAGTCATTTCTAAGAGTTGGATGATAGAGGTGACCCATCTCAACATCCTATTGAACAGGATACACTGCTATCATCATCAAAGGACAGAATAGTAGAATTGGGTATTCAGTTACCTAAATATTCACTTCATGATTAAGGAAACTCACAATGAAAAAAGTTCATAGCCGTACTTTGTCCTTTTTTGGACTTTCAAGATAAAGTTTAGACCTTTGTCAAAATACCTCTGTTGTGTTTTACTGAGTCTGCCAGGGAGAAAGAGGATCCAACGTGTATCTCAACGCATGTGGGGAAAGTGTTCAGCTACTGCATTAGCCTCCCTTACAAGGCTCTAAGCCTCCTGAGTGCTTCATAACCCTCTGAACATTCCACAGCTTTTGTCACATGTTGAACTGAACTGAACTTTTTTGTTCCAGATAAATGCTGGGGTGAGCCATGTAAAATAACGTTCAAATGCTTCTCCTTTTGAGCAGAGTGTTGCAAATGACAAGATGAAATTTCAGAGAGTAGCTCAGATATCCTGGGTACAAGAGGGGCCTTGAGGGCCAGCTCAGAACACCAGGGAAGAGTTAACCTTTGCCTCCTATTTCTGCTGCTGCCCTAAGGTTTACTTTTCCCAAGCAGGTGGAAGTGGACCGCTGAATGAAAGAAAAAGCAAAGTGGTAGATGATAGACAGCAGAAGTTTTCAATCATAGCCTCATCCAGGTTTCTAGCACATGTTGTAGATTGAGTGTTCTGTGAAGCTCAAAAGGCATGAACTGAACAGTAGGTTGAGCCAAAACTTCTCATGACTTATTGAAAACATTTCCAAGTCTTGGAAATGTATCCTAATAGGAATTCCTATCATTTCTGGAAAAGCCAGGCAAACCAGTATGTTCTGAGAACCCAGGGCCTTCCTTCTCCCCTTTTAGCAAGAAAGACAGTAGACAGTCCAGGCAGGATATACTTGAGAATAAGTTGCTTTCAGAATTTAAACAAGAGGAGATAAAGTCTTATAGATGATCCTATACTATTCTGAATTATCATGCATATATGTATGTATACACACATATATCTATCTATGTTGTACATTACTGACTGGGAAGCAAAAGATCTGGATTCTAACATAAGCTCCCCTCCTCAAGGAAGGTCACTAAATGACTTCTGAAGCTCCTTCAAATTCTAAATTATATTGTTATTTCATTTTATTTTTATCAACCTAAAGTATACTTTAGGTAAAACAAACTGCATGCATTCCAAGTTTGCAAAGAAATGAATTTTGACAGATGTACACACCCATGAAACTACCAACACAATCAAAAGGCAGAATATTTCCATGGCCCCCAAACAATTTCTTATGTCCACTTGTAGTTAATCCATTCCTCTATCTCCAACCCAGCCAAACAGTGTTCTGTTTTCTGTCAATATAAAGATTTTATATTTATGTAAATGAAATTATATAGCATGTACTCTTTTATGTCTGGCTTTGTTCACTTAGCAAAATGATTTTTGATACTCATCCATGTGACTGCATGCATCAGTAATTTCTTTATTCTAATTGTTTTGTTTTGCTTTTCTAACCACACATCTGCTGATGGACATTTGGGTTATTTCTGTTTGAAGCTATTCTGAATAAAGCTGCTATAGACATGCACATGCAAGTCTTGTGTGTTTCTCCTGGGTAAATACTTCAGAGTGTGAAATAACTGAGTCATATATTAATTGTACATCTAAAATTTTAAGAGAGTGCAAAATCTTTGTCCAAGGTAGTCATCAAATTTTACATTCCCACCATCAAAATATGAGTTGTGGGCAGCCTGGGTGGCTCAGCAGTTTAGCACCGCCTTCAGCACAGGGCATGATCCTGGAGACCCAGATTGAGTCCCACGTCAGGCTCCCTGCATGGAGCCTGCTTCTCCCTCTGCCTGTGTCTCCGCTTCTCTCTCTCGCTCTTTCTCTGTGTGTGTGTCTCTCATAAATAAATAAATAAATAAATAAATAAATCTTTAAAAAAATATGAGTTCTTACATATCTTCATCAATGCTTGGTATTATTAGTTTTTTAAAAAATTTCATCCATTCTAACTATGTATGTAGCTCTATATCCTTCCTATCTGCATTTTCCTGATGACTAATGATGTTAAGCATCTTCTCATGAACTTATGGCCATTACTTTACATTATTCTGTGAAGTGTCAGTAAAGATTTTTTTTTGGATCATTTTCATAAGGTGGTTTTTATTTTTATTGTTGAGTTGTAAAAGTTGCTTATGTATTTTGGTTAGAAGTCATTTGGCAAATACACGTATTGCAAATATTCATTCTTGACCTTTGGTATGTTTTTGTTTTCTTAACCATGTCTTTGGAACAGAAAAACAAAATTTGATGATAAAGTCAAATATATATTTTTATGGCTTATGTTTTTTTACTTCCCAAAATTACAAAGTTTTTTTTTTGTTTGTTTGTTTGTTTTTGTCCAGAAGTTTATAATTTAACTTTTTTATTTTGGGAGAATACTAGGCACAGAGAAAATTCTCCCAGGTACTGAGAGTTCCCAAGGATCCCTTACAGAGCTTTCCTTAATTTTAGCATGTTTTGGGGACACCTGGGTGGCTCAGTGGTTGAGCGTCTGTCTTTGGCTCAGGGTGCAATCCTGGAGTTCCGGGATCGGGTCCCACATTGGGCTCCCTGCATGGAGCCTGCTTCTCCCTCTGCCTGTGTCTCTGCCTCTCTCTCTCTCTCTCTCTCTCTCTCTCTGTCTCTCATGAATAAATAAATAAATAAAATCTTTCAAAAAATTTAGCATCTTTTGTAATCACTACAATGATCAAAACTAAGAAGATAACATTGGTAAAATACCACTAACTAACCTGGATATTTTATTGGATTTCACCAGTTTTTACACTAATGTCATTTTCAATCCCAAGATCCATTTTGCATTCAGTTATCAGGTCTCCTTGTTATATACAGCAAAGCTGTCAGGCCACCATCACTTGCATTTGGCAGAGATTCGAAGATGGGCAGAGGAATGAGAAAGCTTACAGAGGGAAAAAAAATAGACTTCAGGTATGCCCTTGATTGGAGGCCGCTGGCATAGGGAAGCCACAGTTAGCTATAGTTAGTCATCATATATGATTCCTTAAAGATTGATATTTAGCTTTTCCAGCTTGGTTCTAATTTAGAAGTTGGGACAAAAATACAGAGGCTATCAGATATTAACCAAATGCTTGTTTTGGAGGGCCAGTTGCTTTGCCACAGGGGTGCCGTTTGCCTTTCTGGACTGATTGTGACTAAGAGTAGTTTGATTTCCTAGACTGGTTACTATCCATTATGTGTAGTCTACTTCATAGACTGGCTGCTTCAGATTTTGGGTCAGAGTTCTACTTTATACATGATCTGGGGACTCTCTATTTGTATATTCAGTCTCTCATTTTTGTCTCTTCCAGGGAGTGATAGTTTCCCAGTCTTCCTATGCTTTGTAACCTTGGCCATTTTGCAAATAGCTCCTTGGTTATTTGTGTTTGGCTAATGTTATTTTGTAATTAGATTGAAGTTATGTATTCTTGGCAAGAATAACACTAAAGTGATATTCCCTTCTTAATGCAATATATCAAGGGGCACATAATGTCAACATGTCTTAGTATTTGTGATGATAACTATGATCATTTGGTTAAGGCAATGTCTGTTGCATTTCTTCACTGTAAATTACTATCTTTGCTTTGGTAGCTAATAAGTTCTAACAAAGATTGTCTATTTCTTTCATTTCTTATACATTTATTAATTGAAATTGTTCTGTAAGAAAGAACCTTTAATTCCCCCCCTAGTATTATTTATTTATATTCATGTGTATTTGTGGCATATTCTTATTGTCTGGATTACACAATAATACTATCATTATTTATTTTATTGTCAGACTATTTGGGATTTGGCCATTTGGAGCTCTTTCAGGTTGCTTCCTGTAAACTTTTAACACAGTTCCATACTTTTCTGAGCACTTTTTTATTTTCTAATACTTTTCATTTATTTCTCAAGATTTGTGTTTCCCACTGGTATCATACTTCCTTTCAACTTGAACCACCCTACTTGAATTATAGACCTTTTGGTGATTTTTGTCGTCATTGTTTTTTGGTTTTGTTTGTTTTTTGGTTAACCTGAAATATCTTTATTTCACCTTCTTTCTTAAAGCATATATTTTCCTGGAATAGAATTTTGGCTTAACAGGTTTTTTTGTTTTTTTTTCTCTTTCTGTATTTCAAAGATTTGATCCATGGTCTTCTGGTCTTAATTGTATCTGATGTGAAAACTACAATATTCCAAATCACCTTTTTTCTAACTGCTTTCAAGATTCTCTCTTTCTCTTTGGTTTTCAAACTAATATGTTTTGATGTGGCTAGGCATTATGTTTGTATTTACTCTACTAGTGGCTCACTGAACTTCTTGAAGTTGTAAAATTAAGTCACCAATTTGGTATTTTTTTACCACTATTTTTGATATGTTTATTTCAGCAGACAGTTAAATTGATTAAACCCAAACTGTAAATTGTTTCACCTGCAGTGGGTTGTGTTGCCTATCTCCCAGTTCAGTCCTTCTACCTTTAGGGGGAGGTACTTTGATTTTGCCCCATGTAAGCATGGTCTCAGGGTCAATCAGAAATTAGGATAGAATCTACAATTTAGGGTTCCCTTTTTTTGGTCTTTTTTCCTTTTCAGGACTTCTTCCCCACACTACAGAGGTCATGAACACCCTGGGCTCTGTCTTCTGGTTCTTTGGCTGTCCTTTACCACCTTGCATCTGTGACTGAGGCTAGGTCATAAAAACTGTTTCAAAAGAATGCCATGAAAAAAGTAGATATAATTTTAACAATTTAGAGAAAAAAATTAGGATCTTAAAGATTAGAAGTTAACATAAGATCACATACTTGGTGTGTACTCATTTGCCTGTGTGTGTGCACACATGTGCACACGTGAGCCCCCACATGCATGTGTATGGAGAGGAAACTGTCCATTTTTTGAGCAGGAACAAACTAAAGAAACCTTAAGGATAATTAAATTCAAGCATTTACTATGAAAGAGTGGAGTTAGATCACTTAGATGACTTTCAAGGCTTGCATAACTAGTTTCTTATTCTGTCTCAAGGATCAAACTATTATGAAAGAGCATTTGTGGTAATAAAAAGGCCAATATCAGTTCTATAGAAGGAAGGGCTTTTAGCAAAAGTGCCATATAAAAATAATAAACCAGAGAACTGCACATTCTCCCTTAATTTAGAGGCATTTAAGCAGGGACTGAACTTGTCAGGGAAGCTATAGAATATATTTAGACATTGATGGGTAACTGAAGTAGATAGTTGTTAAGGTTTCTTCCAGACTAGAGGATCTATGATTTGACAATTCAGTGACTATTACATTGCTTCTAAAAGTGCCATTCCTTCATTCTGACTCTATCATCTTGATGACACATTTGGGCATATGTCCTGAAGAAATGTTTTTTTCAATTGTGGGATTAGTAGTCTTAGCATGTAGTGCTTGCAGAGTTTTTTGATGCTGCCTAAGAACATGTTTTAGAATTCCTGTCAATAGCAGACATGGGTTTCACATGAGAAACCACTTTCATAAATTTATTATTTACTCTTTTTTTGCAAAAAAACTTAACTAAATTTATCTTATTGACTAAATTTAGTCAATTTTTATATAAAACAGCAGAAACTTATTCTTATAAACCAAACACACACAGGGAAACATACATGTAATTAGAAATATAGATATGTGGATCAATGTTTCCTTGGAAAATGTTCCTTTGAATTTATTAATGTGAGTGTAGTTTAAATTGAAAAGTTTTAGTCAAAGAGAAAATGTAAAAATTGTAATTGTTAGTATTGTTCTACAATTCAGCTTAATGTACTCATGGACCACTCCCCTTTTTCCAGTAAGACATCAGTTCTCAGAATATGGTGAAGGGAGACTTGTAAGTTTCCAAGGCCATGCCAGGAGTTCTTCAAGGCCAAAACTACTTCCATAATAATATGAAGACCTTATTTGCCTTTTTACTTTTATTCTTGTACAAGTATACAGTCAACTTTTTCAAAAATCACAGGCCACGTAGGATGTCATTTGCTTTTACTGCTAATGGAATATATGCTTGTGTATTCTTGTTTATATGGATAATATTCTGAATATCACCGTATAAACGTGCATTTTCATATATTAACTCAATTTTTTTTAACTCAATTTTTAATTAGTACTTAAACTATTCTATTATTATCACTGTTAATACTTCTTGTAATCCTTGTAAAGTCATTATCATTCAGTAAGTCTTATGTTGGAATCCTGAAATTTTCCTTGTACCTACATGGAAATACAAAAAGAAGTGAAATTGTCTGAATTTGCATAATATTTTTAAATTCTTGAAAAATGTTCTAAACTTTTAAGTATTATCTGAAGTTTATTATTTTAGAATGTAATAATAGTTTAATTTGAAATCAAGAAAATACATTTTTCTTATATTTAAGGAATGATTATTGACTAGAAAGAGATAAAAAGATTCATTTACTCAACCCATAGATGTACCACCTATATCTAAACATGCTGAGAACAATAAAAATAAAACTTTCATATTGGAGGGCTATTTGACCCACGGAAGAGAAAACTCTATTCCGAACATCCTGAGTGAAAGTATAACCAAGAAATAAAACTATGACAAAATGCTATTTCCCTCATATTTATATGTGCTAATGGTTTTCTTTACTATATTTTTTCAAACAGAATATTTTACATGATTTTATAGTAGTAAGTTTCGGTCTCATTTTGAGACCAAACATTTAGAAAAAAATACTTAAATATTTAAAACATAGTTAGATTGAACTCTCTAACTAAAACTATTTGTAATAGCTTTTCAAACTAGAGTCTCAGAAGCCACTGAAATATATTACAGATTATGTTATATTGAACTGGCTGGAGAAGAATACACAATAGATGGGATTTAATAAAACTTTGGACTATTGACATTGTTCAATGCCTTCTGATAAAAAAATCAGTGAAAGTATTCACATCGGTGCCGATGTTCAATGTTACCACATCTTGTCAATATAAAGTTTACTTGCAAGCCTAGAGATGAGATCATATCTGTAGAACTGTACTTTTCCTTACACATGAATGAATCTACAAATATGGTTGGACTTGCTCATTTGTTTGTATTTATTTGGTATGGGCACCAATGAAGCAGTCAGGAAGATCTTGTTTTATATGAATATATTTGGCACCAAGCACAAGTGGCACTGAAATATTCAGTGTTAAGAAATATTCAAAGTGTTGAGTAATGTTTTTGAATTTCATAATTTTTTTGGACCTCATGGAAGAACTATGTTTACTTTTTCAGTGATGGGACAAAACCAATAATGAGTAAAACTGGTGGTGCCTTAGCATAAATCAAGGTAGTGGCACCCAAAATGTACAACTGGTCATTGTATTCTCCACTGGCACTTGCAAGTAAAAAAAAAAAAAAAAAAAAAAGAAAGCCAATTTTACTTAGGAATAGCTGGTTGTTTGGATTTCCCTGAGTACCGAGGATAATGAAATTTGGTACCTGCATTATCCCTTGGAATACTCGGGGATGCTTGAGGAATTTCACTTAAGGTGGTTTTTATACCTCCTTTTATTATGTTATTCCATAATATATAGAGGCTGTGAGGGAGAAGGGTTCAGGGATAAGCAAAGATGCTGCCATCTTTCCAGAAGTTAGTTGGTAAAAATAGGAATATCTAAATCCATTAATCTTTTCTTGGGGCATTAATTTTTAAAATAATTTTTAAACAGAAATTCATTCTTCTACATAAGTATAGTTCTAGGCAGAAATTCATTCTTCTACATAAGTATAGTTCTAGGCTTGCAGACTTTTTTTTGTCTGTTTACTATTGTTTTATTGATTTTTATTAATTTTATTTTTGTTTATTTAGTCCTCTAGACTTATTTAATAATAAATATATATTTTTAAATTTAGCTCTATCTAGTAGGTTAAAATGTAAAATGTAATATATGTAAATCCATGTATATAGGATGCATAGGTAACTCAAAGACATAACCACCAAAAATGCCACTATACTTGTTATTCACTGACTTCTCAGATGGCCAATGCCTTGTTCCCTTCTGCTCAGGATATCAAATTCCAGCCTTACCCTGATTAGTCTTACATAACTGAGTCAGCTTGAACCTGATTAAAATCTCTTTCTCCTTTGGTTAAAGACTTGGAAAAAGTCACCTCCCAGTTTGCAATTAGACTTGTCTTCACATGCATGGCCTTCTCACTCTACCACATCCACAGAAATGTCAGAGAACAGTTAATCTACTCCCTGTTATGTCTAGTTATCCAATTCTCTACCTTCTGTATGTCTTCCTGGCTATAGTTCTTCCCCAAATTTCATGATGGGTTTAAACACTGGTTTAGAATCACTTCATTGTTGATGGAAATTTTTCCTCTCCTCGCCTTGTTTTATCCTACTCTTTCTGCAGCTAACTCCATTTTTGTCTTGTTTTATATACACCTCCTTGATCCCCAGTTTGGACATCTACAAATATACTGACATACACCAGTACATATTCAATCATACAAATATTGAATGATACCACTGCCTACACACACCAAGATCCAACATAAGCATTGAGGTCAGCTTCTTTGAGTACTCATGCCAGTTAGGACCATACTGGAAAGGGTTAATTTGGATAGCTAGTCATGCTCTTGAAGGGGACAGATAATTTTGTTCTTTCTTATTCATAACACCACACAGCATATTTCAAAACTATGGCTACATTGACTGATGTAATTTCCTATGCAGTTTATTTATTTATCATCATCATCATCATCATCATCATTATTATATACGTGCTTACTTGCATCATCATCATCAATATTTATATATATACTTACTTGCTGTTTCTTTGCATTATGAACACAGCATGAATTTCATTAAATCAAATGCTCTAGAATATTGAGTGTATCTATATTTGCCAAATCCAACATTATTTTCCAAGCCACTAAATTTATTTCTATTTTAAAGGAGGGAATTCTGATGTTCAGAGCAGAAAAGTAATTTTTTCCTAATGGCCCACTGTATGTCAGTGATGGAGCTGGTAATATAACCCCAGTTCTTTGAATCTCCAATTCAGTGCTCAGTTGAAATTGCATTCTTCACTCAATGAAAGCTAAATGAGAAAATAAAAGTTACACTGATTCCACAGGATATGTCGTGCCAGACTAATGTTACCCATTTTACTCCTCGCAATTCTACCACACTTCAAGTACTATTTATGAAATGACCTGTGAAGGTCATTTTGTGCAACAGTGCAATGTTTGAAGGTTACAAGTCACCCACACTGAAATATTAACAAAATATATTTTGTGAGCCTTCTCCCCCTTGCTCATAAAATTAATAGACCATTTACCTAACCTGGTCTCCTAATAAGATTATGAGAATTTATTCATTCAAACTAATAGCAATAATGGTAAGTACTGTACTAAATAGTGAAGTAGATTTTTCAAAAGTTTCCTGACATTTGCCAAGCAATAACCATGATAATTTAACTTATATGATTTCATTGAAGCTCCTAAAAATAACAGCGAGATTGATATTATTATTATTATTATTATTACTTACTATCAATAAAGACAAAGCTTTGAGCATTCAATTCATGTAATGAATTAACATAACCAAGTTTCAAATTCCACTCTTCAGGTCAGCATCTACACTGTGGATAAGGCATTATTCTAAAACCCTTATATTTCAAATCTAATAATAAATATGAAACTGAATTTAAGAAAAAGAAATAATTTATTATCACCAGTATCTTCTGTGTGGTCCAGAATACTCTACCAGATACACAATGAAATATTTGAAATTTGTAATTTACATTCTAAGCACATATGCTATATATAATCACAATAAAAAAGAACACATTTTATTATTTAGGAGATTCTAGACACTTGGAAAGAGTTTAACAGATACTTTTAAAATTATGTCTAATTTGGGGATCCCTGGGTGGCTCAGCAGTTTAGCGCCTGCCCTCGGCACAAGGTATGATCCTGGAGTCCTGGGATTGAGTGCCACATCGGGCCCTCTGCATGGGGCCTGTTTCTCCCTCTGCCTATGTCTCTACCTCTCTCTAAGAGAGGTAAATAAAGAGAATAAATAAATAAAATCTTAAAAAGAAGAAAGAACTCTATGCCAGGGCCCTGGTATCATTTTGGAAACACTGTTTCCTGGGATGCCTGGATGGCTCAGTGGTTGAGCTCTGCCTTTGGCTCAGGTCTAGATTCCAAGGTCCCAGGATCATTCCCGCATCAGGCTCCCTGCAGGGAGCCTGCTTCTCCCTCTGCCTGTATCACTGCTTCTCTCTCTGTGTCTCTCATGAATAAATAAATAAAATCTTTAAAAAAAATAAATAAAATAAAATAATGTCTAATTCCTTTTAATAGACATACTATTTACCCCCCAAAAAAGATCCCATATGAATCATCATATGAAAAGAATTATCTTAGTTTATTACTTTTCTTTGGTTAAATATTCATGAAGACAATCATTATCTATAGAAACCATTATAAAGAAAAGTAATATTAGACTCCTAAAATATTTAAAGGTAACTCAAAAGGCTTTCACACAGAATCAGAGATCTTAAGAATAGAGAAGAATCATGTCAATTAAAACTCTAAACCCAGGGGAAACGTGAGTGGCTCAGCGGTTTAGCACCTGCCTTCAACCCAGGGTGTGATCCTGGAGTTCCGGGATCAAGTTCCATGTCAGGCTTCCTGCTTGGAGCCTGCTTCTCCCTCTGCCTGTGTCTCTGCCTCTCTCTCTGTGTCTCTATGAATAAATAAATAAAATCTTAAAAAAGAACTCTAAAATCAAATATTCTAAAAGACAACATCTAGGAAATAGAGCATTAATAATATATCTAGCCATTTCTAGAAGTAAATAACTGAGAAGAAGGTCTATTAATGCATAAAGTTTGAAATTTTTCACAGTGCATATAAGCAACAGTTCTCAACCCTGGATCCTTGTAAGACTTAACTGCAGAGCTTTGAAGAGATCATCTATTGCTGCACATCAACCTCCTTGATACTTCAATCCAGTGAGTGGATCTGAAGTAGAATTCTTGAGTCTATAATTTAAAAACAAACAGTCAAGCAAACAAACAAACCCTCTCAATAGAGTTTGATGGGTATTCAGTAGTTGAGAACCACAGCAAATACAATGATCATACAATCTTAATTACATGTGGAAAATATTTTTAATATTCTACTATACTTTGTGATATGAAGTTTAGAAACAGTGCTTCCTTAGTTCCAAAAGAATACACAAGTAAAAGAGGATGAAAAATAAAATATATTTATCTCATTGGAAAAGTCACACAATAAATAATAAATGGTGGGATTACCAATGTAAGGTTGTTATCTCATTTATTTTTCTAAGTCAAGTACCTAAGTATTAGGTCTGATATTTAGTATAGGTATTCTGTTGGTACTTAATAAATCAATTAATTATAGTAGGGAACATATGGCTATAATAAAAGTAGTGTCTCAGAAATTTGGAGAAGGAAAAGTTATAGTTGCTACTTTATACATAACTAACATGAAAGCCTTTTTAGTGAAGAGTACCAGAAATAAATATACAAAGAAACCCATCCTGCTACATTACCTTTCATAATATTGAACAAAAAGTTGACATATTAAACATAATCTAGATTCTAAAAATACAGATGTGAATTTATATTTACATTGTAATTTTTGAAAATTGAAATGTAACTATAAACATGACCTAAATCACAAAGACTATAAGGAGAAAAAAAGTGCTATGTTGCTCTTCCTTAATTCCTAGCACAATGTTTTATATTTAAGAAGTTCCCAATACTATGTTAGGTGGCCTTAGAGAAATATGAGCCTCTAAGAAACAAAATTCTGGCTACTGAACTGGAAGCGATAAAAAGATGCACCAACTATAAAAAATAACATGGCTGATGAAGGAGGTGTTTTATAAGCTCTCGATTTAAAGGTGAAGGAAATATCTAAAATATCAAATGACAAAATTGAGATTCAAGAGTACTCTGACCAATGATGGGTTCAAACAACACGACTGAATAAGAAAAAAAGATAAAGTGTTGATCTGAGAGCAAAAGAAACCGATTGTGTAAGGATGACATGGGGTAGACCTGGCCTGACAATAATTTAAGTAAAGAGATTCAGTAGAGTATCTGGCCAAAAAATCTCAGCCAGGTAATGGGAGAAACACTGGTGGGTCTGCTGGATGCAAGGTGAAGACAGAGAGGCAGTACTGCTTTTGGGGTGGTGAGTAGGACCAGTTAAGGTGATCAAGAGAGAACTTCGGTAACCTCAAAACCTTGGATGTAGGAATTATGCACTAGAGCAGGAGAGCCCAAAATAAAAATAAAGGAAGAGAACCAAAGACCAACCTCATTTACATCAAAATTTTGGCTCAGGTCTGCTTTATGAAGTGCTGATTTAATAATATGTGTAAGAAGAGGCCAACATATAAACAAACCTTGAAGATTATTTCCAGCCCTCAGATAAAAAAATGTTTATTGACTGATAGTACAATAGTTGTGAGCAGAGAAACATTTCTAAGGAGTGGCAGGTGAATTCAAGGGACAAAGGGGTAGTTATTTTACATTTGTGGATGTATTAATGTCATCAATAAATTAAATATATTCTTTGAATTATACAAATGAGAAATTTCAGTTGATTTGGTGCTATGGATATTTCTAAGACTCACACAAAGTTAAAATTAATATAAAATATGACAGGAATTTTTAACTTCATGGGTTTTAGAAGTTATTAAGTATGGAGTAAATCCAACCATCTGGTAATGTTAGTGATGCAATTCAAGTTTTTCAGTATCAACATACAACTTAAAGATTTATTTCCAGATATAAACATGAAACTTCAAATCTTTAGGATGTATGCCTGTTAAATAGGTAGACACACAACTAGAAGACAGAAATCATTTAAACAATTACATTAAAAAATAAAAGGCTTATTTTATCATATGATGAAATTTAGTTTCTGAATTATTGAAAAAATACACATAGCAGATTTTATGTATCCCTTAAGTATTTCCTATGTCTAATAGAATCAGCTGTTTTTCATAAAAATCATGATGCTCGATGTTTTCCTATGTACATTCATTCTTTTTTTTCTAAGCCCAAAACATTTATCCAAGTTATTCAGAAGTTTAGTAGCAGACAGTTATTAGATATATACACATTTAAGCAGATAAACAAAAGTAAATAGCATATAATGTAAGCTAATTTACTTCTACTTTTTCTATGGAGTACATTTCAGTTGAGTTCTAAGAATTATTAAAAGACCAATTCTCTTTATTTTCTATCTGTTTCCCAAGATTCTTAACCAAGGACTTAAGTTTTGATCACAACAAAATAAAGAGAACCCCTAGGGGAGACTCACAGAAATGATATAAAAATGAGAGAGGATTGGACTAAAGGGCTGAAAGTCCATCACATTCTGAAACTCAATGATCCCACCTTCATTTTCATATACCAGGTGGGACACATAGTTACTTGGTTTCCCTAGAATTATTATAAAACTCAACAAAAGCCTCAGATTCTCCCTGAATAGGCTCATTCTGAGTCCTAATCTCTTATAGAAAGAATAAAACAAATAAAACATCTTTCTGAACATATGTTTTATCATTTCATCTAAGTCACTTTTTGGCTTACCATCAACTCAGAAAATTTAATCATTCATAGTTTTTCTTCCACTGCATAGTAGTGTTCAAAGTAAAAACACAGATTCTGAATTCAAACTGACTACATTTCCTTTTCAATTCTGCCACTTGTTAGCTATGTTCCTTGGGCAAGTTGCTTGGCTACTCTGTAATATAGTTCTATTTAAAATATGGATAATAATATTACCTACATTATAGAACTATTATGAGAATTAAATAATTACATGTATGAACATTGCCTGACACATAATAGATGCTATATGCATGTTTACTATTACCACTATCATCTTATGTTTTAGTTCATTTCTCTGAAAATAGGAAAATTGAGAAGAATTAGTATGAATTTGTAACTCACAGCCTTCTGTTCTCTCTGCTTCTCTTCTTACCAAAGATATAGCTTAGTAATGTTATAAAAGGGTAGAAAGTTAAACTCAAATTAATTTTACTTTTCTCTGTTAACATTTTAAGGAATCATTATTTTTATAAAATGGAAATATTTTTCTAGGACTGGGTAAAAATAAATTCCCTCTCTTCCCAGAAAAATATTGATAATTATGGCTTATGAAACTGTATCCTTAAGAGAAAGAAAAGTAGTTTCTAGATAATGGTGTGGAGTCCAGTTATAATGGGTCACTGAGATTTTAACTGATAGACCATCAAATGCTACTATGTGAGTAAATAAAAGAATAGGTGTTCAATGTATGTCAATGACTAGTTCAGGGAGATTGGAGAACCTTGGGTGGATAAGAGAAGTAGCATATTAGAGGGAAGGAGTACACAAAACCCAGAGAATAATCCTAGAGTTCTTTCTGGAAAGCAGTGAGTGAGTGGGCAAAAGAAAGAATATGAAAAGTATATCATTTTGGTGTCCATGAGCTATGTGGAAAGAGTCTATTTGAACACTAATCAGTTTTTGTGTAAATTATACAGGGATTGTTAGTGGTTGCTTCCAAGGGTTAGAATGCAAAAGGTCTGTTTCCTCTGTCTTCTATCAAAACTAGTGATTTTCCTTGGAGAGGGAGTTTACTTCCCCCACAGTATAATGGCAATGTTGTTGATGTGGGCCTGACAGACTTAATCTAGTCAAATGATCTCATCACCATGGTTTGGTATTTAAGAATGACCTATAAGCTAGTTCAAGCCAGGAAGACCACAGGGAAGTAGAATTTTTCTTCCACTGCATAAATTGAACAGATAATATGAGGTGTGGGACTGCAGTCATCATAAAAGAAGATCAAGGGACCACCATGTAGAAATGAAAAAAGAACACTAGTGCCTTGGAAGGTGGAGCAAAGAAAGAGAAAAAAAATGAGATGGCAGTGACTTATACACTGTGCCAAATCACATAAGCATCTTTTATCTGGACTGCTAACTTAAAGTAGTCAATACATCCATTTGTAGTTGTTAATTATAACAGTTTGTGTTGAGTCTTCTGTTATTTGCAATTAAAGTAATCCAGCCAATGCAAACAATAATTTCACATCCATATCCTAGGCTTGCACTTGACAAACAGATGTTCAGGCATATAGTAATTTTGCTGATTGTGAACCATACATCCTGTTAGCTGATCCCTCTGCTAAAGTATGTCATAAATTTTTAATTGAATCCTATCTGGTGACCCCACAAAGAACCTCTGCAAGGTTGAATAAAACATGCTAGATTAACCAACACCAAGATAGATAGAAGAACTGGAAAACATTGCTGGAAAACTTTTTTTTTTTTTTTCAGTCATTTGTCAGCATCTTAAATTCTAATCTAATAGTGATAGGAAGCACATAGTAGCTCTAGATCTATCTACTCATTTAAAGATAGCACTCCATAGGTGAAATACACACACACACACACACACACACACACACACACACACTCAAACTGAACTATCATTCTACTGTCAAAAGAAAGACATAGAAGTGGCCTGTTTTCCCAACCACAAATCTTAGTCAGACATGGCCATATCATTCTTTCTCCTGTATTACTTGGAATAGTAATCACTTTTTCTTTCCCAGAATGATAGGAAAAACTGATGTCTGTAGCAAAATTCCATCTGTTTGGCCATGTGAGGTCTGTTAGCCCACAAGATAACCCCTCCCAAAGGACTCATCTTCATATTCTAAAACATGAATTTAAAATTCATTATTTAATATTATAAATAAATCTTTGAAATTCAGGATACCAAATATGGTTTCCAACATATGCCAAATTATTTTTATGGTAGCTAGTGTAAAAGCCGCAGTAGATACACATGTTTTTTCCTTCTTAACAATTTGGTATATTGACAGAAATATATTGGACTACCTCATGACATCCAGGACAATACTTGAACAATTATTTTAAAAAGCAAATCTCAAGTCTTCTTAAGAGTTTTAGAACTTTTATAAGATTGTAAAGCGTGAAAATAGGAAATTATGGTCAATACCTTCCTTACATTCTCTCATATCACTTTCTAAATTTATCCAGAGGACTTTCCACGTTTTAAATTATGTGTGTGAGAGAGAATGACAGAGACAGAGATGCAGAGAAAAAGAGAGAGAGAGAGAGGATTATTGCTTTTGTTGTTTTTTGAATCAGTGCTATTTCTTCTTCTAGTTTGTAAACTACTAAATGTCAGGGACAAAGTCTGTTAGGCTGACAAATAGGAGGCTTTCAGTAACTATTTGTTGAATGTATAGGTGAATAAATTAATGAATGAATGAGTAAATGAACAGGGTCATCCTGTATTTGCATGGATCTAACAATGAAGGCAAAAGCTGCAATGACTTTAGTGTGTCTATATTCTTGTTGAATGATCTCTATTTATTTTACAAATATTGATTGTACACCTAAAATAATATCCAGCAGAATAACAGTGTGCAGACCCTCACGGGGGAGGTCTTTGACAACTCCTGCTCTTCTGAAAGAATGGCAGTCTTCAGAACTTTCAAATAAATTCACTAAAGGGTTATGCTAAGAAGCATGCCTAACTGTCACAGGGAGTGAGAAGGTTCCAGAGACTTGGATTTTTAATACTGGGAAAGTCCTATCAAAGGAAAAATGTACCAGATGGAGTTAAAGTAGGAAGACCTTATTCAATACTGTTGCAATAGGGGAGAGAGAATGAATTAATCTTTACTGAAGGGTTTTTAAGCTCTGGACTAAGCTAGTGGGAAAGTATTGGGGGACATTAGGAAAAAATACTGGTCAATGAGATTAGGCCATCTATGTTTGTTAGTTGTTATTTATTGAAGTTAGGTTACATCCACACAAAAAATAAGAGATAGTGTTATCTTTCCTGGTGGTTACTTATCAAAGAGACAACTCTCAGGGTCCCTCAGAAAGCTTTTCCTGGATTGTGAAACTATCAAGTGGCTGTTAGAAGATGTATCATCTCAAAGAGGCAGAGAAAAATTACAATGGAAAGTTTTCTAAAGTTGCTGCTCTAAGAAAGAAGGTCTGGGCCTAGAATCAGAGAAAAATCTATCTGCAGTTTAGTCAAGCTGAGGAGAATGTTAAGACCATCATGACCAGTCCTAAGCAAACTGGGAGAATTGGTCATTTACTGGATGTTAAATGTTGCCCAGAACTTTACTAAAAATGCTCAATAGCTGAAATTTGGGATATTCGTATTTAGCAAATTCTCATGTGAATCTATGACTTGACTAGCTTTGTAAGCCTACTGAGAAAATGACCATTTTTATTGGAAGATATCTATTTTAATATACAAGAATGATTTTTGTTTCCATGAAATAGTTTTTAGAAATCCTTATTTTTTGAGCTTTCTTTGGGTTGCACTAAAATGAAAGTTTCATATTCAGTAAAAACTTTTAAACAAATCACATATAGACACAAATAATTTAATGAATGAATCTGTTCCATGACGCTTCTGCTGTACAATAAGAATCTTCTACATCCCATAAAGGGCTTTAATTTACAGTTACACACTCCACCTTCTCATCTCAAACTTTACCATTATTTCAGATACTCCGAAATTTCAAAGACTTGAGATTTGCTTCTTTTGAAAACATGAATTACAAGAATGTGGCCTCATGGTCAACTTTGATCATTTAAACTCTGATGATAAGGACATGATAATTTGTATGTGGCTTGAAATAGAAGATCTGTTGAAAGGAGTCTTTTTGCTTTAATGAAAAATAAATCTCACAAGTTTCCAAGTTAAAATGTGTCCGTACTTTATGTAATAATACATTGTATTGTTCATTTCCTATATTCTTAGTTCTTAGGAGGGTTCTGAGCCCATATGGTGAAGGAGTTAGACTCTAGAAATGCACTGAACCAAACACAGAACTAGGGACAAAAAGGAAAACCCTTTTCCAATACCTGTGGCCAATTCATCGTTAGCTTGAGCCAAAAGAATGAAATGAGAAAAGACCTAAGATATTTTTGTAAAGAACCAAATAAATTCTTAGTCAAAATGTCAACAACCTTCAATGTTTATCATATTAAAAAGAAAGACCATCACATCATCAGTGGCTTAAGACTACATTAATTTTCTTCAGAGGATAAAAGAATGAACTGGTAATTCCAGGTTTCTTTTTTTCCTGCTAATTCCAGGAATTCTACTTCTCTATGATGTGTGTGTGTGTGCGTGTGTGTGCTTATGTGTATTTATGTGTGTGTGTAACAGTTCTGAGAAACTGTCCAGAGGCAATAAAATTAGAAAAAGTTCACAATAGATTTATTGTATTCGGAGTTGAGAGAAAAACAGAAACCTCACTGAGTATACATAACAAATAAAAAATGTTTGGCTGAGTAAGAATACATCCAAATTGTGAATAGACTTTAATGCGTAAAATTTTAGGGAAGAAAATGTATTGAAAGTAAAAACTCAATATATTTATATATTGATTAGCTCATTCAAAAAATAATCAGTGATCACCTTTTATGTGCCCAGGCCTTAAGATAGGTAATATATGAGTAGGAATGTCATCTGAGGAAGTAACATAGCCTCATGCATGTATAATCACTCCAACACAACAGAAACTTCATACATGTAGAATCACTCCAACAAACAGAAACTTAGTTCTTGCTTTTATAACACATAGGGTTTGTCAGCCGAATAGCCCTCTTTCATGCCATCTTTCAGAGTTAAATTGAAGGAGGCCCTGCTATCTTTAATAGATGGCTTCTAAGATCACTCTGGAAAATGTCTCCATTCTAGCTAGCTGAAATGGAGAAAATTAGGTGGTGGAGGGTGAAGGAGAAAGTCAGGGACATTTAATAGCCCAGACATGGAAGCAATCCAAGGCTTATCCACTCATCTTGTAGATGGAACTGGTCAGCTAGATGCAAGAAAGTGTGGGAAATTTTGTCTTTTGCTTCCCATGACAACTTCATAATATGGAAGAGGAAACATGTTTTTTGGTAGGCAGCCACGTTTCTACAATCTATCTCTCTCACTACAAAATATTAGTCTATACCCTATCCCCAAGAAAACAATTCAAAATCCAATCCATTTGCTGTGTTCACTACAAAGTCCTATTGTGTATAGGAAATGCAGTGTCTTCTCCATCAGTTCTAGATGGGATTTTTCACAATTTAATGACCTAAAATGACCACTAAAAGGTCAACTATTTGCATCCTCCAACCCTCCATGCCTATTTTGTAAGGTGGACCAAAGATAGCAATAAGAACTACCATTAGGGAGCAATTTCTCTCCCTTTTTTCAGGAAGAGAATACTGTATAGCCTTGTAAACTCCCACATTCATAATTTTGGGTTTCCCATCCTGTAGGGTAAAAGATTCCTTTGCACATATATGGTCCATCTGGTTCTGACTGCATCACTCAAAGGGGGAAGAATAGGACACAGAGAATTAATGTTATTGCTACAAGAAATAATACTCTATCCCTAATCCAGAGCCCTGATATTTGCTTTCAGAATAGCATAAATAAATGTAGACACTAAAAATGCAGCAGTTTATCAAAGGCAATCCTTTCAAAGATATGTGCCACAAATGGATGAAAAATCACCAAAGGAGAAATAAACATACAAGAGTGGCATCCAACTCTAAAAATAGTGTCTATGAGAATAAAGCTCAGAACAAACTGAGACTGTGAAAAATAATAGGAACACTACAAACAGATTTATAGATATTTCTTAAACAAGAAGATGAGCAATGAGAGAGAAAGGGCTGTGATGTCAAGAAAAGACTGGAAGAGAGTCCTTTAATAAGGAAAAATTTTCACTAAAACAAATCATAGTAAACCAAATCCCTCCACTGTTTGATTAGGGTAATAAATCATATATAATGGAATTTATTTAGGCAAGGCATTTTGACAGTTATAATACCTTAGTAGAATTTTGTAAATAGGTTAGATTTATAGAGTTATTGGGTGAATATATGCCAGAGTATAACTGCATTGCATTAATGATTAATAGTGTCCTGTAGATCAAGAGAATGTTCATCACTGGCCTGCCACAAGATTTGCTCCTGTTTTACATTTTAATCACACTCGGCTAAAAGGTATAATGTACTCTTTTAAACAACAAAATTATCTCAGCTAGGTCAACCAACTAGAATAATAAGTGCAATTGCTAAATTCTCACTTGGATTAAGAGGCTAGCTACAAATTAGAGAGCCCCGAATTAATAGCAGTTTTGAACCTGCCTTTGAAATTAGAACCCAATATTTGGCATGAAAGTTAGACTTTAAGCTAAATCACTGTGTGATAGATTTTGGTCCCAGCATTATAGTCCAATAGCTAAGAAATGTGGAGGAAGTCACACAATTGCGTAGGCCTGTGACTTTATCATTCTATGCATGGTATCAAATTCAGGAGAATTACAGAACTGTTTTCTATTATTATGATTCCGGCTTTACAACATCATATCTGATTCTAGAAAGTTTACTTTGGGAAAGACATTGGCAAACAAGGGAGTTTCCTGAGAACAGCCAGAATAGAGCAGAATCCAAAACCTGAGTAATGGGACTCATTTGAGAATTAAAAACTTTTAGTCTAGAATACAGAACACTGGGTAGGGAATATCATCTAAATAATAAAGCAATATTATACTGACATTAAGGGAGCCTTATGTGGGGAAACATAGATGAGAGGTACAAAATTCTAATAGTGTATGTTAATTATATTAATTGAATATTTAGGAAAAATGGCATAAATTAGAAAAAAATGTAGCAACAAACATTAAAGGTCCATTTTTAACTGTTTGAATTAATTTTAAAAATTAGAAGTATTGTCTCATGGACAACCAGTTTTGCCATAGAAGAAAATATCTAAGACTAGCAGATAGATGTTAATAATGCAGAGTAATAAGAATAAAACCTTTTAACTCTAAAAAGAATTCTCTTAGAAATAGAGTGCCAAGTTCCTGAAAGTGTTCAAGTTAAGGCTAGAAAACCATGTAACTGGAGATGGAATTGCTGGAAGATAACCTCAACGACCTTCTCCAAGTACAATTCACTCTTCTATTCATTCTCCTATGTGGAGAAAAGGTTAGAAATACAGAAACATCCAAATATTAAAAAAAAATATCTAGTAAAATTTGCAAAGGATGAGGTTAGAGTAGAATCTGGAAACCATGTCTCTGGAAAGATTTTTCAGGAATGCAAGAATCAATGGATACTAAATGAATTTTGCAAGAAAAGCACTGGAACTTGAAAAATAAAAATTATTTGAAAAGAAAGTAAAATCCCAATTTTAGTGCTTTTCTCGGTGTAACTGTAGATTTATGGGTTGAAATTTCCAAATCACTAATACTATTTATAATTTTCTTATTTTATATCACTCAGAATATCACTAATACACATAAAACAGATAATGCATATCTGCTCATATACATGTTTGCATGCCCATGTAGAAATAATCTAGTTAGGATTTTCTCAGATGCAAAGAGCTTTATAGGCTTTAAAATTTAGGATCATTCAGAATTATTTCAGTTATAATTAATGCTATTCATCTGAAATAGATAAAATTTTCTCATTCTGTTTAGCTGAAGTCCACATTTGTTTACTTTTTATTTTATTTACTATTTATTTATTTTTCATATAATATTTTCTGAGTCTTTTTTGTCTGTTTCATACCATTTATCTTCAGAAGAGATTTCCATGGGATAAGGTGGGCCATCACTGTAATTTCCAGTTTGCATAGTTAGTGAGCTCCACTTATTTGTTCATTTGGTTTAGATTTAGTAGACACCTGGAATAATCATGTAGGATGTCACGTAGGATGTCACGTAGGTGGCAATATTTATGGTAAGCTATTACTGAAGGCAAGTGATTAATAGAGCTAGTGAAACTGTTAAGTGCTATGATAAGGGGTGTACAGAATGTCATGAATATACATAGTAGAGCTACACCACTTACCCTGGTATAGCAAGAGCTGAGGCAGAAGGCAGTTAATAAAAGAGATGCAGCCTCAAGTAGATCTGAGGTTTGGAGAGGAATTATTCAGAATAAGGAGGAAAACGTATTCCAGACCAAAGAAAAGACCAGATGAAACAAGGATAAATAAGAATTGGCAGGTACTAGGACTTGAAAGAACAGAATTGTGCTGGTGCATAGGGCATATGGGGGCAAAGCAGGTGTGAAAAAAAGAAAGACTATATAGTTCAGCAGGGTCCACGCTTTTTAAGGCATATCAATGAATTTGATCTTTATCCTGAAAACAATGAGAAGTCATTGAAAATTTTTCCTCCTAAAGGCAGTATCAGAACTTGCTCTGTGTGGAGAATGGATGTGAAGGACTATGATTGGATCCAAGGAGACCATGTAGGGGTCTACAACAGTCCACATGTGAATGTTGGTACCTCCCATGAGCATGATGACCTTAAGGATGAAGACAAGCACAGCCTCAAGAAATATGTTTTAAAGATGAATACACAAAACTTTGTTACTCATTGCTCATGGGGAGTGAGGCAGAAAAAGAAATCACAGATGATGCTCAAGGTGTTTTATTAGAAAATTGAGTCAATGGTAGTTCCAAGGAAATAGGAGACATTAAACAAATAAACATAAGTTGATTTGCTTTTGAACATTTTCAGTTTCAGGCAGCTGCAAAACAGTAGAGATATCAATGAAGAAACTACAGAGATCTAAGGCTTAACCTATAGAGAAAATATTTGCAAATCTTGTATCTGATAAGAAGTTATTTTCCAAAACATATAGAGAACTCATCCACTTAATAGGAAAAAAACAAAACAATCCAATATAAAAATGGACAGAGGAACTGGACAGACACCTTTCCAAAGAAGACATACAATGGCCAACAGGTACATGAAAAGGCACTCAACATCACTAATCATTAGGAAAATGCAAAACTATAGTGATATATCACCTCACACCTGTTATAATGGCTATTACCAAAAAGACAAGAAATAAGTGTTGGCAAGGATATGGAAAAAGGGCAAACCTTGTGCACTGTTGGTTAGAATATAAATTGGTGTAGCCACTTGGAAGATAGTATGAAGGTTCCTCAAAAAATTAAAAATAGGACTACCATATGATCCAGCAATCCCACTTTTAGGTATACATCCAATGGAAATTAAGACAGGATACCAAAGAGATATCTACACTTCCATGTTCATTGAAGTATTATTCTCTATAGCCAAGATATGGAAACCATGTAAGTGTCCATTGACAGATGAATGGATAAGGAAAATGTGATGTATATATATAATAAAATATCATTCGGCCATGAGAAAGTAGAAATTCTGTCATTTGTGACAACACAGACAGGTCTTGAAAAACTATGCTAAGTGAAACAAGCCAGATAGAGAAAGATAAATACTCCACAATTCACTTATATGTTGAGTCTAAAAAAAAAAAAAAAAAAAAAAAAAAAAAAAAAAAGTCGAACTCATAGAAACAGAGTAGAAAAATGGTTGGGGAAGGCTGAGAGCTGGGAGGAAATAGGAAGAGGTTGGTAAAAGGATACAAACTTTCAGCTATAAGATGAATAAGGTCTTAGGATCTAATGAATAACATGGTGACTGTAGGTGATAACACTGTATTGTATAACTGAAATTTTCTAAAAGAGTAGAACTTAAACATGCTTATCAGAAAAAGAGAAAGATAAATATGTAAGGTAACATGTTAACTAGATGGGAGGAATTCTTTCACAATATATACATATATCAAATTATTTGATGTACACCTTAAATACTTTACAATTTTCTATGTCAATTATTCAGCCATAAAGCTGAAATTAAAAAGATAAAAAGGGAAGAAAGATTTGCAATAGAAATCTGGGTATAGTGATCCATCAGATATGAATAGGTGGTTACTGAAGCCATAGGAATGTGCAAAACCATCCAGAACTATAGGAAGACTGGAAGGAAAAGACCTGAAGCAGATTCTTGCCATACTCCAAGAATTTAAGAGACAGGCAGAGGAAATATTGCCTGGAAAAGAGGTCAAGAGTAAACAACCAAGAACTCTTAAATTTCCTTTTTGATTCGCGCTCTCATCTCCTATGTCCTCTATTTTCTTTCAGCTTTTGGTCAGAAATGGGAAGCAAGGAACTGAATTCACTGGAAAGAGGTTTAAGTGCAGATTTCTAATGCAGATAGAGATGGAGCCCAGAAGTATCAAGGGTACAAAGTCAGTGTATCAGATAATAAAAGAAAGCCACATGTAAAACACAGGCCAGGAAATGGCTTGATGTCTTACAGTGCTCAAACAGTCATTTTCTTATTAAGAAACATGCTCTTTACTAGCCACAGGAAAAGCTCCTCCCGACTTTTGCCTGCTGGAATGTAGGATACGCGTTTCATTGGTCTCTGTTCCTGAAATCTGTGGCTTGAAACTTGGAGAGCAGAAAGGTCATTAGATTTAGCTGGCCTAAAATAATAATACTCCAGGAACCAATTTCAATTGTCAAGTGAAAGTATTGGCTTGAGATCTAAAAACCTGTAATTCACTGGAATGAATTAATTGACATCTTTAAAAAGTAAGATTTATTTGTAGCATTTAGGAAAATGTGTAGACTCTGTGAATGTAGGGCTCTCTTAAGAGAAAGGTATTATTTAAAGCCTGAAATTAAATTTTATTTTTTGTTTTTTATCTTTTTTTTAAGATTTGCTTGTTTGAGAGAGAGAGCACACACATAAAGCTGGGAAGCAGGAGGGACAGAGAGAGTCTCAAGCAGCCACCACTCAGTGTGGAGCCTGATACAGGGTGCGATTTAATAGTGCTAAGATCATGACCTGAGCTGAAATCACAAGTTGGATGTTTAACTGACTGAGCCACCCAAGCGCCCCTGACACTGAATTTTAAAAGACATTTTATATTTTGTATTTGATAAATTTGATATATTTACCAGTAATTATCCCTTATCTTTTACCTTTATCAAGGAATGATATTTTAATTTTTGATCTACCAAGCAAAATTTTCACATAGGGAATTGTTGAAACTTTAATATTTGATATCCCAATGTAGAAATATTCCCACCTGCTTCCTCGCTTCTAGTATATTCCTGGATATGTATAGCTATAACTCTTTCAATTTACCAGTCAAATGAAGAGATCAAGATTTGTTTTAAAATTATAAATTAAGAGAGCTATTGTATGTAGGAAAATATTATTTTGTCCATGGATCATTAATAATGTTCAGGACAGATTTTTTTTTCATACATGATCCCTTATATAAGTGTTTGAGCTTTTTTCTTGAGCTTATATAATATGTGTCTTTGAGGTGTGTACCAAGGAAAAGCAAGGCCAAATCATGGGATGCCTGTAGTATGGAGCTCAGTAGTCATTTAAAGGAACCTCACCTGATGTTAGGTCTTCCAGACCCCCCATATTCTGAATGAAGTGGTCATTCTACTTAATAGAGAGTATTTTCAATAATTTGCAGATAAACTACGGAGTCCTGATATAAAAAATTCTGTCCCACCAATAGGGCAAGGCGATGGACATTTTGATTTTTTTTTAAGATTTTATTTACTTATTCATGAAAGACACAGAGAGAGAGGCAGAGACATAGGCAGAGGGAGAAGCAGGTTCCATGCAGGGAGCCCAATGTGGGACTTGATCCCGGGAAGTGGGATCATGTCCTGGGCCCAGGGTAGGTGCTCAACCACTGAGCCACCCAGGTGTCCCTCATTTTGATTTCTTGGGGCACTTGGTGGAAAGTCATAATCTCTCTGAAGAGTTTTGCCTGTTGTAGAATAATTCACAGTAGTAGGGAATTTGATATATCCTGGGGTAGATTGCAGCTCTCAGAATTTACTTATAGATGTACATATAAATTCTGAGCATAACCATGGAGATTATATATAATTAATATATTTGTTATTATTTGTTGTTAAGATACTTGTTTTTCTCCTCTGCTCTGGGGAAGATCTCAAGACATTTGTTCTCAAGCCTGACGGCTGTTTGGATCACCCCAGGAGCTTTTAGAAATTCTGTTGCCTGAAATCTACCCCTAGAGATTCTAATTATTTCGAATTAGAAAAATGGTATTTTTAAGCTTCCTGGGTGTTTCTAATGTGCACCTGAGGTTAAGTACCATTGCCTTTGGCCACTGTGCAAAGCCAGACCTCTTTGGTCCCATGACAATGACTATTTCTTCAATTTTGATCTTTGACTTAGACATGCCTAAGTTTGAGTTCATGCTCAGCCTCACTAGCTAGGAAGGGCCTTGTTAGTTTCTAAGGCTCAGTACTTTATGTGAATTATGAAAAATAATCACAGCTATCTTATAGGATTGTGGGGAAGATTAAATGAGATTCAGCAGTTTAAAACTATTAAATAAGGTCTTGGCATAGAGTAAGTCCTGAATGTTACTCCAGTTACTGTTGCTTCTGACATACTTTTCTGATTACTAACCATGCTATTCAAACATTTCAAATGGAGAGATGGCCATGATTGGTTGCTTTTTGCATACTCCTCCCCACAAGGTAAAACACCAGATTCCACCAAGTTCCCAATATGGCTATTCCTCCAAACTAAAATCTTCACATATAACACAAATATTTTTGAATTGTTTTCTTAGGTTTATGTTGCCTACTGAAATGTAAGCCGAATAAAAATGGAACAGTTATTTCCTACTTTGCACTATGTATTTTCAGTATATTTGCCTATATTAGACTGAAATCTTGACATCAGGGTCCAAGTCCAGTCTTCTTCATGTATGCATAATGTCTAGTCTAATTTTTTACACAGAGTAAACACTCAAGATGAGTAAGTAAATAAATGAGTCAATAAGTTAGTTATGAATTTAACAACCCATGCAGATCATATCTTGCCTTCCTGGCTATTAATATCAGGAAAAGCATCCCAGAATGAAAAGTCTGGTAGCTCCTATCACACTATATTGTGATTGTTTCTTGATAGATGAAAGCCTTGTGGTGGCATAGGCTATGTCTGTTACTCTCTCCTCCAGAGATTCCAATCATACAGTAGATGCTCGATAAATACCTGGACTAGGACATTATGAATTTATGGATAAATACTTGGCTAATAAGCTTTTCCACCCTATCAAATCTTTCCTTTATGATCCATGAAGATATTTCCCACTCTCCGGGCAATTCCATTTTGCATCTCTTGTCAGTGTATCCATGCATGGTGTCTTCTCATTGTCCCTGAAATGCATTCATACATTTGTATGTGTGTATGCTTTCTTTTCTAAATTAGATTATATACCTTTCAAATAAGGAGCTAAAGTTTGCCGCCCTTTTATATCACCCATACTACTTAGCCAAGGTCTGGACATGTTTTGAATGATGATTAATAGATGTTTATTGATTGTTCTATCCCCAAGCTGCAAAGGCAAACATATTGTTGTTATTATTCTTCCCATTTTCCACTTCAGTTTCATGTTATAGGGAAGCCTAAGAAATCACTTTCCATAGGGAAATCTTATAGTATATTAAATTGTCCTTTATGTAGGCCAGTGTGGATGATGAGGGCTGCATGGAAGAGAGGGAAATGCATGGCCTGACCCAGGGCTGGTCCCACTCTATGCCTCAGAGACCTCAGCAAGGAAGTAAACAGGGCCTAAATGAATTCTGCAGATGATACTAAAATGGGAAATGTTGGAATAATAAAATGGGCCCTAGCAAGGAAAATAAAATAAGGTTCAACTTGGAAAAAAGAACTAACACATTGAGGGGAAAAATAATTCAAAACACAGATTCAGTAGGAGGGACAAACTTGGAAAGCAGAACTTAGGGCAGGCTACCCTTACACAGTCCAAAGCCTGGGTTGACATTTCAGTGGACTCATTCCCCTTTCTCTCCCTCATCCCTGAAAGGGTGGCACTTACCTGTGGTTCTGAAAAATTCTGAGGCTGAAATTTTCATATCCCAAATTCAACCTTTTTACTTAAACAGGCAAATGTAACCAGGACAGCTCAGACATAAGTAATGAACTGGACAAAGGCAAAATTTAAATAGTAATAAACACAATGAGTGTTTCTCAGAGGAGAACAAGTACAGATTATCAGAACAGAGACCATATGGCAAAACACACTCTACAAAATTAGATATTAATATCAATGCTTCACTATACCTCCAACCATATTTCTTTTTGGCCACAGCACAAGAGCTCTTACTTTAGAAAGAGATGAATTTAGGTTCAGAATGTGTTACCATTTTGGTTTCTTCCTCATATCCACAGTGTTTCTTTACTGTAGCCCCATTACTGTCCTTTTCAAGGCCTTTTACTCTCAAATGTCAGCCACATCACCTTGCACTTCTACCAAGACAAAGTAAAAGAATTGATATTCCTAGAGTACTGGGATATGTTAGTCTTATGTTAATCTTATTAATAACTGAAACATTCTGTAGTATAAACTTATTTTAATACAAGCTCACAAATAATCCTCAAAAATTGATTATTGCCTCAGTCTATTTAACTCATATTATTTATCATTTCAATTAATCTGTACTATATTTCCCTACCTTAGATCCCATCCATATCAAGAATTAAAAGGAATACAAGAACCTCTCTATCCTGAGTAGATTTGGAATCTCACACAAATGCAGATTAGCATGAAAACCAGACAAAAAGAAGAGACAGACTAAATATATTAAGATTTGCATCATTAGGCTGTTGCTGATTCTCATTTGCTCCACTCTGATTTCTTTTAGGCCATGGGTATGAGACCGCAATTATTTTCAAAGTTTCTAGGAAAAATATTGTTTACCATCATTCCTATAACAAGCAAGAGCTCTGGTATTTTTTAGGTGTGAACAAATTTCAGACAAAATGATAACAATATGTATTACATTATCTTAAGGGATATTTAGACTAAAAGTTATTTTGGATTCCCAATTCTGGCCAAAATGAAGTAAAAAGAATCTAAATTTACCCTGTTGTCTGAAACAAACAAAAATGGACAAAGCATATGAGAATATGTAGTGTTTATAAGACACTACACATCAGGCAAGGAAAAACACTGATCTCTTATAAAGGGGAAACAAGCAAGTGAGACCTACATTTGCCCCACATGTTAATTTGGGAGACTTTTTAGGTCACAAGGCAATGCAGGAAGGAATCTAGATAAAGGCTGGCAGTCTACTTTAGATGACAAAACAGAGCTGAAATTCTTGGAAGAACAAGGCAGCTAGGGTTCCCAGGAAGAGGTATCAGAGAGGAAGAGAGAGAGATTTATTTTTGAAGAGTGTCCATCTTGAGCATCCAGTTGAGTAGTGATCAACAAATCTGTGTGAGGAAGCTAC
Source organism: Canis lupus familiaris (assembly GCF_011100685.1). NCBI lineage: Eukaryota > Metazoa > Chordata > Mammalia > Carnivora > Canidae > Canis > Canis lupus. Next base: position 41,822,620 of record NC_049233.1, on the reverse strand, counting down.
CCAAGCCAGGGGTGAAAAATCCCAAAACAGATAGAGATAACATTGCTCAGCACTCATACAGAGGAAGGAACCATAACTCTTCTCACTAACCAGATTGGAAAATTTCAATATTCATGAGTCACAAAGTAGAATACACAAAATGGTCTTGCCTCAGTAGTGGGGACTAATTAGCCATAGACGAATAACTGTTCTAGTCTTGTCTAGCAAATATTAAAAACAAAATGAAAAATCAACTTTTTATGTAATTTACCTTCATTCTAAAACAAAGCTCAGCAACACTTGTGAGCTTGTGAACAATACAAAAATATTCAGTACCAAACAGAGTAAAATTCACAATCACATCCAATAAAGAAATACTAGGGAGCAACAGAGCAGTAAAACATGTCCCAGAATGAGAGCTGATCAATCAAAATAAACCCAGAACTGACACAGATGTTAAATAGCAGAGAAGAATATTAAGCATGCATTATAAATATATTTATATAATATAAATATATATAAAATATAAAATAAATAAATAGAGATATGAAAGATATAAAAGAGTAAACTTCTAGAGATGAAAACTACAATAGATGAGATAAAATATATATTGTTAGGATTAATTCCCAAGTGGATATTGGATATTGCAGAAGAAAAGATAAATGACCTTAATAGTATAGCTATAGAACTATCCAAGATGAAACACAGAGATGAAGACAGCATTAATGAAATGTGGGAAAAATTTAAATGGCTTGGTATGTGTATAGTTTGCACTATGGAAGGAGAGGGAAGGAGGGAGGAAATAAAGAAAACTAATGGACATTTTTTTATTTGAAAAAAATCTGTAAGTACACAAATCCAAGAAGCTCAAAGTACAAGAAATATGCAGGAAGCTATACCAGAGCACATCATAATTAAATTCTCAAGACCAATGAGAAGCAGAAAATCTTAAATTCAGTGAGAGAATAGAGGCATATGCAGAAAGATAAAGATGTGGATGAAAGCAAATGTCCTGTAAACAACAGAAGTAAGAAGTCAGCAAAGCAACATTTTTAAAATATGAGAGACAAAAATTGCCATCCAGAACCAGGGAGAAATTAACATAATTTTTTATAAAAATTAAAACAATAAAGAAACTAAATAAAAGCTGAAATTTAGTTCTTTGAGAAATACAGTGAAATTAATACACCCCTAAGCTATCAGGAAAAAAGAGAGAAGATAGAAACAGGAATGAGAAAGGTGACATCAGTATAAGTTCTACATATATATATATATATATATTTTTTTTTTTTTTAAGATTTATTTATTTATTCATAAGAGACAGACACAAAGGCAGAGGGAGAAGCAGGTTTCCCGCAGGGAGCCTGATGCAGAACTTGATCCTGGATCTCTTGAGCCAAAGGCAGACACTCAACCACTGAGCCACCCAGGCATCCCAAGTTCTACATATATTAACGGACAGTAAGAGATTATGAACAACTTTATGCTAATAACTATAATGACAAATAAAATGGACAAATTCCTTGAAAGACACAAGCTACTTTACTTTGCTCATTCAAGCTAACTCAAGAATAGATAACCTGAATTATGTCTCTTGGAGTATCTGAAACTGAGTTTAACAACAACAACAATTTTTCACACAAAGAAACTCCAATAGTACATGATTTCCCTGGTACATTTTATTTTTTAAAAGTTAGAAAAAAAACTAATATCAATCCTACAAAAACTCTTTCAGAAAATTGAAGAGGAAGTAATACTTCCTAATTCTTCTTTGAGGCCAGGATTACTCTGATACCCAAATCAGAAACCACAGGCCAATATTTCTCATGAATATAGATGCCAAATTTCTAAATGAAATCTTAGTGAATCAAATAAAAACCTAATAATTCATGATTAGATGGGGTTTATCTTAGGAATGCAGAGTTGATTTAAGATTTAAAAATCAATCAATGTAACTTACCATATTAACAAACTAAAATAAACAAATCCATGATATAATCATCTCAATAAGTACAGAAAAAGTATTTAACAAAATCTGGTATCTATTCTAGATAAAAAGTTACAGCAAAGTGGGAATACAAAGAAAAATTTTTTTTTAGTTTTTATTTATTTATTCATAGAGACACACAGAGAGAGAGAGAGAGGCAGAGACACAGGCAGAGGGAGAAGCAGGCTCCATGCAGGGAGCCGAATGTGGGACTCAATCCAGGGTCTCCAGGATCACGCCCTGGGCCAAAGGCAGACGCTAAACCGCTGTGCCACCGGGGCTGCCCCAAAGAAAATTTTTTAACCTAAAAAGGACACTTAGAAAGAAACTTTATAGCTAACATAGCACTTAAAAGTAATACACTGAATGCATTCTGCCTAAGTTCAAGAACAAGACAGGGATATCAACTCTCTCCTATTTAATGTTGTATTAATGGGGCTAGCTGTGCAAAAGCTTCTTATCTTGATGAAGTCCCAAAGGTTCATTTTTGCTTTTGTTTCTCTTGCCTTCATGGATGTATCTTGTAAGAAGTTACTGCGGCCAAGTTCAAAAAGGGTGTTGGCTGTGTTCTCCTCTAGGATTTTGATGGAATCTTGTCTCACATTTAGATCTTTCATCCATTTTGAGTTTATCTTTGTGTATGGTGAAAGAGAATGGTCTACTTTCATTCTTCTGCATGTGGATGTCCATTTTTCCCAGAACCATTTATTGAAGAAACTGTCTTTCTTCCAGTGGATGCTGAGTGAAATAAGTCAATCGGAGAAGGACAAACATTATATGGTCTCATTCATTTGGGGAATATAAAAAATAGTGAAAGGGAATAAAGGGGAAAGGAGAGAAAATGAGTGGGAAATATCAGAGAGGGAGACAGAACATGAGAGACTCCTAACTCTGGGAAACGAACAAGGGGTGGTAGAAAGGGAGGTGGGTGGGGGGTGGGGGTGACTGGGTGACAGGCACTGAGGGGGGCACTTGATAGGATGAGCACTGGGTGTTATTCTATATGTTGGCAAATTGAACACCAATAAAAAATAAATTTAAAAAAAATGGGTCTAGTGGTGAAAGAAAGCAAGAAAAAGAAAATTCACCCAGTTTGGAAAGGCAGAAGCACAACTGTCACTATTCATACATGAAACGAATGTGTATGTAGAATATACAAAGCAATATACAAAAGTACTACCAGGGGCAGCCTGGGTGGTTCAGTGGTTTCGCACCACCTTCAGCCCAGGGTGTGATCCTGGAGACCTGGGATCGAGTCCCACATCAGGCTCCTGCATGGAGACTGCCTCTCCCTCTGCCTGTTCACTGCCTCTCTCTCTCTTCTGTGTGTGTGTGTGTGTGTGTGTGTGTGTGTCTTCTGAATAAATAAATGAAATGTTTATAAAAAATGTACTACCAGAATTAATAAGTGAGTTTATAAAGGTTTATGAAATGAGGCAAGAGACAATAGGCAAAAATCAATTGTAATTCTATAATAGCAATAAGCAATCACTAATTAAAATGAATAACTAATACCACTTACAATAGCATCAAAAATATGAAGGTAGAGATGATTTGACAAAAGTAATGAAAGATTTGTGCAGATAAAATTACAAAACATTGCTGAGAGAAATTACTCAGGTCATAAATAAATAAAGAAATATACTAGGCTCATGGCTCAGAAGACTCAATATTATTAAAATGTCAGTTCTCCCCAAATTGATCTATATATTTGATATAATCTCAATGAAAATCTCAGTTTGTTTTTTAATATAAATTGCCAAACTTTCCAAAATCCATATGGAAATACAAAAGATGAATCAAAACAACTTTGAAAAGGAAGAACATAATTGAAGGACTAAAAGTAGATGATTTCAGTATTATTTAAGCCACTGCACCTTAGGTAGTGTGATGTTCAACAAGGCAGACAAATAGATTAATTAAATGGAATATAGAGTCCAAGAATAGATTCACACTTTTATGGGAAGCTGATTTTGAAAAAAATGCAAAGCAATTTGTGAAGAAAGGATAGTCTTACCAACAAAATTACATTGAAACAACTAGATATTCACAATGCAAAAAATGAGCTTCAATCTTAATACAAAAATTACCTTAAAACAGATCATAAAACATAAAAGTAAAATCTAAACTTCTTGAAGAAAACACTGGAGGAAGTTTTGTGGCTTTGGTGAGGTATAAATTTAGCTAAGGCATCAAAACTATGATTTATTTAAAAAAGTTATTCAGATTGCATCAAAATTAAAAACTCCTCAAAAATCCTTGTTCAAAGACTGAAATAAATTATTCTATCATTTATTGTTTTTAAAGTAGTTATAATTAACCATTAATAGTCACCATCCTCTTGAACTGGCAGTATAAACAGAGAAGAATTGAATATATTATAAGATACAAAGAAGCAGAAGACTGATAAACATTAAGTAATATAAAAAATGAAGTTCACCAATTCTGAAGGGGAAAAGAAAAATTTGTGTGAGCATTAAAAAAAAATTTTAAAGATAGGATGTGGTCTAGTCCTTGAGTAAATAATAGTGTTTAGATATACAGAGATCATTTAAAGAAATCCCTAAGGAAGTAAAAACATGAATGAGGGTGCAGAAATGTGAATATATATAAAATTTTTAAAGACTCAAACATGCTGGCTGGTGCTTGCTTAGGGAGGAGGAAACCTGAAGAAATGGATTACTAAGACGCTATGCAGAATCTCGAATGCCAGGCTAACTTGTCTACATGCATTGGAATACCAATCGAGAGCTCAGGTCAAATGTTAGTTATTAGAAAAATTATTTTGATTGTTTGTAGTATGGTTTGGAAGGTGTACTAACAATAGATGTGGAGACCTGAAGGACTTTTTTGCAAAAAGAGTAACCAAAATTTTCTTGCCACTGCTGTTTAAAGAACAGCTTTATATCTATTGCAGTTACTGTGTAAATTACATTATAATTTTATCTTGCTGGTTTTTTAGCTAATACATTTGATGCTGAGACTGTCTTTAGAATTTAAGAAGTTTAAATTATTTGAGGAATTTCATTATTTCTTCACGAATATAAATCCTCTTGCTAATATTATTTTTGTTAGAATTAAGTATTAGGTAAAACCCTTCCTATAGCATCTATTTCCTAAGATGTGCTCAAAGTGTGAGCAGAATCTGGTTATTTTTTTAAATTCAGGCTAATTAGATGGTTGGTCTAATATCATAATTCTGGTATAAATTTCCTAAAACTCCTCAACGAACTCCTTGGGTGGGTTCATCAACCAAAATGAAGGAGAAAAATCCTTATATCCTTGACTTAACCTTTGTCAGTAGAAATCTGGGACCAACTAAACTTTGTTGAGGTATCTTCCTTTTTGTTATCCAGGATCAGAAACTGCTAACAATGCTTGCCCAGTAATAGCTCATATGTTTTTCTGTCAAATAGAGCCAACATGATAATAAACTACACCTTTGTTGTTTATGATAGTTTAGCTTCACCTTTCTCCTAGTCTCTATGTAAGATTTATGTATTTCTAATAATTTTTTCAGACTGAGTAAAGCCAGACATATTGGAGAACCCAAGCAAACCATCCAAAGCTGTGCCTTATTTAGCTGAATAATAGCAAACTTTAAAAAAAAAAAAAGAAGAAGAAGAAGAAGCTTTATAGTTAGACATGTCCAATTTAACTACTACTTCAGGTTATGACTTTGAGCAAGTTATTTCATCTTTCTTTGTTTCAGTTTCCTCTTTCATTAAATATGGATTGCAATGTACACCTACCTAATAGGATTATTATATAGATTCAAAGAGATGTAATGACTTAGCACAGGTTCTCTTTTTTTTTAAGATTTTGTTTATTTATTCATGAGACACACACACACACACACAGAAGCAGAGACACAGGCAGAGGTAGAAGCAGGCTCCATGCAGGGAGCCTGACGTGGGACTTGATCCTGGGTCTCCAGGATCACGCCCTGGACTGAAGGCAGCGCTAAACCGCCAAGCTACCTGGGCTGCCCTTAGCACAGGTTCTGAATAGAGTTTACACATATTCTTGTTCCAGTTCCTGTGTATATCCTGGGTCCATCTAAAACTCTCCACAGGTGATAGATGTCTTGGGTATCATTGGTGTCCGAGGCCTCACAGAAGATGCTGTGAACATATCAAAGGGGAAATTGGATCCATGTACTTGAGCTGTGAGTTGTTATATTGATGGGAGACCAACTGGGAATAAGTGAAAAGTTGCAGAAGAGTAGGTTTTGGGGGCCTACATAATTCTTTTTTCTCAAAATGTACACCTTTCAACCAAGATTATAGACACCCAGAATCTCATGATGCTTATATGCATGGGAATATCAGACCAAAGTTTCTCTTTTCCACTCCAGAAATCTGAAGGATGAAAACATTAAAAAGAAATGGCTATAGAACCTTCAAATTAAATATGTTATCCTCCTTGCTTTCTCACCTGACTTTTAAAAAATTTTCTCCAACTAAGGAAAGAGGGCAAACAAAAATATTTTTATTGTTGGCTATTATTACCATTCTTACTAATGATAAGTTATTTATTGAGTACTTTCTATAAGTTAGACATGGTACTGGATATTTAATTTCTGTTATTCCACTCATCCTCACAAAAAGTCAATGCTACAGAGTCATTATCATATTTCTCATTTGTAGATTAGAAAGCTGAGGCTTGAAGATATTAAGTAATTTGCCCAAAGACATACAGTTAGTAAATATCATGTGTGGGCTTTGAATTCAGTTGTCTGATGTGAGAGTCCATGTGTTCCTTCTGTGGAATGCTTTCAAGCATTGTATGTCTGGGGTTGAGACTGTTTAAGCACCTAGTTCTGAGAATCACATCCTGACTTTAATATTACTTATAAAAAATTACTTGTATAATTTCAAATAAATTACTTAAACTCAGTTTTCTCAACTGTCATATTTATCCTAGTA